>NC_138503.1:2717901-3400803 GCF_964252035.2 Podarcis erhardii | reverse complement strand
CTGCGGCTGGGGCTGATGGGTGTTGGAGCCCAAAGACCTCTGGGTTCCCCAGCCCTGCTGTACTCTGCCCACCCCACCACACCAGCTTTCTTTGGCTGAGGGGAATTAAGGCTGAAAGTCCACTGGACTAATGTCAGGGAGACCCTTCAGCCTCTGCTGATTTCTTATTTCCATTTTGTGTTGTGTGGTACCTGATTGCAACATAATCTCTTAATGTGATGACATGGGCAAGGTGCCCTGGAAAAGAGAAAAAGGTATGCATTGGTTTTATTGCTTAGAAGCGGTTCTTTTCTCAGTCTTTCTCTCTCGCTCTTCTTTTTCAGGGCTTCTCAATTGGTTGCAAAAAAGAGCTGCCCCAACACTGCGGACGTTGGCAGACGCTGCTTCCTTGGCTCAGAAGTCTCTGTGGAAACTGGGCCGACTGAACCATGTGGCTATCGCAGTGCCCAATTTAGAAAAAGCCACCTCTTTGTACAGGGATGTGTTGGGTGCTCAGGTGAGCAAAATGGTACCCCTTCCTGAACACGGCGTCTACACAGTCTTTGTGGACCTGGGCAACACAAAGTTGGAACTTCTGCACCCACTAGGGGAGAACAGCCCAATCGCTGGTTTCCTGAAGAAAAACAAGGAGGGAGGAATGCACCATATCTGCATTGAGGTATTTCCACTCCTCTTTCTTTTTGTTTGAATTATTTTTTTTAAATCACATTGAAAAACCTGGATGCTTTACTTCATCGTAAGGCAGCGTATTTGAAATTCTGAGAATCCTAAGGTTCTTTACTACCTGATTTCTTTACTTCCTTTTAAGGGGTCAAATTTCTAGCCCTCATTAAGGTATGTTTTGAGAAGCTTGTTTGTGAATTGGGGTGATCTAATTTAGAAAAAAAGATGAGCAAGGACCAATATGAAAGAGTTATATAAAGCCTAGTGTGGTGTGGAGACAGAGCTTCTCTCTCCCCCCTTTCTCCCCTTTCTCGTAGGAGTAGAACCCACTGAGATCATCCAGCAAATCTGAACTAAGATTTAGGACAGACGAAAGGAAGCACTTCTTAAAAAGCACATGGTTAAACTATGGAATTTTCTATCACAGGATGTAGAGATGGCCACCAACTTGGATCGCTTTAAAAGGGGATTAGATGAATTCTGGGAGGAGGAAAAGGCTGCCAGAGGCTATATAGACCCTGATCAGGCTTCTCTGAATCGCAGTTGCTGGAGGTCACAGGCAGGAGAGGCTATTGCCCTCGTGTCCTGCGTCTGGTTTGCCACTCCTTGTGGGAAAGCACAGCCTACACAACGCCTTTGGTTTGCTACAGCAGCAGCCAGGCTGTCCTTGGCTTGTTAGTTTTTAAAGCACAAACCTGTTTTCCAGCCTTCGCATCTCTTGTGATCTTCATCCAATTTTCTTTTTTTAATGTTGAGATTCAGTATTGTTTCCACCATATCCTTCTTAGACAAAAGTTTTCTTTTCTTTTAAAGGTGAACAGTATAACAGATGCCATAGCTGAACTGAAGGAGAAGAAGATCCGTGTTTTGAGCGAAGAGCCCAGAATTGGGGCCCATGGGAAACTGGTGGTTTTCCTCCATCCTAAGGACTGCAACGGAGTCCTAGTGGAACTTGAGCAAGCCTGAGTTGTGATCCTAACTGTGATAAGAAGAAATTAATGCCTATACTAAGAGAGGAGATGAGGCATATTTTCTGTGTTTTAAAATTACTACTCCTGATTTACTTGTTATTGAGGGTTTTCCCTGACTGAAAAGCATTAATAATAATGTGATTTGCCTTAAGAAGGAAAATTTAAATCTTGAAACACCAGTCTTAATTTGGGGAGACACCTTTTAGTCACTTGAACATCACCAAAATAAATTTTATTTGGGCTGGCTTAGGATTCCTTTGAACTGTATCTTGCAACAGTAAGCTGGGTGCATTTTACGCACGCTCTCCCTCTGGGCATAATTTTGCATCCATTTGGTAGATTTCTAGGTCATCTGCCATCACCCTGCTCTACATTTGTAAGTGACAAGTAAGGCAAGGGCGAGGTGTCTGGGTTTTTTGGTTTTTTTCAGTAATTCCTTCAGTATTCCCTTAAGAAAACAGCCAGCAAGGGATCATCATATTCTCTGTGTTCACCTGTCTAAAGACTCATTGACTACTCCATTGATTGGTTCACTCAATCATAAGATGCTTATGGTCTTGTCTGGGTCCCCATGATTACTAAGCAAGTCTTCTCTCCCCCCCCCCATCCGCATGAGAATTTGGGCCTTTTGATTACCAATGTTTGCTGTCATTTGATCACCAGTGTCACTTGCATAATTTATAGTAGTTTGTCTGCATTTATTATTTTGAATTATTACTGATGGTGCATAATAAAACATGATTTTTGTTTCTCTACTTAGTTCTTTCTAAAACTAAATGAGCTTTAATTGGCAGCCCAAACTAACAAAATGAGTTTCAGTAGGGACAAATGTCAGGTTCTGCACTTAGGTAGGAAGAACCAGATACACAAATATAGGATGGGAGACACCTGGCTTACTAGCAGTACATGCAAAAAGGATCTAGGGGTTTTAGTAGACCACCAGAAGCTTGACATGAGTCCACAGTGTGATGCAGCAGGGAGGGAAATCTAAGGCTATTCTAGGCTGCATCAAGAGAAGTCTAGTGTCCAGATCAAAGGAAGTCTCACAGTCCCACTCTCTTCTGCCTTGGTCAGACCACAACTGTGTCCATTTCTCGGCTCCACAATTCAAGAAGGATGTTGACAAGCTGAAACTTGTGCCGAGGAGGGAGACCAAGATGATCAAGGGTCTGGAAACCAAGCCTTACGAGGAGCGCTTGAAGGAACTGGGTATGTATAGCCTGGAAAAGAGGAGACTGAGAGGAGATATGATAGCCTTTTCACATATCTCAAGGGCTGTCACATGGAAGATAGAGCAAGCTTCTTTTCTCCTGCTCTGGAGGGTAGGATTCGAACCAATGGCTTCAAGCTATAAGAAAGGAGATTCTGACTAAACACCAGGAAGAACTTTCTGACAGTAAGAGCTGTTTGGCAATGGAACAGTCTCCTGTGGGAGTTGGTGGACTCTACTTCCTTGGAAGTTTTTGAGCGGAGGTTGGATGGCCATCTGTCAGAGATGCTTTAGCTGAGATTCCTTCATTGTAGAGGGTTGGACTAGATGACCCTCAGGGTCCCTTCCAACACTACAATTCTATGAACCTTATGCATGTTTGTCGCTTTCAGTGAGGCGTATCTCCAGGTAGCTGGGAATAAGATTGCAATCTTAGTTTACTGGGTACAATCTGAGAAGGACTATACCACACAATATTGCTGAACTTTTGGTTTGTCACTGACAAGAAGGAGCACAAAAACTGCCACACTGGCAGGATAGGTGTGGTAGGTGACTGTAGCTGAAGAACAGTTACAGCAATACCTGGGACAGGAGAAGTTGGTTTTGAAGAGGGAGCAATTTAAATAATGCAAATGGGGTCTAGAGAGAGAAAAGAAATCCTGATAACACTTTACTAGAGAAAACAGAAGAACAGTGTATAATTTGAGGGAAAACAAATGGAGAATAGAATCATAGTTTTGTCTTTCTTACAGCAGGCCTTGTACATAGCAGAGAGACACTCAACTAAACCATACTGACATAAAACTTACAAAGACCTACACAGCCAATTGCAGCACATGCTAACAGATCCACCACCACAATGCTTCTTGGTTAGATGACTTCCTGGTAGCCAAATTAACTCTCAAGTTACAAACTGAATGATCTCTGTAGTTGCACTGTACCTTTACTGTGCACAGGGAGATGTTAGAGTTGCAGAATAGATTTTGTTGCTCAATAACCTTGAAATTTGCTCAGAGTCAGCCTAAGACATCTTGCTATCTGAGGCCAAGGACCAGATGGCACCACATTCCCTTCCACCTACAGAACTTTAGAAGATTGGCAGTAGAATCTTGGTTCTTGCATTTATATCCCACCTCCCGTCATGGGTCTTAAGGCTACATATATGTGGTTCCCAGATGGTCACCCACCCAGACACAGATAAGACCCAGACATGCTTAGCACCATCAACGGGGGGGGGGGGGGATTTCTTGTGTGCCTTGGGACCAAAACTGACATCAGCTTACAGGTGAAACTCGGAAAATTAAAATATGTTGGAAAAGTTCATTTATTTCAGTAATTCAACTTAAAAGGTGAAACTAATATAAGAGATAGACTCATGACATGCAAAGCGAGATATGTCAAAGCCTTTATTTGTTATAATTGTGATAATCATGGCTGATGAAAACCCCAAATTAACAATCTCAGAAAATTAGAATATTAAATGAAACCAGCAAAACAAGGACTGCAAATAGAGCAATATTGGACCTCTGAGAAGTAGAAGCATGCATATGTACTCAGTACTTGGTTTGGGCCCCTTTTGCATCAATTACTGCTTCAATGCGGCATGGCATGGATGTTATCAGCCTGTGGCACTGCTGAGGTGTTATGGAAGACCAGGATGCTTCAGCTCTTCTGCATTGCTTGGCCTCATGTCTCTCATCTTTCTCTTGGCAATGCCCCATAGATTCTCTGTGGGGTTCAGGTCAGGTGAGTTTGCTGGCCAATCAAGCACAGTAATCCCATGGGCATTGAACCAGGTTTTGGTACTTTTGGCAGTGTGGGCAGGTGCCAAGTCCTGCTGGAAAATGAAGTCAGCATCCCTATAAAGCTCGTCTGCGGAAGGAAGCATGAAGTGCTCCAAATTCTCCTGGTAGACTGCTGCATTGACCCTGGGCTTAATGAAGCACAGTGGACCAACACCATCTGATGACATGGCTCCCCAATTCTCTCTTCTGATGAGAGCAGCTTTTGCATCTCATTTGGAAACCAAGGACCCAGAGTCTGGAGGAAGAATGGGGAGGCACACAATGCCAGATGCTTGAAGTCCAATGTGAAGTTTCCACAGTCTGTGTTGATTTGGGGAGCCATGTCATCAGCTGGTTCCTAAGAAACCTTGCTGCCTGAGATAAAGCCAATATGGTGTCTCCCACATCCCATTTTCTGCACTGAAGCCAATGACACTTCTTATCTTTTATGTAGGGGTAAATACATCAATTTCAGTTACTCCCTATTTCTCGTTTTACCAGTCTGAAGCTCAATTCTCTGCACCAGTTTCCAATAAATAAATAAAAAACTAAATGGATATTAGTCAGCATTATAGAGCAAATTTCCCCTAACAAATGGATTTTTGTATGCAATTTTGTCTAGTACAGTGGTACCTCGGGTTAAGAAGTTAATTCGTTCTGGAGGTCCGTTCTTAACCTGAAACTGTTCTTAACCCGAGGTACCAATTTAGCTAATGGGGCCTCCTGCTGCTATTGTGCCGCCGCCGCATAATTTCTGTTCTCATCCTGAAGCAACGTTTTTAACCCGAGGTAATATTTCTGGGTTAGCGGAGTCTGTAACCTGAAGCGTCTGTAACCTGAAGCATCTATAACCCGAGGTACCATGGTATACACATTTTGCAAAGCAATTTCTTGGCAATATGATGCTTTTTGGTACATTATTTACACTAATATATGCATTTGTATGGATGCTTTAACCCAGCATATGTGCTTTTGTACACATTACTCAGATAGAGGTAATTCAGAAACACGAGAATTTCAAAGAGTGCCTGGTGTCTGGTTCATGTATTGTTTCAGGAAATGTGAATTAGATAAGTTCACCCTGAAAATGCAAAGTGAGCCAAACTTCTCTTCCATCCTAGTCTGATGTCAGCATTGCTTACTGGTCTGAGGGCAGCTGGGAACACAACTCCATTCTCCAACACCTCACTGCGGCTGCCCACCCTCAGCATCAGAGGAGCCAACTCCTAGGGGCCAAGGTCCCTTCACCCCCCTCCCAATAAAATATTTGAGGGGGCCGAGCCCCCCAAAAGCTTTTTAAAACCCTCTCCAGCATTTTGGTGAGGTTCCTGGGCGTATTAGCACTAGTGTTCTTGGTGTTAGGTGCCACCTGTAGGTGAGTTTCAGAGTGACTTCTTTTCGTTAATATGGATTTAAAGGGGGGTTTACACCACATTTTTGTTTGTTTCAATAAATGATTTAAAAATAAATAGATTGCCCAATCACAGAGAAATTAAAAATTGCCCCACAAAATCCCCATTCCCCCAAAATGGCCCCTAGTGGCTGAGCATGGCATTTCCTGCTTCAGTATGTTCTTCCCCCATCATCTGCCTTTTAATGAACTGCAGTATCAGGGTTATGGTAAAACATTCAAATTCTTCCACTGTTTTTATGTTTTTATACTTTTCCTTAAGGGGAGCATAAAACACCTTCTTAATAGCACCCCTAATTAAGAGCACATTAAACTCACACATTTTATATAGCACTTTCCGGAGCAGACACAGAGAGAAAGCAAACTTTGATTTCTGCTATAATTTTACCTTCAGTCAAAACTGAATAATTCATCACCCGATGTCTAATGTATAGATGAATGTGTAATACCCCCAAGTTGTAAGAGACTTCATTAAGGCCTGATTTCGGAAACGGACGCAAGTACTGTAACTGCTCTACTTTAACTGGAGTGCTGGTCTATCTGCTTTTCCATCTGTAACGTCATTTTACGTATATCAAAAGGAAACTGATGGCCTGCTGTAATGGTTCTAGGGGTTGCTCGTGCGTAAGCCGGTGCAAACACCTGGCTGGGTTGCCTGAGTGAACCTCTTCCGTCCGGACAGCCACTCACCCGTGGCTGTCTCAATCGCTGGCAGAATCCGTCAGTGGGCGTTTCTCAAACTTCTTCCAGCAAAGAAGCCCTTTGACGCCTAGTCTCCTCCTACTTTCTCTGCGTAAAAGCCTTCTGCGCAAGGAGGGCGTAGGCAGCGGAGGACCCCTACTCTCCCCGCTGGTCCCCGGCAAGGAGTCATGGGACCGCCTCGCCACTTCCCCCATCTGCCCCCCTTCTCCACTGGTGCTACGCTGATTCTCTTCCCCAGAAGATGGGCTGCCTCTCCCAATCCCAGGACGCTCTCTGGAATCTCTCTGGATTTTGCTCTCTCCCTCCGGCACTGATGGCAGTTCCCTGACACCTTCTAAAGAGGATAAACCCCTAAAGGGCAGGGTGAGAGAATCCAGCGAAAAAGCCTATGAACAAGAATATTGAAAGAATCTCAATGCTATGCTGTCTAATGTTTTGCAGGTGAAGAGGAGACCTGTTCAATGTGCTCCTACCCTTCTCATCAGTCTCCACCAATTTATTTCACACCACTGAAGGCCCTATCCTGCCTGGCATATGAAGGCTGTATTCAGCATACCCTAAAACAGCTTCCAGCCACTGCTTTTTAAGAATCAAGCTGTGGGTTGTCCTTTTGCTTTAAAAACATTTTAAAATGTTCTGAACAGTGGTTCAGAACATACCTTAGGCCACGTTCCAGTGGGCTTGAAATGGCAGGATGTGCACTGCTGTGGTGCTTGTGCACATTTATTTATTTAAGAGCATCAGAAGAGCCTGCAGGATCAGGCCAAAGGGGGAGGCATCTAGTCCAACATCTTGTTCTCACAGTGGCCAACCAGGTGCCTGTGGGGAACCTGAAAGCAGGCCCTCAGCCCAGGAGCCCCCTCCCCACCTGGGGCTTCCAGCAACTGGGATTCAGAAGCATTCCCACCTCCCACCATGGAGCTGGCAGCTGTCAGTCGCCCTCTCCTCCACCACCGGCTAAACCTCTCTAAAAGCCACCCAGGTCCTGGGGAGCAAGTTCCAGAGGTCAGCTCTGTGCTGCTTGAAGGACTTCCTTTGATCTGTGCTGAACCTTTCATCATTCAGCTTCATCTGATGTCCACAAGTTCTAGTGTTATGAGAGAAGGAGAAAATAACTTCTCTATCCATCTTCTCTATGCCATGAAAGATTTTATAAACTCCCACCATGCCGTCTCTTACACACCTTTTCTCTAAACTAGGAAGTCCCAAATGCTCCAACCTTTCTTCATAGGGAAGTCACTCTGTCCCCTTGAAAACTTTGGTTGCCCTTTTCTGAAACGTTTCCAATATTTTTGCCTGCCATCCCAATCTCCAAGTAGTGTAAGATTCCAGGGGTTCCAGGAGCTTCCCCAGGGTTCGGTTTCCTTTGGAATAAGGTACAGCAGACTGTGCTGTTTTTATGACATATGGTTTATTTACACATTCATTCATTCATTCATTTACAGAGCCACTTCCTTTGTTACCTTAATGGCCCATGCTGGCCACTACCTCAACAGGAAACTAGCCTGGCTATTCCAGGAATTAAATCCACACTGGATCCAGGAATTAGAGGATGGATCTAATTCATATTTCACAGGAGTCCTTTGAACATTGTTATCATCAATAATATATGAAATAATTTGCCAAGTAGATGAAAAAGAATCTTTTTTACATTTGCCCTCTAGCATACTTTCATTTTTGAGTTAATTTTTCAACAGTGGCTATAGCCCAGTTTTGACTATAAAATAATAAATCCTTATTTAATCCTTCTAAATATTTCCATTTTCTTCCAATAACCATCATGGCAATTAACAATAAATATAGAATCAACTCTTTATTCAAACCATCTTCAGTTGTCCTATCCATATCCCTCACCAAAGTGTGCTGAAAGGTTGGTCCTTTGTTTCATCATCCGTCATCTACACTAATTAAGGAACTAGAGAGTCAGTTGCAGCTCTTTGCTTAATCCCACACAAAACCATTCCCATAGCATGGGACAAATAAGGGTCACAAAAACAAAACACTTTTGCAAGAAGCAGGATTAATAAAAGCTCGTAGTAGATCATCATTTGCAGGGAAGGGCTGTAGCTCAGCAGCAAAGCATCTGGTTTTCGTACAGAGCGCCCCAGGGCTGATCTTGGGCTGTGTACACACTACACCATTAATGTGCATTGGAAGCACATTTTCCCCTAAGAGAATTCTGGGCACTGCTGAGAATTCTGACTCCATAATGGGTAAACTACAGCGCCCAGAATTATTTGAGGGGGGAAATGTGCTTGTCAGAGGAGACAATGCTAGACCAGAAAGACCCAGCAAAGGGCAGTTTCCAATGTTATGAACACATTACAGGAGTCCTGGGTTCAAATCACCTAGTTCTGCTAGATATTACAGTGGTACCTTGCGTTCTCAAATGCATTGGTTCCCAAACACCGAAAACCTGGAAGTAAGTATTCTGTTTTTTTAGCGTTTTTCGGAAGCCAAACATCCTACATGGCTGTTGGCTATTGTTTCCAGGACGCCTGCACCAATCAGAAGCTGCACCTTGGATTTCAAACATTTCAGAAGTCAAACGGACTTCCGGAACAGACTAAGTTTGGTGCTTTTGCTATTTATTTTGCGTTTTTGTTTTTGAGGCTTTTTTGGTTAATTTGTTTTTGTGACTTTGTGGATGATAATTTTTATCATCTACAATACTGTTGTATTTATTTTATAGTACAGTGGTACCTTGGGTTACATATGCTTCAGGTTACATACGCTTCAGGTTACACACTCCACTAACCCAGAAATAGTGCTTCAGGTTAAGAACTTTGCTTCAAGATAAGAACAGAAATTGGACTCTGGTGGCGTGGCAGCAGCAACAGCAGGAGGCCCCATTAGCTAAAGTGGTGCTTCAGGTTAAGAACAGTTTCAGGTTAAGAACAGACCTCCGGAACGAATTAAGTACTTAACCTGAGGTACCACTGTACAGTACATTGATTATTGCTTTCATTTTATGGATCAATGAAAGCAATGGATACAATGGATACAATCTTGCTAGATAGTAAAATTCATGTTAAATTGCTGTTTTAGGGGCTGTTTTTAAAAGTCTGGAACAGATTGATCCATTTTGCATTACTTTCTATGGGAAAGTGCGCCTTGGTTTTGGAATGTTTTGGTTTTGGAACGGACTTTCGGAATGGATTAAGTTTGAGAACCAAGGTACCACTGTATTGCTGTCTCCGCACCTCAGGTTTCTTCTATCTGAAAAAGGGGGAAATATAAATTGTAATATCACAGGGTTGCAAAGTATTTTGCATAGACTTTCCCAGATGCATTAGAACATTATATATATATATGGTGTGCTCTGCTACAGTCCTGATTTCCCAACAGCCTCATGTTGGTTTTAAATTATGCAGAATTGTCATGAAATTGAATTCTTGCACTGTCAGGGGAGGTCACATTCGGCCAGATTTTGCAAGGGAGATGCCTGCATGGATGCAAGCAAGCAAGGAGGTGATCCAAGTTGCTCTTGTCTGGAGGCACAGAGAATCCCGCCTTGCCCCCTTCATTGCTGAATGTGGCCACCTAAAACAGGGACACTCTTTTTCTAATAATAACACCAGCAACAACTCAACATAACCACAAGGAAACCCAATAACTATTTAAGTGACAACTCCCTATACAGGGGCGGTCTCCCCTTGAATCCTGGCTACAACCCTGCCTGCACTAGCCAGAATGCAGAAGCACCTCAAAGGCCATTTCAGCGGAACCTCCCTACACAAAGGCAGCCTGCATTTGAACCCCGGCTTGCAACCAAGCCGGCTTCCAGCAGCACGGTAGTGACTCCTTTGGCAGAGCCTTCCAGGCAGGGGCAGTCTACCCTGGAAGGCCAGCTTCCGCGCCAAGCCCCTTTCCCGAAGCTCCGCCAGGCCTGCTCCAGCCAAGCCTCCCCGGGCAGGAGCAGTCTGCCTTGCAACCCGCCCCCGAAGACCCGCTCCCTGCCAGCTCCATGCAGCTTCCCGGGCGCGCTCGGCGCACTCAGCTTCCCGGGTTAATTAGTAGTCTCCGTGTGTGGCTGGGAAGCAGGAGAAGGAGCCGTACAAAAGAGCCCGGGCAGCTGCGGCGGCGGCGGCTGCTCTCCTCCTCCTCCTCCTCCTCCTCCTTCAGACTCTCCCCCCTTCCTCCTCCTCCTCCTCCTCCTCCTGCTGCTGCTGCTGCTCTTCTTCCTCAGGCCGCCTGCAAGGAGTCCAGTTCCTTCCTCGGGGGAGGACAAATCCTCCCCGCCCTGCGCTGGCCAGGTAAGGCAGGGGCGCGCGCCAGGCTGGGCTGTGCCCCCCAGGGCGGGCGGGCGGGCGGGCGGGCGGGCGAGACAAAGCCCCAGCCCTCCCGGGGATGGGGATGGGCGCAAAGGGCTTTCAGGCTGCCAGCTCTCCTGTGCATCCTTAGCAGAGGGGGGTGTTTTCTGCATGGCTGCCGCCCGCTCCCGGGGGCTCCTTTATTCTCGAAAGTCAGGGGAGGGGGCGATCGAGCCATAGCTAGAGGCGCAGAAACCCGGAGCCTTGCAGGCTACGCTTCTTGGATGGGGGGGGGGATGCAGACACACTCTTTTTGCACAGGGTGGGATGATGATATCCAAGGAATAGTGCGCCTCCTCCTCCTCCCTCTCTGGATTTGGCGGGGGGGGGTAATGCCCTCTGAGGACACACCTGTGCCCCCCCCTTCATACCCCTCCCCCGCTCAACTTTTGGCAGTGCAATGCAGGATGCTGTTTTTGCTAGGGCGCTGCATTCCTATTTGCCACCCTTCCTGCCTGCTCTCTCTTTCCATCTCTGCACATCCCTCCCCCCCCCCCAAAGAAACCCACCCTCCACCCACAGTTCCCTTCCCTACTGGGAGGAGAGTGTGGACTTGTATGTCAGTCATATAGCCTTATCTCACTAGGTATTTATTGTTGTTATTATTATTTATTTTAAAGCAGTGCAGGTGATTTGGGGGCAGACAGAGCAAAGTGCATGAGAAACCATGCAAGTGTACTGCAGGGGCTTTGGAGGGGGGGGAGATGTTATCCACTTTTCTTCTTCCCCCCCTCCACTGAAAAGCACACATTTAGGGGGGGGCGAGCAGAGCACTTAGAGGTATCACAGACCCAGTGCCTTTGGGTATTTCCTTGGTGTGTTTTTGTTTTATTAAGCATTTTCTGCCAAGATGTGGGTGACGAGGGCAAGGCAATGCCCCCCACCCACCCACTAGGCTGGCCAATCTGTTGCTATGGCTTGGGGCTCAGAGGAATGAACAGTTGTGCCTGTATGCAGGGGAGGTTTGGGCTGTGAATGTCTGGTTTGCAAGGAGACATGGAGACTAAGCAGGGAGATTTTCTCCTCCTGGCACAACCATGGCATCTTTTTTCTTCTCTGCTATTGTGGGACTTGCAGAGAGGGAGAGAGAGATTTGCTAGCCAAGCCATGGCTGGCTGATCTCCCTCATGCCGGGCACACAGGAGAGGGAGAACAGTCTCCATCCAGAAAAGAGGCAAGGAGAGCAGAACCTTCCTCTAAGACCCCCCCCCAAGTCTCTTTGCTTTGTTCCGAGTCAACCTGTCTTCGCTGTCATTCCTTGTGATGTGTCCTCCGTCATCTATCTTTCAACACTGAATGTTATTTATTTTTTAAAAACCCTGTTCTGTGATTTAATCCATGTGACGGAAGTCCTGTGGCATCTGAAAGATTAGCAGATTGATCACAGGGTGAGCTCAGATGCATATGATTTCTTGCTTAGCCGGACTGACACATCTGCCCCCCCCCCCCGGATTTGTGTCTCCAGCATGGTCTTCCTGATACACAGGATTGGCAGGTGTAAAATGAAACTGGATGTCAGGGCAGAAGGCCAGGCGCCCCCCCCAAGGGTATGTGGGGTACAGGAGGGGGCTGGACGATTGTTTGGTCCAGAGTCCAAAATTGAGTAATGACACCTGCATGAGACAGTCCTCCAAATCCTCCTCCGACCACATTCTGACCTTCTACATGTCCAGATATCCCACATGTGTTCTGACCTTGTATCTTGCTCCCAGGTGCGCAATGCTGATGGCTTGGCAGTAGATTTGTTTTAGTCAAGTTGGAAAGATGGAAGAAGGAAAACCAGGGAAATTCAGCATATCTCTCCCCTTCTCTCTTTCCCTGAGTTTTCCATATATATGGATATATGCCTCCGGTGTAGCAACTGAATTGAAGCTTTTGATCGAGTTATTTCCTCCCCTCCGTAATGAGGTCTGGAGGGAGAAGCTACTCAATTAAAAATTCTCTGCTTCATCTTTCTTGGGGTAAACAGTGTGACAAATTATAACCTGGTTTTCTTCTCTCTATTCACCCCCCCACCTTTATTCTGCTTGGATAATTCTCTCAGATGTTAGCACTGGAAGGGGGGGGCAAGAGTGGGTTCCCCTCCCTCATCCAGCCCTTAAACACCGAAATTGGGACACAGACCAGAATACAGTATTTGAATTGCTGCATTAATGAAATTATTGTGCTTGGTGCTCCCCACCTCCTGGCAGCATTTGTAACATGGAGAGGGGTCCTCTGGTGTTAATGTGTCAAGGGAGGTTGGGCAATGTGCTCTTTGTGCCCCCAGTGAGAAAGTGTGCACTAAAAAACCCCCCACCCCCAAACCACCCCCTTATGCAGATTGTAGCAATGCTGAATCCTGCCTGTGGAGGTGTGGGCTTTGGGTTGGCATCTGTGGCAGAGCCTGAGGTTGCCCCGTGCCTGATGTGGGTGTGGGTGGGCTCAGCACTTGCTGGAAGGCTGGGTTTATAAGACCTGCAGAGTTGGACTGCAGAGGGTCAGTGGGGCTGCCTTTGGAGGGTGTCCAGGGCCTGACTCTGCTTTCAATCCAGAATGCAGCAGTGATGACAGAAATTATAGGCCCCATTGAACATGGTGGGACCTCTGAGCAAACATGCATAGGCCTTGTGGTGGTGGTCTCTGAAAATCGCTCTGGTTACCAATATGCCTCACTCTATCGAGTTCTTTCCTCTAACACACAGGATGATTTATCCTGTGTCATGATGTCTACATAATGTGCATTTTTCTGTCACAACCCCCCCTCCCCGGCCTTTTATTTCCTTTGCTGGACTAGGGAGACCTGGGTTCAAATCCCCACTCAGCCACAAAGCTCAGAACTTGAAGCAATCACATTCTCTGAGCCTGAGCTTCTTGGAAGAAGGATGGATTTAGAAATGTAAAAAGCATTGGAAGCACTTGAAGGGAGCCTTGCTCAAGCTCTGTTACCAGATGGTCTGGTTTTGGGGGTTCACTGAGATGCAGACTTGGGTTCAGGATGCAGCAAAAAGAGGAACATTTGCTGGACATTGGTTTTGACTTTATTAGTTACATATATAAAAAGAACACTAACAGACACCGCCCCCTTTCCCATTATGTGACACTTCAGAATTTCTAACTCTTCCAGTTTGGAATTTGCTTATTGCCGATACTCTTCTCCTTCAGTGCAAGGCCTATTATCCTTTTTCTCTGGTGTCCTTGTGAAGATGGAAAACAGAAGGTGACTGAAAGCTCTCAGACTTGATGCTCTGTTTTGATAAGTCTTCCCAGTGAAATGCATGAAATATTTGCTTATTTATTATTGTGTTCAGTTACATTTTACTTTTATCTGACTACATAAAAATAAATAAAGACTCCTTATAAATAAAAATAGGATGGGGGTAAATTGTAACATGGATTAAGGTTTTCCCCATGTTGTGGGGAGGTAAATAGTTTGCCCCTGGGATGCCATTCTTAGCTGCAGTTTTGTGAAGGGCTTTACATGCAGTTCCGACTGGAGGGTTTGCTCGGTTTCTCCTTTCATAATGTTGCTGTGAGGATGTTGCGGATTTGCTCTTGGGGCTTGGGATGCAAGCTTGGGGCTGGGGGCTGTCTCAGCTTAGCCTCATGGGGGTGGGCAATGTGGACCTCTGGGTGTTTCTGGACTGAAGCACCCATCGTCTTTCACCATGTCGGCTGCGGCTGATAGGAGTTGTGGTTGCACAGCTGCTGGGGGTGTGTGTGCCAAGTTGGTCTTCTAGCCTCGTGCAATGGGCCACCAGCAATTAAAGCAGCAGCTGGGCTGGCTGGGAAGAGATGTGGTGTGTAAACTGGTTACTGTACTCTTTCATGCTACTGAGGCTACGGGTGTGGGAGAAATGTGATTCAGTTCACATTTAAAGGTGGAACTATTTGATTCATACTTTGCAAAATGATACAAGAACCAAAACAAAGCCATCATTTGAAATTTGCACTTCTCCGAATTTTGCAGTGCTGTTCTTCCACCAAGTAATGTGTGCAAAAATGCATAGAGTTAGGCAAAGTGTGCCTCAAAATGCATATGTAACATACATATTAGTGTTAGACAAAATTGCATACCAAAAATTGCATACGAAAATGTGTATATTGGGAGAATTTTGTACAAGATGTTTCACAAACTATACTCTAGTAAAGGTAAAGGTAAAGGGACCCCGACCATTAGGTCCATTTGTGGCCGACTCTGGGATTGCGACGCTCATCTCGCTTTATTGGCCGAGGGAGCCGGCGTACAGTTTCCGGGTCATGTGGCCAGCATGACTAAGCCACTTCTGGCGAACCAGAGCAGCGCAGGAAACGCCGTTTACCTTCCCGCTGGAGCGGTACCTATTTATCTACTTGCACTTTGACGTGCTTTTGCACTGCTAGGTTGGCAGGAGTAGGGACCGAGCAATGGGAGATCACCCCGTGGCGGGGATTCGAATTGCCGACCTTCTGATCGGCAAGTCCTAGGCTCTGCAGTTTAACCCACAGCGCCACCCATGTCCAGCCTCGCAAATAAATCTATAAAACCTAGTAGCCCAGACTAAATGTTACCTAGTCAATCTCCCCCCCCCCACATTATTAGTCATTTTGTACCTTTAAAGGAAAAGGGACAAAAAAACGCACACCAGATGCACACCCATATGTATATCTAATTTCTTTTCTTTTTTTTTCTTTTTTGAAGGCTGATGTATTTTTATTACAGATTTTCTTGTTTTACAGTATATGTAATTTCTGACTTGCTCCTTGGAGGCAATTTTTACAACTAGGCAAGTGGCTATCTACAGACCTGTTCTGGTAGCCATACCATGAGCCCAGCAGTGCTGTCACAATTAGGCTTGGGTTGGCAGGCTGTGATAGAACTTGCCTGTATAAGGATCGCTTTCTTACTTTCAAGTAAGAGTCCCTGTCTGCACATGCTGGGCAGGGGGCAGCCTAGGCCAGCTGAACTGAGAGTGAGCTGGTATGATAGCTTCTGGAGAAAGGATGGAACAGAGCTGGCCATCAGCAAGGTTTCAGGGATGTGCCATTTATCATATTTGTAATATGTGCTTTTAACTTTAATGTAAAATTCAATATTTTGGTATCAAAATATGTGTGTATGCTTATTTGGTTAAGGCACATTAAAATATATATTTATATGAAGAAATGCTGATTCCCCACATGATGGGTGAAGTGGTACAGGCCAATAGGCCCTGATTTCCTCCTGAGAAGGAGCAGGCTGCAGGCTCATGCATAATATCAAATCATGGTTTACCAAGGTGTGATTGAGACTTGTGCTTTCCTGTTTCCATTCTCTCCCTCCATCTCTGATTCACTGAGTTACTTCGTCTTTAGCACAAATTGGAGGTTCCTCTTTTCATCCAAAATGGCAAACTCTCCCTCCAAGTCAGAACTCCCTTCCTTGCAGGCCTGGCGTGGAGGGCAAATGGAGATGTCCTCCTCTTAAGACCGCCTTGTGAATGTGTTGCTTGTGCAAGACGTGGAATAGGAACTTCCTGGCTCCACTTAGGCCCTGGAACATTCAAAAGAAGGGGCCATAGGGAAGATTCTTCTCTGCCTGAGACCCTGGGGAGCTGCTGCCAGTCAGAGAAGGCAATACTGGGCTAGGTGGAGAAACAGTCTGACATAATAGAAGGCAGCTTCCTAAATTTCATATCTTCTCATTTTGATTAGGAGCTGATTGAGAAAACAAGTAAACATAGTTTTTCAATAGCACCCACATGTTGCAACAGTAATATTTTCTGTAGCATTTGTCCCTGCAGCATTTACACTTTCCAAATGCAACACAATGTGGCAACATCTTAATTTGACTTGTATTTCTGGAGGGCACTGTACAATTCATTTTATGGTGTGCAGTTTCCTAATGGGAAGTTTATATATGCGTGTGCGCTTGAAATGCTTCATGCAATTAAGGCACTTTAGTTGACCCATTGATTAATTACTGCGCTTGTTTTCTTAGCCCCTTCTTTTAAAGACCTTCATACTCTTAAATCTCTGAAGATAAGACCGCAAGACACTGGAACAATTAGGACAGCTGGTGGAAGTAACTCTTTGCAGGGGTTTATTAAGCGGTGTGTCTGACACAGGAACATTGCTAGGTACTTAGAAGATTTGGTGCATGAGCCCATTGTCACACACATGCATGAAAATTAGAATTTATAAGTCACAGAAGGCAAGCCAGCTAATTTCCCACCCAAATCTCTCCATTATTTTTTAAATTTAATTTGCACCCCACCACAGGTCACCCCAAATCAGTTCCTCTTTAATGCATCTTACCCCCAAATAATTTCCCAACAGATCTTGCTCCACATCAAATCAATTCTCCCTGTTCCCTGCCCCCCTTAGTCATCTTCTGCTAATTTATTCCCTCAAATTAGCACCATACAAAGGAACCCAGATCTTCAGCCGAAATCAGTTTCTCCCAAATGCATTGCCCACCAGGGAACACTTGGGACTGGGCTCCACTGATTTGCCATGATGCCCCTTCCTCAACTGCCTCCTCCTTGTGGTTCTCTGTGCCTCCTGTCTCCTGGTTTCACACCTCAAACTATTAAGTAACTCAATTCTAGTTTTACTGAGTTGTGAGAAAACCCATCTCTCCATCCTAACCCCAAGAAATGGCCTCTCTATCAAAACAGGGTTGACCCTAAAATGTGTTTGTGATGGATTTTTGCTACAGCTGCATCTTTTCCCTTTCCCCTTTTGCTTGAACATCTTGCTAATCTCCTTCTTAAAAACAAAACAAAACTCTTATTTGCGAACCTATCATTTTAAAAGCCTCTTGGGCAGCCGCCACAGAAGGGAGCAGAGCTTGGGTCCTGCTCAAAAACATCCTCTTACCTGACCAGGAGGCTGGTGAAGGACAGCCCCTTAGCTTGGACTTGCATTCAGTGACACTTAAGATTAACCTACT
This sequence comes from Podarcis erhardii, assembly GCF_964252035.2. NCBI lineage: Eukaryota > Metazoa > Chordata > Lepidosauria > Squamata > Lacertidae > Podarcis > Podarcis erhardii. The sequence continues at coordinate 3,382,857 of NC_138503.1, read as the reverse complement.
GAGGAAAAAGCTGCCTTTGTGGAATCAGGATGTGTGTGCTTGAATTAATTCTGCAGGATTTGCTTTACTTTCCTCACTCACTATGAAGTGAAGTGGCAAGCACAAGGAACTTGGTTGTCTGAAAACCTGTGTCTGGCTAAAGGATTCTGATGCCACCTTGTTTACTGTGTGCCAATTTTCAATGGTTTGCCTCAGGCTGGGACTTGTCGCCGTGTGAGAATCCCGCAAAAGAAATTGTGTCATGAACTTGGTTTCTCATCTCAAAGTGACAAACCAATGCATAAAGTCTACTGGCTGAATTTGGATTCCACAGTCAGCTTTCAGTTTGGGGCAAAATCTCAGCATCAGGTGGTGTCATGTTTGCCATTTGGAATTTCCACCTTCAGCATTAAATGTTTGGGACAGACTTGCTTCTAGACTCTCTTGTTCATGGGAATAGCTCCAGAAGCATTCCTGTGGGAAGTGTGTGCTGTGCTGGCTCTGAACCCCTGCCTGGCTTTTCCAAAGAAGAGCCCTTCCTAGATGAAGACATCAGTTTAGCTTGGATCTGGGTGCAGGCATAAATTTAGCTCACATTCAGCTTGGATCTTTTTATTGTGCATTGCCTTGACTATTGTGCAGAAAGTGATTAATGGTGATTTTTTTTTCTTGGGAAAATCTCATTGTAACAGCATAGCCTGACTTGGAGTCAGGCCACTTCCTATTTTCTGTCTAGCTCTGTCTACTCTGACTGGCACTGACTCTCCAGGGGGATCTCAGGGTTCTTTCCCCATCACCAGCTACCTGATTCTTCTAGCCAGGGATGGAATCTGGGACCTTCTGCAGGCAAATCATGCATGCTATCCCTGAGCCAAATGGTCCTTCTCCAGACATGTGTCTACATGGGTGTAGACACTCCATTAGAGACAACCCTCTGATACCTAAAGATTGCTTTGATTTTCACTTGCATGGGAAGAGGACTCCAGTGGGCATGTGGCCTGAGGGGGAAGGGTGAGCATCATCTAAGAGAGCATTTTGTAAGTAGGTAAGCAAAAGGATACCTTAGGCATTGGTTCCCCACCTCCCTATTTGACATGAGGCAGTATAGCTTGGAAGCAGCAGGGATGACCTAGGATGGGAGAAGGATTACCCAAGCTGGTGCTTTCATGGCTAACTGCTGTTGATAAATGTGTGTGCTTTGGAAGAGAATATGGGCAGTGCAGGGAAGTACTGCTGGAGGGGACAGAGATAGACTGGCTGTGCAGTGGTTGACATATCAAGGACCCAGGCCAAGGCTTAATGGCATGTGATGGAGCATCCCTGTTGAAGCTCAGCAGATCTGCATCTGCTCAGTACCTAAGAGGAGATCACCCAGAAGCTCCCATGTCTGTCTCCTTGACTTCTGTGATAGAAGAGGAGATTTATGCTTTTCATGCGGAAGGTCCCAGGCTGGGAGAGAATCTTGCTCTTCAACATAAACAGTACTGAGCTCCATGGACCCATGTTCTCACTCGGCATGAGGTGGTTTCTTGTGCTCTCCACCCCAAGGAGTCTTTACAATATGCAATAACTTCTCCCCCCCTCCCTACCCGCCCACATTTCCCATCACAATGACAGGCAATTTGTTAGTTTTTAAATAGCACCTGATATCTAGTGGCAGACATTTTATTACAGCAACCTTTAGGTCAGAGGCAGAATGTGCATGGAATCCAAATATTCCTTCTTCTTGGTCTCCATTTATTTCCTGTTTTAATCACAGGCTTGCATCCATAAGTCACTTAAGTGTGCCAAACGGGGCTTTTCTGGGAAAGACAGAAAGGTTGGCTTATGAGTTTGGCTTATTTGCTACCATAGGTAGAGCGAAGAGGGAACATGAGAAGAACCATACCGGATCAGGTCCATGACCCATCTAGTCCAACTTCCTGTTCTCTCAGTGGCCAAGCAGATAACCTGTGGGAAGCCAGCAAGCAGGATTCAAGCAGAAGAGCCCCCTCCGCTCCTGCAGTTTCCAGCAACTGGTATTCAGAAGCATTGGTTCCCCCCCCTCGAGGCAGAGCCCTCGAGAGCCCTCTCTTCCCTAGTGCAAAGGATTCTGTGGCCAGCCAGGCCAAGGAATCACCACAAGAGTCATGAAACAGGTACCATAACATAGTAAATGGGCTTATAATTGTCCCATTCAAGGCTCAGTGGCCTGGTCTACCCGTATGATTAAGTCCACAGTCAGATGCGGTAAATGGTTCTGAAGGCCAGTTGCTGGAAACTGCAGGAGGGGGAGCATGCTCTTGTGCTCAGGTCTGGTTTGTGGGTTTCCAATTGGCCACTGGGAGAACAAGATTCTGGACTAGATGGGCCATTCGCCTGATCCAGCAGACAACGGAAGCTCCTGGGTGGCTGGAGGCTTTGTCAGGAGGCAGAGGCTGCGGCTGCATAAAAGGCAGTGAAGGGGCTGAAAGTGGGGTAGGTGCAAGGGGACTGAATGTTGAGACCATTGGTGTGGGTTGGCAGAGTGACCACTCACTGGGTCCCTTCCTGGGACTGGACTCCTCACCTGTAGCTTCTCCCTCTGATGTTTTTCAGTGTCCTGATGTGACTTGCCCCATCCGCTGCATCCAGATATTTTTTTTTGCCGGGTGTGTGTGTGTGTGTGTGTGTTATTGGGTTGTTGTTGTTTTAACTGTCCTTTGTGGTTTTATAGGCTGGTTTTATCCTATGAACTGCCCTGAGACCTGCAGGCAAAGGGTGGTATATAAATTCTGTAAAAGCATCCTCATCCTCATTCCTCTCCAGAGTTTTCAGCTGCCACCTCTTTGGGCACCCCCCACCCTTTTTCCTGATCTGAGCAGCCCCTCCATGATGGCTCCTCAAGGCCCATGACAAATGGTGTGAGCAAGTGACGCATGTGGTCAGGGCAGCGTTCCCGTTTAGGAAGATGCCAATAGCAGGTCCTGGTCTTCTGTCCTTTCACACTCCACTTTGGAGAGTTAAGAAAAACAAGTCCAAATAAATGCTCAGAGAGTTTGGCATCTGTTGACAGCATCACCCCTGGGCACAGCAGTTTTCATAGAATGTCTCCATTAGGAAATATGTTTTTTGAATTAGTTCCTCACAAAAGAGAATTGGGAAATAACTGTGTGTCTTTCTTATGCCTCGGCCACTTCTTTGAAAAACAAAAAGCTAAACACATGCACATACATCTAAAAGTATTGTATCACTGGTAATAGGCATGGAGGAATCGGAATTCTGATTCCGCATTTTCCAGCTTGAACACTTCTTCATCCACATTTCATATATTATCGTAATTTTGCCTAATATGCACATTTGCAAGCTATTTTCACACATATACTTTTTGTTGTTGAAGAACGGCATTACAAAATTTGGAGAAGTGTGGACTAGGTACCAAATTGACTTATATCCTACCTTTAAGGGAAAACAGGTTTTGAGTAATAATAATAATAATAATAATAATAATAATAATATATTTATATCCCGCCCTCCCCAGCCAAGACCGGGCTCAGGGTGGCTAACAACCAATAATAAATGGGGCAATAAGATGGGGCAGGTTTAAGACTATTTCCCCTCTTCTACTTCATGATAGTCAACTTAGGGACATGGATTTAATTATGTAGAACAACTTGATGTATTAGGGTCCAAGGGAGCAGAACTGTGGTATATTGGATGGCAAATAGAAAGCAAAGGGATTCTGTTAACATTGCTGATTGTAAATTCTCCAGTCACAGAAAAGATTTATAGATGGGTCAATAAAGCAAAGCTAAATAATTAATGCATTTATTTTATTTCGGTGCTTGAAATATTTCACAGCTAAAATCTCAATCCTGTCTCAGGGTGTTTGGTTAGCTTGTTAGCTTAAAACAAAGAAATGCAGCACATGACCTGTAACAAAATACAAATGTACATATTTCTCCAAGGGCTAGAATGGGGAGAGGCTAGAATGGGGAGACCTTAAGGTCCTGAGGTCCTGGGCCTTGTAGATTTTATTTTAAATCTGTATTATTATTATTATTATTATTATTATTATTATTATTATTAAAACAAGCTTGGTATAGCTGAAACTAATCTCTCTCTCTCTCTCTCTCTCTGTTGGAAGACATTAAAAAAATGAAATGAAATTCAAGTGATGTCCAGTGACTTCCCTGAATGCCCTTCTTTTATATATGCTTACACGGAGGTGGTTTTTAGCTCTTTGGGATTACAGTAAATCTTTCTCTGTACAGAATCTCTCTTGGAACCATGTATCTCAGTTGTCCCCTGTTTGGTATAACTGGAACCATCCGCTAACAGTTGATCTAATTAGAAGTAATGATTTCAACCAAAAAAAGCTATTAAGATTAATGGACTCCTGGGAAAGGATAGCATTGCTTGAGCTGCATTTTGGCGCAGAAGACGAGGCTGTGTGCATTTAGTTTGCATAGAAGTAAATGGACCTGAGTGAATGAGGTGTTACTCCCATTAAAGTGAGGAGAGCTTTTTCCTGCTGCTGCTTCTGAGCTCAGCATGGCAGGATCCCCTCAGAGGGAGACCAGCTCACTTTGGGAGCTCCAGCCTTACAGCTTGCATTTTTAATTTTTTGCTTAGGCTGTAAAGAGTACAGTGAAGGTGTCTGCCTGATGTCAATAGGCCGGGAGTTCCGAAGTGTAGGTGCCCCATGTTAAAATATCTTCTTCTTTTACAAGTGCAGAATGAGTATTATGTGGCACCTGTAAGAGACCTGCAGATCAAAGGGGTCAAGTGGAAGGCTTTCTCACAAGTAAACTCTTCCCAGGTGGTTAAGGGATTTTTACAATACAGGAATAGTAGCAACACCTGGAACCTGGCCTGTGAGCACAATCACAAGCCCTGGGTTGGTCCTTGTAGACACGAGGTGACAGGTGGTGCCTTTGAGGACAACTGCCGGACCTGCAAGGGTGTGGCAGGAAAGTGACCGTGGTGGTGCAGGAAAATTAAGGTGACAGCGTGCCAGGTTCTAGGTCCTTGTATTAATTTACAAAGTCCAGAGCAACATAGGTCCAGGGACCTCAGGGACCTCCTGAACTCTTGAATTGCAGCTCAGTCCCTGAGATCTGCTGCAGGAATGTCATTGATTGTTCCCCAGGTTGGCGATACTCTTGACAAGAGAGATCAGCAAGACTTGTGCCAATTTCTAAATGCCTGTTGAAAACTTTTCTGTTCCATTAGGCTTATGCGAGCAATTAAGAATACATCTTTCCACAATAGTGGGCTGATTTCTGATTTTAACTTTTTAGTATGGTTTTTATTGTATGGTCAGGGCAGACTTTGGTAATCTTTGCTACTATGGCACCCTGAGCAAGGCCAAAATTTGGCGCCCCCAAATGTATCATCTCCATTTTCTGCCCCGTCGCCTTGGCACCCTGTGTGGGGGAGCTGACCTCACCACCCTAAATCCGGGGCTGGTATCATTTTATGTACAATTGTTGTCAACCTTTGCTCAGTTTTAAAAAATGAATAGTGGTATATAAATAGTTTTACAAATAAAAAATAATGCTGAGAGGTGAGGAGAGGTTTCCTGAGATATTTAAGACTGAAGTATGGAGCGCTTTAGATGGTAAATAGTTTGTGAAGAACTGGACCGTGTGATCACTCTGTGTGTGTAATTGTGTCCAAGAAATTCTTGGTCCAGCTTGGGGCGGGGAGAGGGAGGGAGGGAGGGAGTGTGCAACTGTATTACGGCTTTAGCAGATCCTGAGTGCAGTGCAGACCAGGTTTTTATTTTCTCATCAGCTGAAAGCAGTGGTCTGGCCCATTAGGCCGAGTGAGACAGCTGCTTCAGGCGGCAGATGCCAGGGTGTGACAGCAACCTCTTGGATCTCTTCCTGAAACCCCTAAGCCTGGCTGCTTCACTTGTCTGCTAGCCCTCTGCTATGGTGGAGGAGGATGCTGTGCCAGCCATTGCCAGCGCAAAAGTCACATTCAGCTGCCAGCCAAGTCAGTTTCTGGATGTGGAGTGGGGTCACCATCTTGTCCTTTGCGACAGGCAGCAAAATGCCTCAGTCTGCCCATGAGCAAATGTCCAAAATCTTCTGGTTGTGGCAGTTTGCTATGTTGGCTACAAGTGTGCAACTCTCTCTGTGTGCATGGACCAACCAGGATTCTGCAGGCTTTGTGTCCTCCCCCACTTGCAAGAGTCCCCCGTTCCTTTGTGTGTGCCTCACGTGACTCTGTCCTTCATCAAACTATTTCATATAGAGCACCAGGGATGGAGACATTGTTCCTCCACTGTTGGATTTCAGAGACTCGGGTTTAGGGAGATTATTTATACAGCAGGATTTAGTATCTGCCAGTGCTCTGTTTGCTTGATATCACTAGGGACCAGTTCTTCCATAAATCCTCATCCTCAGACGATAAGCCTTTTTTTTTTTTTTTTTTTTTTTGCAGAGAGCTGAATAAAAATAATTTCCTCTCAACCACCTGCAGTTAAAGTTCTTAATGTCATGGATTTTTAATCTCAAATGGTCTGGGGAAGCAAAAGCTCATCTATTATATGCTGCATTTAAATATGGGACTTTATTTTTCACCCCCCCCTCACTCTGCTGAAATGTTAAAGCAGGCCTGGTGATTTGTCCAGGAGTGACCCCCCAGGAACAGCTTCTGATGCTGACTGTTAGGTTAAAGGGAAATGAAGCCAAATGCAGATTGTGGTGCTGTGTTTCTGCACTGCATTTCTCCCAATGTTTTGGGGACACAGGATGACACCTGCCTGCTCACTTCTTCATCCAAAGTGGGGGAATCATCTGGAGGGGTGAATTAAAATGGCTTCTTCTAGTCTCCCATCTTCTATACCAGCCTTGCCCAACCAGGATCCCTTCAGAGGTTGCTGGGAGGGCTACACAGAATCCCAGGAAGTGTAGTTTCCTCTCTGCAATCCTTAGCACCCTTAACAAACTACATTTCCCACAATTCTTGGTGGGAAGTCCTGTGCTTTAAATGTGTTTTGTATGTCCTTTAAGTGTGGATCTGCTCTGTTTTTTACCAAAAATTAAAGGAACAATTTTCAGCACTGGCAAAGCTACCACTGAGCTGTTTGAGTAGTTTTTGCTCCTCTATTTTCTTCTCCCACCTCCTCCTGTCAAATGTTGCTAGAATTGTTGTGCAATCTGCATTGTTCCTTCCCATTTTTTTATTTTAAAATAATTTTTATTGTTTTTTACACATGTTTTCCAAACATAACATCCCAGCTTATACAGTATAACAAACCTTTGGCTATCACAGCCTAGGACTTCCATCAACCTCGACTAATGGTTCCCTAGCTTTCTTTCTGATTTTGCATTTTATTTTAATAGTTATTGCTATAAAACCCAAATCCTCAATAAACTCCTTCTTAGTCCTTTTTCACAATAATTAATATAGTTCCCATTACAAAACTTCTTGCAACCCTACAATATATTTATATTGTTTTAATATATTATATATATTATATATTATATTGTTTTAATTAGTGTTTTTATAGTTGTTCTGATTTTGAGTGGAGTGCCCTATCTGGGTGGATGGAGCAGCCAAGTAATTTCATTGTCCCTGAGAGGGGGCAATGACAATAAAGATATTATTATTATTATTTATTATTTATTACAAGCGATGTCAATTGATTACAATTGTCTTTCAAATATATCATAAATTTCTTCTAATCTTTCAGGAAAGTCTGGTCTTGCTGGTTCCGAATTTTCCTAGTTAATTTCGCCAACTCGGCATAATCCATCAGTTTCATCTGCCACTCTTCTTTTGTTGGTAGTTCTTCTTGCTTCCATCGCTGGGCTAATAGTATTCTTGCTGCAGTTGTCACAGATAAAAACAATTTTTTAATATATAATTTTTATATATATAATGTACCTACTATACCATGTAAAAGGGCTTCTGGCTTTTTTGCAAATGTATTTTTCAACATTTTTAAAATCTCATTATAAATCATTTCCCAGAAGTCCTTTACTTTCTTACATTCCCACCACATATGGTAAAAAGTACCTTCTTTTTCCAGCATTTGTTATTTGTTTTGTACATTTTAGCTAATTTCACTGGTATTATATACCATCTGTACATCATTTTCATTATATCTTCCTTTAAAGCACTGCAGGCAGTGAAAATTATCCCCTCTTTCCATAATTTTTCCCAATCTTCTAATTGTATATTATGGCCAATATCTTTAGCCCAGTGTATCATGACTGATTTAACTTCTTCATCTTTCAAATCCCATTCAAGTAATAATTTATACATTTTGGATAATATTTTAACTTTGTTATTTAACAATTCTAATTTGAATTTCAATTTTGTATATCCAAATCCATTTTTCTTTTTATCATCATTAAACATTTTGTTAATTTGACAATAATGCATCCAATCATTCACAAAACCTTTAACGTCCTCATATGGTTTTAATTTCCATTAGTTATCCATCTCCTTCACTATTTGTTCATAGGTGGCCCAATGTTTCCTCATATTTATCTTTTTCACATTCATTACCTCAAGAGGTGAGAGCCACCATGGTGTCTTATGGTTCCTTCCCAATTTTCTTTTGGGTGTCTTGTGTATGTGTGCAATACCTGAGATGAGAATAGTTCATAAAGTGTCTTGTATGACACAGAAGCACACTTACCCTGAAGGCATTGCATTAATTAATATTCCATCTGTGGTTGTAGCTACAAACTCATTTATCATACTGCCTTGAGAAATAAGAGGCTAAATTATTGATTTAATTATCATAATGCAGGATGTCCTTGCATGGATTGTGACCTGATGGGCTTGCGATAAAACTGGCAATCTCTTTCAGCACAGCAGTGGTGAATCAATCTTTTGTGCAATTTTAAACTGTTGTGAAAATACACACAAGGGTAAACATGTTGGTCTATAAGGAAAAGGACCCTGCAGAGTCCACAGCTGGGTAATAATTTTGTTCCCAGCACCCAAAAATTCACAAAAATCTGGTAAGCTTCTGTGATCCAGCAGAGACAGTCTTAGATTCTTAGTGGTATTGTGTTACTGTTGTAGGCAAATATATCAGGGCTAAACAGCAATAGTTGGAACGAGAAACATTGCTTTTGGTGAGGAGTAGTGAAGTTGTGGTTCTCCAGATGCTGCTGAAGTACAATTCCCATAAATCCATTCCATTGGCAGTGCTAGCTGGGCCTGATGGGAGTTGCAGCACAGCAGCATCTGGACAGCCGCAGCTCAGTCTCCCTTCCTTTAGGTGGACACCTTCTAAACTCTTCTTGTTGTCACCTGTTCCTGCAGCATTGGCTGTATTCCTGGTTCCGTTAATCCCATACGGTGTAAGGAAAGTTTACACACAACATTTGGGCCTTTTAAGTCACGCGGTGTTTCTGCAACTTGGGTCCTCTGCTGTTGCTGGACTACAACTTCCATCACCCCTAGATAGCAGGGCCAGTGGTCAGGGATGATGGGAGTTATAGTCCAACAACAGCAAGGGACCCAAGTTGGAGAAGCACTCGTACAGAGAAATGGTGAATCCGAGGGGATGTGCTGGAGGTGTGTAGAACACATGGAGAAAGTGAAGAGAGTGTTTTCTTCTTCCTCACAGGAATGGAACTTGGGGGCATCCAATGCAGCTGAACATTGGAAGACTCAGGACAAACAAGCGAAAGGGCTTCTTCACACATTGCAGAGTTAAATTCTGGAATTTGCTACCACAAGGTGTAGTGATGGCCCCCAACTTGGATGCTTTTAAAAGAAAATTTGGCAAATTCATGGAGGGTAAAGTTGTAAATGGCCTCTGGTGAAGGTGGTTGTGATGCCTCCAGTAAGAGGGGCCATATGCCTTTGGATGCCCGGTGAGGAGAGGGCACTGGTGCCCGGGTCCTGCTTGTGAGCGTCCCAGAGGCATCTGGTTGGCCACTCTGGGAACAGGCGGCTGGGCTACATGAGCCACTGGCCTGATCCAGCTTCAGGGCTCCCACCTTCTTAGGGAGTCAGATCTGGTCCCATCTGTCAGTAGTTGCCCATATTCTACCTTGTTTCTTTGGCCTGTCTTTAAAAACTGACGTGTGCAGTTATTGCAGCTGTTTGGTTTTTCGAACTCCCACCCACTTGCATATACAACAGCATCTTTTAAAAATGAATCTGGGGAGGGGGGGTGGGCATCATAACCACCCACCCTACCCCTTGAGTCGTGAATTGTGTCACATGCATCTTAAAATGTGAATTGTCCCAGAAGGGCCTTGTCTCCAGGCTGCCAGTTCAAATGGGCAAATGTATACAAAGTGCCCGGTAATCTTGAAGATCCTTTTTCGTCCACCGCACAATGCAATTAAAATCTGGTACACACTGGTCCCCCTGTGCAACTGCGATAAGGCGGCTTAGCTGATTTGAGAGCTGTCCGGGATTCGCAAGGACTTGGAATTAGCATGCTTATGATGTGGCTGAACTGTCTGGCAAATTTGGCGCTGATGAAATCAGATGTGTTTTGTGCAAAGGCCGTGTTTCTCTTCTGTTTTATTTATATCTCACATGATAAATGTTTGAGAACAGTGGCAATGTGCTCTTTTTTCTTTCTGGATACATTGTAGCACATCCTTTTTGTCTTCTCTGTGAACAAATGACACTGCCTCCTGCTTTGTCGGATCGTTGAGTCCATCTAGTTCAGTACTGTCTGCACAGACAGTGGCTCTTCCTAGTCCCACAGGCTGGAGGGGAGTGTCTGTCACAGCCCTCCCATCTGTAGGTGCCAGGGATTGAATACAGGGCCCTTTGCATGAAAAACATGTGGTTTACCCTGAACTGTGATGCCTATTCTAAAACAGTCTGGGCACTGCACAGAAAGAACTCGAAATGGCCCTTGACTGCAGGCTCATCCACCTAAAACCATACGGTGGAAGGAGGGGAGACTTGGAAAAGAGAGAACCAGTGTAGCAATACTCACATACTTTTATTTGTATGCCAGCTTTTCATAGTTCAAACTATGCTCAAGGTGGCTTACAACATTAAAAAATACACAATTGCAAACAATGAATAAAACATCAAAAAGTACGCCACCAAACTGAACAATTTCTGCATAAATCATAATAATATCTAAAATAAAGATACAAAAAATTAATATCAAAAACAGCAGCAACATGACCTCCCCAGGAAGAAACCCCTAGACAATCCAAGGTTCTGCTCAGCAGCCTCAGCTTTTGTAGCTGGAGTCAGTCAGGGCCCCCTCCTCCCCAGGCCAGGGGGGAAAGGCCTGCAAGGCAGGGAGCAGGTCTTCCCAGAGTCACAGCCAAGGGGGTCTCTGGTAGGAATGGAAAAGGAGCCCTGCAGGATCAGACCAAAGCAATCTAGAAAAGTTAAAGGCGATTGAGACAATGCCAAAATGCAGCTACCTTGTGATAACCACGTTGGTTCAAGTCTTGCCCTCTGGGGCAACAAAAGTTCCTCCAGTTGTGCAGCCACCTTTACATACAGACTCATACTATGATGATGATGTATGTGGTCTCTTTAAGATGAATAGGATCTTAAGAGCTAGCCTGTCGATTTGCTTGTTCAGAGATGGTTCAGTTCAGTTGGTGGATGTTGTGTGTGTGTGTGTGTGTGTGTGTGTGTTTGCTTGTTAATAAAACACCCATTCTAAATTATTACATTGATTCAGGAACTTCATGTTGAAAACAACATATTGTATAGAATCATAGAATTGTAGCATTGGAAGTGACCCCAAGGGACATCTAGTCCAACCCCCTGCATTGAAGGAATCTCAGCTAAAGCATCTCTGACATATGACCATTCAAAGAAGTAGAGTCCACCAACTCCCACAGGAGACTGTTCCATTGCCAAACAGCTCTTACTGTCAGAAAGTTCTTCCTGGTGTTTAGTCAGAATCTCCTTTCTTATAACTTGAAGCCATTGGTTCGAATCCTACCCTCCAGAGCAGGAGAAAAGAAGCTTGCTCTATCTTCCATGTGACAGCCCTTGAGATATGTGAAAAGGCTATCATATCTCCTCTCAAGTCTCCTTTTTTCCAGGCTAAACATACCCAGTTCCTTCAAGCGCTCCTCGTAAGGCTTGGTTTCCAGACCCCTGATCATCTTGGTCTCCCTCCTCTGCATACGTTCCAGCTTGTCAATATCCTTCTTAAATTGTGGTTCCCAGATGTGGACACAGGATTCCAGGTGTGATCTGACCAAGGCGGAATAGAGTGGGACTATTACTTCCTTTGACCTGGACACTAAACCTCTGTGGATGCAGCCTAGAATAGCATTTGCTTGTTTGCTGCTGCATCACACTGTGGACTCATGTTAAGCTTGTGGTCCACTAAGACCCCTATGTCCTTTTCACATGTACTACTGGCAAGTCAGGTGTCCCCCATCTTATATTTACGCAGCTGGTTCTTCCTGCCTAGGTGTAGAACCTTACATTTGCACCAATGGAATTCATTTTGTTAGTTTTGGCTCAGTCCCCCAATTTTTTAAGGTCATCTTGAATCTGATTAACAGCTTCCTAGCGAGAACATCATGGGGACTTTGTCAAAAGCCTTACTGAAATCAATATACACTATGTCCACAATTCATCAGTGTTTTTGAATTAAACTAAATAGCTTTAATTGGATTTTGTTATGTACTGAAGTTCTCACCCTGGGCCAGCAGGGGGATACTGTAGATAGTTTTCACTCAGGTCCACGTCAGTTATTTTAGGCGGGAAACCCTGGGTTGTTGTTGCTACAATGTTGACAGCCGGCTGCCTATAAAAGCAGGCTGGCTGAGCTGTTTGCTGTTCAGTTCTGTGACAGCTTACAAATAAAGAGCTGCTTTGGAGAAATCTCTGCTTCGTCTGCTGTCTATCCACTATCTAACAGATTTTGAGTTTGAAATTAATTGTTACTGATTTGAATTTTATTGTGTTATCGTTTACCTGAGTGTCTTGTGCAAACTGCTATTCTGAATAATGTCTTTGCATAGGGGAGGGGGCACTGAGGATGGGTTTATGGAACTAAGGGGGCACTGCCCTGAAAAAGTTTGGGAGCCACTGATTTAGATGCTTTCTGGCCTCCCAGCACCATGCCAGTCTCTCTGGAATGGAGGAGTCCAAAGCACTAGGGCGGATGCCAATAGCAGCACTTATTTGGGGGGCTTTGACTCACCTCCCAACCTTTGCCCATTGAATCACCTCCCCTTTGAGAAAGGAACGGAATGATTTAATGGTCACCAGTTGCAATTTGTGCCTCGAGGTCACAGAGGCCACAGAATCGGTACTAAGATGCCATGCTGTCTGATGATCCATGCCTCACAGAAAATGCTACTGAGGTTTATAAAAAATATATGGAGGATTCTCTGAATTCAGGGCTCTGTTGGTGGGTGGGAAAGACAAGGAGCACCCAAGGGCCAAACTGAGCCCGTACGCTGGTATTTGGACACCCCCATTTCTCTCTCTCTCTCTCTCTCTCTCTCTCTCTCTCTCTCTGCACACTTTTTTTCTGGCTAGTAGTAAATTTAGGTCTCATTCCCAGTCTGCAAAAACAAATTTTCTTCTTGGCACATATAGCTGTGATTAACATGTACTTTGGTCCATTTTTGACAGCATTGGTTATGTTTATGTTCTGCCAAAGGATGGCAGAGAATAAACAGGTCTTGTCATTGTGAGAACATTTCCTCCCCCTGCCCCACAAAATGATGGAGTGTTTAGATCTGCAGCAAGTGAAGTCATTTGTATGAGGCAAAATGGAACAGTCTCTATGTGATAGTCCTTCACTCCCCACCCTGTGAAATGATTTCAAGGAACATCTCCTGTAATCCTAATAGGCTATAATAATAAAACTGATTATGTATTCAGTGTTGCTGAAGAAAATTACATTCTTCTTGTAGTGTATAGTAAGATGAGGGGGCTGATAATTTTGTTTTAGAATGATAGAATCACAGAACTGTGGAGTTGGAAGGGACCAAGGGTCATCTGCTCCAGTAGGCTGTGATCTACTATCCAGTACTGTATCAAAAACTGGCAGGGATCTGCCACATTCTCCCATTGTCATTCTTCAACTTAAACATATTATATTTGGCTGGGGAAACCCAGCCAGATGGGCAGGGTATAAATAATAAATTATGATGATGACGATAAAAATAATAACAAATTATTACCCCCACATCAGCCCCCTCCCAGGGCCCTTGGCACACGCAGGAAGCCAACACACCCTGAAATGCCCAATTTCCCCTTTACGGTGGCGGGCCTTACTTTCGAATAAACGCAGCTAGGCTGGAGCTGGAAAGGGGGGGCGGGGAGGGGCGTCCTTGTCTCTCTCCATGCCCCCCTCCTTCCTGTGGCTCCCCCCGCAGCGCTGCAGCCTGCACGGAGCCCGCGCCTCCTCGGCCGCCCCCTCCCTGCCTGGGGCTGTGGCTTGCTGGGGGCGGAGGGAGGTGGCTGCCGCCTTTCCAAGGCGTAGAGGGAACGGCGCCGCTGCAGCACCTGCCTGTTGGCGCGGAGGATCGGCGGTGTCTGGAGCGGGAAGGAGGTGCTAAAGGCGGCCACGAAGAGGCGGAGGCGGCACCAGCCAGAGTGCTTGCTGCGGTGAGGCAGCACAGCTAAGAGGAGCCTCGACCGGCCATGCCGCCTGCGGAGGGGCTTCGGCCGTGACCAAGCGCGCGATGAGGGGCCCCAGCAGCCATGGGCCATAGCTGTCAACTTTTCCCCTTTCTTGTGAGGAATCCTATTCGGAATAAGGGGAATTTCCCTTAAAAAAAGGGAAATGTTGACAGCTATTCCATGGGCGAGGGGGGCCTTGGTTGTGTGGTCAACCAAAATCCATCCTGCGATCGACCGGTGGATCGCAATCGACACGCTGGGACATGTTTGATCTAGTCCAACCCCCTGCAATGCTGGAATGTCAGCTAAAGCATCCATGGCAGACGGCCATCCAGCCTCTGCTTAAAAACTTCCAAGAAAGGAGAGTCCATAACCTCCTGAATGTCAAACAGCCCTTACTGTCAGGAAGTTCTTCCTGATGTTTGGTCAGAATCTCCTTTCTTGTAACTTGAATCCATTGGTTTGGGCCCTATTCTCCAGAGAAGAGAAAGCAAGCTTGGAACATACCTGGATTTGCCTTCATTTTATAGTCTCATAAATAAATGTAATCTGATAGCTAAAATGAAAGGAGTTTGTGGCATCTTAATCTCTTTAGGTGATTGTGGTTTCTTCCTAAAGTACCTTTTATAAGGCACCATATGTTTCACTGTCAGTGAAAAAGGCATGTATGCCATCTGCTTGGGTGATTTAAAAAAGCACGTTTAGCAAAGGCTTGGAAAGGGAGCAAAATGTTTATACCTTTCTTGGCAGCCGGCTGACTCTTTTAACTGGGAATTCTGTCTCTAGGTCAGGGATAGGCATCAGTGGTGGAAATAAAAAACGGAAGGAAAGTCCTAAACAGGACTTCATGTACAGTGGTACCTCGGGTTAAGTACTTAATTCGTTCTGGAGGTCCGTTTTAAACCTGAAACTGTTCTTAACCTGAAGCACCACTTTAGCTAATGGGGCCTCCTGCTGCCGCCGCGCCACCACCCCACAATTTCTGTTCTCATCCTGAAGAAAAGTTCTTAACCCGTGGGACTATTTCTGGGGTAGCAGAGTCTGTAACCTGAAGCGTATGTAACCTGAAGCGTATTAAACCCCAAGGTACCACTGTATTCCACTTCTTATTTTTTGGCCAACCATATTCTATGACAATCTCTCTCTCTCTCTCTCTCTCTCTCTCTCATGTGTGTCTGTTTCTATTTTGCATAAGTTCTGTTTTTGCTAGTGGAATGGGGTCAAGGAACTGAACAAGTCACCAAAGCCTCATCTCTAACTATTGAGGATCTTACGAAGTCCCCAGCCTGCAGTACAAAATTTCAGTAGTGCCTCTCCACAACCATAAGGGGCTGGACACTTTGGAAAACAAGTTTTAAATTCTGAAGTGACTATGGCAGGGTTGGGTAACCTGTGTCATAGAATCATAGAATCATAGAATCATAGAATCATAGAGTTGGAAGAGACGACAAGGGCCATCGAGTCCAACCCCCTGCCAAGCAGGAAACACCATCAGAGCACTCCTGACATATGGTTGTCAAGCCTCTGCTTAAAGACCTCCAAAGAAGGAGACTCCACCACACTCCTTGGCAGCAAATTCCACTGTCGAACAGCTCTTACTGTCAGGAAGTTCTTCCTAATGTTTAGGTGGAATCTTCTTTCTTATAGTTTGGAACCATTGCTCCGTGTCCGCTTCTCTGGAGCAGCAGAAAACAACCTTTCTCCCTCCTCTATGTGACATCCTTTTATATATTTGAACATGGCTATCATATCACCCCTTAACCTCCTCTTCTCCAGGCTAAACATGCCCAGCTCCCTTAGCCCTTCCTCATAAGGCATCGTTTCCAGGCCTTTGACCATTTTGGTTGCCCTCCTCTGGACACGTTCCAGTTTGTCCGTGTCCTTCTTGAACTGTGGTGCCCAGAACTGGACACAGTACTCCAGGTGAGGTCTGACCAGAGCAGAATACAGTGGCACTATTACTTCCCTTGATCTAGATGCTATACTCCTATTGATGCAGCCCAGAATTGCATTGGCTTTTTTAGCTGCCGCGTCACACTGTTGGCTCATGTCAAGTTTGTGGTCAACCAAGACTCCTAGATCCTTTTCACATGTACTGCTCTCAAGTCAGTGTCACCCATCTTGTATTTGTGCCTCTCATTTTTTTTGCCCAAGTGCAATACTTTACATTTCTCCCTGTTAAAATTCATCTTGTTTGTTTTGGCCTAGTTCTCTAATCTGTCAAGGTCGTTTTGAAGTGTCCACCATGATGATGTTGGATTTAGGACAGCATGACTGGTTTCCTTGCACTGGGTGCAGCACCAAGGGGGAGGGTGCCTTGCCCTGTTCTGGAAAGGACCCATGAGGCTTTGACAGGTTCCTAGAGTCCTCCTGCCTCCTTCCCAAATCCTACTTAGTGCTTGCCCAGTGCCTCTGTTACCCAGCTTTAGGAAGGAGGCACGAAGGCTGGTGGGGAGTGGATCATTAAATTTTGGTTTTGCGCAGAGTGCCATATTGCCAAGGTCCACCCCTGATCTGGAGGGCCAAACATTAGGCAACTCTAGTGTAAGGTGTAGGACAGCTACCAAGTCGTAGTTGAACCATTTCCATATTTGTGTGTGTGGTGGGGAGACTTTGCTATCTAGCTCAGGCCCCATCTCTTAATCAAGGAGAGCAATGGATAGGAAAGGCCTCAGGCTTCATGGTTGCCAGGGGAAAGACCTCAAGGCAGCTGGGGGGGGGGTGTCATTTGGCTCTTTGGCTGAAAGTGGAACAGTTGGTTTCTAATGTACTGAAATTCCCAAGGATTAATGGGGATAAGCCATTTAAAAAACAAACAAACTTAAAATCTAAGCTAGCATTCCACAACCTGGTGTCTTCCAGATGTTTTGGATTACCACTCTCATCAGCTAGCATGGCCATTGTTCAGGGAAGATAGAAACTTTCACCTCAATAAGATCTGGAGGGCACCAGGTTGGGGAAGGCAGATCCAAATTATGGCCCTGTTCAGATGCAATTGGAAAGTACAATTGTCCTTTGCATGTGCTCTGGGTTCCCAGACTTTGGGCTTCCACAGTGCTCAGTGATGCTCTGAACTTGGGGAGACCATAGCTTGTTTGAATTATAAGGGTGAAATTAAAGTAGATTACGGTTCTGAGCAAGCTTATTGAAAATGATGGACTTAAGCCCCTTTATTTCAGTGAGATTACTCAGAGTGCAACTACTGCTGGAGACTATTCAAAAAATGAAATTGATTCCTCTTCCTCACCACCCAAAAAATACAAAATGGGTTTTTTGTTTATGAATGGGACATTGGAAAGAAGATTTTGCTGCAGTCTTAAGAAGAAGAAGAAGAAGAAGAAGAAGAAGAAGAAGAAGAAGAAGAGGAGGAGGAGTAGTAGTTTGGATTTGATATCCCACCTTTCACTCCCCTTCAGGAGTCTCAAAGCGGCTAACATTCTCCTTTCCCTTCCACCCCCACAATGAACACTCTGTGAGGTGAGTGGGGCTGAGAGACTTCAGAGAAGTGTGACTGGCCCAAGGTCACCCAGCAGCTGCATGTGGAGGAGCAGAGACGCGAACCCGGTTCCCCAGATTACGAGACTACCGCTCTTAACCGCTACACCACACTGGCTATGAATCAAGCTTCTTTGGTATCAGAGGTGGAGCTAGCTGCTCCGGCACCCGGAGGGGCGCACATGCTGTGCACCTGGGGTGGGGGAGGGGCGAGCCGGAGTGAGCATCCCGGGGGGGGGGGCGCTGCCGCACCCCCTTCCTCCGCCAGTTTGGTATCCAGAGTTATTCAACTCTTCCTTTTGAAGAAGAAAAAAAAATCAAAGAGAGAACTTCTTGGCGAAGAAAGCAAGGGAAAATGCAGCAGCAGCTTTTAATGTCCTTGAATGTAAGTGATGAGAGGCCCCCTCTCCAAAACAGGCGTTATAGAGATTTTTAATTAGAAATCTCAAATATTTCCCCTAAAGCATAAATTAGTTTGGTGTTAAGCTGACAAAATATCACCAGCCCATTCCTCTTTCTCTCATGTCTTCCCAGTTTATTCTAATTAGCGTAATCCTTCATAGTTTAGGAGCATGTGAATTATTTATTTATTTGGCAAATACTGCAAGCTGTGAGGTGCAGCTTAGGCACTGGAATGAAGATAACAGAGAGGATGAGGGGATCCTAAGCTTGCTCAGATACCACACCCCTTGTCCCGTGGGAAAGTCTTCAGTGGCCTCCCCACCCCCGGCTGAGAAGCAGGAGGCCTGCAGATTGTGAAACCAGCTGGTGGGCCTGACTTTGCTGGGCACTGAGGGTGCCCTTCTCCTCACAATTCTCAGTTTAATGATCCTGTTTTTGCTGCCTGCCTGGGATTTCAAACGCAGGAGGTTGGCAAACACCCAGAAGAGCACCCAGGGTCAAGCCTTGGTGGGTCTTGTGCAGGGCTGCTGAGCAGAGTGGCTCAGTCTGATGGGCTGAGGGAGCCCCCTGGACTTTGCCATCTCTCTCTGTCTCTCTGACTCCCACCCCAGACCCTCTTTGCTGCAGGTTGCCTTCCTTAGGCTGATTGTCAGTGCAAGCGTGTTCAGCATCTGCACTGGCATCTTGGCACATCTTGGCCGGAGTACTGTTTGTTCATTCAGGAAGCATCCCTGACTCTCTGGAGTTCAGATCCCAGAAACTGCTGCATTATGACAAGGCAAGTCCCTCAAGTTGTTGCCATAACTGGCACTGAGCCCTTCCTTTGACTCTCTTCCTCTGTGAGGTCTTTTCTTCTCAGAACTGAAACCATTCTGTGAGACCCTCCGACTGCTATTCGCACCTATTAAGATTTTTTAAAATGAATTTTATTATTTATTTATTTTATTTTAAAATAATTCTTATTAGTTTTTTACACAAAAATTGACATTATTCAATTCACTTTCGGTATAATAATTTCTTACATTTTGACTTCCCATCGTTACATTTGTGATGTTCCTGTTGTATTCCTTTATCAGCTGCTATAACTACCATTTATTTTCTATTGTATTATAACTTATATTATAGTCATTTATTTATTCTCTTTCCTCTGCCTGTTACCTCCTTCCTGTATGCGATTTCATTTGACAGTAGTTTTTTTCTCAAATAGTCTGAAAAGAACCTCCACTTTTCAACAAAGTTCTCATCTTTTTGATCTCTTAGTTTTGCTGTCAACTTCACCATCTCTGCATAGTCCACTAACTTTAAATGGACTGTTCTTTTCACTAAACAGAAGAAGTCCCAAATGCTGCAAGCTAGCCTTATGGTCTCCTCTTCCTCCACAACTGGCCGCTTTGACTTGGAGGTCTGGGTGCCTTGAAGGTTCTGCTCATCTGATTTCTTTGTACTGATGGAAAGGAGGTAAAAGGGTGACGGCTTCTGGTTTGGGGAGGACTGTTTGACGGTATGTAGACTTGTCACATTTCAAAAAGTAACATTCCTGACACCCCCAAAGTTGTTGAGAAGGTCTAGAAGTGGGGTCAAAGCCATGCCACCATGTTCAGAATACCTGGAGAGGGGCCTGTGCGCAGGGGAGCAGGACTGAGAGCTGCTGGGCAGGGAGGAAGAAGCCGCAGGTGAGAAGGTGGTGACTCCCTCCTGCTGCTTCTATGAGGCGGCCCAGAATGGCAGCAGAATGGCGGAGCCCCCACCCCATGCGCAAGGGGCAGAGCACAAAGGCTGCGCTGGAGCAGCAACACCAAAGGCCGGCAGGTGGGGAGGAGACCTGGAGACCTCCGGGGGAGAAGGACCGCAGAGGCCCTCAAGGAGGGGAGACCATCCCCTCGCCGCCCACCCCGGGAGCCCAGAGAGAGAGAGGGGGGGCGCCCCATGCCTGGCGCAGGCCCTCCCCGCCAAGCACTTCGCTTTGCCCATGTCTGCATGCGTCCCCCGCTCTCTCTTCCCTCCAAAGGGCAGGGCCAAAGCGGTGGGCCAAGCAGATGCTCCAGGAGGGGGAGGACGGGGCCAAAAGGGAAGCTGACGGTGACTGAAGCGAGACAGAAAGGCTCGGTAGCACACACACACACACACACACACAACCAGAAAACCTAAGAAAAACCTGGGTTGCCATATGTGCGGGAAATTCCAGACATCTATTAAAATTCCAATATTACCCCAGTTGCCATTTTAGGCGTCCAATTTCCGTACACGTCTGGAATTTTTCAGATGTATGGCAGCCCTAGACAGTGTGCACCTGATGTCTGCTAAACACCGTCTTTAACGTATCAATTGTGCTTTAGGAAACCCAAGAATACAATTAGGAGAAAGCAAAAGCCAGCATTTAAAGCCTAAGAATACAGTACTTGTATTTGCCACCTTATTTATCTTCTCTCAGTCCCCTCACCATGCACTTCTTAATTTGTATTGACCAACTTTCCCCAACCTGGTGCCCTTCAGACACTTTGGACTGCAGTTCACCACATTGCCTGTGCTTCTGGGGACTGATGGAAGTTGTAGTCCTGCAACATCTTGAGGGCACCAGGTTGGTGTGTTTTTAATTCTTATGAGTTTTTCTAACCTGTCCACTTTATGGTCCAATGGTGGGCTCCATACAGAATGAATATAATGTATCAAAGCAACACGTATCTGAAATAGTAACAGCTCTACAGATGGGGAGGGGCATTTCCTTCCACCTCAAAGGCTCCCCACCTTGACTCATTGGTGGAAGATTTACGATGGCTGAGCCTCACCCCCTTTGGAGGGGAAAGCATTCTGCAGTCTGGTGTGTGTGTGTGTGTGGAGGGTAGCCTCCATAGGGTGTGTCACACACCACAGTCTCTTGAGCTTCACAGGGCAGAGGTGCTGCTAAGAGGGCCTCCGCTGTCCGTCTGTGTGGAAGGAAGCACCCCTTTAGCTATTTGAGGGTGTTGACACTTGCTGCACTGGTCCCATCATGCAAAGAAGGTGAGATCTTGCATCAAACCCAACTTACTGTTGCTGCTGGTATCACAAACTTGGCCACTTTCAGACAGAATGAGAAGATGGCTGCTGATGAAGCATAGGCTGGAGGCCCTTGCTCTGGACTGGGTGCAATTCAGGCATACCAGACTCTTTATCTGGAAGTCTTGAGAAAGTCACTTTGGCTGTTGCAGGGTGGCCTGGAGGCTTTCCCCCAGCAATTAACTGAAACTTCAGCCGATCCATGATTGGCAATTTCAGTTTGCCAGGTTGCAAGTTAAAGGTACTATTTATTAGCCTATTTTGGCTCTGGTGTGCTTCTATAATAAGGAACTGGGGAGAGGAATTATTCGCCATGGTCTTTATTTTTAAGAATAAACAGTAGGGTTAGGATAGTAGTGTAAGCAAGAAACCTTATCCCTTATATACTCAATAGATCCTTGCATGCTGCAGGAGAGTTTCTCCTTTGAGTTCCAAAGATCTCAGGAGCCCACTCTGCAGCAACTTGGAGCAGGGCTTTTAGTGTGGCTGCCCCTGCTCTGCAGAACAGCAGCCCTGTCCAGATGCATTTTGTGCTGTTTGGTGACTGTTCTGTGGTGGTTTTTATTACATTTTGTACATTGCCTTGGGACATATGTGGAATAATAAGAGGACAGTGGCTACAGATGTTTTATTACATATGTCAACAGAAAGGAGAGCAGCTGACTGAGTCACTGTGTGGAGCACCCTTTGCCCACTTGGTGCCCTCCTTATATTTTGGACAACCACTCGCGTCCAGGCTTGCTGGGCTGAAGGGACCTAAATGTCTGGAGGATCCCAGGTTGGCAAAGGCTGCTCTGGAAGGACTCTGTACTGTAAAATAGTAACAAGACAAGAAGTGGCAGACAGTCTTGTATGGCAAGGCAACTACAGAGATTGTTCCTCTTTTGTGTTGTTGGTTGTTGCGCTCCTGCGTTAACCAGGAAAAACAAACATATCATATTTAAGAAACACTTTAAGCTTTTGGGAATATGCAAATGGATTTGATCAGCTGGAAGACAGATAATTAATCAGCTAAAATATATTTAATTGGCTGTCAGACCTAAACACTGTACATTTCTAGGCTTGTGATGAATACTGCTTGTGTCAGCCTAGAGGGAGGGGAGAGAGAGACAAGGAGACCAGTTGACAGAGTGAGGGAGAAATGAGTGATGCTAGAATATTTGTGCATGATGGATGGTGCTCACAAGGCAGCAATAGTGGATGGAAGAGGAGGTGGGGAGGAGAGAGACAAATGAAGAGCTCTCCCCCCCCCTTGCTCTCCCCTCCCTCTTTCCCTCTTCTGTGACTGAGTGGTGCTCAGGTTGAGTGTGTTGGAATTGGCCAGCATGGGCTGGAATCTGTTGTTGAAGAGACTATTTTTTCTCTCTCTGTACTATATCTGCACTACTGTGTCATCATCCTCTTTTCACTGTCTGTTTCCCAAGGTCTAAAGAGAAAGGAGGAGGAGGGAAAAGGTAGAAGCAGGAGGGAAACGGATCTCTGCAATAAATGACTTTTGGGCGGAAGGGACGGCCTTGGTGAGGGGAAAGTGCGACAGTTTTTCCACCAAAGGGAAAAATTGTGATTTAAAACAATGGAATGATTTTGAGCAAAGTAGCATTGGAGAGACACAGAGAAGAACAATGTGGAGGTTTTAAAGAACAGAAGTGAGAGTAAAGCAGGGATGGGTAAATGCTGAGAGGTTAGGGGTTTTTTAAGCCAACTCTAACAAGAAGAAATAGCACAGATGGGTACAATACAAAAGCTAACACAGCTGAGCTTTTCCAAGTTCCCTTCTGACTGTACTCAAACCTGGTTTGAAACTGCCACTTTACCCTTCTCAGCAACCCTCCAACTATCTTTACCTTTGTGACTGTGTAAAACCACCAATTTCCCCCTCTGTGTTGCTCCCAGTCTAATAAAAGGTCAAGGGACCCCTGACCATTAGGTCCAGTTGTGACCGACTCTGGGGTTGCGGCACTCATCTCACTTTATTGGCCAAGGGAGCCGGTGTACAGCTTCCGGGTCATGTGGCCAGCAGGACTAAGCCGCTTCTGGCGAACCAGAGCAGCGCACGGAAACGCCATTTACCTTCCCGCTGGAGCGGTACCTATTTATCTACTTGCACTTTGACGTGCTTTCAAACTGCTAGGTTGGCAGGAGCAGGGACCCAGCAATGGGAGCTTACTGCCTCGTGGGGATTCGAACCGCTGACCTTTTGATTGGCAAGTCGTAGGCCACCCGCATCCCACCCAAGTCTAATACATGAATGTAAAAGACTTCTATCTGAAACTCTGGAGAGCCAGTGTAGACAACCCTGAGCTAGAGGGCCCAATGGTCTGACTTACTGCATGGCAGGAGAAAGAGAAGGCGACTCGCACGTCTTCAAGAGCAAGAGTCTGGTGTTTAAGAGCTGCGAGAGAAGGAGAGCCCAGGTAGGAGAATTAGCTCAAAGGAGGTTGCTGATTGATGACTGAGGAGATGTGTGAGAAAGTACCAAAGCCAGTCAAGAAGAGGTGGTGAGACTTAAAGGGAAGAATAAGTTTCCACTTGGCTAATTCTGGTCTAGGTCATTACGTGGCACTTGCCATCTTTCGTGTGGCAAAGAAGATGGTGGTGGTGGTTGTTGTAACCCATCCATTTCCTCAGGGTAATGTTAAGGGGACTGTCTAAATTGAAACCCTGACCAGGTAAAGGTTGCCGAGTGAAGTTGTGTCTTTGGCAGGCAGGTTGAATTATCCATCAGTCTTTTCTTCCCCTGACATTTTGTGAAGGAGCAAAGGGGAGAAGCTGTTCTCATTTTTCCCTGGGCTAAGACCTCCGGGTTTCTAAATGCAGGTCAGCAGCCTCTGACAGAGGGCAGAAAGTAATTAAACATAAACCTGTCCTGCTTGAATTTCTGAAGCTGTCAAGCTGTAAAGTTCGCCAGCTCATGTTGTCTGCAGGTTTTAAAATTCCAGGGCTTGGAGCTTGTTGGGCTTATATGAACTCTGGGACACTTGCTGCAGACATTTTGCTTGCCCTCAGCAAAAATTAATCCCCACGTCACCCCGGCCCGACTTTGGAGGCAGTTGTGTTTTGGCTTCCAAAGCAAAAGGGAGATACTTTTGTGGAAAAGGGGATGAATTGGCCTCGAGCACCTGGGATCCTGCCCCCTTTACTGCCTAATGCATTGGGTCTAATGAGCTGACCCTGGCTATAGATGGGTTGCAGTAGCTATCCCAGGCTTCCTCAACCTCGGCCCTCCAGATGTTTTTGGCCTACAACTCCCATGATCCCTAGCTAGCAGGACCAGTGGTCAGGGATGATGGGAATTGTAGTCTCAAAACATCTGGAGGGCCGAGGATAGAATCATAGAATCATAGAGCTGGAAGAGACCACAAGGGCCATCGAGTCCAACCCCCTGCCAAGCAGGAAACACCATCAGAGCACTCCTGACATATGGTTGTCAAGCCTCTGCTTAAAGACCTCCAAAGAAGGAGACTCCACCACACTCCTTGGCAGCAAATTCCACTGTCAAACAGCTCTTACTGTCAGGAAGTTCTTCCTAATGTTTAGGTGGAATCTTCTTTCTTGTAGTTTGGAACCATTGCTCCGTGTCCGCTTCTCTGGAGCAGCAGAAAACAACCTTTCTCCCTCCTCTATGTGACATCCTTTTATATATTTGAACATGGCTATCATATCACCCCTTAACCTCCTCTTCTCCAGGCTAAACATGCCCAGCTCCCTTAGCCGTTCCTCATAAGGCATCGTTTCCAGGCCTTTGACCATTTTGGCTGCCCTCCTCTGGACATGTTCTAGTTTGTCAGTGTCCTTCTTGAACTGTGGTGCCCAGAACTGGACACAGTACTCCAGGTGAGGTCTGACCAGAGCAGAATACAGTGGCACTATTACTTCCCTTGATCTAGATGCTATACTCCTATTGATGCAGCCCAGAATTGCATTGGCTTTTTTAGCTGCCGCGTCACACTGTTGACTCATGTCAAGTTTGTGGTCAACCAAGACACCTAGATCCTTTTCACATGTACTGCTCTCAAGTCAGGTGTCACCCATCTTGTATTTGTGCCTCTCATTTTTTTTGCCCAAGTGCAATACTTTACATTT
The DNA here is from genome assembly GCF_964252035.2 of Podarcis erhardii. Taxonomy (NCBI): domain Eukaryota; kingdom Metazoa; phylum Chordata; class Lepidosauria; order Squamata; family Lacertidae; genus Podarcis; species Podarcis erhardii. Next base: position 3,357,333 of record NC_138503.1, on the reverse strand, counting down.
CTCCCTGTTAAAATTCATCTTGTTTGTTTTGGCCCAGTTCTCTAATCTGTCAAGGTCGTTTTGAAGTGTGATCCTGTCCTCTGGGGTGTTAGCCACCCCTCCCAGTTTGGTGTCATCTGCAAATTTGATCAGGATGCCCTTGAGTCCATCATCCAAGTCGTTGATAAAGATGTTGAATAAGGCCGGGCCCAAGACAGAACCCTGTGGCACCCCACTAGTCACTCTTCTCCAGGATGAAGAGGAACCATTGATGAGCACCCTTTGGGTTCGGTCAGTCAGCCAGTTACAAATCCACTGAGTGGTAGCATAGTCAAGACCGCATTTTACCAGCTTCTATACAAGAATATCATGGGGCACCTTGTCAAATGCCTTGCTGAAATCAAGGTAGGCTACGTCCACTGCGTTCCCTTCATCTACCAGGGTTGTAATTCTGTCAAAAAACGAGATCAGGTTAGTCTGACATGACTTATTTTTCAGAAATCCATGCTGACTGTTGGTGATCACAGCATTCCTTTCTAGGTGCTCACAGACTGTTTGCTTAATGATCTGCTCCAGAATCTTCCCTGGTATTGATGTCAGACTGACTGGGCGGTAATTATTTGGGTCCTCTCTTTTCTCCTTTTTGAAAATAGGGACAACATTTGCCCTCCTCCAGTCTGCCGGGACTTCGCCTGTTCTCCAGGAATTCTCAAAGATGACTGCCAGTGGTTCTGAGATCACATCTGCCAGTTCTTTTAATACTCTTGGATGCGGTTCATCTGGCCCTGGAGACTTGAATGCATCTAAACTAGAACAGGATGAGGAAGCCTGTTCTAGAATTTCTGTGATAGAGAAGCCTTCTTACTTCTTCTCAGCTGTGGAATTGCATCTTTTTGAAGTCAACTCATCTTGAGTTCCTTATAGTAGTCTTTAACACATGGTGTGCCTTTAAGTTAGGTTTGACAATTCAATAGTAGTAGTAGTAGTAGTAGTAGTAGTAATAATAATAATAATAATAATAATAATAATAATAATAATAATATATACCCTGCCCATCTGGCTGGGTTTCCCCAGCCACTCTGGGCAGCTCCCAACCAAATATTAAAAACACAATACAGCATTAAACAATCTTTTGATATGTTGCTGTTATCTGAAAATATGGCTATAATTGTTTTCATGTTTAAATCATTTACCAGCTAGGCCTACTATATGTCGGCATTGGTATCTGATCTCAGGGCACAGCTTTTGAACAGCGCATGGCACCAATAGCTCCCAGTCAGACAGTGCCACTCCGACTGGCTTGCGTGGCCAGTTTTTCTGGCCCCAGGAATCAGAGCCCATTGTACTGTTTAAACAGCAACTGCCTGGATTCCACAGAGGAGGCAAACCTATGCCAGGGTAACCTTCATGTTTGGACATGTGGGTTTTTGTTTTTGCTTGTTCTGCAAGATTCTGATTGGGAAAGGACTGCGGCTCAGTGGTATGCAAAAGGTCCAAAGTGCCCGGCATCTAAAGGTCGGACTGGGAGATCCAGCTGCCTGAAACCTTGAAGAGTTATTGCCAGTTGGAGGAGAAATTTCTGAGCTAGGTGGGCGTCCCTGAGCGAGATCAATGGTCTGAGCTCAGTACAGTGGTACCTCTGGTTGCGAACGGGACCCCTTCTGGTACTTCTGGGTCGCCTCAGGACGTATCCTGAAAGAATGTAACATGAAGCGGACGTAACATGAGGTATGACTGTATAAGGCAGCTTCCTGTAATTGTCATGTTGTGTGGACCAAAAATCCTGGAGAGCAGCTGCCAGTCAGTGTAGACAGTACTGAGTTACATGGATCCATGGTGTGACTTTCTATAAAGCAGCTTCCCATGTAAATGATTAAAGACCATCTTCCTTTTTCACAGCTTCCTGTGCTCCTACACAGAATTCATGCTGAGAATCTACTTCCTAGGCAAATGACTGTGGAGAATCTTTTCAAAATGTGTTTTCGCTTCTAGAAGAGTTTGTTTGTCTGTCAGAGGTCATTGACTGATACCCTGCACAAATTGCATTCCCCTTCTCTCTGGATATGGATGGCTCTCAACCTTCCCTTTGTGGGTCAACCAACCTCCATTTTCATGCTCTTCCTTTCCCCCATTTAGCATAAAGCTTTCACCTTCTCTGAAGCCACAGGAATAATTTAGCTGCTGCTCACAACGGCATGGCACATGAAAAGCCAGTTGGAAAGAGGGCACAGAGGCTTCCATTGTCGACATGCCTGTTGCTTCCCAAGAGGAGGTGATTTCCTGTGCATCTTGGGGACTGAATATTAAAGGGATTTGGAACGATGAAAGAAGAAACATGTGAGATGTACCTTAAGACATTTCACTTCTTTGGACATTGCTCTGCAGAGTGAGGCAAAAATCGGGGGGAAGAAGGTGCAGTGCTTAAAAAAATAAATCCCATTTCTTTCTTTTTATTCCCAAAGTAAAAAATCATATATTTGTTGTTGCAAATCTATGTCTCAAATAAAGCAGCTGTGTGAACAGTTCCCACTGGTTTGTGGGGAAAGAAACAAATAACCTATGACCTGGGAAAGACCTTGAGCAGTCCTACGTAGGGCCAGGCTGCTGTGCATGCAGAAGGGCCACAGGATTGATCCCCAGGAAGGGGAAAGACTCCTGTCTGAAACTGGAGAACTGTTGCCAGCCATTGTTGATATCACTGGGCTAGATGGACCCATGATCAGCGGTGGTGTCATGGTACTCCTCTAAGGGGGAAGGTGTGCCTTATGGGGAAGGTATGGGGAGCGCTTTCAGTTACAGCTCCTGCTTCGTAGGAAATGAAACTTGCAAACAAAGGGAACTAGGTTCTTACAGGAGCAAATGGCATAGACAGGAGTGAGTTTCAGGTGGCATGTTCTTTTCTCATTTATTTGTTTCTACAATGGAACAGCTTGAGGTTACTGGTCAGGGTTTGGGGCCAGGATATCTCTGATGGACCGCCTTTCCCCACATGGAACATAGATTATGTAAATTGTGTTGCCATGACGTTATTTTGCTCCCTTTATTTCAACGCAAAGCATCAACAACAGTGAATTGTGATTGTATTCAATGGATTGATTTCTGTACTGGACATAGAATGAATAAGCATCCACCTGCAATTTCTGTCCCTATTTCCATTAGGAGGGCTTTCTTGGATGTGGCACCCAGATTATGGAAATCCCTCCTTACAAAGAGGCCTGCTTTGTCCCCTCATTGTTGGCCTTTCCCCCCACATAAGTACAGGCAGCAAACATTTGGAGCATGTCCAGCTGACGTGTGGGTCCTTTTGGACCCAGAAGAAGGCAGAATGGGTGGTGGGGATTGTTATGGGGGTGTGGCGTAAAGTAATGGGGCAGGGCGTGCTCATTTGTTCTCCACTGACATGTGCAGCAGCCAGGATTGGAATGCCTGCGCAACTTGGTCACCACCTGTAGTGAAGATGTTTTGATTTTGATAGGCCTTTCCTTTGAATGAAATTTTACTCCAACTGTGATTGTTTTTGTTTTAAAAAAATTGGTTGTATCCAGTCCTGACATGGTTGTTATTTAATATTATTAGTATTGTGGTTTTAGATATAGGTATGGTAGGTAGGTAGGTAGATGTGTGTGGATAGGAGGTATCTATCCATCCCTAGGTATGCAGAGGTAGAGATATACAGTGTTTTGTTTAGGGTTACTTTCATTTTGACTCACAAAAATCACTGGGAAAGGAAATGAAGCCGCCATCGGGGGTGGTAACAATGAAACTGACCAATCACCATGCTAGATTCCAACTCCTACTTCACACATTAAACGCTGGCTTCTGTCTGAGACTCAGGAAACACCATGACAGGAAATGAGGCCGCCATCGGGGGCAGCAACAGAACTGACGATTCACAGTCAGTTTTTAGTTTTTTCTCATGTTAGATTCACAAAAAAGCACTGGAGATTTATATATATATATATATATATATATATATATATATATATATATATATAACTTTAATACTTCAGCTGCCATTGTTATAAGTTGTGATGTATGTTGTACAGGAATACAGGGTTTCATAGAGTCATAGAATTGTAGAGTTGGAAGGGACCCCAAGGGCCATCTAGTCTATCCCCCTGCAGTGCTGGAATCTCAGCTATAGCATCCCTGGCAGGTGGCCCTCCAACCTCTGCTTCAAAACCTCCAAGGAAGGAGAGTCCACAGCCTCCCAGGGGAGACCGTTCCACGGTCAAACAGCTCTTACCACCAGAGAGTTCTTCCTGATGTTAATATTATTATGGGCTCTCATATATGGAAACACAGAAGTTACAGGCAACAGAATCATAGCTGTGTCCCCCTTAGAGAATGAGTGGAAACAAAATGAATGAATAAAATAATAATGAAATTAATGATGTTGTTAATTATCAAAATTAAGAAATGGCTTCCCCCCTTTAACATTTCTGTTTTAATGGGGAACGATGCATCTTTTACATCAATGAACCATTTGTTAAAGGTGCTGCCCTTGTGAGAATCACAACCCCTCTTTTCTCTTCTCGCTGATGAATGCTGTCCACCCTGCAATGCCAATGCTTTGGCAGCCAGAAAGATCTGTGAGTGTAGCTGGGAAGATTTTGAATGTTGTTCACCAAGGACTTTCAAAAAGCAATCTGCTAACAAGCAGCCTCTTTCCCCTTAAGCTGTGAAGCTTGTCTTATGCCATCTGGAACTGGAGCACAAACAGCACTGGAAAGGCAAGGAGAGTTTGGGAGCTTTTAAAACTTCTTTTTTAAAAATAAAATGTGTGCATTCTGGAGAGCCTCCCCAGCTGCTTGGTATTTTGCTGCTTGTTGTAGCCGGCTTGGCTGGAAGGGATCCTGGAGCATGCCCAGAGCCTTTTATGAAGCTAGTAAACCACCAAGTGTATCTCGGACTGCCAGAACTAACTGATTAGAAAATGGAGCTTCTGGTCGATGAAGCTGTGATTGTGAAACATTCAAGCTCCATGTGCAGAGCCTGATGGCTTATAGTACAGTGTACCTCGGGTTAAGTACTTAATTCGTTTCGGAGGTCCGTTCTTAACCTGAAACTGTTCTTAACCTGAAGCACCACTTTAGCTAATGGGGCCTCCTTCTGCTGCTGCTGCCACGCCTCCAGAGAACGATTTCTGTTCTCATCCTGAAGCAAAATTCTTAACCTGAGGTACTATTTCTGGGTTAGCAGAGTCTGTAACCTGAAGCATATGTAACCTGAAGCGTATGTAACCCAAGGTACCACTGTAAACCTGCTTAGGGAACAGTTCCAAACTAAGAAGCAACACCAATTTTTCATGTGTGTGTACATAAACTTTTCAGTATACTATATTTATTTTACATATTTAAATTCTTACCTGGCTTCTAGGAAGCTCAGGGCAAGTGTGCACATTTCTGGCTTATTGTGGTTAATTGAACAGTAGAATGGATTTCAGGGGTCAGAATCATTGAGCGCCTGTCAACACCCACAGTTCTCCAGGGGGCCCACTGCCCCCCCAAACCTACAGATCCAAGTGTCCCTGCTCCCCCTTCCTTCTCTGGCATGCAAGATGTGACTCAAGTGAGAAGCATCCTTCACTTGGCTTGTTTCTCCTCTCTCTGTCCTTATACATGTTGGGCAGGGTCTCATAGGCATAGAACAAGTGAATAGGCAGTGGAAGGAGAAGTGAGGACCCACTAAAGACACACTGTGGTATCTTGTCCACAGACACTCACCTGGGGCTGGCACAGACATGTATCATGCTGACAGCCTTATCAGACTGAAATCCAGAAGCTGCAGTTTCCCACTGCATTTGAACACAAAATCATGGGTTGTTTTTCACTTGCAAACCAGGCCCAACAAGCCAGCAACAGGATCCATTTAAGGGATCCTGGTTTGTTGGGGGAAAGCAACCCACAACCCTGGTTTTAGACTTCATGGGAAGCTGTGCTTAATTTTGGCTTGTTTCTCCAACTTATGCCATGGAGGAAGTGATGGGGGCATACAATGGAACGCTGTTAATGCCCCCCAAATTGTCAGAAATCCTGCTTTATCATGACACCTGAACACAACCATGGTTTTCATATCTGCTTAAAGCTTTCATTAGCTTTTCTTCACTGACCCTTGGGAATAAAACATTAAAACTACATGCAAAGCAATTGAGCCATTTTGTGTTTGGTATTTAGCATACAGTGGTTTCCTTCTGTTTTAGAGGCTGCTGCACCCAGGGGGGTTCAAAACATTAGCCCAGGAAACTGAAACATAAGATGTGGGGGCAGAAATCAGAAACTTAGCAAAATTATGATGCCCTTCTACTTGGTTAAGAATTTGGGTGGGGAAAACGTGAATAGTGTTCACTATAGTGTATACTGTATATCAGTGAATGGGACGTGGGTGGCGCTGTGGGTTAAACCAGTGAGCCTAGGGCTTGCCAATCAGAAGGTTGGCAGTTCGAATCCCCGCGACGGGGTGAGCTCCCTTTGCTCTGTCCCAGCTCCTGCCAACCTAGCAGATCGAAAGCACGTCAAAGTGCAAGTAGATAAATAGGTACCACTCCAGCGGGAAGGTAAATGGCGTTTCCATGTGCTGCTCTGGTTCACCAGAAGCGGCTTAGTCATGCTGGCCACATGACCCGGAAGCTGTACGCCGGCTCCCTTGGCCAATAAAGCGAGATGAGCGCTGCAACCCCAGAGTCGGCCACGACTGGACCTAATGGTCGGGGTCCCTTTACCTTTACATCAGTGAAGCTGGTAAACGAGAGAGAGAAGAGCATAGAGGTCAGGGGGAAGGAGAAGCCAGGAGAGTGTTGCAGAAGACCTAGGTAGAATCTACACACATATAAAAAATGCAGTGAAAATGCTTTTTTAGAAAACGTTTTGAAAAATATATTGAATTTGCCATAGCTCGCCATTGCCATCAAGTGTCACATTTGTAAGTTACACTTTACAACACATTTAAAATGTTTTATTTGCAGCTGTATAGCTGAGTCCCCAGACTCCAGGGTCAAGGCAAAAGGAGCCGAGTTTAAAGGATAGGTGTGGCACAAAGTGATCTGAAAGGAAAGGCTAAAGTAGGGAAACAGGGCAGATGTTTCAGAGGAAAGCTTTCTCATAATCAAATTGTTTTTATGGGTAACTGCTCAGCATTCCTAAGAATGTGTGCCCCCTTTCTCATGTCATTACAGCAACTATTTGCTCTTTTAAAAAGAAAAGCCTACAGTACAAGGGGGAGAGTCTATTTTCAGCATAGGGGCCATATTCTCTTCTGGGCAGTCGGCCAAAGGACACATGCGACTGGTGAGCGATGCCAGAGGCAAACGTATGCAGAGCAGCAAATGGACATTTTACCTTCGTGCACATCTCTCTTTAATTCCATCCAGAGAAGCAAGAGACATTGTGCACATTAAAGTTCAATTTTTGTTATACATTTGTTATACATTACTCATAAAATCGTAGAATGGTAGAGTTGGAAGGGGTCCTGAGGGTCATCTAGTCCAACCCCGGCAATGCAGGAATCTCAGCTGAAGCATCCATGACAGATGGCCATCCAAACTGCTTAAAGACCTCCAAGGAAGGAGAGTCCACCACCTCCCAAGGGAGTCTGTTCCACTGCCAAACAGCTCTTACTGGTGTTTAGTCAGAATCCATTAGTTCCAGTCCTACCCTCCAGAGCAGGTATAAGCAAACTGAGGCCTCCAGATGTTTGGAGACTACAATTCCCATTATCCCTGACCACTGGTCCTGTTAGCTAGGGATGGTGGGAGTTGTAATCCCAAAACATCTGGAGGGTCAAGTTTGCCTATGCCTGCTCTACACCTGGAGAAAACAAGCTTGCTCCATCTTCCACATGGCAGCTCTTTAGAACGGTGACGACGGCTGCCGTACCTCCTCTCAGTCTCCTCTTTTCCAGGCAAAACATACCCAGCTATGATTTATACTTCATTTCTGTAAGACTTTTTGAAATCGTTTTCTTTAAAAGAGAGAGAGAGAGAGCATTAAACATCAACAGGAAGTCTCTCAGCAAGAAAAAGATGAATCCGCTTCCTTTTAAATGTTATTTCTCTCCCCCCCCCCCCCCGTTAATGTTACTTCCTTAATCGAGGTCTGATTCCACTATCTTGCTTGCAACAGCAATATGGATTCCTTCTGGCATGTACAAGAATAAGTACATTTTTTTTTACTTTTTTTTAAAAAAACTACTGAGACATTGGCAAACTGCCCCCCCCCTTTTTAATGAAAGTTTTAAGCTTCCACCATCTGTTCTGCCCATAATTATGCAGGCCAAAATAACATTATTTTACAGCTATATCAGTAAGTGCAAAGACATTAGCGATCTGCTCCCATGCTGCATTTACACAGAGCCTTCTCGAGAGTTCTCACTCAGCCCACACATTCCAAAGGCAACTGGCTCATATCAGATACTGTCTTTCTACTACCTCATGCCATGTGTATCATTTCAATTGCAAGTACCATTGCCAATTAGCCTCTTTTATAAAGTCCAACAAGGAAATCAAATGTGTATTGTCAAATACCTCATGTTCTATATAGCTTGGGATGCTGAAGTTCTCCACACCCCCAAAAATCACTGATCTGACCTGACTTGTCTCAAAAAAGGGTATCATGAAGCTGGGAGCGGTGCAGAAAAGGACAACGAAACCCATGGATAGCCAGTGTCCCCCCCTAGATGTTTTTATTATTATTATTTTATTATTATTATTTCAGAAAAGTACATACTTCTTGATTGTAGACAAACCTCAAAGTGGGTTTTCAACAACAAACTGCCAACATAAACAGAGATGTTGTTGATCTCAAGCTCCCATGTCTCCCAGCCAGCATGGCCAATGGTCAGGTAGGCTGGTATTTGTAACCCAGCCACATCTGGAAGGCAAAAGCTACCCTTTTGCAAACTTAATAAGGTCATTGTTGGAGGCAGAATACCTCTGGATACCAGTTGCTGGGAATCAGATGTTGTGCTCAGACCTGCTTGCCACAAGTATCTGGTTGGCCAGTGTGGGAATAATAATAATAATAATAATAATAATAATAATATACCCTGCCCATCTGGCTGGGTTTCCCCAGGCACTTTGGGCAGCTCCCAACAGAATATTAGAACACGATAAAACATCAAACATTAAAAACTTCCCTAAACAGGGCTGCCTTCAGATGTCTTCTAAAAGTCAGATAGTTGTTTATTTCCTTGACATCTGGTGGGAGGGCATTCCACAGGGCGAGAACCACTACTGAGAAGGCCCTCTGCCTGGTTCTCTGTAACCTCACTTCTTGCAGTGAGAGAACCGCCAGAAGGTCCTTGGAGCTGGATCTCAGTGTCCGGGCTGGACGATGTGGGTGGAGACATTCCTTCAGGTCTACAGGGCCAAGACCGTTTAGGGCTTTAAAGGTCAGCACCTTTAAATTGTGCTTGGAAACGTACTGGGACTGAATGTAAATCCTTTAGGACCAGTGTTATATGGTCTTAGCGGCCATTCCCAGTCACCAGTCTACCTGCTGCATTCTCGATTAGTTGTAGTTTCCGAGTCACCTTCAAAGGTAGCCCCACGTAGAGTGCATTGCAGTAGTCCAGGCAGGAGATAACCAGAGCATGCAGCACTCTGGCAAGGTGGTGAGCTGGCAGGTAGGGTCTCAGCCTGCGTACCAGATGGAGCTGATAAACAGCTGCCCTGGACAAAGAATTGACCTGCGCCTCTATGGACAGCTGTGAGTCCAAAATGACTCCCAGGCTGCGCACCTGGTCCTTCAGGAGGACAGTTACCACATTCAGGACCAGGGAGTCCTCCACACCTGCCTGCCCCTGCCCCCCAAAAACAGTACAGTCGTACCTTGGTTGTCAAACACCCCAGAACTTGGACGTTTTGACTCCCAAATGCTGCAAACCTGGAAGTGATTGTTCCAGTGATTGCGAATGCTCTTTTGGAACCCAAATGTCCAACAGGACTTACATGGCTTGTGATTGGCTGCAGGAGCCACAATCTGGTTTTCAAATGTTTTGGAAGTAGAATGGACTTCTGGAACGGATTCCGTTCGACCTCCAAGGTATGGCTGTACTTCTGTCTTGTCAGGATTCAACGTCAATCTGTTAGTTGCCATCCATCCCCCAATCGCCTCCAGATACTCACACAGTGAACAGGGAACAGGATACTAGACTAGCTGGGAATTTGGTCTAATCCAGTCTCAGGGCTCTTCTTACCTTCTTAAGAGGCAGGGACAAAAAAGGCTAATGCACAGATGGGATGATGAGAGTTGCAGCTCATGAATAAATAAAAAATAGGTGGGAAAGGGTTAGGCATCTGGGAAAGAAGACCTTGGCAATCCTACTGGCAGTTGAACCCAATGTCTTCTAACTATACTCACTTTTAGCTTTAGGCGCAATCCCTGGAACGTAACCCATGTGTCAGTTGCAGGCTTACTATATATGAAGCTGAGGTCAGTGTGGTGTAGTGGTTAAGAGCGGTGGACTCATAATCTGGTGAACCGGGTTCACTTCCCCGCTCCTCCACCTGCAGCTGCTGGGTGACCTTGGACTAGTCACACTTCTCTGAAGTCTCTCAGCCTCACTCACCTCACAGAGTGTTTGTTGTGGGGGAGGAAGGGAAAGGAGATTGGGAGCCGCTTTGAGACTCCTTTGGGTAGTGATCAAGCGGGATATCAAATCCAAACTCCTCCTCCTCCTCCTCTTCTTCTTCTTCTTCTTCTTCTTCTTCTTCTTCTTCTTCATGTCCCCTTGTGGATATGCTGCTGTTTGTTTTCCCTGAAAAGGCTTATGACACTTCCTGCTTCCTGTTGCATGTCCATGGCATTCCATCAATCCTATTTTAATCAAAGTCCCTTTGGTATTCCTTTTGGACCCTCCTATACTTTTCTGTCTCTGATTTTTATTTTTTTTAAGAAACATTTTGTTCAAAAGCAGCTTGTTCTCTCAGTCTCACCATGTGATTTAATATCAGTCGCTAGGAGTGCTCAGCTTGTTAGGAAACGTAAGAATTAAATGAGTCACTGGGAGGAGAAAAAAATGTTTTTATGCTTGATAATGAATAGGCCAGCTTCTCTGCAGGTGTAAAGTTGACACATTTCTTTTGAAATCAAGGGCAGTGTGCTAGCAAGGAGGAATCCTTGTTCCATCAGCAAGGGATGTGAGACAATTGTCTTGTGCAGCAGTGGCTCTGTGTGGGTGAAAGACAGAATGAAAGAGAAGCCAAGTGTAGGTAGCTCCCACTCTGGAGATAAAAAGTCTTAGATAAAAAGTCTGGCTAGATCAGGCCAAAGACCCATTTAGTGCAATGTTCTTACAGTGCCCAAGAGTAATGACCAGGGGTGTGATCTTGAATAAAATATTGGGGGGGGGGAGGTAAGCCCTACCCAGCATAACCAACCAACCAACCAACCGTAATCAAGGTCGAAGTGACCTCTTGGCACCTAGGAGTTGGCTCTTATGGTAATGATGGAATAATCTGGCAATTTTTGTTTTCTCAGATTCTCATTTTTCCAGTCTTAAATTCAGTTCTCCACATTTCTTCAGCAATCTGTGGTGTTTTTTAAATCCTCATAAAAATTATTCAACATTTTAGTGCAAGTTCTCTTAATAAATGCATTGCTGCCTGCAGTTTGGACCAAGGTATTCATTATTGCAAGTAGTTTAACTTAATGCATTTCCATATTTTATTTTCACTAAGGAATTGATTTGTGTGACACTTTCCCCGAATATTTGCATTCTGTTGTTGGAGAACTGTAATGCAAAATTCAGAATTTTGATGGATGGCTGTGTTTTGGTTCTCACATTGTTTCTGAAAGTGTGGAATGAGAGATTCGGTTTTAAAGGTGAACTGAACTGAATTCCTCTGAACACTGGCACCCGTTGCAGTTCCTTGGCCATCAGTCATGACATGAGTCAAAGAGCAGTGCTCTGCCCACTGACTACCCAGGGTGTCACATCCTGTCTGTTTATATGTTGGGGATGCACACCTGGAAGGGCAGTGCAGGCTCCCCTGTTGTGTGAAATCCTGCACAATCAGGGTTCCACATGCTCTGGTCAGGCTTAATTCCATGCTCCCTAATAGAGAGCTGGCAAGGGGCATAATGATAGCCCTGCTCTCCCTCTCACATTATTATATACAAAGGGTGCCATTTCAACACATTTCACGCTATACATTTAAAGTGTGATGGTGCTTCTCTAAACAGCTATGCTTCCCCCAAGAATCCTGGGAGCTGCGCTGTGTTACGGGCACTGTTACGGGACCCCCCCTCCCCTTCCCAGAGCTACAGTTCTCAGAATGGCTTAATGACGCATCCCTCTTCACGGGGAACCATGAAACACCCATAACAAACAGTAGCTCCCATCCTTCTTTGTGGGGGAGCCAAGACCATTTAAAGTGCTCTCGTAATGCTTTAAATGTATGGTGTGAATGTGATCATGGAGTGGAAAGAGTAGGTTGTCTTTAGCTTTAATATCCTCCTTCGTTATGCGGAGGTTAACTTGAAGACGATAAATTCTCTAGGCAACATCATCATCCCTGACATTTTCTGCAAGCAGAGTGTGTCTGTGTGTAGGAGGCAAGGGGTGGGGGGGGGCTTGCCTGAATATCTGCTGAAACCATCAACAGGCTTATTTTATCTTCTAACTAGCTGTAATTTTTGGAGTCTATTGGTGCATACTGGAGATGGGGATAAATATTTTAAAGCCCGTTTTTTATGTGTAGAGATTATGCACTGAGGAACAACACACCTCATACAGAATCCGCTGAGGGCTACGGATGTTTATAAAGAAATGGTTCTTCACAAAACAGAGTGACATGGTTCGTTGTTAGCCAAAAAAGAAAGCCCCTTGTTGTTTCAAAACACTTACCAGCCTTAGCAAATCAATACAGGGTGAAATGCTTTTGTTGCCACCTTGTTTTAAGGATTGTGATTAGGAAAGAGCACAGGGAACTTTTAGGCCTGGGGGTTGGGAATTAACATGGAAGGGGGTCTTGGTTCTCCCCATTACTGTATATGTTTTCTCTCAAACAGAAAATAAAATTGCATTAAGATGCTGATTAATTTTCAGGAGGAATCTTTTTATTAAAAGAATTGCAAAGTGCTTCAAAATGTGGATAACCAAATTTAAATCTGGAAGAAAGAGAAACAGAGAACAAAAATTGACAGATTATTCCATCCCCATTTGTACCTAGGACTGTAAGCCAACCATTATTTCTATTAGCCAGCTGGGAACTCTCTCCTCCAATGATACTACAAGACAAACAAGACTCCCTCTCCCAGTCCCAGTCCCACCATTCAATGCCTCTCCCAATTCTTTCTACACTTAGGTGTGTGGTCTCCTCTTCTGTGACCCCCCAACTCTACTCTCTTTCAAGGAAAAACCTCCTGCATTGCAGTGCATTGGACTAGATGACTCTTGGGATCCCTTTGAACTTTCCAGTTCGAGTATTGTGTGAAATACCTGAGCAAAATCAGGCAATCTGGTGTGGATGTTCTCGTTTACAAACACCTCCCCTTTCCCTTTGCACAGGAATAAGTTAATTGTTCATTGTACTGTGTAAGTTATATTCAATTATGATAATGCAAATCAGGAATCTAAAGAGGTGATACCGATAAAGCAAACATGAGTGTGATTAAGAATATGAAAATGCTTTGGGGATAATTATGAAATTGCTTTGGGGATAATTTATTTTGTTGTTCTCTAGTTGGAAAGTGTAACCAGTGTGATAGTTGGATATTTCATTGTGAAAGAAACAAAGACAGTCCTAAGGACTTTATCTTGTAAGAAATAGTTTTGTTTGATGGATAAGGCTACGCATTGACAACGTTTGCTGAATATTCACTTCTTAAAATGCAGGTGGGAGATAATAATTGGAATTGTAAGATGACAGTTATACCCTTCATGGTAAATATTTGTTGCATTTCAAAGCACTCAGTGCTTTAAGAATGAATGACAAGGAGGTAATTAGGGCAATTAGGTTAGATGTATACGGTATGTTTTGAGGTCCTGGAAAAGTAGATGACTGAGCATTTTGATGGTGAAAGCTACATGCTATAAGTTTATATTCTATCTAATAACTTAAAATAGGTGTATTTGCATGATGATTAGATTTAAAAAAATAAAAATAAACAATTTCTCTCTTCTTGTGCTTTGGAAAGTCTCTTCATCTTCTGGCTTCTGTGATCCAGTCCAGAATTTGGGTAGAGATGAATCAACCAATTTTGCTCTCCACCAAAATGTTTCAGAGCAGGACCCAAGGTATCTGCTCATCTGCAAGGAATCCTGCACATACCAACTGATTAGAGTAGGTTGCTGGAACCCAGCGCCATGACATCCCATCTCCCAAGGATGGTGAACCACCAACAGCTCTGTTGTAGAGCTTGCATGTCCTGTTCTCTAAATCTCTAGAACCCCTTCAGAATTTTTATGATGCCACTGAGCTCTTGTAAGATTGTAGAATATCATAGAGTTGGAAGGGACCCCAATGCAGGAATCTCAACATGTGGTCCCCCATCCAATTTGTAACCCAACCGGATGCTACTTATGAGCTAGCAGGAGGTTGTAGCATGACCACAATCACTGCACTGTCTCAGAGATTATGGGCTTCCCCATCCTTATTATATGTGCAGTCTGCACTAGGGACAGACAGGAAAGGATGTTTCTTTCTCCCCCTCCCCCATTGCCAAAGCAAATAACTTTGCATTTGCAGAGAGAAGATACTGCAATGTAAAAGGGAGCAGGTAAGTATTCTTCAGAAGGGACGTGGGGGGCGCTGTGGGTTAAACCACAGAGCCTAGGACTTGCTGATCAGAAGGTCGGCAGTTTGAATCCCCGCGATGGGGTGAGCTCCCGTTGCTCGGTCCCTGCTCCTGCCAACCTAGCAGTTTGAAAGCATGCCAGTGCAAGTAGATAAATAGGTACTGCTCCGGCGGGAAGGTAAACGGCGTTTCCGTGCGCTGCTCTGGTTCGCCAGAAGCGGCTTAGTCATGCTGGCCACATGACCCAGAAGCTGTACACCAGCTCCCTCGGCCGATAAAGCGAGATGAGCGCCACAACCCCAGAGTCAGTCATGACTGGACCTAATGGTCAGGGGTCGCTTTACCTTTTTAAGTATTCTTCAGCCATCTCTGGAGGAAGTTACAGCTTGCTGTAATATTTTGTGACATTTTACATAATGCTCTTCAGTCTATGTCAGGGAACTGCCATCGGAGAGACAGGTGGTGGACAGGCTACAGGAGAATAGGAGAGAATCTGCAGTAGAAGAGGGAACCAGCAGGGGGAGTGCAGGAGTCACAGCGGAGGGGAGGCTCTGGGATGCTTCCAGTGAGAGTAGTGGAGAGGTAACGGGACCCCCGTTGGGAACGCCCACCCTTCGCCGGAAACTGTCACGCAGAGAGTCTCGAAAGCGCATGTCTGTCAAAGAGCTTTTATGTTGGCGTAAATTCCGTAGACGCCCACTGTCAGATTCTACCAGCGACTGACGGAGTCATGTTTTGGGGGCTCCGTTAGTGCATCGGTTTGGATGACCAGCCAAACCCCAGAGGGATCAAGCTTTTACGCACAAGCAGCTCACTATCCCATCACAGCAATCTGACAGTCTTTGAAAGCAGCTTGTGCAAGCAGAAGGCATCATGAGCGAACCATCCGGAACCGGAGGAGCAGGAGCGGGAGCTGGCGCAGATCCAAGCCTGGAACAAAGGTACAGGGCGTTGGAGGTCCAGCTGGCACTGCAAACGGCGAGGCTCGAGGAGAGGAGGGCTCAAGATGCAGATAAGGGGAAGACCACCCCACTTGCCAGACGGGTGCCTGGACTGGTGCAGAAATTTGGGGGGGATCCCCGGAACTATCAAGCCTTTAGGACAGAGATGCAATATGCTCTCAATCTACTGTTTGATGACTTCCCCGACGAGAACTCTAGAGTGGCGTACGTGATTGGCCATCTAGAGGGAGGGGCGAGGGACTGGGTTCGGCCCCTGATGGCAGCCAATAATGAAATCTTAAAGGACACAATGAAGTTTTTCCGCGCCATGGACTTGATGTTTTCCAGCGAGATCGAGCAGGGAGTGGTGCGCAGGCAGTTAATGGCGTGTAAACAGGGGAGCCGATCTGTACGTGAGTACTGGACTGAGTTCACCATGCTGATTCATAGACTTGGGTGGGACCTTGCTAGTGAACCTATTCAAATGCTGTTTGAAGAAGGTCTCTCTCCGGCAGTGAAAGATGAACTTTCCCGGGCGCCTAGGGCGGAGTCTATGGATCAGCTGACTAAATCAGCGCTGTCCATTGGAGCACGCCAGGAAGCTAGAGCTATGGAAAAGCGGGAAGGAAAGGGGGAACGTTGGAAGGACTTCCGCATTCCAGAGATTCCGGAGCAGCCTTTCCCGCCAGCAGAGCCGATGGAACTTGGAACAGCGCGCGCGCGCGCAGTTTCAAACACCAGTGAAGGGCGGAAGAAGGAGGGAAAGAGCGGCAAGAGATGCTATCTCTGCCAACAGCCAGGTCACTTTGCCAGAGTCTGTCCGCAAAGGAAGGAATGGCAAGGGATGGCGGGAACTGTTGGGGGGAAGGAGGAAGAAGAAATCACGGAGCCAGTAAAAGCCAACGCCTGGTTGCCAACATCAGGGCACAGCAGCCAGGCCAGGGAGTAATGAATGTGCCCACGCCGGAACCTCCAAGACCAGCGCTTGTGATAGAGGTGTTGCTGGAACTGGCAAACGGACACCCACTGAAGATAAAGGCGCTATTGGATTCAGGTAGCTCATGTAATTTCATGAGCAAAGAGTTTGCAGCTGCACACCAAATACAGACTATCCCATTGAGTAAGCCTTTGCAGGTTACCACGATTGATGGGAGGGAGCTGTTGGGAGGAGAAGTGAGCCAACAGACTGTACCAATGATAATGAGGGTGGCACGACACACCGAACTGATAGCGTTTAACGTAGCCACCTTGGGAGGAGCTCCTATTATCTTGGGTATGAGCTGGCTGGCGCTACACGATCCGCTAGTAGGCTGGCATCAGAGAGTGGTTTCCTTTGGATCAGCACATTGCCTAGAACACTGCAAGGAGGGAGAGGCTCAGGCAGGCGCCAGGGGCACTCTAGCAGGGATGGAAGTGATGGACAAAGGGAGGGTGCCACCACAATACGCTGACTTGCTTGACGTATTCAGCGAAAAAGAAGCAGATAAACTGCCCCCGCACAGACCCTTTGATTGTCAAATTACCTTACTCCCAGGAGCACAATTGCCAGTGGGCAAGCTGTATGCAATGTCAGACAGTGAGATGCAGGAGTTAAGGGAGTTCATTGACAAGAATCTCAAGCGAGGTTTCATCAGAGAGTCACGAGCGGTGGGGGGCAGCCCAGTGTTCTTTGTGGACAAAAAAAACACGGGCAAGCCCAGGCTTGTATGTGATTTCAGGGCCCTAAATGCAGTGTCAGAACCAGTGACTTTCCCTATGCCCAGAATTGATGACATTCTAACACGGGTGAGAAAAGGGAAATTTTTTACCAAGCTGGACCTTAGGGGGGCATATAACTTGATACGTGTGAGAAAGGGGGATGAGTGGAAGACCACTATGTTCACCCCCTTGGGGGCCTTTGAGTACACCGTTATGCCTTTCGGATTACAAGGGGGCTCCGCCTGTTTTCAATCATTCATGAATCACGTCCTGGGGCCACTGCTCTACAAGAACTGCGTAGCGTTCTTAGATGACGTTCTGGTGTACTCAGACAATGAGGAGCAGCATGTGCGAGATGTAAGAGAGGTACTGAGCAAGCTGCGAGAAAACCGGCTGTGGGTGAAACTGGAGAAGTGTCAGTTTCATACCAAGGAGGTGGAATTCCTGGGGTACCGGTTGTCTGACAAGGGATTGGCCATGGATCCCAGCAAGGTTCAAGCGGTACTGGAATGGAAAACACCAAAGACCAAGAAGGACGTGCAAAGGTTCCTGGGCTTCGGAAACTTCTATAGGAAGTTCATCAAAAACTTTGCCCATTTAACAGCGCCCATCACGGATTGTCTTAGTAGCAAAAAGAAATTTGTTTGGACGGGAGAAGCGCAACAAGCGTTCGAACGCTTAAAGCAGGCGTTTGCGTCAGAAGAGCAACTCTTGCACGTGGATCTACAACAACCAATGAGAGTGGAGACTGACGCGTCAGACCGAGCGGTGGGGGCCGTTCTTCTCCAGCCGGGAAAAGATACGTCTGAATGGAGACCGTGTGCATTCTTCTCGCGGAAGTTGAACAAATCAGAGAGGAACTACACAGTGTACGACCGAGAACTGCTCGCCATTCATGAAGCATTCCGGAAATGGCGGCACTTGCTGATTGGGGCGCAGCACAAGGTTCAAGTCCGAACTGACCACAAAAATCTGGAATACTGGAGAACAGCCCGAGTGCTGAACCAGAGACAAGTGAGATGGGCCCAGGAGTTCTCCAAATTCCACTTTGAGATTCGTTACGTGCCCGGCTCCGAGAACGTGAGGGCGGACGCTCTTTCCAGGAAACCTGAGTACTTAGAGGGGGAGGGAGCGCCTGAGGCAAGGCATGTAATCCCTGAAGACCGCTGGGTGTGTGGGGCGGCATTGGTGGGGCAGAGGGAACTGATAGAGGGTACGGAGAACGATGAATACGCCCAAGAGAAACTCAGAGAGCTCCGGAGGACAGAGGAGAACACAGGGGGGTTCGAAGAAAAGAACGGGGCGTTGTATTACAAAGGGGCACTGTACATACCCGACGGGGAACTGAGGGGCAGAGTACTCAAGCAGTTGCATGACAGCCCCACAGCGGGACATTTTGGACAGCACAAAACCATGTGGTTGGTTACCAGGGAGTTTTGGTGGCCCAAGGTGAGGGAGGACGTACGGGAATATGTCAGGGGTTGCGACAGGTGCCAGCGAGCGAAAGGAGAGAGGGTGGCGCCAGCGGGGCTATTACAACCCTTACCCACGCCCGAAAGGCCCTGGGAGGCAGTATCCATAGATTTTATGACGGACCTGCCAAAATCCAAAGGCAAAACAGCTGTCATGGTGGTGGTAGATCAATTAACCAAGATGTGTCATTTTATAGCTTGTTCACATGCAGTCACAGCGGAGGAAACCGCCAAGTTGTTTGTAGAACATATTTTCAAGTTGCATGGCGCCCCCTTGAGGGTGGTCAGCGACAGAGGGAAACAATTTACTTCCAGGTTCTGGAGGAAACTTATGAGCTTACTGCACGTAGAACTCAATTTCTCAACTGCCCGGCACCCAGAAACCAATGGGCAAGCGGAAAGGGCAAATGGGGTTTTACAACAATACCTGAGGTGTTATGTAAAAGACAGAGAAAATGATTGGGTGGATAAGTTACCTCTAGCAGAATTTGCCTACAACAACGCGGAGAACGTGTCCACAGGGATGAGTCCCTTCCTGGCAAATTATGGGTGTCACCCCCGGGCATTCCCAGGAGAGGGAGGGGAGAGGTGGAGCGTGCCGGCGGCGGAATATTTTTTTGAAGAGATGGAGGCGATCCACCGTCAGCTTCAACTTAACTTAGAGAAAGCCAAGGAAGAATATAAGAAGCAAGCAGACAGAAATAGGAGGGAAGGTGAAACTATAAGGGTGGGGGACCGGGTGTGGTTGTCCACCCAAGGGCTACCGTTCAAGGGCGGGAGTAAGAAATTGAGGCCCAAAAGATTGGGACCCTTTGAGGTCATACAGCAGGTCAACCCAGTGGCATTCAAACTCAGGCTGCCCAGTCACATGAAATTACACCCAGTATTTCACAGGTCATTACTGTCGCCGTACCGAGAGGGACGCGAGTGGGGGGAGCGTGAGAGAGAGGCCACCCAAACGCCCGTGATAGAAGAGAGAGAGCGCGACATGAACGTGGCAGGAATCATTGATTCCAGGTGGAAGGGGAATCAGGTGGAATATCTGGTAGAATGGGAGGGGGAAGCAGAGTCGGAAAACACTTGGGTACCAGCAGAGGTAGTCAATGACGAGGTTTTAATAGAAACATTTCATCAGCGTTTCCCAAGAAAACCGCAACCCGTGGCTCGATTTAGAAGGGAACACTTTGGGACCACCGATGAGGAAGGAGAGTTTGAAGGGTTCCCAGAGTCAGGGGTGGGTGAAGAAGCCGACTCCGACGAAGAAGAGGAAGACGGGGAGAGAGACGGTACGCCGTGGCTGGAAGTGTTAGAATCCTCGGACGACGAGGAGAGTTCCTTCAGGGGCTTTCCGCCCTCACCGCCAGTGGGAGAGGAGGCGGGAGGGGGTGAAGGGGGCCCTGGGGGGGAGGTGGATGTCAGGGAACTGCCATCGGAGAGACAGGTGGTGGACAGGCTACAGGAGAATAGGAGAGAATCTGCAGTAGAAGAGGGAACCAGCAGGGGGAGTGCAGGAGTCACAGCGGAGGGGAGGCTCTGGGATGCTTCCAGTGAGAGTAGTGGAGAGGTAACGGGACCCCCGTTGGGAACGCCCACCCTTCGCCGGAAACTGTCACGCAGAGAGTCTCGAAAGCGCATGTCTGTCAAAGAGCTTTTATGTTGGCGTAAATTCCGTAGACGCCCACTGTCAGATTCTACCAGCGACTGACGGAGTCATGTTTTGGGGGCTCCGTTAGTGCATCGGTTTGGATGACCAGCCAAACCCCAGAGGGATCAAGCTTTTACGCACAAGCAGCTCACTATCCCATCACAGTCTAGTTGCACGTCATTATAGAAAGCTTCAGATTCAAATGCCCTCTATGCAGATCATGGTGAAAACGCAAAGAAGTCTGGAAGACCATCCACCTCTTACTAATGTGTCTGCTTTTCATGTTGATCTGCTCCAATTTCCCCAAGGAATATTTGATCCTGATAACAAGGGTACCTTCTTTGTGGAGTCAGGGAGAGGAAAAAACCTTATCCCAGAGTTTCCTCAGAGATCAAACAACTGCCAACCACCTCAAAATTAATTTCCTGTTAAGCAGCCCACAGGGAGATATAACTCTCTTATCATTTTTCAAAAGCTTTTACTATGACAAACTATCTCACATCACAAACTGCTTCTCCGCCCTCACACATTTCTGGGTGCTGGCCAGTGATGATCCTCTTGTGTTCCTGGTCTGTAGGAATTCTGGCATATCTGAAGCTGCTCTTTTGGGGCCCCTAGAACAATCTGGGCAAGGAAAGCTTAGCACTTAGCTACTTTTGCCATTCAGCTTAGCCTAATGATTCTCACTGGAATCCAGGAGACTACCTTATTCTTGGCATCCATCTGTCTCAAGCAACAATGGAGTGTTCTGGGGGTGAAGTTAAACTGCTGCAGTAGCAGCCCCAAAGTGGCCTCCCCAGGGTCAAACCTGGACAGTGTGTACAGAGGTCCTGGGCTGCCCAGATGACAAGACCCTTGGCCTTGCTGATGTGGTCCAAAAGAAAGCAGAACAATACATTTGGCACCAGCTTGGCTGCAGGAGTTGCCGGAAGGAAGGGTACAAGGCACCATCCAACTGTCTTAGGGATTCCACTCTGGATCTTCTTAGGGTTTACTTCTTAGCCTTTTCTTCTCCCAAGACATCCCACAAGGGACCAGAGTTTTCCTTCTACTAGATGGGCTCCCTTCCCAGGTGGACAAGCCCCATCTGCCCCTCACTTCCCTCTACAGCAGAGCTTTCCAAACTTTTCATGTTGGTGACATAGACATGCATCATTTTGTGACACAGTAATTCTGTTTTCCTAGCAAACCAGAGGTTAAACTCACCCCTTTCCAGCCCCAGGAGGAGCACGTGGAGTGTTTGTGTGACACTTACACACAGTTTGGAAAGCTCTTCTCTACAGCATGTGCAGAAACTACCTGGACCCACTATTGGTCTCGCCCACTCAGTCTGCATAATACTTTAAACCTCTGGCAGACCAGCAGCAGTGTAGTGCCCTCAATAGTTTTGTAGACTACAATTCCCATCATCAGTTTGTCCGACAGAGGCAGTATTCACACCATACATTTAAAGAGCTATCATGCCATGGCTTGCCCCAGAGAATCCTGGGAGCTGCAGTTGTGAAGGGTGCTGAGAGTTGTTAGGAGACACCTATTCCCCGCACAGACCTACAGTTCCCAGAGTGGCTTAACAATCAATTCTTCTTCCCAAACACAAAAACTTCCCCTGTGATAAGTCCAGGAGCCATTTACTACCTGATGACTTGTCTAGGCTGAGCCTAAAAACAGATACGGAAAGGTGCATGCAGACTGAGCTGTTTATTCAGAGTTCATTGCTTTTTACATTGTTAAAAAGTTGGGAAGGAAAAAACTACTAAGCATTTATGAGTTTCTGATGCTAATGAGTGGGCCCTTTCTGCTGAGGTAATGAAACCTGAGTGAGCTCCTCATCACTGTGTCCTAAATTGGAACAAAAGGAATTGCACTGCAAATTACACATTGATTTCCTTTTGTATCTTGAAAGTGCTAGGTATTACTGATCAATATGAGTTGGCAGTCATTGCTTTTAATTGGTGTGGACTCATTTCTTTCAGGGGAGGAATAACTAGCTCCCCCCCCCCATTCGTCAGGGCAAGCTTCCTTCCATATTTGAAATATTTATTCTCGTTTTTTATATAGCCATGAAGATTTCTACCTTGCTGATCCTGTTCTTCCATCAAAATGAATGTGTCTTCTGTTTTCCTGTGGCCACATTCGCACACTGTACATATAAAACGCTATGATACCACTTTAAACAGTCAAGGCTTCCCCCAAAGAATTCTGGGTACTGTAGTTTGTTAAGGGTGTTCAGAGTTGTTAGGAAACACCCCTATTCTCCTCACAGAGCTGCAATTCCCAAAGAGATTGACTGTTAAATCACTCTGGGAATTGTAGCTTGGTGAGGGATTAGGGTTCTCCTAACAACTCTCAGCACCTTTAACAAACTACAGCACCCAGAATTATTTTGGGGAAGTTATGACCATTTAAATTAAATAATAATATTTAAATTGTGCAGGAGATTATTGCTTTTGTTACTATGTGTTTTTGTGTTTTTATATTGTAAACCACCCTGTGATTCTTTGGTGAAGTGCAGAATAGAAATTTAATAAAGAATATAGTGTATCATGGTATCATACACAGCATACCCTCCAACATTTCTCTGATGAAAATAGGGATGTCCTATTCCACAATAATAATAATAATATTACTATTTATACACTGCCGATCTGACTGGGTTGGCCCAGCCACTCTGGGCAGCTACCAACATATATAAAAATATAATGAACTATTAATCATTAAAAAACTTCCCTATGCAGGGCTGCCTTCAGATGGCTCAGGGGTTGGGTACCATACCCTCCAACATTTCACCGATGAAAATAGGAACGTCCTAAGGAAAAGGGGGACATTCTGGGATCAAATCAGAAACCGGGATGGCTTCTGTAAATCTGGGACTGTCCCTGGATAACAGGGGCACTTGGAGGGTCTGACATGGGGCTTGGTGTGAATCCTAGAGCCCTCTTTCTGGTTGGCACCTTGGGCTAGGGGAGGATTAAACCTTGTGCCAAATAGTCACTCACATAGTGACCTGGCTTAACTTCTTCACATGGTCGTAGTTCAGTTGTGTTGCAGCTGTCCGGTGTGTTGCTTGGTTAGATCATTTATAACAGGAGTGGGCAGCTTGTGGACCTCAGCCTAATTTCAAAAGCCATCTGCCCGTCTTCCCAGCAGCCCTTGGCATGGAGAGGAGGAGCGCTTTGCCCCCACCCACTGTTGTCTTCTGCCCTGCTCACCATGTGGCCCTCAGCAGATTACCCCCAAGGGAATGCAGCACTCCGAAGCACCCAGTTGCACCCAACATTGGGGGGGGGTGTCACATGTGCATGACGTCGTATCTGCTACGCCCCTCAACCCAGCCAGACCAACTCGGACCGCCCCCCCCCGCCCCCACCAGCTGCCTTATCTTTGTGAAAGGGACATGGCAGGGCAAAGAGATTGCCAGTGTGCCCTCTGGGGAGGTGCTCTGGCAATTGGCAAAGGGAGGCTCATTTGCCCTTCCGTGTCCCTGGTCATCTTCCAAAGGACCCAGCAGGGTGAAGCTTCTTTACCTTGGCGCTTGCTTTTGAGGATTGCCGTGGAATTGAGGGGGGGGGCGGGGAGGCTCCCTTATCAAAAATATTAGGGGGCCTGCCCCCAGAGGGCGCCACTAGTGGCCCTTGACCACACGGGGAAATTTGCCCGTTTCTGACCTGTCCTGTGTGTATATGCAGGAAGCAGCCCTGCGCCTCAACCTGTGTCCTGTTGTCATGAGGTGGGCAGGGCAGTCTCTGATGAGGCCCTTCCAGTGGTTGACTTTTATTTTTTTATTTTTATTTTTTTATTAAATTTTCCAACATACATTTATAGTATCCAATCTAAATTTATCACATATTTTCTCTTTTAGACTTACTTCAACCTCTCTGACAATCATCCATTATTCAAATATTTTAAATACGCATTTCCTAATTTTATATTGCATTTTATAAACCTTCACACACTTAGTTTTCATCAATACAATAGTCCTCTATCATTTACAGAACTTCTTGAAATCCCACTAGCGTTATTTGCTCATCACATACACATTTCAAATAGTCTGAAAATTTTCCCCAGTCTTCAATGAACTTTTGATCTCGTATATATCTGATCTTTCCTTTTAGTTTGTCCAGTTCAGCATACTCCATCAGTTTCATTCTCCATTCTTCGAGCGTCAGCAGTTGTTCCTGTTTCCATCTTTGGGCCAATAATATTCTTGCTGCTGTTACTGCATATTGGAAGAGTTTACAGTCCATTCTATTTATTTCATTTCCTACTATTCCTAAAAGAAAAGCCTCTGGTTTCTTAACAAACGTATATTTCAACATCTTTTTCATCTCATTATATATCATTTCCCAGAAGCCCTTCACCTTCTTACAATCCCAATGTTCCTTCTTTTTCTTTACATTTCCAACACTTATTACATGTTTTATACATTTTTGCCAGTTTCACAGGTGTGATATACCATTTATAAATCATTTTCATAACATTTTCCTTTAATGCAGTACATGCCGTAAATTTTATACTTTCATTCCACAGTTTTATCCATTCATTAAACTGTATATTATAACCCAAATATCTGGCCCAGTGTATCATAACTGATTTAACTTCCTCATCTTTTGTATATCATTCTAGCAAGATTTTATACATCTTGGACAAAATTTTATTTTCATTGTTTATTATTTCTATTTGAAATTTCGATTCTTTTTCCTCATAACCTCTTTCTTTTAAGTCCTTTTTAAACATTTCGTTAACCTGATAATAATGCAACCAATCATACACATACTCTTTCACTTCTTCATAGGATTTCATTTTCCATTTTCCTCCTTCCTTTATAATCAATTCTTTATATGTAATCCAGTTCCCCCTCATATTGACTTTCTTAAGACTCATAACTTCTAACAGAGATAGCCAGTGGGGAGTTCTTGATTCTAAAAAACTTCTATATCTCTCCCATATTTCTATGAGAGATCTTCTAAAGATGTGGTTTTCGAAACCTTTATGAATCTTTCTTTTCTCACACCATAGATATGCGTGCCAGCCAAATCTGTTATCAAAACCTTCTAAGTCCAATAACTCAGTATTTTTTAACTTTATCCATTCTTTCAACCAGCAGAGACATGAAGCTTCATAATATAATTTCAAGTCTGGCAGGGCGAAGCCGCCTCTTTCTTTCGCATCCGTTAGTAACGTATACATAATTCTTGGCTTCTTACCCTGGGTCCAGTGGTTGACTTTTAGAGCCAGCCTGTACAGTGGTACCTCGGGTTACATACGCTTCAGGTTACATACGCTTCAGGTTACAGACTCCGCTAACCCAGAAATAGTGCTTCAAGTTAAGAACTTTGCTTCAGGATGAGAACAGAAATTGTGCTCCAGCGGCGTGGTGGCAGCAGGAGGCCCCATTAGCTAAAGTGGTGCTTCAGGTTAAGAACAGTTTCAGGTTAAGAACAGGCCTCCGGAACGAATTAAGTTCTTAACCTGAGGTAGCACTGTATGAAATAAGGGAGGATTGACTACAAGCCTGAAGGAGAGTGAAGGGGCAGGTCACTTTGAAAGACATGTTATATGGAACAGTAACTAGCAGTCTAATTAGTATTCTCTGTTGAGAGGTGCAGATTATTCCCTTTTTAATCACATTTATAGTGACAAATCAATATTGCCTGAAATGGCACTTTTAACTGCTTGATTTAATATGAACACTCACTAACAATCTCATCATTATTACGATGGGCAAATGGTTGTTTTCAGAGCAGTGACATTTTTTTCAACTTCCATTTAATGTGCTGCTTTTCCCAAGCTTCCAATGCTCTCTTTTTATCTCTTTGTTTGAACAAATACCACAGATGGAAAGAAAACAGTGACCGTGGTACATTTTTCTGTCTTGGTTGTAAATTTTGCAGTGGTTAGCAGTTGATTTGTGATTTCAATGCTTGTGTGGTTGGATAGCTTTTAAAAAAAAGATTAGATCAAGTCATGGAGGATAAGGCTATTGATGGCCATAGTCTACCCATTGTGCTGGAGGCTCTGACTACCTGTTGCCTGGAATTACAAGTGGGGAGAGCTTTTCCCACAGGCGTGGGCTCACCCTTGTGAGAACAGGATGCTGGTCCACGTGGGCCTTGGGCTTGAGGCAGCAGCCAGGCTCTTCTCATATTCTTCTGTAGGGAATGGAGCAAGGCCTTCATTTTCCTGTTTGGGGCTGTTTCAAATGCTTAGAAGCCATAGCCTAACTTTTAAGGCCTTGGGCAACTAGAATCACACTTTTAAAATGTCTAAACAGCTCTTTGAATGCCACAGAATAAGTTTCTTAAAGCTGTGTGGTGGATGACTCTTGTTCCGAAAAGCATGGTCAGAATTAAACGGTTCAGGAACTCAGACCAGACCAAATTTCATAAAACCATACATAGACTTTACTAAAACAAAACTCTATAAGAAATAATTACACAGATTAAAATAGCTCAGAAGGTAAGGAAGCAACAAACATTAACTTATCCAGCCAATTAACATAAACATTTACACTTAAGTCTCAGTAGGCTGAGCAACAGAACAAGATGCTGTCAAAAGCCCAGATAGACACTAGACACTAAGCTTGGCTGGCTGCCGAGAGCTCCCACCAATCCAGCTTTTATGGGGACTTAGACCATCGGCGTTCACCTCTTCCACTCAGTTACCTTTTGACACTGGCCTTGAAGTCTTAACAGTGTGGGAATGTTAAGGATAGTAGGAAAGGATATATTGAAGAAGTATTATCCTTCCTTCACTCATGCTAATAAGTGACGTAGCAGAGCAGATTCCCCTCAATATAGCTGGAAGCTAGTTTGAAGATTCATTTGAATCTCTTAGTTAAGTTTATTCCTGGTGTCCCCTTTTGATCCCTCTTAAAAGAATAGAGACACAAGAGTCTTTCTGAGTAAAGTAACAAAAAGTTTACTCACATTTCAGTTCACGATATGATCCCTGAAAGGCAGGCTTTACTTGGTAGTTACATAAGGAAATTGTGAGTTTGTCTCATATGGAGACTGAACTCATGTACTGCTGGCTGAGAGCCAACAGACAGCAAAATTATATTAAGAGAACAAAATGGCTGCAGGAGACCAGCATGGCAGCAAGAGAGAGAAGCAAGACAATAGAAACACAAAACCAGACTGAGAAAATGGCTGCGTGACTCAGCTCTTTTGTGGAGTCAGCCAGAGCCATGCCCATCTCCCAGGTCCCATGCAGGGGGAGGATGCTCCAGACCAGAGGAACAGGAAATTACACTGTCCAAATGTCCCCCTGCCTGTGCCCACTCTAGGGAAATAAGGAATGTTGCATTTGACTGCACCAGTGGATTACATCCCACAAACAGGAGACAGCTGTACGTTGGCTCCTTATTTCTGAGGTTCTAACCCTGTCCCATAAACCAGTCTTGAAGGGATGACACACTGAAACACGAGTATGTGTCTGTGTATAGTGGCATGGAAGGATTTTTGAAATTGAGGACAGCATATTTCATCAATTCCATTGTCTTGAGGAAACAAATAATTTATAATAGGGCGATATTAGGAAGTGTGAACAGGTAAAAATAGATCAAATGTGTGAGTGACGACTGCCTAGATTGGGAAGTTGTTCTTAGCCACAAGCAACTGATGGGCTTTAGAATTAATGAATTTGCATCTCTTTGGAACAGGTGGCATAGAGGTTGTTTCATTAAGCACAGTACAGGATTCATCCACATGAAGTAAAATCTCATGCATGTTTAGGCAGGTGTGTTGTGAAATGATTAATTACACTTTCTGAATCTAGTTACAGGTATGTAGCCGTGTTGGTCTGCCATAGTCAAAATTTATTTTTTAAAAAATCCTTCCAGTAGCACCTTAGAGACCAACTCAGTTTGTTATTGGTATGAGCTTTGGTCAGAAACAATGGGAGCTGAACAATGGTCAGAAACAATGGGAGCTGAACAGTTGAATTGCTTGGGTGGGGGGCACTCAGTTGGAGGAGACTGCAGTACATCCTAAAATGCACCCCACACTCTTTGACAACTGCAGATTTGCAGGGGAAGATTCATGGGGGGAGGGGCCAAGCTGCTTTTCACAGAAGCTTGATTTTCATTTTCTCTTCTTGTGCTGAGGTGTCCCAGGGAACCAGAGTACCCTAGAATAGAAAAGTCCCTGGATTAGACCATCTAAATCTACCTTTTCCCCCTTTTCGTTACAATGTGGATTATTTAATGGCATTTCAACATGTCTTGACATCCAGCAAGTTGTTGCACTAAGATTTCTAGCTTTCGATGGGATAATTTATGACTCTTGTGCTCCACTCCACCCTACCTGGCATTTTTAAAAAATAAATACGGTATATATGTCTGTTTCTGTACACCCCAGTAGTATTATTTCTTTGATTTCCTACTGCTAACCTTTTGATTAAACAATGACTGCTGCTGGTGTCTGATTTCTTCTTTGGACTCTTGCCTGCCAGGTGTTCCTCAGACATGATTGTCATGTGACTTGTCAGCCATGGCGAGCAGGAAATGTCAAACCACCACAGCCAGCATGCTGGATCACCGGGCGAGAGCTTCCCCGCCTTTGCCTCAGGGTAGGGAGGCTGAAAATGAGGGTGATAACTTGCCTGTGGAGGACTATGTGGAGAAGGAGACGGAGGTTGTGGCTGCCAGGGAAGGCACCCCTACGCTGGCCGAGCACGAGTGTCTCGACCACAGCGGAGATGGCGACTCCAGTTCTGATTATGTCAACAACACTTCCGAAGAGGAGGATTACGATGAGGGGCTCCCGGAGGAAGAAGAAGGGATTACTTACTACATCCGATACTGCCCAGAGGATGACGGTTACCTGGAAGGGATGGACTGCAGCGGGGAAGAGTATGTCCCCCATGAAGAACATCCAGTGGAGACGGATGAGTGCCAGGAAGCTGTGGAGGAAGCGGAGTGGTCCGACATGAAAATGCAGCACCGGGATGAATGTGAAGTCACAGAAGCCCCGGGCCACCACGAGGGCTGCGTCCAGGTTTTGGAAGGGGAGGTGGCCTGCCTGGAGATCCAAGACCAAGAAGAGAACCTCCAGTATTGCCATCCAAGCGAAGAGCGCTACCAGGGTTACTACTCGCCTGAAGCAAATGGGAATCCCCACGGGATGTCTCCTTACCACTCTGGGAAAGAAGAGGCCGAGCTAGAAGAACAGGAGGAAGACATCGACCAGATCGTTGCAGAGATTAAGATGAGCATGAGTATGAGCAGCATCAACAGCGCCTCGGAGATGAGCCCGGAGCATGGAGGGACTGAAAACGTGCCAAATGACTATGCAGAGACTTGTCCAAAGGGAGAGTCTGGCCACAGCTCCAACAGGCATCTGGGAAGGCCAAAATCATTGAACATCCCCACTGCATCAAAGCAAGTGGGAGATGTACCCAGAGGCTTCAAAACCAAGTCAAGAACCCCCGAGGAAAGACAGACGTGGCCACAAGAACAGGTGAGTTGTTGACTCTCTTCTTTTGCTAAGGGGGACATTTTGTTGTTGGCATCTGTCTGTCTCCAAGGCAATGGAAGAGTGTGGCTTTGGGGGTGAAGTCATACATATACATATGCATACAAATACACATAGGATCTTGTATATTAACAGTCCATACCTATGAAGTATGTGCTTTGCTCTCTTCATTCTCCAGCATAGGTGGGAAAGGCAGTGTTGGAAAGCTGAGAGAGATGGTAAGGTGATAGGTCTGGGAAATTGCACAGACTGACCCAGAAGAAAAGCTTTTCAAATGACCCTTCTCCTCCTAGGAACCTCATGGGGTTGGCCTCAGGGGAGCCACCAATCTCCAGCCTCCTCTCAGCCCTATCTGCATGTCCAGCAGCCAAGGTTAATTAGGCCTGAAATCAAAGGGCTACAGGCACTCTGCCTGATACAGACATTTATTTACATTATTTGTTCCGAAGGCATTTCATTTCACCTGGTCACAAAGGGGGTTTAGACAACAATCCATCCATCCATCAAAATTGCAGGCCTACGTTTTACCTTTTTTGTGATCTGTCATTTTAATGTTTGTTTTCTATTGCTTGTAATTGATGTACACAACCCTTTTATTTTATGAGGGCAGGGTATAAATACCTTTATAAATAAACGAATGAATGCCATGTTTAAAATATCCTCTTGACAGTGCTGCAGTTGTCAGGATTTTGACTTGATTGATTGATTGCATGCATGCATGTTTAACCTACCGTTTTCTCCAAGGAGCTCAAGGTGGCATATGTGGTTCTCCCCCTCCTTGTTTAATCCCCACAACAAGCCTGTGAAGTAGGCCAGGCTGAGAGGCTGCAACTGGCCAAAGGTCACCCAATGGGCTTCATGGCCAAGTGGGGATTTGAACCCCGGTCTCCAAGGTCCTAGTCTGACATGGCATTGACATTTGGCAAGCCAAGAGATGGCATTTCCTGAATAGGCACCCTGATTATAGAATTCCCTCCCCTCTCAAAACCCTCTCAGTTTTGACTGACACCAGGTCTTTGAGCATTTGCTGGCAATTGAAGGCTTCTTTATTCACCCAGGAATATAGTTGGAGTTTGGCCACCACACCACACACGGTTGTGCTCTCTGCTTTTTTTCAGTACCGGCACCTCTTTTTGTTGTTGTTAAAAAGTGTGGCACTTACTGTTAACAACTTCATGGTTGGTACCGGCACCTATTTTTCTAGAAAATAAACACTGGGTGTGCTGATTTTGTTCATGTTGTGCTCTTCTGTTGCGCTGTATTGACATTGCACCCTGTTTGGGAAATCGTAGTAGTGAAAAGCAGCTAACAAAATTTACAAATAAAACAAAATAAAATAAAACAGTCTTTCGGGAGCCTAAACTCTCCTCTTGGTTGCAGCCTTCTTCTTTGTGTCTGCCTCTGGAGTCCGGCTCTGTATCTGCATGTGTCCTTTTTGGGATCAGGGGCTGCTGTGACCCCGCCTGGCACAAGTTCCTCTCTCAGCCTTTGATTCCCAGAGGGCGATGGGTCATTAAGGGGTGGGGATAGCAATGCTCTCTCGATTTCCTGTTTTGAACACTCAACAAATGGTAGGAGCAGGGTTCACGTGGAGCATGATATTTGCTTTCTGCTGCATTTGCCACTATAATATTTTTTAAATGGTTTCTCTCCACAAAGCATCAGTCATTCAAAAGCCATAATTTCCAGGCCACACTTTTAGAAATGTCTCTTGGTATTAGAGATGATAGCCCACTCAGTCATACTCAGAGTAGACCCTTTAAAATCAGTGGACTCAAGCTGTCAAACTCCACTGATTTGCTGCCCAAGTTGGAGACAGCAATGCTTCTGAATGCCAGTTTCTGGAAACTGCAGGAGGGGAAGGGGCTCTTCTCTTTGCAGATTTCCCTCAGGCATCTGCTTTATCTGTGAGCTGCTTTGAGTCCTTTTCAGGGAAAAAGGTGGAGTATAAATAAATATATAATATAATGATCTGTCATGGACTGGCTGGATGCAGAGGAGTGGTGGGAGGCCACCAGCTCCCCAAGGAAGAAGTCTCAGAGCCAGGGGAGTGGTGGTGGGATGACAGTGAGTGGTCAGAAGAGAAGAAGGAGCAGGCGGAGGAGGTGTTGGAAGCAGAAGAAGCAACAGGGTTTAGTGAGCAGGAAGAGGCTGTGGCAGAGAGAAGTTCAGACTCTGAGGCTTAGCGGAGGCTGGCAAGAGGCAAAGTTGAGACAGGCTGCTGAAGAATCCAGAGAGTCTTCCCTTCCTGCTGTGACCAGCTCCCCTCCCTACTGGTCTCCTAGAACACAAAGAGAAATGAGAAGATTGGTTGTGACTGGGGTATGAAAAGCAAGCCTTATGGGGAAAGGTTGAGGGAGTTGGGTATGGTTCTAAAAAGCTTTAATCTTCCAACATTCAGCTTCATTGAATTCCCATGACTTCTAGTGTTAGAATTCTACCGTTCCTATTGTTAGACATTTGGGAGACAGAAACCCTTTGCTGATCACCTAGAGCTCTACCTGCCCTGGTTTACAGTTCTTGTGTTAAAAACAATGATTAGATTTTTTTAAAAGAGTGTTGCTCAGTTTATTGAGAATGCTTTTAAAAAGTTCTAGGCCTGAGAAAGTGCTACACGGGCCTTTCCCTAATCTGGTGCCTTCCAGATGTTTTGGACTTCTGTCAGCTCCAGCCAGCATGGCCAGGACTGAGAGGAGCTGTCGTCAAAATCATCTGGAGTGCACCAGGTTGGAGAAGGCTGATCTAGAAGGTCACTCATGTTCTAGTATGAGTGATAAATTATTATTGTAGTTTAATCACAGAATCCTGGAATCATAGAGTTGGAAGGGACCCTGAGGGCCATCTAGTCCAACTCCTTTCCAATACAGGAATTTCAACTAAGCCATCCAACCTGTTATGTCTTCTGAGCATGGCAGTCTGTCTATTAGCGAGACCTAGGAGATGCACCCTGAGCAGGGGAACACTGCTTCTTCTTAAGCTTTATAACTAGACTAGCTCATTAGCTGAAACAGCTTGATGTGCAGCTGCCATCTGATGCATTGCTGGGCAGCTATGTGGGCTGCAGAATCTGTTCCTGTCTCCTACTTTGACAGCAAGCATTTTAGTTATATCTATGTGTTAATTTTTCTATAAATGCATTAACCTTTAAGTAGGAGGAAGAAAACAATCTAGGACAGTCTTCACCACCCTAGTGCCCTCCAGACAGTTTGGTGGCTCCTCCCAGGAGAGCACAAGGCTGATCTAAGACAACACAGTACAGCTGTCTGGTCCCCATTTACCAGACTCAGTTCTCATATCCTTCTACTTCCTTAATTTACCTATTGAAAAGGCTTTGACAATGCCTTAAAATAAATGCCTTAAAAAAATTATACTGTGAATTAGTGTCTGTTGTCAAGTGCCACAACTCAGTGGTAGAACATCTGCTTAAGGAAGAAGAGTCTGCTGGATCGGGCCAATGGCCCAACTTGTCCAGCATTGTGTTCTCACAGTGGCCAACAAGATGCCCAAGGGAGGCATGCAAGCAGCATCTGAGCGCAAGAGCATTCATTCTCCTGTCCTGTGCTTTCCAACAGCTGCCATTCAGAGGCCTTCGCCCTCTGACATTGTCATAGTGGCCATCAGTAGTCTTCACCAGGAATTAGTCTAATCCTCTGTGGAAGTAGTCCAGGTTTGTGGCCATCCTTGCCTCCTTTGGGAGCAGATTCCCTCTCTTGACCAGGCACTGTGTGAAGAAGTACTTTCTTTTTGTCTGTCCCAAATCCTCCAGCTTCATTGGTTGGACTCGATGGCCCTTGTGGTCTCTTCCAACTCTATGATTCTATGATTGGATGTCCATGTGTTATGAGAGGGAGAAATACAGTGGTGCCCCGCAAGACGAATGCCTCGCTAAACGAAAAACCCGCAAGACGAAAGGGTTTTCCGATTTTTTAGCGGCTTCGCAAGACGAATTTCCCTATGGGCTTGCTTCGCAAGACGAAAGCCCATAGGGAAATCTCCGGGGACAGCGGGGAACCCTCCTCCCACCGCAAGCCCCGGGAAACAGAGGAGAAGCTGCGCGCCTTCCCCTCTGTTCCCGGACCTGTCCTGAAGGCTTGCGGTGGGAGGAGGGCTTTCCTCCCCACCGCCAACATTCAGAATGCTGTTCTGAATGTTGGCGGTGGGGAGGAAAAACCCTCCTCCCACCGCAAGCCCCGGGAAGAGAGGAGAAGCTGCGCGCCTTCCCCTCTGTTCCCGGACCTGTCCTGAAGGCTTGCGGTGGGAGGTCCGGGAACAGAGGAGAAGGCGCACAGCTTCTCCTCTCTTCCCGGGGCTTGCGGTGGGAGGAGGGTTTTTCCTCCCCACCGCCAACATTCAGAACAGCATTCTGAATGTTGGCAGTGGGGAGGAAAGCTCTCCTCCCGCCGCAAGCCTTCAGGACAGGTCCGGGAACAGAGGGGAAGGTGCGCAGCTTCTCCTCTCTTCCCGGGGCTTGCCGTGGGAGGAGGGTTTTTCCTCCCCACCACCAACATTCAGAACAGCATTCTGAATGTTGGCGGTGGGGAGGAAAGCCCTCCTCCCGCCGCAAGCCTTCAGGACAGGTCCGGGAACAGAGGGGAAGGCACGCAGCGCTTCTCCTCTGTTCCCGGACCTGTCTTGAAGACTTGCGGTGGGAGGAAGGTTTTCCTCCCCACCGCCAACATTCAGAAGGCTGTTCTGAAGGCTGGCGGTGGGAAGAAAAGCCCTTCTCCCCCGCCAGCCTTCAGAAGAGTTCCCCGCAGGGCTCTCCAAGCTGCGGATAGCAGCCTGCTGCCCCTATCCGTAGCTTGGAGAGCCCTGCGGGGAAGTCCTGCAGGGCTCCCCAAGCTGCGAATGTCTGCCCCATGCCCCTGAAGCAGAGCGCCCCTCGAGCCGGGCAGCAGGCTGCTATCCGCAGCCTAGGCAGCCCTGCAGGAACTCTTCTGAAGGCTGGCGGCGGGAGAAGGGCTTTTCTTCCCACCGCCAGCCTTCAGAAGGCTGTTCTGAAGGCTGGCGGTGGGGAGAAAAGTCCTCCCCCCCCCGCCAGCCTTCAGAAGAGGTCTGGGGACAGACTGTCCCCGGACCTGGTCTGAAGGCGGTCTCCCTAGGAACGCATTAATTGATTTTCAATGCATTCCTATGGGAAACCGTGCTTCGCAAGACGAAAAACTCGCAAGAAGAAAAAACTTGCGGAACGAATTAATTTCGTCTTGCGAGGCACCACTGTACTTTTCAATATCCATATCATGCACACTTTTTATAAACTTCTGTCATGTTGCCTCTTACTCTCCTTTTTTCTAAACTGAATGCTCCAAATTGCTGCCCCCTTTGCTCACAGGGGAGTTTCTTCATCCCTTGCTTTGATCATTTTGGTGGCCCTTTTATGGACCTTTTACAACTCTACAATATCCTTTCTGAGGTGTGGTGACCAGAACCGCACACATTATTCCAGATACAGTTGCATCAACTACTTGTATAATGGCATTATGATATTGGTGGTTTTCTTTTCTATTCCTTTCCTCATAATCCCTACCTCTTAAGAACATTATGGAAGGAAGAAAGAAAGGGCATGAACATGCTGCACAGCCCCACACCACCCTCCTTTTGTGAAGAATGGGGGCAGGCAAAACACCAGCACCCTCTGTTTCTCTCCCCACGACCCTCCAACTTGCAGAGGTCAAATGCCTCAAGTGGGGAACCCCCTCTACTTGTGAAGGGTCCTCACGCATTTAGAAACCCACACAATTGGGGTTCTAAATGAGGTGGAGAGCCTCCACCTGGAGTGGAGCAGCTCCCTCCCCAGCTTCAGATCTTTGCACTCCATGAGTTGGGGAGCAGAAATTAGTGCACTGCGTAGGCTTTGAATACAAGCAGAACACTTGGATGGGACTCCTGATTCACAGTACCAGGTGCCCTTGCATGGGGGGGGGGGAGCCTCCCTTTTTCATCCCAGAATCCCCTGCTGGATCCTCACAGTCACAGAGAGGGAAAGCAGAAGAGGAGGGTACTGTCTCACCACTCTTGCCTTTGCTTGCAATTAATTCTCCACCCCCTTTTAGCAACGAGATAATCTATCGCTATCTTTGAGACAAGTTCTCATCTGGAACATTAATTTTTGATTGGAACGAACAAGGGAACACACACACAAAATGCCACGGGAAGTGAGAAGTATATCCTGGTTTGCAAATAGAGCTGTTTATGGCTAGCTTGCATATGGGACTTTTACAATGTGACAGCATCAGCTGGTAACAGTGTTCCAACATCAGTGGTGACATTTCCGCATGCAAAAGCAGGGGAGATAATTAGATCTATTCTTAAAAGTAGGTTGGGGTAAGGGAGTGTTGGCATTGAAATTCTGTGTTAAGCAGCCCTGGTTTGTAACAATTGCATTGCATCTTAGGCTCTGCATATGTTGACCAGCGATCATCTTGTGTTGGAGGAAGAGTGTTGTTCAGTGACAGAGAAATGGTATTGCATGCACTTGGTTCCAGGTTCCATCCTTAGCATCTCCTATGCATTGGAAAACCTTAGAGCAGCCTTTCCCAACCAGCTGTCCTCCAGATGTTTTGGATTGCAGCTCCTGTCAGCTTCAGCCAGAACACTCAATGGTCAGGGGTAATAGGAGTTGCCACTCAAAACATCTGGAGGGCACCAGATGGAAGAAGTATTCCCCAGAAAGTCACTGCCTGTCAGTTCAGACAATGCTGTGTGTCCATGATGAGTCCCTGGTGTGGGGGCTGGAACTCCAGTTGGTGCGTAAGGCACATAAATCAAGCAGAATATAAAATGTGTAGATGTAAATCTTCAGTTTTAGACCTGTTGTATGGCACATGATGTCATCCTCCGAAGTATGTCAATCACAGTAGCACAATATCTGGAGAATGAATATATTATATCAGGGTTTCTATTTTGGAGCAGTAAAGGGATATAGAATTGCCCTGTGTGTCCTGGAAATTTGTGTGTTATTGGCACAGTAAACCTGTCACGTATGATTGTATAGTACTGGCAATGGAAAGAAATGTGTTCAATTGTTTCTATATGCCCAGAGCCACAGGGGCAGAGCCACAGCCCTCTCCAACCTGGTGCCTGAACTACAACTCCCATTAGCTGCAACCAGCATGGCCAGTGCTCAGGGATGATGGGAGCCACAATTCATTAGCGTCTGAAGGCTACCGGCTGCTCACCACCATGAAAACCCCCAAGTGCTGAATCATTACTGTAGAGAGAAACAAGCTCATTTACTGACCATGTCTGAGACATGCTGTCTAAATCGGGTGCTGTTCTAACCCATTTTGAATGTGGGCATGTCTGGGCTACGGATGCATTTCTTGTGCTGCCAAATGAATTGTGATCAAACCTGACAAGGTCTTTACAGGGTAGAAGAAGCTGTGGTTCTGCCGTTTCGCATCACAGGCCCAATATATGTCCTGTCACTCCTGTTTGAAAATTGTTTCCCACCCCCACAGCCATCCTGCTTTTCTGCCAAAGCTTTTCTGATTTAATCCTGGCAGTTCCCAAAATAATTTACATGTTATTTGGCAGTGTTGCAATCTTCTATGTGCTGGTTCCCTTGTGTTAGTGTGTGTCCATATGTCAATGCATATCTTACTTTTAGTGTAATGGTGCAGTTGTGATTGGGTTTCTCACAACTGTCTTTTATAGGTCTTAATGGAATTCTGAAAATGGCCATCTGCTGTGGTGGTTGAGTCCTATCCAACTCAGGAGAGCCCTGTTCTGCTTCGTCAGCCAGAGGCAGCCGTGCTTCTGAATACCCCTTGCTGGAAACCCCAGGAGGGGAGGGGGCTCTTCTGCTCATGGGCTGCTTGCTGACTTCCCACAGATTAACTGGGTGGCCACGGTGAGAGCAGGAGGGTGGGCTAGATGCGCCATTGACCTGACCCAGCAGGTTTTTCATATGTTTTTAGAGTGCTCCTCATGGAGAGAGTTATACAATCTCTTTCCCTGCCACCCCCGCCACCCCTTGGATGCAGAAGAAATCCATGGATTGCCTCCCTTTTCACATAGGTGTCCGCATTTTCCATGGCCTTGATATTCCACCACCCAGACAATAAACATGTGTGCCATTCTGGAACCTGGAATTGTTATAGGTGCCACAAAATACCCATTTGTATGAAAGCAATATTTTGGTGCGGCAGCATCTATTATTTGGAACTCCCTGCCTATTGACACCAGGCCAGCACCTTCTCTGTACTCTTTCAGCGCCTGCTAAAAACATTTTAGTTTAGACAAGCCTACCCAGACATGTAGACAGTGGTGGAGCTTCATGCTCCAGCACTGGGGGCAGAGAGCAGGCAGGGGCCTGGCTGGCATGCGTCCCGGGGGTGTGGCATGCCACCCGCAGGGGTGTGGCACGTGTCCCGGAGAATGGTGCGCCACCCACAGGGGCGTGGCACGGCGTCCAGTGTGCGGTGGGGGCAGCCATGATGGCACCCCACCAGGATCGTGGTGCCGGGGGTGGTGCACTCCCCCCGCCCCCCCTCTTCCTCTGCCAGTGCGTGTAGAATATTGATAACATATCGGTACTTTAACCAGTTTTTTGCTTGTTGATTTTTTAAAAATGTTGCAAATAGTTGGTTCTTACTAATAATTTTATTGTCTTATTCTCTTTGTAAACCACCTTGAGGTTTTTATTTGTTTTTGTTTTTACAATCAAGTGATGCATAATTTTTTTTCATAAATGAATAAATAAATAACTCAGGATTTAAACCCAGCAAAAAACCAACCATCTATACTGGTTCTTGAGAGATATTTTATATCTTCTGCATTATTTTAATATGCTCACAAACAGTCAATGGATAGATCAGCCCTTATTTCCACAGTAGCAGCAATGCAGATTATGGGTAGGAGGCAGTGATAGAACAATGCTGCATTGATCTCCTTCTCCCTGAGCTGTTGATCAGTTTGGTCTTTCTGCTTCTTTTACAGGTATGCAATGGGTTAGACCAGCCTCGGAAACAGCAGCGTTCTGACCTCAATGGACCGATCAACAATAATAATACGCCAGAGGCAAGTACTAGAGGCCAAGGTGCTCTGTTTTCCCTGTCCTGCCTCCATCTTGTATTTCACGTCATGCTTCTCTTTCCAAAGCCGTGAAGCTTTGCGTTGCAGAAAGACATTCGGGGGGGGTGTATGATGAATCACTGAAGAAAGATTTTAGAGCTAAACTGTCACATCGGGGGAGGGGGGAGTTCCTTCCCAGTTAACCCAGAAATTCAATGGCTAAAAGATACTCTTCGTGGCAGCCCTGAAATCATGGGCCAAGAAAATGTGATTGTTTTAACTGTATCTGGAGTGTTTTTCATGGCATTGTTATCAATGTGCTGACCGACCTGAGCTCCTTTGGGAGGAAGGGTTAAGTGGAAATAGCAATAATAATAGTAATAATAGTAACAACAACAACAACAACAACAACAACAACAACATGCTTACAGCAGGGGTGGTCCACCTGTGCCCCCCCCCCCAGTGCTATTGGACTGGCCCCAGCCAGCATGATCAGTGGTGAAGGGTGATAAGAGACATCTGTGGGGCTGGAGACCGGCCCTTTGTGGTTTGTTTAGGCTGACATTTAAGGTGAGACATTTAGGGTTAAACTCAGAGACTGTTTTCTCAGAGGTGTGTGGAGGTGTCAGTTGTACACTCACACACACACGAGTCTGTCTGTAATACTAATTTGTGACAATATAAGCACTGCCTGCCCCCAGATGAGATTTGAGACAGTGCCAGGTTTTTGGGTTTTTTAAAAAACAGGAATGACACTTGGGCATTCTTACGCTGATGAGACTGTTCAGAAGTGTGTTGTTCTGAGCTGCAAGCATGCCGGGGAAGTGATGACAGTTTTAAAGAAAATACATCCATAAAATCAGTGCTAACCAGCAGATTGTACAAGATTAATTTGCATGTGGAGTTGAGCCATGTTCAATAATGCAGAGATTACTTTTTAAGAGGGGTGCTGCTGCTTTTAATCAAGAACACACAATTGTTATGTTGCCAAACCCTTAACAACTTCTTAATTGTTCACCATGACCACGCCTAAGAAGCTTCTACTACTCCTTCCTGCTTCCATGCAGAGGAAACAGACCATAATCTCTGGCTTGGCATTTCATCTAAACTTTGGACTGTGCTGGGTTTCACTCCCAACAAACCACAGTCAGTAAGGGGAAAAAATGAATCTTGTTTATTTGGAGAGAGACTAACCATGACCCCCTGGTATGAATGTAATGCTAAGACAGAGATCATGGTATTCTCCCTGCCCAGGGGATGGGAATAGCAGAGCTATCACTTATTGTGATGTGTGAATCAGGCCAATGTCATGTAGTCGCCTAAAATTACGGTAATTATGATGAAAAATGAATGAAAAATGCTTCTGTTCTTCCTCCGCGTCCTGTGCATGCATTTTTCATAATAAACATCTTACTATTTCTATAGAGTTATAAGCTCTTTATTTTTATATCCACACAGACAAAGAAGGTGTCCTCCTTCCCAAGCTTTGTTGATGGTAAGTGCATCTTCGCGGGATTCCTAATGTTTATAACATTAAGACTGCAGGGGGGGATGGGGA
Source organism: Podarcis erhardii (assembly GCF_964252035.2). Lineage (NCBI taxonomy): Eukaryota > Metazoa > Chordata > Lepidosauria > Squamata > Lacertidae > Podarcis > Podarcis erhardii. The sequence continues at coordinate 3,316,814 of NC_138503.1, read as the reverse complement.
ATCCTGACTTATCGAGAGATGATTTATTACGTGCCATGAGATTTACCAGACTTGGGGGCAGCTGGGTCTCCTTCCTGAGACAACCCTGCATTCTACAGCGAGAGAAGGGGAGGGATTGAGAAACCTTTGCCACTTGAGGGCCACATTTCCAAAAGTGCAGCCTGCCAGGGGCCACATGACAGTGGTCAGAGGGGCCGGAGTCAAAAGTGGGCAGAGCAACAGGTGTGACTTTTGTGTGGCTGGAACATGGCCTCTTATCGTTAAAAGCTGGGAGATTTCTGTGCTTACATAGAAGGGAAGTGAGTCGCTTTATTGTTTAATCCAGGGTTGGAGAGCCTGTTGATTCCAGCTCCTATCAGCCCCAGCCCCCTTGGCCAGTGAACAGCCATGATGGGAGTTAGTAGTCCCACAAACTGGAGGTCCAGCCCAGCTTTCTCCAACCTGCCAATCCTGTTATCAAGCCCCAAATATATGCTTGCTTTTCCCACCCCAGTTTAGAGGCTTGAAATGAACTAGATGGTCAACACATGGTCCCTATATGGCTTAGACCAGTAGTTCCCAACCTTTTTTTGGCCATGCCCTACCTAAGCATCTCTAAAATCCTGATGCCTATCCCACCCCTGTGACATAGAATTCTTAGTATTCAAAGTGAACTCCTATTCACATGGAGGAAGCCTAAATTTCACTATTAATAACTCATTCACAATTTGCCCCCCTTAAAAATCGAATTGCCCCCCTGTGGGGCATGTGTCCTACGTTGGGAACCACGGGCTTAGACTGAATACTGTTAAGAAACTGTGCTTATGTCCTTTAGAGATGGCATTTCTTTTTTTGCTTCCAGCCATTTGGAGAGTGCACCAGATTATGAGAGTCCTGTTAATAGAAATCAGTGCAATTTCTATTTTACAGGCTAAATAAACTGGCATTTGGAAGTCTCCCACAGCAAGGCATATTATGCAGACTTATTTGTATGGTTCTAGCACCCCTCTGACTTTGGGACATTTAATTAGTATAGTAATAATTGGTGCTGATGGCTGACCTAATGAAATTAAACTTCTGTGTATGATTGATCTTCACTGAGAATCTTGTTGACAGCAGAGGGTGCAAGGTCCACTTAGCTGTGCCTCATTTGTCCTTTTCTGAGGATGACATTATGGATGCTTCTTGTCTTCCATTAAATCTGACTGAGAGAGAAACCAGCTCTTGTTGACGGGTTGTGCATGCAAAAGCAGGCAGAGCTGGCACAGAGTAGAGAGCACCCTACATTGACCTCCTACACGTGTCTACTCAGGAGTCAGCCCTGTTAAGTCCAGTGTGACTCACTGCCAGTTAGGTGTGTGTTGAATTTCAGCCGTGTTTGTGTGTGTGTGTTTGTGTGTTTCACCCCCCCCCCAACTAACAGGTTTTATTTATGACAAAAGTGATATAAGCTTTTTATCAGAGACTGAATTGTCCCTGGAATATTTTCTCCTAATGTGGCTAAGTCCATAAAAGCAAGGCTATGTATGGTGCTTCAATGCACAAGAGAGCAATCCGATGCATGACTACTCAGATGTAAGCACAGCTGAATTCATTTGGACTTACTAGCAGTAAGTGTGCAAAGCATAGCAGCTATATTTGAATAAAAAACATAGATACATTCCTCTGATCCTGTTGGGTTCTTTTATACTTTGTCATGTATAACCTGTATGTATTAACTAGGATTGTAGGCCTTGGCTTAATTCAAGCAAATGAGCCCTCTTGAAAGATCAACCCTAAATCCTCCCAGCCCCCATTTTTGCTCCAGGGAGAGAGTAGCTGCTTTGCATGCAGAAGGTCCTGAGTGACGTCACCTGCAACAACTATTAGAGGGACAAATCTTTGTCTGAGTCCCCAGAGAGCTGCCACCAGTCCAAATAGAGTAGGCCAGCCAACATGATGCCTTCCAGATATTATGCAACTGCAGCTCCCAGCATCCTGGGGCTGAATGGGAATTGGAGTTCAACAGCATCAGAGGGGCACCACGTTGTCTACCCATGGAGTAGACAGCGCAGGGCTAGATGGAGAGATAATCTGACATGGTTCAAGGCATCTTCCTTCATTGCTTTATTGCCATAGAACTTCGTAAAAGGATTGTTGTAGCCCAGAGCATCTGGCAGGCACCAGGCTGTTCAGGGTTGTGTCAGCTATGCCTCCACTGTCCCAGCAGTCTCCTGTCCAGATAACCTCCCCTCCCCTGCCCACATTCATTACATGGAGAGACAATGCTCTGCTTCTAGTCTTGGGTCAATTATTGCACTCATTTTGGCTTTAAAAGAGGAGAAACTCAGTCTTATTGGTCATTCTCTCTGCCCTTTGAGGCTCCAGCTGGAAGTATGTCTCTTGATTCACCACATCCCCCTTGACTGCTGATTTATCAGTCTTTTCAGCCCTTCAGTTTTCAGTCTCTTCCTCCATTTCTCTGAACAGCTTCCAGCTCCAGCTGCAGTGAGCATGTTCAGAGCTTCGGTTTCTGTCACCACATTGCTAAAGGGAGGGAAAGTTCCTTCCCTGACACTTGCAACCAGCAAAACTTGGCTAAGGTCTGGAAACAGCAGAGATTGCAGGAGACACAGGTGCCTGCAAATCTCAGCACACAAAATAAAAGGTGGCTTGAGATCTCCCAATCTCACCGCTGCACACCCTCCCTTTGAAGAGGATCTGAGTGACGTTTTGTTAATAAGTTAGTCTGGTCAGGAGCCAGAAATGTCATTGTAGCATAAACAAGCAAATATATCATTAAAATGATATGGCAAAAATAAAAAAGCAAAATACACCGAGTTCAGTGAAGCACCATGATGAATCTTCCATCTGTGCAAGCATTTCAGCTTGTCACATAGACTGGCCCCCTGTCCTCCCCACATCTGCTCTTCTGTGGGGAGGGTTCTCCTGACCCTCCCCCAAGCCAGTGTTAGGGAATTGGGGGCATGGGGGAGGAGAGGGAGAAGCCCCATTGTGCACAGGGAAGTTCATTTGCAGAGATTCTGCCAATGGGACTTGTTAGGTGAATGACTAATGCAGTGGATTTACTCTGAGTAAACATAGCTGGATACAACTCTCTGTTTTTAAAGAATGTAATAATATAAATTTGCATTTTAATAAAACTTTAGAAAATAAATAAGTGCAAGGCGTCAATCATTCCATTTGTAGCCATTTGGCCCAACGTCTGCATGGTGGGGACCTATTTGCAGAGAGCTGGGGAAAATGCAGAAAAGAGCAACTGAAAGCAGCAAGGAATTAGAGCCCCTTCTCTGTGACCAAAGGCCCTGCACAGAGTCCCAGCTAACCTCTGCTCTGGAAAGCTAGGACCCTGGGATAATTATTTTACTGCATTTTAAAGTTGTTGTTTTTATTTTAATGAAATCAACAGCAGCATCATTTTATTATAGTGTTGGTTATGGAACCTTGGGGACTTTGATAGTCTGGCATATCTGGTAATGCAGGGTGCAACATTTTAAACAAATGGTGAAATCTTAGAGCTGGTTGGTACAAGGAAGCACCTCCAAAGCTACCTTTTCTAACTGCTCCCAGATTCAGGGCTTCATCTCCACCAATATATTTCCCCTTCTTGTTTCTGAGATTACAGATAGTTTGTGCTGGTCCTGCCCTCAGAGCAAAGCAGGTTGGCTGGCTCAGCACCAAGGGGAGCTCATTGTGGGCAACATGGGGTGCATTTAAGTGTGAGGGTTATTGTGTTAGTTTTCCTCGTTATAAGGCCTTGTTCTCTGCTGCAAAGACTTGTCCTCCTGTGCTCAGGTCCTGCTTACAAGTTTCCTGCAGGCATCTAGTCAGCCACTGTGAGAACAGGATACTGGACTGGATGGGCCATTGGCCCAGTCTTATGTCCCAGAGGGCATGCATTTCACTGCCATTACTTATGAATCACCCCTAGCTGGCCAAGGTTTCTCTACAACCCTTTATTCGCTTTGTATCTGCTTAACTGTCAGGACTGCCCCCAAAGGACCATGGGAAATGGAATTTGGTGACATTCATTAATCTGAGGACTTTTTGGTAGTTTTTCAAGGGGCAGTTTCCTCCCAGATGGCATGTGGGATGAGGTTTGGCACTGGTGGAACAGTGACTTCAGTCATATTATCACCACCACCCTGCACCCTCTCAAGAACTATGCTTTTGGTGTGTGTGTTGGGGGAAGTGTGGTGGCCCCTGTTCCCTCCCCTCCTCCAAACGCCCCAGAATACTGCAAAGGGGCCATTCTGGGGGGAAATAGAAGAACATAAGAAGAGCCTGCTTGAGAACATCTCCTGCTTTTAAGTATCCCCCATTTCTTCCTCCCCCACCCCCTCCAGTTCAGACACTTAGCTTTTAGCTCAGCCTTAGATTGGGGAGGATGGTGAGAGTTTTCTCTTCCTGACTCACAGCCCTTTCTTTGGGGAGGTGAAATTGCCATTAAAATGGTTTGAAGTTGGTGTTGTTATATCTGCTTTACTTTTAATTTTAACACTGCTTTTTGCTTCCTCGTTCCCTGACCCACAAGTGCATGGACCGAATGCTCTTGTTTAAATATTTGTTGCTGCTGTTGCGCTGTGCTCTTTGCAATTAGCTAGGCATCTACAGCAAAAGGATAGTCTATTGAGGGCAGTGTGTGGAAGTACGGAGTGCTCTTCCTTGCTCCGTTTTGCCTCTCTGCTGCTCTGTCTTAGGAGAGAAATAATTGCCTGCCTTCTGGCTTTTTAGTTCCAGGACCTTGCGAACCCGAAGACCTCATTGATGGCATCATCTTTGCAGCCAATTACTTGGGCTCCACGCAGCTGCTCTCGGAGCGCAACCCCTCCAAAAACATCCGAATGATGCAAGCCCAGGAGGCGGTGAGCCGCGTCAAGGTAGATGTTTTTGATCCATGGAAGAGGATTTGGGATCCCCTGATGATTGAACTCAGAAGAGTCGGAAACATCTGCTCCTCGGCATCCACAGCAGAGAATTCCCGCATGGCTGTGGCAAAACCCTCTTGGCTCCCACAATTGCGTTAATATCTCTCTCCCTGCTACCCAAACTGTGTGTGCAGCCACAGAGCAGCAGAATATAAATAATGCACAGGTTCTTTCAAAGTTCCCCCAAATCAGAGTAACAGCCAGTTGTGGCTTTCCAGGCTTGTGTCGCAAAAAGCTCAGATAAATGCTTTCATATCCCTGTATGTTGTGGATATCTTAGTGTTGCTTTTGGTGGGTGGAGTGGAAGGGAGTATCTATATTTTTATTTTATTTTTTATGTATATTTTATTAAGAGAAGAAGAAAGAAGGGAAAAAAGAAAGAGGAAAAAGAAAAAGGATGCATAAACATTTTAAAAGGCAGGGGAAAACAACAGTAACAAAATAATAATAACATATAATAACAATAACAATAATTTACAGAACAATGTAGTATATAGGTTAATGAATAAACTTATTGTTTCTCCCAGGTATATGTTGGTACATGGGTCACTATGGTTTTGATAAATACATTCTAAATATCATTAAATATGTCCATGCATATGTCCAAGCAATCCATTCATGGGTTGCGAGAGTTGTCATGTCACATTGATTGAAAGGGGCCATATTTCCCCCCCGCAATATATTACTATCAATCTTTTTGCAGGTATAAGGACAGAGAGTGTCTATATAATGAAAAGTTGAAAATAAATGCAGAGGAGAATTACAGATAACCACATGTAAAATCACATCTAATGATATCTTGGCCAATCCATTATTAATTTATTTCATAAGATTTGTACATCGTTTGATTGGTATAAAAAAACCCCTCAAAGTGGGTTACCAAAGTTTTAAACAATAACATTATCAATAAGAAGAATTAACCATTTAAAGCTTTTACAGAATTTAAATCAACAATAAACTGAAAACAGATTAAAATTTGCATCAGCTTTCTGAATACTTGGGTAGACTTGACTTACCAAAAGTGGTTTTAGTAGGTTTCAAAAAGAGCAGCGTGAGGGCGCCTGCCTGATATCAATAGGCGGGGAGTTCCAAAGTGCAGGTGTTTCAAGCTCTTACAAATGTGGAACTGGCATCATGTGACACCTGTAACATTAGAAATTATGTTAACATAAGCAAATACAAAAGGCCCACAATGGAAATTGAGTGGAAAGAGGTGCGTAGAAATAAAATTAATAAGGCGCCAAGCTGAGGGGGCACAACATCAATAAGAAGAATAAGAAGAATGTTCAGCCTAAGCTTACTGCATATTGGCAATAACAGAGTTGGTTAGCTAAATTACCCATTAGGTAAAAACACAAATGGGGGGGGGGTGGAAAGCTAGGGAGGGAGTCACATCTGTGAAACTGCCTTACCTGCTGCCCCTAGAAGTTAGTCTGAAACACTCTTGAATCTAAGCACTGCCTCTCTCCCCTGGTAGACATGAGGTCTAGGATCCTTGCTCTTTAAGAGGCATGGATGGAACAAAAACTTGTATTATTTATCTTTTATTTTATTGCATTTATATCCCATCTTTTCATCCAAGGAACTCCAAGTGGCATACATGGTTCTCCCCCTCCTCATTTAATCCCCACAACAACCCTGTGAGGCAGGAAATGCAGAAGGGAAAGCAGCCCTCTCACCAAAAGGGTTCCCCAGCCCTGGTGCAGCTCCACTCCTTCATCTGCCCAGTTCCTGCTGCTTATGCGGGTTCTCTCATTCATTCATTCACCTTTTCTCCCAAGGAGCTCAAGGTGGTGCTCAAGGAACTGTCTGTTGTTGCTTGGCTAGTAAGAAAGCTTCTAATAGCCCACAATAGCTATATGTGCAAATATCTTAACTTCTATTGGGCTGGTAACCTTGGAGGTGCTTAAACAGAGGTTGGATGGCTAACTGTCGGGGAAACTTTAGTGCTGATTCCTGCATTGAAGAGCAATGGACTAGATGACTTTGGGGGTCCCTTCCAGCTCTACAGTTCTATGCAATACAAGTCATGAAGATACTTGCAGACATTTGACATTTTTGTGGTCAAGGCACCTTGCACAGCCCAGTGTCACTAAATCTCAGCATTAAATACAGGTTAAAAGTGTCACTGCTCATTCTCATTAGAGAAATAGCATTTCCCCCTTTTAATTCCTTTCCCCATTCCGGCTCCTAATGAGTGGTTTGGCTTTCAAGGGGAAAAAAAAGAGAAACTGGCAAGCACAAAAGAAACTTGATTTGTATTGTGCCAAAGTGCAGCACTGTTTATCAGTTCCAATGCTGTCTGGTTTTCTTTGGTAGGCAGTCTCTCAAAGACGGTTGGCTGCTACTATTTTAATAGCGGCTCAATGCTGCACACAACTCTTCATAAGAAGGGGCAGCAAAACTATCTTGTTCTTTCTTTTTAATTTATTAAATAGAATAGAAATTTCTGCCCCAGTTTAGTCCTCTTTTCTTGCAATGAGATGTTACTGCATTTGCTGGGTAGCCTGTCTCATTTCAAGGGCTCATTTCAATAATCAATTCTTTATTGTGAAAGATAACACAGTCACTTCTGCAGCTCTGGAGACATATCCACACCAATCTAGCATCTCGGCAGCTACTCCCAGGTCCACACCCTATGGCGCAGTTGCAGCAACCCGGGACCACTCTCCCTCCACCAGTTTATGCACCTTCCTCTGACAGACAGCACACTCACAACCGGAAGCTGCGCCTGCATGGAAACTTCCTCTGCTCATTCTGGGAGACAGGGGTGCAGAAGGGCGTGGGGGAGCACCTGGCTCTTCACTTACCTGACCAACTCTTCCTCTTCTGGCTCATTCTGTGCTCCACCCTCCAGCTCTGAAGCTTCCCCTGCTTTTGACTCTTGCCTTCTGGCCAGAACAGTACCCCACAATTCACTGCCCCCCCTCTCCAAGTCAGGCTTCAGCCCCCCTTCCTTGACTTCTGATTAAGAGCCTCCTGGAAGGATCTGGCTGACCACCATGTGGATGCTGGACTAAAGGGACCTTTGGTCTGATTTTGTTGTGCTGTTACAAATGTGTACCTGGACTCACATGTGCACAGCCAGCAGTCCTATGAGGTTTCGGATCTTTTGCTGGAATTAGTGGTATGATGTTCACTTGTTATGGACATGTTTTGACCTTTAACCTTATGCCCCCAAAGAAGCTCTCACACAAAGAAATAAAGAAAACTTGGTTTATTATATAAAATAGGAGTGACAGACTATATAAAAATGCTGCTTTAGACAGCAAAGTTACAGCCTGCTCTGAGTAGGACTAGCCTTGGATATAACCTTATGGTTTACAAGGAGCTATGAGCCTACAACAGCCTTCCCCAATGAGGTACTCTTCAGAAGTTGTGGAACTCTTGACTCCCATCATCCCTGAACACTGCCCAATCTGACTGGGGGTGATGGGAGTTGGTGTCCAAGCATCTGGAGGGCACCAGGTTGAGTTATGATGCCAATGCCAGTTTAAGCTGCCCCAGAAGCATCTGAATTTGTTTTGATATTCTATCTTAATGGAGAATTTATTTTGATATGTATCCCTGCCCCCACCCCACTTTGTCGGCTGCACTGAGGGCCACAGAACTTATCCGAGTCTTGGGTGGTTTTTTTAAGGTTAATTTCCTTTGCAAAAGTGGAAGACAGAGGCATAACTCACTGATAGAGCACTGATTTGGCATGGGAAAGTTCCCAGGTTCAATCCCTGGCATCTTTAGTTAAAATGATCCTATAGCAGGTGATGGGGAAGATTTCTGTGTGGGACCCTGGAGATCTGTTGCTGCCCAAGTAGGCACTGCTGGACTAGGCAGAATGTGTGGTCTGTGTCAGCTGTCTTCTTATGTCTCTGGAGGAGGGGCTGTAGTTATGTGGTGAATGCAGAAGGTCCCAGGCACAATTCTTGGCATTTCCAGTATATCTGGGCTGGATAAGGCTCTTTTTGTCTGAGATTTGGAAACCCTTTGCCAGTTGGGCTGGATAGAGCTGTGGTGGGACTCCAGTATATGGCAGCTTTCATACATTTGCTTGTATGGCCAATCTGGAGAAAGTTTGAATCTTCTGACATTTGCACAATTTGTTTTTTATAGGATGGAGGGATCTTGTACATTTCCCCCACTTGCTAAAGTCAGTGAAAGAGAGCCCAAAAGGGGAAGGTTTGCAGGAAACTAAGTTTGTATGGACAGACTGAGAAGGAACTGGGGTTCAGTTTTGCTAAGTGACAAGTTGAGATGAGAGGCAACTTGACAAGCGTTTGATAGTATTGGGACTAGCAACGTGATTCTTGACATAAAAGTGGGTGTGGTTTTGACAGGCATGTGGAAGCTGTTCCTGCTTTCGCTCACTAGTCCTAAGCTACATTCACCTCTGACCTGATGACATCATTGGGTTATGTGGGCTGGGCTACAGCAATATCAGAATGATCCAGCTTGGAGGATTAACTCCATGTCCTAGGATGCAAAAGCTTGGCTTCTGCATTTGGATATTAGATGGCATGGGATTTGGGGGTTCACTGGAACAGATTGGGGTTGCAACTGCATGTGTAGTATGGAAATATAATCTGCAGCTAAGATCAACAAAATTATGCAGCAGTTTCTGTAACCGATGGATGATACTGACACACATGTACACGCATATAAAGACCAGCAATAGCCTTCCTTCCTTTATTTCTGTAGAGAATAGGTTTGAGAATCTTTTGATGAAAGATTTCCCTGACTTCACATAATATCTCTTTCTCTCGTTTTCTTTTTGTGCATTTGTCTGTTTCCCTTTTTATTTTTAAATGCTTCTCCCCAGAGGATGCAAAAGGCAGCTAAAATCAAGAAAAAAGCGGTGTGTAGACTGTTTTTCTTGAATGCTATTGTCTGTTTTACATTTGGTTATTTTTGTTGTTTATGTTTTCTGTGGTCTTTGTGCATCCCGGAGTGTTGTGTCTCTCATTGTGGATCTCCGTCAAGCTGTAGCTTTCTGTTTTTTCTCATTTTAAAATGCAGTTGACCAGATGGAGTGGGAAAGATTGGTTGGCTTCATCAGAAACCTTCCCATTTTCGCAGGGTTGGTTGGTTTCATTAGAGAGTTTCCCACTTTCCTGCTAAATAACTCCTCTTTTCCTCTGTGGCTATCCATCCCAGTGAAATGGTTTTTTTGTGGGGGGTGATTTTGTTGTTGTTCTTGTTGTTTTGCTAAGCCTGGATAAACATCACATTTTCCTCTTGCAGGAGTTTATTTCCATCTGACATACTTTATTGCTTTTTGGAGGAGAAGCAGCCAAGATTGGTGTTGCAACCCAATATTCATTACTATTTACGATTTATTAGAGCTTTTTTTGATACCACTTAATCATTTCTAACCAGTAAACATACGCATTTCCAAAAACATACATAATAAAAAACACAGAGAACATCCTTAAAACATCTGTGGGGATAGAAAAGTCTTTGTCAAGCACCTGAAGTTCAGCAGGGAGGGGACTTGGTTAGTCTCACCTGGGAGGGAGTTTTGTAGACTTGAGCCCACATTACTGCATGCACAGCTTATGGTGGATATGGGCTGTACATGGGGAACCAATATATACAACTTCACACCATGCATTTGAAGCACATTCAGTGCACATATATAGCACATCACTTTTCCCAAAGAATACTGGGAACGGTAGTTTTCCTCTCTCAAAGCTACAACTAATTGCCAGTTTGTTTTTGGGCCCTGTTTAGGTTGTTGGAAGCCATAAATGACTCAAGCCCCAAATATCTGAAAGACTGCCTACAGCACCTTACAGAACTTCCTGCTGAGAAGTTCCTCCACCCTCAGAGGCTCATGGGGTGGCGGTCTGGGAAGAGGGCCTTCTCTGTGGCAACCCTGTGGTCCTGCCTTCCCACAGAGGTGTGTCTGGCTCCTTGATTTTACAGCTTCTGGTGAATGCTGAAAACGAGCCTCTTTGCCCTGACTTTTGACATTTGAAGTAGATATTTTTAGGACCCACGTTATTTTTGTGACATTGAACAGTTTTTAATATTGTGTTTTAATGTTGTAATCCACCCTGGGACCTTCGAGTGGGTGGTGGGTGGTAATAATAATTCCTGACACCCTTAACAAACTACAGTTTCCAGGATTCTCACATGAAGACTTGTGGGAACTGTAGTTTACCCCACAGATCTGCAGTTCCCAGCACCCTTAACATACTGCAGTGCCCAGGATACTTTGGGGAAGACCATGCACTTTAAATGTGCACTGGATGTGCTCTTACATGGTGTGGATCTGCCTTAACAGAGACTCACCCGAAGATACCAGTGATGAATTCATAAGCTCTGACTACACTGCCGTGGTCCAAACTTTTTCTGTCGTAATGTAGATTTGGTGGTGGCAGTCAAATAACTTATTCCTCAATAATCTCACCACAGCCCCTTAGGCTGCGTACACATGATACACTCGAAGCACATTCTGAGTGGTGGAACCACAGTTCCCAGCAATTTTCTTTGAGGGAAAGAATGCACTCTAAAGGCATCGTGTGTACATAGCACAAAATGGGGGCCCACCTCAAACTTTTTGTTGCCCCGAGGTGTGTGCTGGACGACAGGAGAAATCAATATTGCAACATTGCTGAGAGTGTGGGTACGCAACTCTTAGATCAAAAGCTGGTTGTGTTGGTTGACTGTTGAAAACACTGTTCCTCTTAAGCTGCCTGTGCAGCACTGCCAGCCTTGACTGAGGTGAGGTCTGACTTCCTTGAGCTCAGAGGGAATGGTCAGAGCACCTGCTTTGCCTTGCAGAAGATCCTTGGTCCATGTCCAGATGAAGACCCTGTCAATCCAGTTCTGAGAAAGACAGACACAGCAGAGGGCAGCTTCACCTCTGTCTGAACACAGCAGTCCTTCACGAGTTAAACAACCCTGTTGTATAAACAACTCTTTGGGTTGTGTGAATTGACTTTTTTGTCTTCCCTTTGTGCAAGTGAGCAAACAGAATAGGTCTTCCATTGAGTGTAGTTTTCTGTTATTATGCAAAATAAATATTTTGGCTAGATAGTCTTCTTTACCTATAACTGGAGGGGGGGAGGGAGAGAGATAGAGAAAAGCATCATTTGGGGGGAATGGGGGTGAGGGAGTTACTGGGGCTGTAGGATTCTTGATCATCACATATTTCCCAGAATACCCTGTGCATGTGGGGAGGCAAAATGGCAGTTGCCAGTGGGGACTGCCATTTGTGGAATGCTACTGCCTCTCCACTCACCAAATATAGGTCATTCAGGAAAATTGAAAATAGTTGTTAGCAGCCTGACAGGGCCCTGCAGTACTCCATTAAGCCTTCCCCACCTTTCCATTTATTTTATTTTATTGCTGAGAGGCCTCCAGTCAGGGCCGGCCTGTCCAGGAGGCAGACTGAGGCAGTTGCCTCAGGCAGCAAAATCTGTGGGGTGCCTCTGCAGGGATGTCTCCCCTGCCACTAGAGAAGCGAGGAGAAGAGACTGCTGCAGCTTCTATGTTCAGGCAAGATTGTGCGAGAGCCCTGTGAGATTGCACAGAGGTCTCTGGGGCTCATGGGAGTCCTCACCAGAATCTGGCAAACGCAGCTGCCTGACTGCAATATGCAAGGCTTTGGCAGGGGCAGCAAGGGGGTGGGGGTGGGGGGCCGCACAGCACTTGCTCAGGGTGGCACCTTCCCATTTTGCCTCCAGCATTTCATCACAAATGAGGGGTGTCGTGTCCAGCCCTGGCACAAACTCATTGTAAGCTGACATTAATTCTTTAATTTTGAGCTGGGATATATCAGCATGCTAGAAGAGAATGGTTACGGTTCTTCGAGAAAAGAAATCAAATGATTGAAGTGAGCTCAAAGCAGCTGTCCACAAGGAAGGCATCTCTGTTGCGACTTCACTCACTTCCAGTGAAGAGGCAGAGGAGGATTTTTCCACACTCACACAAGTTCTCCTGTTGTATCTCTGTATGAGCCCCTGAGCTGGGCTTACTTCACTTTATAAAGTGACTTACACACTTTATAAAAGGAAAGCTTTTATGGTCTTATTGTAGTGTAACACCTTCAGTTTTATTGTTTAATTTTTTTAAATTGTGTGCTCAACTTGCACAAGGCACTTTTTTAAAGGGGCTCTGCACCTGTGATCTAAGACTAGGCATGGACAGAAGATAGGTTCACTGATAGATCTCTGGGCTATTAGCAGTAGAGCCACCAATAGTCCCAGTTGTTTTTTTACAAAAATAAATAAAAGCAACCCACACCCCCAAATTAGGTTGCTAAACTTGGGGTGAGGTAGGAAAACCAGGAATGGGACCTTGGGGTAGAGGGCAGACTAAATTAAATTTTGTATGAAAGGACTGCGAGGTCAAGCTCTAGCACCGAAAGCAAATTCTCATGCTCAGAGGCTCCCTGATCCTTGACTGTTGTCATCTATCTGGTCCTTTTCCATCTGGCTCTGGTTGGTGAACTTTGGGGTTCTACTAAAAGAAGAAGAAACCCAAAAGTATACTCTGCAAACCTAAAGTCTGCCCCCCTCCTGCCTCGGTGATCTAAGGAATCAAGACAACCATGAGTCTTAAGGCATCTCAGAAAACTTTACAAACCCACTGGGGCTTAAGCTCTTGTGGGCTAGAGCCCACTTTGTCAAAAGCCTAATGAATTTGTTAGTCTGCAAGGCATATTCTTGAAGCAATAGAGTAATGCAACCCATCCCTCTTGAACTTGTTACTCTTAAACGGGTTTCTCTTGTCAAGAGAATTCATCTCCTGTTCCCTTGCTGGCTCCAGCTTCTGAGATGCCAACGTGAGAAATCCTTATTTTAGGACACTCTCAAGTGAACTAGGCCCTAAGAATGCTCCTCTCTCAATCTCTCTTTGTGCATGTATATTAGAAATGGACCGTTCCAAATATCTGTTCTGTGTTGCAGTAACTTTGTACAGCTTGGTCATTGTACTCCCATCATGTCTGAAATAGGTGGTTGAGGAAGGCACTGTTTTCAAGAGAAGAAGTCTTAAGTAAGTTCTTGCCTTCTTTTCTTTTTTCAGAGCTCTGAGGGAGATTCCCAGGCTTTGACAGAAGTGGATTTATTCATCTCCACACAGAGGATTAAAGTTCTGAACGCAGATACACAGGTAACAGGCGTACAATCCCGATGCCGCAAAACGAGCATCTAGAGCTGCCTTCAGCCCTCTGGTGCCCTTCAGATGTTCTGGACTACAACTCCTATCAGCCCCAGCCAGCACCAAAGGGATATGGAAGTAATCTAGCTCTACCAGTGTTTCTCCAATTGGGCCCTCAGCTGTTGTTGGACTATAGCTCCCATCATCCCTGACCATTGGCCCTGCTAGCTAGGGATGATGGGAGTTGTAGTCCAGCAACAGCTGGGGACCCAAGTTTGAGAAACACTGTTAGCCTCTGCCAGAGCTTCAACTGACAATCCTCCTTTGAGATTATGTAAGCCTACTGTCACTCATGTGAGACCTTGTGCCTGGAATAATTTAGCACTCATTTCTGTGTTATCTGGTTCAAGGGGGGGACCCAAACCACCACCCATTTGCAACCCCCTTAACCCTAAAAATAGTGAGAGTAAAGTGACAAAATTTGGAATGATAAAACATCATGGTTCTTTCCTGCTGTTTCCATGGGGGAATTAAGGGGGCGGGGAGAAGCAGGCATGTGTGGAAAGGGGGGAGTAGCAGTGTTGCCCAATGCCATTTGTCGTTGTGTGAATGAAATTGAGTGTGACATATAGGGATAAAAAAGCCACCGTTCCATCATGCAACAGGTGCTGCAGTGAGGTAGGAACACTAGAAAATGGGGCAGAAGCACTAGCGTGATAATCAGGAAAAGCAACACAACATTCCATTGTGTGTTGTGTCTCTTCCTTAGATGGTAAACCTGCAGGTTGGGATTAGCCATTTTTTCTCTGTAGTCTGGTCTTTTTAAAAATAAGAGCATACACAGGTCTGCTAAGTTTTCCATTCAGGCCAGCTGCCCACGCTGTCCTTTCACATTCTCAATACTTTCTGCAGGATGATTGCTCAGATCCTCATTAAAATCCCCCACCGTCATTGCCTCAGGCCCGCTGTTAAAGCTTAATAAAATGACAAATGGTAATGGGACCTGCTAGCCGCTGCAACAAATGTATTCCATAGTTGCATTTCGCTGCTGCACATAAATAATAATGAGTCAGTTCAAGGGGGGGGTGCGCGCGCACACACACACAGTGGGAAGGAATGGGAGCTGTTTCCTTGGTGTGTGAGCATCAAAAGCCAGAAGCAAGATTTAACAGTCAACAAATTAATTTGTTCCTCAATGGGATGGGTCAGGCTTGCTCTCTAAATAGATATTCCTTGGCTTGGCTCTTGAGCTCTCATTGTGCAGGGAGCCTCAAAGCCAAACTGGCCAAGGAGTCTCTGTCCGTCCTCACTGCTGGCAGTCTGGGGGTTAATGTCATAGCCAAGGGATGCAGCCGCTCCTAAGGCAGTTTGGTTGACACAACTGGTGTCCAGTTACATAAATGTGATGGGTTGACAGTGAATCCCTAGCAAATAGGCCTTTTGAGAAGGGGGCTGTGACGGAGCACTTCCATTGCCTGCCGCATGGTCCTGCCACCAAAATAATGGATTTCAAACTGAAACAGGAAATGAGGTATATGTGCTAAATCTGTCTCACCCTCTCTGTGCTTGGAAGCTGAAAGCAGTCCCTTTTCACATTCTGTATACTGGGGGTGAGGAACATTTTTCAGACTGACAACCATCTTGGGCCATCTTTTGAGGGGCCACAGACCAGTAGTGGGTGGGGTCAGAGGGAAAGAATGGGTGGAGCAATGGTATGACTCTTACCCCCACCCCCATACACATCTCTTCATCCAGATAAGCAAGAAGTATTGTCACAGTTGAAGGACACATTCCAGCCAAGGAAAGAGCCCTTCCGGATGGTGAGAAGCAGGGCCAAGGAGGAGTATAGCACACACACTCCTTGCAGAAGAGAGCTCATGGCCTATAGTGGAACCAGCCAACTTTCACGTAGGGCCCGCTGGGAGAGCCACGTAGTCTGTAATCCTGCACTCATTCAGGAGGCCAGGAAGGAGCCACCAAGCTGATGCTCAAAGCAGGGATGGGGGGGGGGAGATGACAGGGAATGGGAGTCACAGGTCTGTTATCATAGGCTGCCATCTCAAATACACTAAAGGTAGGGGGAAGCCAAAGGCAGGTCTTCGGCTTGCAGTGGCTGCTTAAATTAACGCCACTGTTGCCAAGCTAGTGCCTTCCAGCTATTTTTAAAGCTTCTTTAATGTGTGATCCTGAGATTTCAGACAAGCTTCGGTTTTGGGGTGTCCCTACGGCCCCCAGTTTGAGTCTTAATTACTCAGTTTGTGGGGCAGCACAAAACATGGTGTTTGTAACACAAAACCTTGGCACCTGTTTGGTGTCAATCGGACAGTTATGGATTTTTTGGCATTAACTTGTGACCTCAATTTGCTTTGTCAATTACTCGGTTTGGAGGGTGGCACAAAACACAGGTTTCGCAACACAAAATGGCACAAACTAGCACAAAACCTTGGCATCAGTTGACAGGGGGATCCAGAATTTCGGGGTCACACGTTAATGAAGCTTTGATTACAACTTCCATCAGTCAAATGCATTTGCAGATTAGTTTATGTGGCTGCCTTTTTCTTCCACTCATAGCTCCTTTGATCCAACTCTTGACCTTTGTCCCTGCAGATTGATTATTTGTTTGATCAGTGTGGACCATGAGGAGGAGCAGGAATGGAGGCAGATGTGCATTCAATTTGCTGTCCTCTGAAGGCTCATCCCTGAATTCTATTGTCTTGTTTTAAAAATACAGTAGCAGACTTTCATTTCTTGCCTAGGGGAAATTCCAGCACCTGCATCTTCTAACATTCAGCTTACTCTCCCCTGCTTTCTAAATTGTACATTTTCAGTAATGTCTATTATTTCCCTTATTTGATCTCACAAATGCCTCTCATTCCTTAAGTGCGCGTGAATTTTAGTTGTGTTGATTTGAGCCATATAGCCAGTCTATTTGTTTTATTTGTCAGAGACTTGTTGAACCCATTTCATTTTGAAATGCTTCATTTTGAAATGTAAGCAATGCTTTGTAGAATATAATACTTTTCATATGATTACTGCATTATATGTGGCTTAACAGCCAAGGTTTTTAAAGCACCAAATTTAATTAAAAGCACAAACTAAATGGCTTTAAATTGAGCTGCATCCAGGGTCTCTAAATGCCCATTTAATTAACTGAAATGTCAGATGTGTGTGTGTGCACACGTGTGTGTGTGTGTGTGTGTGTCCACACTTTTGGCTTTTTATTTGAAATGACAGTTTGAGTTGCCTACATCATTTATCAAAGAATAAGAAATCAATGATTCCTTCTATATACCAATAGGTAATGGTAAGATTTTTCTGAAGACTAGCACACTCTAAAATGACCTATAATGATTGGCAAAAGATTAATCAAATTTGCTTTTCAGTGCAAGTTCAATAGGAGCTGATTTGTACATCACACAGGAAGAGGCGGGAGAATTCTGGATATTTTTCCTGCAGATTATTGGTGCAGGATTGCAGTGAAGTGATGAACTGAAGCATGGAGACCATAAGAACTTTGGAGGAGCTCTGCTGGCTCAGGCCAAAGCCTGTCTAGTCCAGTGGCCTCTTTCCCATTCAGATGCCCCTGAGAGCCCACAAGCAGGACATGAGGAAGATGGGGAACTTGCCAGTCTAGGAACAGAACAGAGCCTGGACTGGACTGGACCAAAGAGTTCAGGGATGAGGAACCTGTGACCCTCCAGATATTGCTGGGCTCCAGCTTCCACCAGCCCTGGGTCAGTTCTGGGCAGCAGAAGTGGGCTGGCACATCCGTTTCAAGGCAGTGGGGCACTGTTCTTCTAATGTTTTCTCTCTTCTTCTTTATAAAATATGAAGGAACATGCATCATTTTAAAATAGTTGGGGGCCCATGTTGATAGTTTTGGCTTATCGGTTGCTCCTAGGAAACCATGATGGACCATGCACTGCGCACCATCTCCTACATTGCCGATATAGGTAACATCGTCGTTTTGATGGCCAGGCGCCGGATGCCCCGATCAGCTTCGCAGGACTGTATTGAGACGACCCCCGGCGCACAGGAAGGAAAGAAGCAGTACAAGATGATCTGCCACGTCTTCGAATCAGAGGATGTAAGTGAACGACATTTGAAAAAATGCATTATTTAGAGGTTGTGCATGACTGAAGCTTTTGCTTGGTTAAGCCTTTCAGAGATGTTCAGGGCCAATGTGTTTGCTGCCTTTCCATTCCCAAGAAGTTTCCTCTTTATTCCGCTTGGAATTCCCCGCTCAGAATGCACATCCGTGCATTATTGCCCTTCTCCTGGAGTGTTTGAACGTTTAATAATTTACCTTACTTTTAAAAGGTCTTTTAAAGCAGACATGACCTAAAATGACAGCATAACATGGACTCATAGCTCAGTGTTATCTACTTTGACTGGCAGCTGCTCTTCAGGGTCTTGAGCAGAGAAAGATCTTCCCCACCATCTTCAACTTTTATTTGGAGATGACATGGAGCAAAGTTACTCTCTCCTACATGCAAAGCTATAATACCTGAACCATGGTCCTTCTCCCGCCTTGGGATGGTGAGCCGGGGGTCATCCAGATGTTCCTGGACTACAGCTCCCGTCATCTCTGATCATGAGCCATGATGGCTGGGGCTGATGAGAACTGGAGTCGAGCTACATCTGGAGGGCCACAGGTCCCCACCCTTGCCCCACCCTTAAAGGACATCCCTTTCTTGCTGTCATTGTGATGCAGACCATAGCTAGACCTTTGCAGCAAGGAGAACCGAAGGGCTGGCAAATCATTGCAGAGCAGTCAGAGCATAAATATAGGTCATCTAACACAACTGCCATGATTTAATTACATTACTCCTTAGTGAGCAATTGAATAGAATCTAGCTTAAATACCTTTCCTTACAGCCCTAGTGTAATGACTGGCAGTGGAATATGTATGTGACATGTGCTTGACTCTAGTTTAGTGTGCGCTAGATTATAGGCTTCCATGCTGTGGTCTGTGGATCATCAGTGGTCATGGAATACTAGAATTGTCCAACCCCCTGCAGTGCAAGTCCATTAGCTTCTTCCAGGTGGCCCACAGTGGTGACTCTGCAGAGTGGCATAGTTACATGTGTATGATGAATGATGGGCATAGAGGCTGTTTCACTGTCCTTAGAACCTGGTGGTCCTCCCAGAAGGAGTACAGCACAGCCAAGGAATAAAGCCAAGGCTGGCAGCAAGATGGGGTATATAATTTTAAATATTTTAAATAAAATACTTCAATGTCTAGCAATTGTACATCAAAATTGCTGAATAATAGGCAGAAAAATTATTCCACTTTTTTTTTTTTGCAGGCTCAGCTGATTGCCCAGTCAATTGGCCAGGCCTTCAGTGTGGCATACCAGGAGTTCCTCAGAGCTAATGGCATCAACCCTGAGGATTTGAGTCAGAAGGAATACAGTGACATCATCAACACCCAGGAGATGTACAACGATGATCTGATCCATTTTTCCAACTCGGAAAACTGCAAGGAGGTTAATTTGCCCTGTTCTTAAAGCAAAATCATATGTTTTGTTGCTCCTTCTTCACTGTAGGATTAGGAATGTACATGCTGGGAACCCATGTGGAGTTTTAAGAACTCATTTGCAAACATATATTTTCATCGTATGCAAACAATAACATAAAATTAAATTCACTGAGCTGGGTTTTGAATTTTGCTGTTGTTATATATAGTTCATTGAGTTTGGACTTTTTTCAAGCAGCCCCTTTACCCCTTCACCCCCCCCCCAGCTTTCCCACACCTCCACTATTCACTTGTAAGAACATAATATGCCCCTGCTGGATCAGGCCAATGGCCCCTCTAGTCCTGCATCCTGTACTCACAGTGGCCAACCAGATGCCTCCATGAATTTGTCCAGTCCTCTTTGAAAGCCAACCAAGTTGGTGTCTGTCACTGCCTCCTGTGGGAGCGAGTTCTATAGTTTAACTACACACGGTGTGAAGAAGTGCTTACTTTTGTGTGTCCTGAATCTTCCAACATCCCATGATGAACACACACCTGGATGTGCATGGATAACAAACAACCTCATGGAGAAGGAAGGGGTGATGAATGAAGGGAAATAAATGAGCACCAAACTATTTATGGAGTCAGTTTATGTTGTTGTTGTTTAGTCGTTTAGTTGTGTCTGACGCTTCGTGGCCCCATGGACCAGAGCACGCCAGGCACTTCTGTCTTCCACTGCCTCCCGCAGTTTGCTCAAACTCATGCTGGTAGCTTTGAGAACACTGTCCCACCATCTCGTCCTCTGTCGTCCCCTTCTCTTTGTGCCCTCCATCTTTCCCAGCATCAGGGTCTTTTCCAGGGAGTCTTCTCTTCTCATGAGGTGGCCAAAGTATTGGAGCCTCAGCTTCACGATCTGTCCTTCCAGTGAGCACTCAGGGCTGATTTCCTTCAGAATGGATAGGTTTGTTCTTCTTGCTGTCCATGGGACTCTCAAGAGTCTCCTCCAGCACCATAATTCAAAAGCATCAATTCTTTAGCGATCAGCCTTCTTTATGGTCCAGCTCTCACTTCCATACATCACTACTGGGAAAACCATGGCTTTAACTATACGGACCTTTGTTGGCAAGGTGATGTCTCTCTACGTTTTAAGATGCTGTCTAGGTTTGTCATTGCTTTTCTCCCAAGAAGCAGGCGTCTTTTAATTTCATGGCTTCTGACACCATCTGCAGTGATCATGGAGTCCAAGAAAGTAAAATCTCTCACTGCCTCCATTTGTTCTCCTTCTATTTGCCAGGAGGTGATGGGACCAGTGGCCATGATCTTCGTTTTTTTGATGTTGAGCTTCAAACCATATTTTGTGCTCTCCTCTTTCACCCTCATTAAAAGGTTCTTTAATTCCTCCTCACTTTCTGCCATCAAGGTTGTGTCATCTGCATATCTGAGGTTGTTGATATTTCTTCCGGCAATCTTAATTCCGGCTTGGGATTCATCCAGCCCAGCCTTTCGCATGATGAATTCTGCATATAAGTTAAATAAGCAGGGAGACAATATACAGCCTTGTTGTACTCCTTTCCCAATTTTGAACCAATTAGTTGTTCCATATCCAGTTCTAACTGTAGCTTCTTGTCCCACATAGTCAATTTATATACTGCTTAATTACAGATGACCTAAAGCTAGATGTGATGTTTGTCATATAGTTTGCCCTTTGATAGTAGTTGTTTGTTTACCAATAGTCAATGTGGGGGGAGGAGCCAGATCAGGGCCAGGACAGAGGGGATGGTAGCTTAACCCTTCACCCTTATCATTGTCCAGATCGCAATTGCCACCACCCTGCAGCTTCTTATAAAATATGTTTAGTATTTTCCAAAATAGCAAATATAAAACTGAACATTGCAAGGCAAAATAAAGTCCAATCGTGCACCACAAAATAAAGTCAAATCATGCACCCCCATTCAGTGTGAGGTGGTGGGACTCCTTCATGAGGCTGAAGAAAAGGCATTTGATATTGTTGTGTGTCCACAACCCTGAGCAGTGAGAGACTCCAGGGATTCCAGTGCTTACCTAGGATTTTGTTTCCTTAACATGAAGGTCAGCTGGGACGGTGGTGTCTTTAGGATATATAGTTTTATTTACACATATATGCAACCTGAGCCATAAGATGGAGGGGCTCCAACAGATCTTGCCTCCCTGTTAGGTGCCTGGGGAGGGGACAAAGTAATAGCTGTGGATTCAGCACAGATGATGATGATGATTAATTATTATTTCTACCCTGCCCATCTGGCTGGGTTTCCCCGAGACAAGAGAATCAAGCGTCTCTCTGGCTTTCAGCTCAGCCAAAGTCCCTCTCACACAGTTGTAACTAGCTCTCTCATTTTTTGGTAAATAATTTTTTATTAATTTTCAATTACTAAAATCCAATATAAACCACATTTTATCAATTTCAAATTACAATTCAAATTCAAATACATATCAACTATAAAGCCAATTATATATTTTGTGTGGCCTCCCGCATGCTAGATTTCAAGTTGAGATGATTTTATTTCATCCTGCTTCCAAAGTCTTAATTAATCCAATTACATTCAGTCTTGATCTTAATCCCTTATCAGCAGCTACAAAGTTTTTGACTTCCATTCGTATTGGCGGGGAGCTTGCAAGGACAATTGTCCTCAAATCATCCTTGTTTATCCTTTGCTAACGGTCCCCGCTATTGTGGGAGTGGCATCTATTAAGGCAGACCAGAACTGGAAGCCCACAGTTGTAACTAGCTCAATCTTTGGCTGGAACTGATGGAAATAGATGCCATCTGGAAGATGCCAAATTGGGGAAGGCTAAACTTGTCTATTGCTTTTGGTGTCTCCCCTAATCCCCATGGCTTTGTTGAATAGCTCCTCTCCCTCTGCTCCACTTCACACTTGTAAATCTCAGTAAAGTATCAACACCTTGTATACATGAACACAGGAAATTGCCTTATATGTAATTCTGTCCACTGAATTGTGTCCACACTGTCTGGCAGCATCTCCTCAGGGCTTTAAAGGGGGGACACCCCCAGGACCTTCAGATGCCCTCCCACTGAGCTTTCCCTTCATGTCTCCCCCTACCAATGATCCTTTTCCTTTTTCCTGAACAAAGCACATCTTTCTCATAGAATTCCAAGCCCATGCCCATCCTTATTGCTGTAGGATTATTTATTTATTTTTGCATCTTTTGCTAAGTGTTATATATTCAAAGTCAGTAATGGGCCTCCCGCTGTGGGGTAATCAGCACTGCACAGAGTGGGCCTGTTGCCTGCTGTGGCTTTACATAGAGGATGCATTGCTCATGTCCTGTGTCTTGCATCTTTAAAAAAGACATAGTGAGGCTGGCTGTATGTTTCCAAAATGGCTTTGCAAATTCTTACACTGCAGGTCCAGCTTCCTAAGTACATATTCCCAATATTTGGCATGTTGTCCTTAAGGGACTTTTCCTGCTATTCATTCCAATGTCCACTGCTTTTTGGGGGGGCAGGGAGAAAGTGGGAGGGCTTTTGGATCCCATCAGAACATTGCATCTTTCCCCCCTAAGCTGGGCAAACACTTCCTTCCAGAATTCTGCAACCCTAGAATTCC
The DNA here is from genome assembly GCF_964252035.2 of Podarcis erhardii. Lineage (NCBI taxonomy): Eukaryota > Metazoa > Chordata > Lepidosauria > Squamata > Lacertidae > Podarcis > Podarcis erhardii. Next base: position 3,293,739 of record NC_138503.1, on the reverse strand, counting down.
CACAAACATTCTCCCTCCAATTTGTTTTATTTTGCAGTTGCAGATAGCCAAACACAAGGGCGAGATTCTCGGTGTGGTCATCGTGGAGTCTGGCTGGGGGTCCATTTTACCTACAGTGATCCTGGCCAACATGATGAATGGGGCCCCTGCTGCTCGTTCAGGGAAACTCAGCATCGGGGACCAGATTATGTCCATTAACGGGACCAGTCTCGTGGGGCTTCCCCTGGCAACGTGTCAAGGAATCATAAAGGTACTGTATGTAATGTCTCACTCTGAATGTGACTGACCTGTATGAAGGACTCTATGACTTGAAAACAGAAACTCTGTATGTACTTTTGTTACGCAAGAAAAATCTTTTAATAAAAACATTTTAAAGGAAGGAAGGAAGGAAGGAAGGAAGGAAGGAAGGAAGGAAGGAAGGAAGGAAGGAACTGTTTGGGATGAGAGGGGCGGGGTCTGTCCTGTGGATTGTGGAATCCCACTTCCTAGAAATTCTACAATTACAAATTTTGATGTTGCCAACACTGGGGGTCTTACTGACAGCAAAGGGAGAAAGTGGGAGGATGAGATTGTCGTCTCAAGAGCCACGAGGCCTCTCTGTCTTGCTGAAGTCAAGCGGGTCTCTCTCTGGTTAGTGCCTGGCTTGGAGGGTGCCTGGGAATCAGATGCCTGCCACATTGGGTTCCATGAGGGGAGAAGGGCAGGATAGAAATCATGATGATGAATGATGATGATAAAAGCATGTCCTTAGTTGTTGCCTCGTCTGCCTATTTGGTAGGTTGTGGAGGAATTGAAGCATTGGGGAACGCTTGCAAGCCCAAGGGCCACATTCCTTTGAAGGCAGGCTTCTGGGGGCCATATGCCAGTGGTGGCCATCCAGAGGGGCATTCCATCCCTTCCAGCCGTTCCACCCATACCCCCCTTTCTTACACACCCCTCCTTCTCCTTGCATTCAGGCAACCAAGACACCCACTGTTCAAGTTCAAGGATCCAAGTTCAAGTATACATTTGCACCAGGCAAAAGCATTTAAGGAGGGTGCAGAACAAGATTGGGGTTTTTTTTGGGGGGGGGGGCGGCCTGAGGATAGTTCCAAAGGCCAGGGAGAGAGACCTGGAGTGCAGAGTCAATTCCTGGACCTGCGCCTCCTGTCCCCACTGCATTAGATCAATAAGATGAAAGACATCACTTCCCATGCAGGAGCCCTTTGGGTGCCCCCAAATGGGATAAGACAGAAACACCATTGGACACAACCAGCTATGAAGTGGCGGCCACTGGAAACTGCTTTCCTTTGTTTGTGATAAAGAACTTGCTAAGCTTGAGGACATTTTTCAGGGTCTTAAGAACCAGACGCAAGTGAAATTGAACATTGTCAGCTGCCCTCCAGTCACCACTGTCCTTATAAAGCGACCGGACTTGAAATACCAGTTGGGCTTCAGTGTACAGAATGGAATTGTAAGTTCACTTTTCCTTGTAGTGTTGGTATGGTGGTTGAATTTGAAAACTATTGTCTTTGCTCAAAAAGAGTCAGATGGATAAGGATAATGGTTCTTATTTGCTGTTTTAAAAAATTATTACTGAGATTTTTCAAATAAACAAAAATTACATAATTACAAAACACATAAGAAATAACTTAACTACAAGCTTAGTCCTTGTGCTAGTTGTGGATGCGCAGAAAAAAAGAGAAAATCCAAATAATTATTTAGAAAATACTCAAAGAGCGATATGGAAATCCAAGAAAGATAATTAGTAGTAGATTTTAATCTACAGACCAAAACTGTTTAGGTATAATCCCTGCCCATAATGATGCTCTGGAGGAAGAACTGCTCCCTGCTGTCTCAAAACAAATTCAACAAACAGAGACCAAGTAACTGAGATTTAACTCCTCTAGGTTTTCTGTTACATTCTGTAGCTTTTTCTGCAACTGCTAACAGCCTTACCTTATTCCACCATCCCTTTAAGGTGAATTGGAAATGAAAATTTAAATTGCTGGGCTGCTTTGAGAATGCAATATTTAGCTGAGGAAAAAAGGCGAGTGAATTTTGCACATGGTGGAGAAAGTTGACAGATACATTTCTCCCACTGGCATAATGCACTCACCCAGGGCACTCCCATGGAGCTGAGTGTCAAAAAATTCAGGACAGACAAAAGTGCTTCTTCACACAGTGCATAGCTAAACTACAAAATCCACGCCTGTAGGATGTGATGATGACCATTAGCTTGGGTGGCTTAAAAAGGGTTAGAGAAATTTAGGAAGGATAAGGTTATCAGGGGCAACTAGTCATGATGGCTGTATATTACCTATGGAGTCCTCATACCTCTGAATAGCAGTTGCTTGGGGCAACAGTCAAGAGTGAGGACTGTTGCTTTAATTCCATCCTTGTGGGCTTCTCAAAAGAGACACCTGGCTGGCTTCTGTGGAGCTGGGAGAGCTCAGTTGGTAGAGCCTGAGGCTCATGGGTTCAAGTCCCACGTTGGGCTAAAGATTCCTGCCACGCAGGGCCTGGACTAGATCACTCATGTGGTCCCTTCCAACTCTACAGTTCTATGATTCTAGAACTAGATGGGTCTTGGTTTGATCAAGCAGACAGACCCTTCTTTGGTTATTACGATGACTTCTGCAAATAGCTCATTACTAGCCATGATATAGCCAAGTTCAGTCTCCTTGTTGAGCAGCAGTGAGTGAGGACTCTTGCTTCACAGCCTGCCTTGAGGTCATCCGGCAGACAGCTGGCCGCCATGGGAACAAGAGGCCCTTTCCATATTAGCCAGCAGTCCTGCTTGTAGATTCTTCAGAGGAGCTCGGATCTGAAAGAAGTTCATGCCAGCTGTTCTATTTGGAAGTCACCTAGTTGCAGCAGCAGGTTGTTTTCTGAATAGGTTTCCCATAAGGCAGTCCCACTTTAACTGGGGTTTGGTACCATCTAGTGGCTGTTAGGCATATTCACAATTGGCCTCAATGCCACCCTGTTCAGTGAATGTCTAATGCAGGGCATAGCGAGCACTTTTGAAGGCAAAAGAGAAGGATCCACTTTGCCCTGAGGAGTAGGAGGATTTATAAAGGGTGAACCTGGAGTATTAGAACATCATCTGACTGAAATTCTTTTCATATAACTATTTCAACGCATTATATGTAGGGCTGCTTCTGAAAACAGTTCAGAAACTTCAGGTGGTTTAGAAGTCAGTGACCAGGCTGCTCACTGGGACAAGACGGTTTGAGTGTATTGCACCGATCCTGGTCCAACTGCACTGGCTACCAATTAGTTTCCAGGCCCAATTCAAAGTGCTGGTTTTGACTTATAAAGCCCTAAATGGCTCAGGACCACAATACCTCAAGGACTGCCTCTCGCCATAGGAACTGAGCCAGACCCTGCAATCATCACCTGAGGCCTGTCTTTGTGTGCCTCCTCCATGAGAGGTCCAGAGGGTGGTAACATGAGAAGGGGCCTTTTCTGCAGTGGCTCCCTGTTTGAGGGATGCTCTCTCCAGGGAGGATCGCCAGGTGCCTTGTATTACATATCTTTAGGCACCAGGCAAAAACTTTCCTCTATAACCAGGCCTTTGGCCTTTAACCATCTTTGGCCTTTTAGAAGTGAGCGAGATGTTATTAATGTATTTCTTTTTCCTCTTGGCTTTAATAAATCTATGTGAGGGGGTTTCTCTGTTAGTTTGTAAGTTGCTTTGGTTGAACAAATTTTAGCAACAACAGCAGCAGCAGCAGCAGCAGCAGCAATATGAAAAGGAATGCCTGTGTTGCAATTCTCAGTATATACTGAGATTTGTGATATTTCTGTCTTTTGCATTGTGTGATCTCATTCCATATTTTCTACCTTCCTGGGTTTTGTTTTTCACATCTTGCATTTTGCTTCTGATGTTGTTGTTAAACATTACTGCTGCCTCAATTTTACCTTGGCAAGGACTTTGTTTTGCATAGAGTCTAATGTGACGGTGGGGATCCCATGGCCCTCCAGTGTGGCTGGATTGCACTCCCCCCTCTCTGACCATTGGCTCTGCTGGCTGGATTCAAATAACAACGTCAACATGGCCGCAAGTTTCCTATCTCTGATCTGATATATTCAAATAATGATAATTGCATGTATGCATGTTGAATTTCAAATGGGGAGCCAACCTGTGAGCATCTATTTACTGAAGGTAAAGGTGTGAATTTACCTTGCTGGATTTTTATGTTTTAATGCTGTGACTCAGGCTCCTGCCATATAGGCTGTGCCCTTGGATGTGCTCTGGGCTGCATCCCTGTGCAAGAGGGGCCAGCCCTCAGACCCTCACCCAATAGAAGGCCTTAGCCCTCACTTTTGGCAAGTTTGCATAAAGCTGACATGGAGCTGCCTTCCCCAAGCTGAAGTCCTCCAGATGGTTTGCACCACAGCTCCAATCAGACCCAGCCAACCCAGCCTTAGAGCAACGGAAACCTTTCTCAACCTTGGCTCCCCAGATGGACCACAACTCCTCTTATCCCTGACTGCTGGCCCTTCTCACGAGGGATAATAGGCTGAGAAAGGCTGATCTAGACAGTTAAGAACCCATGAGGTTCTTAAGAAAAAGGGAAGATTGGGTCAGTGCTGTAGTGGGCATTGCCAGAACCTGGGGCAAGGCAAGCATTGCAGCTCCTCTTTTGGACATTGTGCAGGAGGCAACAGATATATTTCACTGCGCCCCTGCGGCAGCTGCTCCTCACAGAGGTTGCCTGCTGGTTTCTGTGTTCCCTCTCTCATCACAGTGAGCTCCCACAGCTTCTCTATGTTGCCATTGCAGGGTGTGTGTCTTGTCCAAGGACACATGCCGGGAGGGAGGCCCCAGGGAAGGACCAGCGTAGGCTAGGAAAAGTCTGGGCTCCATCCAGCAGGAGTTCTGCCCAGGGGCGGGCATACCTTCACCGACCACAAGGAGGAGGCACCACTGCAGCTCTGAAGGCCTAGCTAGCCTCCGGAAGGCGGCAGCCAGGAGCTCAGCCACGCAGCCTCTGCAAGAGAGCCTGTCATGGGGCCCTGGGTTGCGCCCCCTCAGAATTCTGCTCCTGGGGCCACATCCCCCTCACCCTATGCCATTTGATTGGGCATATATTAGCATATGACATTCGTATGGAGCAAAAGTTACCTTTAGTGAAATGAAGCGTTGCTTTGATTGGAAGGCATTCAGACCAAGTATGAAGTAAGAAAGCTGATGCTTATGAAGGGAAGCACATTCGTGATGGAGAAAAAGAGTTCTATAGCTCTAGGTAACTAACTAGTTGGAGAAATAATGAAGCCATGCATGCGCCTGTCCTCAAAAGATGCAGCCAAGGTGCCCTTGCACCACGAGGTCCAGAGGAGTGTGCAAACGGTAAGAACTTAAGAAGAGCCAGCTGCTGGATCAGGCCAGTGGCCCATCTAGTTCCGCATCCTGGATGCTGGATTCATTCCCATCTTAAACTGGACCTGATGAAACCCTCACCCCTGTGAACTTAATGCTGTCATTGTGTACACATTTGACCCAGAGATGACAAGTTGTTTGGGATCTCTTTGGGAATTTTCAACAGATAGCCCAGCAGCTGAGGGATTTAGATGGGGGGGGGGAGAGATCTCACCACAAGAGCTTGGGGCATTTCCTGCCAGCCATCCAGCTGTGTTCATCTTAGGTTCGTGAAGCACAGCTGGATCCCCCTTCCTCAGGCTTGAATTGATGAGTTGGCTTCTTGTCATCTCCAGCTGCTGCTTTCGGTCTGTTACCACTAACTGACCTGAAAGTAATTCAGGGCTGTTGATGCCCAGCCTAAAGAACAGGGAGCCGTTTCAAAAGTTTTCTGCATGTCGCCCCCACCTATCAACTGTGTTGTGCTATGTTGCAAACCTTCCTTGCTAAATAAACCTAGGACTCAGAAAGAGATTCCAGGCCCCAACTTGGAGGGAGAGATAGATACAGTATTTAGCCTGAAAAGCAAACCTAGCCTTGGAAATTAATCCCTCACGGTGGTCTAGAATTTGATCCTCTGGTTCCCAAACTTTTTCAGGAAATCCACCTCCTTGGTTCCATAAACTGTGCTTCCCATCCTACCCTACAAAAAGGCGTTATTGAGAATAGCAGTCTGCATGAAGGGAGATACTAACACAATAAAATTCAAAGCAGTAACAATTAATTGCATATTTTTCAAACAATTCAACAAAAGGAAAAAAAAGAGCATTGACAGGTATAAGGCTATGAGGCCATTTCACCCCTAACCTGGGCCAAAACTGAAATAAAATGTTTAGAGCAGTAGTTCGCAAAGTGGGGGGCGGGGCAGTAGGATTCCCTAGTGGGTTGCTAACAGGCAAGGAGGTGGCAGTTGAGGGGCACTGGAGGTGTAAATAACAATAAACTTTTGAAAATCTGGTAACACTGGATCACATTCCATTTCCCACCTCCTTCCCAAAGCCCGCTTAAGCCGGCCCCTCAAGGGGAAGAGGCTATCCAGTAGCTGCAAGCCACTAGAGGGCTCACTATGTTTGGGTCCTGCTTGCAGGTTTCCCACCAGGATCTGGGTGGCCAGTGAGAGAGCAGGATGCTGGACTAGATGCACCATTGGCCTGATCCATCAGGGCTCATCTTGTGCATTTACATCTAGGCCCAAGGGCAAAAGCTCATGACCTTCCTCCTAGTTCTGAAGGACACCTGGCACAACCTTAAAAAAAAAGAATGTGAATCTCTCTCCCTCTTTCTCTCTCCAGATCTGCAGTCTGATGCGAGGTGGGATAGCTGAGAGAGGTGGTGTCAGGGTTGGCCATCGCATCATTGAGATCAACGGTCAAAGTGTCGTTGCCACGGCTCATGAGAAGATTGTACAAGCTTTGTCTAACTCTGTGGGAGAGGTGAGGCTTCCAGAGCAGAATATTTCCCCCCATAATAAAGGACTATGACAGATTTAGTTTCTCCTTGTTGGAGGAAAGGGAAAGAAAAAGAATAATTTGTGTTCTAGGAAACCAACAGTAGGCTGAATCCAAGATGGTGGCCTTGCCTGTTTTTCATCTAGTTTTCCAGAAAGATTGTGTGTTTGGATAGTGTGTGTGTGTGTGTGTGTGTGTGTGTGTGTGTGTGCTTTAAAAAAGAAAACTCAGATACATTATTCAATTTCAGTGTTAGGGGAGAAAATTAATCAAGTATTGGAAATCAGTAGATTCATGCATGAAATGCACAATGATCATTTGTCTTCATACGTTGTGGTAGTTTGATGAATTGGCATTCAGATAGTTGACTGAAGAGAGCAAGCTTGTAAAACAGGCATGAGATGTGTAAACCTTTGTCAAGATCTAAAGAGAAATTGGAAAGTGGGAATTTCAAGGTAGTGTGCTGGAAAGGAAGAATTTATTTAATCTGTTGTCCCTATCCACACTAATTTGAGTTGCCTTGGAAGCAACAACCACCCCTTGTCCCATTTCTGTCTTGAACATCAAACGAATGCCCTTCTAAGTATAATGCCTGCATACCATCCTTATGGGAGAATTGTAAGGATCTGCAGAAAGAAAGTATGTCAGGGAGAGGGCAGAGCCAGCAAGATTTCTGTGTGCAGGGTGTGGTTTCATTTCTTTTTGCATGCCAACACATTCAGACATTTCAGCCCCAGATTGATACAAGGCATATCAAAAAGGACTAGAACCCCAGAGAGGCAGCATTCTTACGAGGGAGGGGTCCTTCTCTAGAATTCTTTTTCTCTTGAGATTCTTATTGTTTACCACATTTAAATAGCTGCCCTGGGTGACTTACAACATAATGTTGGAAACACAATGTACAATACTTAGTTTAAAAAAGCAATTCTAGGGTCACTAAGCTCTAGCCCTGAACTAGTTCCAAAACTAATGTATTTTACCCTGTCTGGACAAGCACTGAAAAGTTAGTCAGGCGCTGCATGTGTACTACAGCCCTTACCTGCCATTGGGATTGGATTGTCTTTCTTTCAAGTCATCCCCAGATTGTAATTTCTGTGCTCATGACAGGTCTGTAGGAAGACTTGTTTTCCATGTGCAAGGAGATTGTGCTGCCAAGGTATTTTCAAATATCTGTGCTCACCACTCCCCCCCCCCCCGCCAGTCCATTCTGGGTTGGTATGACTGAGTTGGCATAGACAGGGGCCTCCCCAAATGTTTGAAATGCTCTTCAGTAGTCAGCGATAAGAACGGGACATATGTCTTTTCAGTTTTCCACGTCCAGTTTGAGGCAGTATTGCAGCCAGTTTCTGGGAGTCACACGTGGGGAGGCTGATGTTGCACTCAGATCCTGCCTGTTTATTTAGCTAGCAAGATTTATATGCACCTAATGAAAGTAATTATAATCTCTGAGCAGTCCACATCAAGTTTATGCACTTCCTAGGGCCTCTGGTGGACCACTCTGTGTACATGATACTGGGCCTTTGGCCTGATACTTTTTAAGAACTCCTTTTTTTTTTTTTTTTTGACGTCTTCTAATCTCGAACCTTGTAATCTAATAATTTATTATTTATATGCCGCCCATCTGACTGGGTTGCCCCAGCACAATTCATCACACCCTAAAAACTTCCCTTCAGATGTCTTTTAAAAATCACATAGCTGTTTATCTGTTTGACATCTGGTGGGAGAGTGTTCCACAGGATGGGAGCGACTACTGAAAAGGCCTTCTGCCTGGTTCCATGTAACCTCACCTCTCGCAATGAGGGAACCATCAGAAGGACCTCCGACCTACGTTTCCAGTCTGGATGATGGGAAGGGAGATCCTCCTCCAGGTATACTGGGCTGAAGCCGTTTAGGGAGGTTAGGAGGAGGACCCTGTGCTGTTTTGCCACCTGCTTTCGAAGTGCCACTGAGAAGACAGGCAGTGACACCTTCCTCCTATGCCCTTACTGCCCTTGACCTCACTTACCAACACACATAAAATCCTGTTGGCAGTGGTGACCCATGTGATTTTGGTGATGACGTTATGGAAGCATGTAAACAAAATCACATGGTGCACTGCAGGGGGACCAACCATAGGCAAATGAAGGCAAGAACATGCCGGTGAAGAAGGATGGTGAGTTAGCCCCACCCACCCCTAATTTGTTTGGCTGTGTTGATGGTGCTGTTTTCAGACTGAATATTGAAATTATGAACTGTTTGGCACAGCCCTGATCCAGGCTGCTGTTGTTTGGATATGGTTTGATGCTTGTTTGTTTCTCAGCTGCTTCTCAGTGGGCATCTTGTCCTTGCCTTCCTTTGTCCATACCGGTGGTGTCTAATTCTGTTGGCTATGATGCAGCAAGTGATTTTGTTTACAGGCATCATTGATGTTATCAACACAATCACAAGCGTCACCAGAGCCTGATTTTATGGCACCCTGGTTAAGTGAGGCTGAAGGCAGTGAGGGCAGAGGAAGAAGATGCTGCCACATTCAACACAGCAGATCTTAACCGCTGCCAATTCTCTTCTTGCCTACTTGACAGATTCATATGAAGACAATGCCCGCAGCAATGTTCAGGCTGCTAACGGGACAGGAGACACCACTGTACATCTAACTCTCATCAAAAGAACTGAATGATCCCAGCCATTCTAGAAGCTTCAAGAGGAATTTTTGTATTTTGTAGGAACGAAAAGGGTTTGAACAAATTCGTGGATATATTCTGGAAACTCAACAGATCCAGCTTCTTTGCCTTTTTCTTCTCCATTTCTTTCTCTTTTAAACAACATTTTGTTGCCAAAAGATGAATCTGTTACTTATGAACCAATAACCAACTGACACCACCTTTCCAATACATGGAAGTATTTTGCAACATCATCTACAAAGCCCTTTCCCTGTGGAAGCTGGCAGCATAGGGCGGCATCCACCACAAACGCCCCCTGTGCAAACCCCACTGGCGTGTTGTCTGGGATCCAGCTGCAGGCAGTGGGGCGTGCACAATCCCTCTTGCTGGTGGATTCTGCTTGTGGCATTTACTTGAACACTGACTGCGGCATGCCCGTCCCAGGTATGCACGCCTGCTGCTTCTAAGCAATGTGGCAAAACTGCCTGTGTAATTGGAGGAGATAAGTGAGGGCAGGCCAGTTTTGAAATGACCAAGAATGTATGCACTTCTGGTTGGGGTTGGAGGGTGGAGTGTTTGATGCTAATCCAATGAAAAACTACTGTTGTCCTTGGTATTCTTATTGACAAGTGTAACGTGTTAACAAGTTTTGATGAAACGTGACTTTAAGTGTGGAACAAGGGGTGGGGGCTGGTGGGGGTGATGGGGAGGAGGAGGTTTTTTTTTAAAAAAAACAAAAAACAAAAACCCAGATGCAAAATAACAGAAGACTTGCCACAATATAAAGCTGGATATTTATTTAGATCAAGTAAATTTATGGTTTGGAAACTGAAGTTTTTTAATGACTGAAATTGTTCTTATGGATTTGCATATGGGGTACAGGGGGTTCCTAGTTTTTAATATCCCACAACCTTCCATCTATTCCTCTTTGGTTGAACTTGAGTTTACTACCAGAAAGCCATGTTTAAATAGTTTTAAGGTCAATCCTGTTTCCTTTTTCTTGTTTTTTTTTCTGAGCCAACATGTGGTCTGAATGTAAATGATGGCTGCAAACGGGGAAGTCATCGCCATCAACAGTATTAGAATTTGTGGAGATGATAAACCGAGTACTAGTAATGTTGTGTTCATTATGAGATAAATGTCAACTGATGTAACCTTTTTTGTCTTGATTTCTCTCTCTCTCCTTTTGGCCAAGGCCTTGAAAAAAACAATAATACACTGTGACTAAAGAAGCCTTACATGCAGTAACAGAAAAGCTTTAGGATTACTGTAGTTCAAGGAGTAACGCCGTAGCTCTCTTGTTGCATGCAGGTGACCCTAGGAGAGAAATAATCGAGACTCGCTAATAAATTTGGAGTAATAAAGCACTGTGGCTTCTTTTGTTTGTTTTTGAAGTCTGCTTAGTGCAGGGATAGAAAACCTTCAACCCACAGGCCAACCCCCCTCACCCGCCTGTTCACTTGGGGGTCTGGCCCCACCTGCTGCCAACAGTTCCCACCAAGGGGGTTCTGCCTCTGTGTGGGAAAAGGTCCCCCACCCCTCGCTTAGCAGGTGCGGTGACACCAGGACCAGCTTGTGCGGCTGGTGGCACAGCTCCTGCCTCCTCCAAGGGGATTTGTGCAAGAGTGCCGTGCCGCGTGCCAAGAGAGGCTGGGCAGAGCGCAGGCTTCCGCCACTGGGGCTTCATCTTGAAGTGACATTCCTGCTCACCATTCATCTTCCCCTCCAGAAATCAGCACTGCAGATTTTGAGGGAGTGCAAGTTAGTCACCTGGCTGCGTGGGCTTCCACTGGAGGTCACTGTAGTTTCATAATAGCAGAGCTGAAAAAGCTTTTTCAGAGATGGCAACTTTTGACCTCTTTCTGAGCTGAAACTGCAAACAAATCCTTGGGGCTGGTGCTGTAGCAAAAGAGGCAAGGAGCGAGAGAGGTGCCACGAAGGCGCTGCCGTCTGTTGAATGAGCTTCTGTTGCAGCAGGGAGGGTGCAAGTGTTCCAACTGCATAAGCGCTGGATGAAGAAGTGCTTAAGTTCTTGCACAAACGTTTCTGCTTCCTGGAACCACTCCCAAGCCCCATAGGACAGCTCTGCAGTGAGCACTGGTTCTGGTTTGGTCCACAACTGCCAAATAAAAGGGTCATGAACTCAATTCCTCCCCCCCACCCCGCCCGTGAATAAGGCACTTAGCTTTCCCCAGGGCTCCAGCTTGTAACTTAGAAGAATAGGGCACCCAAGATGTTGCCAGACCATGGACTCTGGCCAACACAGTCACTGGTCAGGGATGATGGGCATTGGTCCAACGGTATTTAGTAGGTTACAAGTGCCCCATCCCACTATCCTGGGTTCAGTCTTAGAATTGTCAATATCAGTGGAGCAGAAATAACTTTAAAAAGGGGAAAACAGCACATCAGTTAGCCAAAAAAGAGGGGGGGGGACACATAGACAATAACCACATCAAACCCCCTCCCCCAGAAACCCAACAGAAAATCCACATATTGATTGCAGAAAATCAATTCTGGAAGATGCAGTGTCCAGAAATACATTTTTTCTTTTTTCTTTTTATTAAAACACTGTTCAGAATTAGTTAAAACACTTTTGAGGTACAGTGAATAAAATACAACTTCTAAGTTGTAAAGCAGGGTCATCGCAGCTTGGCAACGGGGGGGGGGGGTGCCCTCCAGCCCCAAGCATGTCCTTCAAAACTTTTAAAAACAACTTCTTTGAATGAGAAAAAATATGTGTCTGTGTTCGTTTGTTAAATAATAAACCAATGGTCTTTTGCGAAAGGAGCCCCTTCAATATGCAGCCACAGGAACCGGGGCGCTGTGCCACGGAAAGTTAAGATCCATGAAAGGAAGACTCTTTAGGGGTGTCTGTTGGGTTTGCTTTGCCTTTTAACGCCCCCCCCCCCGATGCTGGGCTCCCCCAGAGGCCTGCAGTGGAGCTGGAATATTCCTCTGTGGAGCAGCCACAGTACTTTGTCAAAGGATGGTTTCTCGACAGACTCCAATTAAACTGTGTGGTCTCTCTAAGCTGGGGCCAATGTGGGCCCTGCGTGACAAGGTCACCGGAGAGCTCAGTGCCCCACAGCTTTGTAGGTGGAGGTCTTCCTGAAGCCGTTTTCTTGAGGTATCCACATTCTGTCGGGAGCTCATGATCACCTGTAGAGAAAGAGGAGAGGCACAAGTTGAGAGCAAGGAGGAAAGCAAGATACAGAGCAGAGCCAGAGGTGGGCGGACTGCAGACTTCTGGGACGGAAGGTTACCTTACTTTTTCCTTTATTCATATTCTGCCTTTTGGACCCACAAAAACACTAAGAGACAGCAAGAAAAAGTACTTAAACAAAAGCTCCGCCTTTTAGGGGTCTGAGGCAAGGGGTGGGGCAAGGCATGTGGAATAGCTTGCCCCTGATGGTTCCAGCAGGCGCTTGTAGCAAAATTTGCTGCTGCTTTTTAAAAAGCTAGAACCCTGAGAGCCACCGCCTGGTGCAAAGTGGGTGGTGGTGGGTGGTGGTGGTGGAGCTGGATGCAAAATCGCGGTTCAAGGAGTCAAGCCAGTTTCCTGCTGGCACTCTGTGGGGTGCACCGTGGGACGACCTGCACCCCCAAATTACCTCTGAGTCACTATAGATCACAGAATTGTGATATTTATTCCCTAGCCAGGAGCCCATCACAAAATCATACAAGTGTAAAAAAATAAAAAGTACACCGATCAAAACATAATGAAAACAGAGAACATAATCTGGTGAAACATCCAACATCTTAGGAAGGTAGGAAACTGGATGGTGATGAACTACAATTCCCATCAGCCCCAGCAAGTGTGGGATGATGGAAGTTGTAGTTTAGTAACACCTGGAGAATCAATCACTTGCATCTTTTCTCACCTTCATTTCAGTTCCCCACCTACTTTGTTTGCCTTGTTTTCTCTGAGATGGTGGCAAACCCTCCCCCAATTTCTCCCTGTCAGTTTACTTCTTCCACGCCTTCCAGCCTGTTTTTCCTCGTTCTGCTAGCCCTGCCTATCTACATCCCACTCTCCTCTAGTTTCTCTCTGTGTGAATCTGCCAGCCCACTTGAAGATTCCTGCAGTTACATCCCCCCACCTCACCCCCACCCCGGGCTGAGTCCCTGCCTTCCTGCCTGCATGAAGCTTCCTCTGTTGAGTTTGCTTGGCTGATGTGCATCTATGAGTCCCTGTGTCTGCCTGCCTTCTCCTATGCCCGCCCCACACCTCTGCTTTGCTGGCCTGTTTGGTCCCCATCTGGCCACATCTGTAATGTTGGCACTGCCATGCAAAAGGGGCTGGGGCATTCCGCACATGTACATGGAATCTGATACAAGCTGCATCCACATTGATACTGAGCTCAAAGCAACCTAACTGTGACTAGTTTTGATATCAAATTTGAAAGTAGCAATTTCGCAGAGATCCCTAATCTGGAGGATGTCAGCTGCCCTCTGCCTGCCCTGGCCATTGCCTTTGCTCTGTTGTTCCCCGGTGACTGGTATCCGACAGCAAACTGCCATGGAACAAGGAGATTCTACCATGGTCGTCGTTACCCAAACCAAAACGTCAAAGCTGCCCACCTGGTCAATGATGTTTGCACTGAAGATGGCTTCTTCCATGTGCCGCTCGTCAGACTTGATGACCGACCGGATGCTGTTCACCACATGACGCACCTCCGGGGGAAGGTTGCAGTTTGAGTGCTCCAAAAACTTGGCCACCAGGATCTTCGTGTCCTTGTAGGCTTGCAGGTCCACCAGAGAGTGGGGACGCTCCTTGCAGATGGTCTGGAAGGCCTTTGGCTTCCGGGAGCGTTCAGCCTTTTTGGGGTCCCTCAGTTTCCCCACTGGATGGAGCTGGTTTCTGGAGTCCTGATAAGTAGAGGCAGCCACGTGAGGACCAGAGGCAGGAACTAAAACCAAACGGGAAGGAGAAATATTATGAAGGCAGTGGGGAGAAACAGCGCTAATTCAGACACAAGGCCCACAGCGCGTTCAGTGGGTCATTGTTACCACCACCAGTGCCTACAGACAGAGCCGGCCCACTCATGAGACAGATGGAAGCAGCTGCTGCGGGCAGCAGAACCCAGGGTGTGTGTGCCTGCTCCTGCTGCCGGGGTTGAGCTCTCCTGAGCTCTCCTGGGACTTTGTGAGATCTCGCTGCAAGCTAGTACATGAGGCTTTGGCAGGGTTGGGGGCAGTTGGGCGGCACCTTCCCATTTCACCTGAGGCAGCAAAATGAGACAGGCACACGCCTGGCTGTATAAATCATTGTTCGGATATTATAATAATTGTTCTGATTGTTCAATGCCTGTCCTGTCATGATCAGTCAGCTCTCTAGTCCTCTTTGTGCACTACTCATGCAAAGGGGGCGCCACATGGGGGAAAAGCTGTGGCCTCCTGCCTGTGGTCCATCCCCTGGTATCACACATTGCATGCAATATATGCATATATAAGAGAAACGCACACTAAATGCTGAGGCTAACTTGATAACAGAAAGAAAATGAGCCTTCAGTGTCATTGGTCCAGTCCTGCGGAATGCTCTGCCACTGGATATTCAGCAGGCACCTTCTGTGCCGAATTTTAAATACTGGCTGAAAAGTTTTCTTTTCTACAGGTCTATGCAGCCAATTAAGAATACATCCTTTTAATATGATTTTTAATATGGTTTTATGTATTTTTGCTGGAAACCGGTTTGATATTTTTAATGAAATAGTTGTCTATTAAATATTTTTATAAATTAATAAATAAAATGCTGACAATTTTTTTTAAAAAATGCTAACATGCATTAGTGGCAAACTGAACTTTAAATGGAAAAATGGAAAACAGAAGAGAATGCAGTGTTGACAGGTGTGTTCACCCCGCAGTCCAACAACATCTGGTTAGAAATGTTATGTTTGTTTGTTTAATTTATTACATTTATATGCCACCTTTCCTCCAAGGAGCTCAAGGAAGAACACATCTTTCTTCTCCTCCCCACTTTTGTCCCCAGAACAACCTTGTGAGGTAGGTTAGGCTGAGAGGGAGTGACTGGCCAAAATTCCCCGGGTGAGCAACACGCCTGAGAGGGGATTCAAACCCTGGTCTCCCAGGTCCTAGTCTGGCGCTCTAACCACTACACCGCCACTGGCTCTGTTGACCAGCAGGCGACACTCAGCAGGCAACACTCACCTTCAGTGGCAAACGAACATGACAGAGGGTCACTAGTGGATCGGACTATGCTGGGAATCCTGGTTTTCCTCGTGCGCTGTTGGGCCATCCTCTCTGGGCAGCTGTGGGGCAAACTGTTTGCAGGCACTGAGCAATGGGCATGGTGAGTCTGTGGCCCAGCAGGTGGGATGAAGACCCCGCAACACACCTTCCGTGGCTTCTGAGGGGGTGTGGTTTTGCATTCTCTGACTGAGCTGCGTGAATCTCTCCTGGAGGCAGTGAAGTTCTCTGAGGAACAGTCTGAGGAGCGACTACGGGAGCAGGTCTCGGGCTCCTGGCCACGAGACCCATTCACAGAGGTCTGGCTGGCCTCGTCGCCTGGGGAACCCTGGGAGCGAGTCCTATGCAGCCCACAACGGATGCTGTAGTCTAAGCTGGAGCAGCTCCTATTTACGGCACCTTTGTGGGTTGCTTCGTATGAAGAGAAGTCCGTGGAAAGGAGGGACTCCTGGACTTCCAGGGAACAGAGGTCCTCTGAGGAGTAGCTGAGGTGCTCAGGGGTGTCAGCTGCTTCAGAGGCCACGTGCAAAGTGCTGTCTGCCGAGGCTGCAAAACAGAGCCGAGTCAGAAACTGCTGCAGTGCCACTATTGAGCACAGGCCAACCTGGTTTTATGATACCATCAAAAATGCAAAGGGAGAATGAAATGAACAGAGGAGTAGTGTCATAAAGTGCCAACCTGGTTTAAATCAGCTGCACCGGTTGCCACTTCTTTTCCCGGCTCAATTCAAGGTGCCCTAAATATTCGGACCCCAAATTCAGGCCCCAAATATCTGAAAGACCCCCTTCTTTGCTAAAGACCCTTTCAGGTGCTGAGCTCAGCCGAGAGGGGTCCTCTTGGTAGTTCCTCTGTCCTCATAGGTTCAGGGGGTGGCAACCCAGGAGAGCCTTCTCTGCGGTGGCCCCTACGTTGTGGCACTCCCTCGCCACAGAAGTACACCTGACACCTATATTATACAGCTTTCAGAGAATGCTGCAGATGCACCTCTTTACCCCTACCCTTATATTTTTTGGACCCACCTCATTATGACTGTAAGTTGTTTTAAATTGTTTTTAAATTGTGTTTTAAAGCTGTAACCCACCCTGGGACCCTGGGTTGAAGGTACTGCAACGCTCTTGATCATTATGTTTCTCATGTAGCCCTGAATCCTGAAGCCTGTGCTCTAACAAGAAGCTCTTGCTCCTTTGGGTGATTGACATGTTTTCAGATAAACTTCCCAGATTTCTTAAATTCTTGGGAAACTCTTCTATTTTCCTTCATTTGTCTAGTGGTGTTCTTCCTACAAGCAACTCTCCATGTCCTCTTCTAAGGAAAACCCCAAGGAAGGTTAAATGAAATGTTCCCATATTTGGAGCTGGCTGGCATGTGCAGGCACATCCTTTGAGGAGCGCAAGATAAAGCAATGAGTCCCACACACGAATGGACTGATGCAGATCTAATGCAGCACCGAACCTCCTTAATTGCCTCTGATTTTGTTATTTCAACTGCCAGGTAAAGTATCATCATCATCTTCATGTTATTTGTAGACTGCCTTTCCATGGTTAAAACCAGAGCTTTTTTTCAGGGGGCACTCAAGGGCATACAGTACCAGCACCTCTCTTTGTTGTTGTCAAAAAGTGTGGCACTTACTCTAACAACTTCAGGGTGAGTACAGGCACCTATTTTTCTAGAAAAAAAGCACTGGTTAAAACCATGGTCAAGGCAGTTTACAACAGGAAAAGATTTACATAATTACAAAACATTACAAAAACGGTCATAAACAATAAATAAAACACTTCAGAAAGTACACAGCCAAATTGAACAATGGCCACATAAATCACAATAAGATCTAAAAATAAAGATACAAAAAATTAATATTGACAACACCCCAGCCCAAGTGTCTGCTCAGCAGCCTCAGCTTTTGCAGCTGGAGTCAGTCTGGGCCCGCCTTCCCCAGGCCAGGTGGAAAAGGCCTGCAAGGCAGGGAGCAGGTCTTCCTGGAGTCACAGCCAAGGTGGCCTGTGGTCACAAGTACAAAGCGGTCAAAGTGGGCATGAGCCCTGTGCCAATGAATGAGCAGTGCATAGATCACCTTGGCTGCTGAAGCCTGCTGTGGTGTTTCTCTCACCCAGACTGGGCTCTGTGACTTGCTGGTCCACAGCGGTGACCTGTGAATAGCAAAGCAAAGCAAAGAAAATCAGGAGCGGAAGCTAATGGAACCAGAGCATTCACCATCAAAGTAATCACTCAAGATTTAGCTGCTCACAGCCCAGACTTGTGCATGTTGATTTGGAAGTCCCATGGAGCTATGCTGGATCCTGAACCAGCTTCTCTGCGGTCATATGCTGACATCAGACCCCGTCCCTGTGCCATCTCCAGGCCCATGGAGCATGCGCCACAGGGATCTCACTGCTCCACTGAGCCCTAAGGGGCAGACCTGACTTGTACTCAGAGTTCCAGTCCAACATGGTGAACATGGAAGCAGGAGAGTCTTTGATCCAGTAGGCTTTTGCCTCTGGTACTACCCACTGTTGGCCTGTGGCAGGAAAAAAGGGAAAAAGTTGCCCATCCCTGCTTAGGTTGCTGCTTGCCATCTGAGGAAAGGGCAGCAGCTCACTGAGAGAGCATCTGCTTTGCATGCAGAAGGTCCCAGATTCAATCCCTGTCTAACTCTTCCTGAAGAAGAGTTGGTTCTGATCATGTGATTTATACTTGCTCCCCATTTGCATGGAATTACATTAGCCTTCCTCAAACTGTCACCCCCCTTAAACTCCCAAAATGCCTGAGCATTGGTCATGCTGGCTGAAACTGATAAAAGCTGGGTTGGGCAGGTTGGGCACAGATGAAGAGTGATCAGATCGTGAATTCCTTGAACCCTTCTATCCCAGCTTGATCACTGAGATCACCAGCAGGAGTCTCGTGGTCATTCCCTGAGCTGGCTCAATGGACAATCAGAAACGGAGCCTTTAGTGTCATCGGCTCAATCCTGAGATTCAGCACACCTTCTGGGGCAAGTTTCAAAGGCCTCCTGACTATGCAGGCCATGAAGAAGACATCTTTCCACAATAGTTACCTGATTTCTACTTTTAACTTATTTTTGATGGTTTTCGTTGTACAGTGTTATAGTTTATTGCTGTAAACCACTCGGATTTTTTTTTTTTAAATGACATAGCAGTATATGCATAATTTTTAAACAAACAAACAAACAAAATCCTCCCCCTAGTGGTCTCTCTCACCTGATTGGCTGGGCTTTGTCCAATAACTGCTTCATAGGGAGGGGGCAGCTCAGATGGATAGAGCATTCCAGGGCTGTTGATGGCAACCTCGTACAAAGCGCCAAAGGGTGAGTGAGGAAAGTCCAGGTGGAGCCCTCTAAACAAGCACACACACAATGACAACAATAATCAACAATAGAGAAAGCCATCAACAACTGGGGCTTTAACATTTAATCAACAAATCAGTTCAATCGATTAAATCAACTTTTGCTCAGATGAAAGATGTGACCTGATTAATTGGATGGCAGACGTTTCTATAAAAAAATCTGATTTCTTTTTGAAGGCAACTACTTCTTAAAAGTGCAGAGGACAAGCAATCCCTTAGCAGAGGCATCTCCCTTTCACTCACCCACAGGAGGGAACGCCTCTTTCAAGATTATTCCTGCTCTGATGCATTTGGGTCATCTAAAGACAAAAGATGGCATGCTTCTTGCAAAGGCATGCCAATTTACACTGTACTCAGTGAATTAACTAAATGTTGTAGGATTTATCAGCTAAGACTTGTTCTGAACTTAAGGAACAGTCCTACTAAGAACATATACAATGAATGAATGAAAATGCTGCCTATTTGAACTGAGCCAGCGGCTCCCAAGAATGCATTGCTATCTTTAAAAGCCGGCAGCAGCCCTGGAAAAATCCCTCTTTGCTGTCTGGGGACAGGGCAGCAGACAAGAACCCTTTGCTGAGTACCAGCTCATTCATGTCTCTTGTGTGAACGGTTATTCACAGGCTAAAGAAATCATTTACCTTTGTGCTTCTATCACAGGAGTGCATGTGTACTCGGGTGGGTAGTAGGGTGGGGGTGGAATTGGAGGGATGAACTCGTCAAAATCCAAGGTCTGGTGCCCCAAGATAGTCCCATGGGGCGTCATACAGTCAGGGTTGGCAGAATGAGACCTCTGCGGCAGGAACTGTGTGATACAAGCAGGAGATTCAAGATGCATTAGGAATAGCACTCAGTAGCTTCTAGGAAGTTCATGCAGCAGGAGGAAGCACATCAGCCGCAAGTCTGAGCCAAAGGCAAAAACACATTTCCAAAGAACACCCGTATACGAGTAAGGAATCACTGCATAATGTATGTTAGAGGGAATGGTACCTCCTTCTAATTACTATGACACACAATCAGCATCATTATCTTCATCATCGTCACCCATTTATTTGTAAGCCCCTTTCCCACAAGATTTGGCTGTAGAAAAAAGCCTCAAAGCAGTTTACAAAAAGATAAAACAATAATATTATAAAGTAAAATTTACAACAATAATTTAAAACATACAAAAAGTAAAAATACCACAGCAGGTTAAATTCACAGCAGTTTTCTAAGCATCTGAGCAGACTTGTCTAAATAAGAATGTTTTGAGCTGGAACTGAAAAGAGTAGAGTGAAGGTGCCTGCTTGATCTCAAGAGGCAAGGAGTTCCAAAGTGTATGTGCTGCCACACTAAATGATCGAGTTCATACAAATGCAGAAAGGGCATTATGAGGAACCTGCAGTAGTGCCAATTCTGCCAAATGAAGCACTTGAGTGGGCACAAGTTGGTAAAGGTATCTCATAGTTTAGAGACAAAGAGAGGGGAGGAGGGAGTCTAATCTAGTATATATTTTAGAAAACAATTTGTCCATTTGTTCCCTACGTTCAGCCACCTCTAGAGATATCATTGCCACACTCAGCACAAGGGATCCTAAGGTGGGGCAGTGGTCTTCATTGGCTTTTGAACACCATAAACCATACTACAACTAATCCAGAATGCAGCAGCTAGACTGTTGACTGGGAGCGGCTGCCGAGACCACATAACACCGGTCTTGAAAGACCTACATTGGCTCCCAGTATGTTTCTGAGCACAATTCAAAGTGTTGGTGCTGACCTTTAAAGCTCTAAACGGCCTCGGCCCAGTATACCTGAAGGAGTGTCTCCACCCCCATTGTTCTACCTGGACACTGAGGTCCAGCACCGAGGGCCTTCTGGCGGTTCCCTCACTGTGAGAAGCCAAGTTACAAGGAACCAGGCAGAGGGCCTTCTCGGTAGTGGTGCCCGCCCTGTGGAACGCCCTCCCACCAGATGGCCAAAAGAAAAACAACTACCAGACTTTCAGAATACCTCTGAAGGCAGCCCCTGTTTAGGGAAGCTTTTAATGTTTAATAGAATAATTTATTTTAATATTTTGTTGGAAGCCGCCCAGAGTGGCTGGGGAGACCCAGCCAGATGGGAGGGGGTATAAATAAATAATAATTATTATTATTAACAACAACAATAATAATAATACTATAAATCATGACGGCAGACCAAAACACAACTTTGGAATGACTATACCCATTTTTGGCAAAAGCTTGGCCCCTCTCGGATAGCACCTCCAAACTCAGCACGAGGGTTGCTGGGGTGCAGGCAGCAGTCTTTGTCACTGATTGGGCATATCAGGACAGTGATTGACTTGGTATATCTCATATAGTATTTATACTGGGTTTTTACAGTTTTAGCTTAGAGGTGCTTTCTCCCGTAAGGTATGCAGTGCTATGTACCTATTACGCCACTGTGTTACTTATTTTTCTCTTTTTGTTTTTCTTAAGAGAGAGTGCATGAGCTTCCCAGGAAATTGTAGAAACCAACAATATTGTGATTTTTAAATGGATAGTGTAATTTGTGAATTTTGACTTGTCACACAACAACAACAACAACAACAACTTATTATTTATACCCTGCCCATCTGGCTGAGTTTCCCCAGCCACTCTGGGCGGCTTCCGACAGAGTCTTCTATCTCATCTTGGGAACCCTCATGGCAAGTTTGGTGATGATATCACAAGAGGTGACCAAACCTATACTAAACACAGCTTGTGTCACACCAAAGTCACATTCTGGTCACCATCTTGATTCAAAATGGCATCCACCAGTCAAGTGATGACAACGACCACTGCCCCACCTCGGGAACCCTCACCCCAGTATCTTGAGAGCCATCCAAATACCGTATTGGCCCAAATATAAGCCACACACCCCCAATTCTGATCATGCAAAGTTAGAGTGTGGCTTATATTCGCAACCTTATGCAACCCTGCAAGTGCCACTGCTGCAGATGGAGGAATCATAAAAGGAGGCAAGTCGCCAGGCAGCCTGTGCACCGCCCCCAAACACCGCTGCTGCAGCTGAAAAGTTTTTTGGGGGCGCCACTGCCTCCCACCCATTACAGGATAGATCTTAGCCGGGGGGGGGGGGAGGAGCTGAGAAGCGCGACGCAAACCAGCTGGGAAATGGGTACGCCACACTCATGCCGCTGCAGGTGGACAACCACAAGGGGAGAGCACCATGGAAGAGTGCTCATCACTTACCTGCGCCGGCAATTTTAAGGGAGCGGCTTATATTTGGGTATTGTCTTTTTTTCTTTTTTACCCCTTGAATTTTAAAGGTGCAGCTTATGTGCGAGTGTGGCTTATATTCAGGCCAATATGGTACGTAGAAGACAAATTCCCCTAAAATATATAGTAGAGTCTTCCTTATCATTTTTCTCAAAGTTTGTAACTGTTTTCTCTACCTATGTAACAAAAAGGAAATAAGGACATATTTGATTAAAAAGAAGAAGTTTGTGTGTGTATGTGCGCTGTCTCTGCTGGCTCCCAACATCCGCTCCCTGCTCCCTAGGTAACACATGCCGTTCTTGACCTCCGCTCTCCTTGCCTCTTAGTCTTCCTGACACCAGTGGTGCCTTCAGACTGCTCACCTGGCTGCAAACCTACCTTTCACTCTTCTTCTCCTCTCTACTGTTTTGTCTGATTCCTTACCTGATTCCACAGCTTGCCTTGCCCCCAAGTCTGTCTCCACATTTCCCCCAAATGTCCCTACAATTTTGGTCCCTATCCGTCTGGGGCTCAGTTCCTAGGTCCTCTGGGTCATTTGAGGCCACTATTCCCTTCCTTCTGATAGAAAAATTATGTGTGGCTGTTAAAAAGAAAGTATTTTGTAAGATTAAGCAGCAGGAAGCGCCAATAACTTTCATCCTGCACCCTAATATTGCATTCCTATTTCTAGAGCTGTGAAATTAAATCCCCATGAAAGTGTTATAAGAGTTATAAATCCTCCACATTTTTTGTGAACTGAGTCTCTGGATCCCTGATATATATTCTGAAATTAAGATATCACTTCCATGAGAAGTGTTGCAAGTCCAGTCTCTCTGGAATTATGAGGCAACTGAACAGATTGTTGGCCCTTGGCTTGATTTCTGGCTGACAGAGGTTTCAGGAAGGCAACAAATTTCTGCCTGTGTCAGGGTTTTGCTTGAGCCTAAGAGTTTGGGGTAGGGTGCAGGCTGTGGGTTGCCTTTGAATGAACAGTGCACAGATAATTCCTGTGCCTGAACACAACACGGACCTATTGACTCCCAGGCAGAGAGAGGCCTTTGCCAACACCTGACGCTTCATCTCTAGTGGGAGATGCTGGGGAGTAAATTTGGGACCTTCTACACACAAAGCATGTGTTCTGTTACTGAACTATGGTCATTTCTACCAGAAGATCTGTTGATGAATGTATTCAAAAGTAGAAAACTGAGAGGCAGGCTGTTCAGTGAAATAGAACCTAATGAGACCCACAATGAATTATTATTCTCGTAATCCAGACATTGAACACAGTCCTTCAAACCTGGAGGTGGGGATGAAGGAACAGGCAGCACCCTCAATGGGAATATCCTGCAACTGAGGGAGGAACCATAAACTTCCCCTGACCTGGGGCCCTCTGGACTATGCAGGGCTACAAATCCCATAATTCCTGGCCTTTGGCTATTATGGCAGGGGCTGGTGGGAGTTGTAGTCCAGCAACTTATGGAGGGCACCAGGTTGGAGAATGCAATGTGACAACAATATTTTGTCACAGGCTCCTCTTGTTAATTCCTACTTCTCAAGATACACTGAGCAAGTTTACCATATAGTTCAGATGAGGGCTGCTCTCAGAAGAAAATGAGAAGTAATATTCCTTGAGGCTTGACAAGTTTAAACTAATCCCACTTCCAATCCTACAGTAAATTTAAGCCAAGCTTAGCAAAGGGTGCGATTTCTGGTTCAGTTCATGCCTTCAGTTCAGCAGGACATTTAAGCGACAGACCCAGGATACCACAAGCACAACTCGTAATTTAAGGGCAAAGAATCGATGCTGAGGGGATTACTGAGCATGCAGGTCGTAAAGACAGAAGGTGACTCACGAAGCGTGGAAAGAGATTGGATGGCCGTGAGGATATATGCCAGTTTCGTGTTGCTAAGGCGTAGAACCGCTGACAGAGGAAGAAGGGTTGGCATTTAGGACTGATTATGTGAACCACTAAGGCAGAGGAGGATCATCATTTGGTGAAAAGGTAGAACATAAACAAAAATCTTAGAATTCTAGGGAGGGTGCTGTGGTGTTTTCTTATGAATCTGACTTGTTAACTTTTAACTTGACTTTCATGCTTTTAATTTGCATGAAAGGACCCTAGTGTTCCTTTGCTCTTGTAAGCTGTGTGGGCTCTGCTTGAAACCTGCCATGAGCAAGACCTGCTTGGCCCATCCTTCAAACACCTAGAGCCACTCCACTGACACCCCCTTCATCTCCTCCTCACTGGAGAAGGGGAAGAGTGGATGCTTGGAACATCTGTTTCCCACAAGAGGGAATGTTCCAAAGGAAAAGGACGCTCTCACTAACTGCTCTAAGCGCCTGCGAGTGCTTTTCACAAGGACACTTGCTTGGAACATGCACAACGGCTCAAGCGCCTTTTCAGAGGAAATGGAGGGATCTCCTTTATCAGCACTTTCTATCATGCAGCCAAAAGAAAAAGAAAAAATGCAGAGCAAAAACCTGTAAAGGTATGGATAAGAAAAGCAACTGTACTTGACTCAGCAACACCCCCTACCGCTCAGCATGTTCCTTAGCACACACGTACACGCAAATCTTAGAACTTTTTCTACTCTCATTCCCATCAATTATTGAGCTGGACCTTAAAAACTACCTTGCTAACAACAGCGTTTATAAATGGGCCAAAAAATAAGCCATCGCCAAACAATTCCCTTTTCTTCCTCCCCTGGCTGATTCACACTTGTGCTGCTGTTTGATGTGCAGCACATAACCTGCATCAGAGTAGAGCAAGGCTGGCCAATGGGGTGCCTTCCACATTGCCCTCCAGCTGTCTTTGGATTACAATTCTCACTATCCCTAACCGTTGACCAGGCTGGCTGGGCTGATGGCAGCTGGATTCCCACAACAGCTGAGAGGCACCATGTCAGATACAGTATTTATTTGTTCAGTGCCGTTCTTTGGAGAATCTCAGAATCTATTATTCTAAGATGAGCCCTGCTGACTGGAGGAGACTGGGGGCTGACTGGAGGAGGCATCCTACCTTAGCTGGGGAACTGGAGCTGCCAGTCTGGACTTCCCCCACCCCTGCAGGCCAAAATGCCAGGTGGGCACGACATAGCCAAAAAAGCCTCATGGGCCAAATGAGGAGGCTGGTGAGTCATTTGCCATGAGGGCTGAGACTGATGGAAGTTGTGAGTCCAGGAACATCTGGAGAGGACCAGGTTGGGGACAGCTGGATTACATCAGAGGAAATGGGAGCTATGAATACAGAATAGCAACATTCAACAGTTTCTAAGAGATCAAATGCTGAATCACAGCTCAGCTGATGAGATCATCTGGAGGGGCATCGTTGGTCATTCCCCAGGCTCATTTGACATTGGCTCATTCACGCAGAATGCTCTGCCAATAGAGATTCAGTACGTTTCTTCTCTGCCAGCTTTTAAATGCCAGCTGATAACTTTTCCATTGCTCCAGGCCTATGTGCCAATTAAGAATACATCCTTCCATGATGGTAAATTGATGCCTGTTTTAAACATATTTTATATGGTTTCCATTATAGCTTTATTGCTGTTAACGTTGGTGTTTTTTATGACATAGTGGTAAACAAACAAACAAACAAACAAACAAACAAACAAACACAAAGCCCCTGAAATGAGAATCTGGACTTGCCCCTTGGTGAGCCCCTTCAATATTGCATGGATACACCAAGGCAAGGGGGAAGAGATAGACGCATAACTGCACATTCTCATGCTGGAATTCACTTACCATTTGCAGAATGTCAGAGGAGACCATCTGCATGCAGCACATTGCAGTGGCCAGAGCACAGACAATAGTGGAGATGATATTGAGAGCACAAACGCTAAACAACAGGTCCTGCAAGGGGGAGACAGAGAGAGAGAGAGAGCGTGCGCAAGAATGTCACTCCTTATCAAAGCAAGACAGACGATGGGCGCTAAAAACATTTCCAGCAGATTGGATAATAAATGCTGTCAATGGTTATTTGCTTGATGTGGGTCTTTATTAGGCCTGTCCAGTTTACACTGCACATAACCCTTTCATTCCTCAGAAACAAATGCGGGACCAACCCGTAGGAAAAATAAGTATAAAGCTCCTATAAAGGAAAATGCATCTGTTTGTATTGCGGCCACAAAAGCATTCCAGCAGCAGCTCTTATTACAGTCTTTCTTATTTCTTATTAGTCAATGAAATTCTGCAAGCATAATTCTGCAACATTCCTGGCTACAATTTGATTTCCTACGGACACACACTTCCCTGGTGTGTGTGTGTGTGTGTGTGCCAGATAAATCCGTAAGCAGCCATCCCTTAATTGAAATTGCTTTGGAAGGCAATAACTGTCTGCAAAGTGGGAAAACATATTGTAAATTTAGCTGTGATTCCTGCATTGTAGGAGGTTGGACTAGATGGACTAGAACTCTACAGTTCTGTGATTTTATGAAACAGCTATACTCAAAGGTGGGAAGGGGAGCCACGGAATGCTCACAACCCATCTTTCGTTGCCATGTGTGGTTTTCCTGGCCGCATGCTGGAGGAGCACCCTTGAGTCTTTTTCTAATTATAGCAACTCTCCTGCAATAAAAACCCCCAAAAGATTCTTGGGGCATCTTTAACACTAACAAATTTATTTGGGTTTAGGCTCATTCTTGGGCAGGGAGATAGCCAACATGCATAATAGTCTCTACACCCATCAGGCTTCCAGATTCCCTTTTTCAGAATAGCAGATGCCTTTGACAGAGGACAAATGCTCAGAGGTCACAGCTCAGTGGTAGAGCCCATACTTTGAATGCACAAGACCCCTAGGTTCAACCCCCGATACCTCCAGTTACAAGGATCACAGGAGGCCGGGGCGGGGGGACCCTTCTCTGCCTGAGCCCTTGCCAAGCTGCCGTCAGTCAGAGCAAACAGTACTGAGCTCACTGGACCAGTGGCCTGGGGCAGCGGAAAGTAACTTCATAAAGTCAACTTGTTTTTGAAACTGGAGGGCATTTCAAAAGCAGCTGACTCACACTTGAGAACATACATAGGATAGCACAGGAAGCTATTAGTCCATCTAGCTCAGTATTGTCTACTCTGACTGGCAGTGGCTCTGCAGGGTCCTGGGCAGGAGACCTTTCCAACCCTACCTGGGGCAGCTTCCTTCATCTCTCAAAAAGTCACTTATATTTCAACTTTAAAGTGCAAATGTATTTAAATTTAAGCAGTCTAGTAATTGGTTCAATAACAGATTATTAGTCAACCCCCACCCCCTAAAAAAGGTTGACAACTCCTTCCTAACTTGGAACTGCCATCTCCCCTCCAGTGTGAGACAATGGCGATTCTTTAATTTTTTTGGTCATCACCCCTCAATTTGAAAAGATTTGACTGATACTTCTCAATTTCGCACCTGATGATGAACAGTGGTGTCCTTAGAGGGTTTCCCCTGCTCTGATTTCAGTGATGCACACAAAAGACTAAGCGGTCAAAGCACCAGGTATGTAATTTTACAGGAAATACTAAAAAATGTTCTGTTAACAAACAGTGAATGTGAAGGAATGGGTTTCTGTGTAGCAAGTTTAAAACTGACTCAAACCCCCCCCCCCCTTTTTGTTCTTTCAAAAGAGAGCATTTTAAAATTCGTAAAACTTGAGCTGTTGAGCAAAAGCAAAATAAGGACACAATTGCATAAACAAGCTCTTTCCTTTATCTGTCACAGCAAGGGATGAACCTGACCCTTTAGGGGAACAAAGAAAACACGTCAATACTTTATCTTATGTGCTCACCACAAAATACGTGGTGAGCGATGTCCGGGGAAAACGCCAAAAGGGTGTTCCCGGAGATCATGACCTCTTCCCAGATAAGAGTAGGAAGAGGAAGATCCTTTTATGGTCAGAAGTACAGGAAGGAAGATCCTTTTATGGTTGAGAGTACAGAGCAGGAACATATGTGATGTCAACCTGTGTACGTAGGCCGACGTGGTTGGGCTCCGAGGGGAGGAGGGAGAGGGTGCCTGGAGGATATATATACTGCATGAAACTTGTCATTTCTTTGGACTTGCTGTGGACTCACCACGCAAGTGCCTTCTGCTATCCGGAGAGCAGAATAAACTCTTTCTTTGAACCAACCTCAGGTGTCGTTTGATTTCCTTCCTCCTGTCCCGGAGCAACGCAGACCCAATCGGTGAACTCCAATAAGGCTACAAATGCAACACCTCAACAGAAAAAGAGGCCTCAGTGGAATTCAAGCCTTTGTCTCAAAGACAGGTGCAGTTTCTTATGTCTTGTTTAGTGGAATAACTTCCACACTCGGCTGATGAATTGTTGGCTTGGCAGGAAGGCTGTTTTCTTCATTCACCTGGAGGCTGCTGGCATTTGAATACAGGGAGCTCCAAACTGACAGGTAGCAGGTTCACTCCAAAAAAATGGGTCATCCGGGTTCCAGACATCAAAGAGAATGCAATGAGACTGAGTGAGTCTTCTATGTCCCAGTTTTTAGAAGTCTAGTTTTTTGCCAAGCAATTTATGAATCATATCCATAAAAAACAATAAAATCAAAACACAGTTCTGAAGACCTTCCACCTTGTTGCTCCATCAGCCAGGCATTCATTCCCTGCTCACCTGCCTCACACACCTGAAGCTACCCCAAAAGGGCTGTGTGTGAAAAGTCTTACTGGGCACTGCGTCCCTCCTGCTGCCCCTCTCATGGTCATCCCCTGTGTCATCCCCTGTGGGAAGGCAACAAAAATGCAGCTCCCAAGACAATGAGGAGAACAAGTACGGTAGTTCAGCTTACAAAGCACTGATCCCGTTCCAGTTCCATGCCACCTACCCGCCTGTGTGCAGAAAATCTATGGCATTAATGAAATACAGAATGGAAGCAGCAAGTGAAAATGTGGGTGGCATTAAATCAATTGTAAATTTGTTTTCATGTAAGTAAAGGGCAGATCGTGAAGTTGAGGCTCCAATACTTTGGCCACCTCATGAGAAGAGAAGACTCCATGGAAAAGACCCTGATGTTGGGAAAGATGGAGGGCACAAGGAGAAGCGGACGACAGAGGACAAGATGGCTGGACGGTGCTCTTGAAGCTACAAACATGAGCCTAACCAAACTGCGGGAGGCGGTGGAAGACAGGGGTGCCTGGCGTGCTTTGGTCCATGGGGTCACGAAGAGTCGGACACGACTAAATGACTAAACAACAACAAGTAAAGGAAGGAAGGATTTTTAAAATCCATGAGCATCTTCTTGGCTCCTGTGTCTTACCTGAATGGTGATTTCTAATCATGTACTAGGATCTTGTGCATGTGCTGCTTGTACAGAAAACTCAAGAAGGAGGAGAAAATGGCAGCTCCCCATTCTCAGGTAGAGAATGTGGTTGCTTGTTGGAGGGAAGCAGAAACTGTAAATCCCAATGTTAGTACTACTCAGAGTAAAACTACTGAAATTAATGGGCACATTAGAGTCCATTCGATTCCCTGAGTTTTCTTTTAGGATGAAGGAATAATGAACCCCACTGCACTCAAAATTATGAAATTAGGCTGATTGGTTTTGGTGGGTCTACTGTGTAGGATTTAGTTGTTGCATTTATAAATGTTCTTAGCTGTTTTGAGGACTCCAGTTAAAAAGCAGGATATAACTATAGGGTGGTGGTGGAGGAAAACCCATGGAATTGTATTCAGTGCTAGTCACACTTAGAGTTGACCCATGGGCATGGTTAATAGAGGTCCATGGATCTGAATGGGCTTGCACCTGAGTAAAAGTTGGTTGGGCACCACCCAATGGTTTCTTGATGTGGGGGAAAAGTCTTATTTCTCCCCGTTTTTGTGAAATTTCCTCAACTCCATGGGTTTTCTTCACCAAAATGTCCCAGATTGATGTTTTACCATGCTATATCATCATCCTAAGGGTTTTTTGTTTGTGGGGAAAGGGTTCTGGTCCACATTTCCATCAAAATACTGATATCTGAAATAACAGACTGCTCCCCTCCCCTCATCTTCTTTTTCCCATTTTCAGAATTAATCTGGGGCCACCCACCCACAGCATAATTATAAAATTGCTCCCATGCTTATTTTACAGGACTTGTGGGCATATAACTTGATATATTACACCCCTGGCATGCAAACTGAATCACCCTCTATAGCTGCCACTGTACCTAATTAAAGACCGCTACTCCTAAAGTTAAGTGGCGCAAGACGGAGAAGAGAAACATTTGGAAAATTAAAGACATAAATTACATTTTCTCTCAACCTTTTTCTCCTACTCCTCCTCCTCTCATTGACAAATCTTAATTAACATCCATCTCTTTTTCAAGTGTTTGAAAGGAGGACAAGGGTCTTGTGACCCTCAGCAAGCTAAGAACTGGAAATAATGCTTTGTTTCAACAGTGCAGCAGTCCACCATGTAAAACAAAACAAATCACAAACCTAGACGAGTGCAGCCTTTTAATTCAGTAACACAAAACCCCCACCACAGACCACTGGGAACATGCCTCACAAGCAGGTGTGCTCTGTTCCGAACACAACACATTTCTGTGTCCAGAAAAACAGCATATATTATATTAGTCATCCTTTTCTACTATATATTTTGGAAAATGATTTGTCCTTTTGTTCTCCATGTGTTAAGATTCCCGAGGTGGGATAAGCAGTTTTCACTGACTTTGGGCAACCAGCCGCCATTTTGAATCAAGATGGCAGACCAAAACATTACTGTGGTGTAACCATGTTTTGGTGTGACAGATCCAAACTGTACCGACTAGGATGCCTCTGAAGATATTGTAACCCCATTTGGTAGGACATTGCCAAATTTGGTATGACAAGCCCAACCTGCACCAGTTGGGATGCCTCTGAAGATATTGCTGGCCAACTCTGCATGAGGCTTCCCAAGGGGGAGGTTGAGATCTCCATTTACCTTTAGACTCCAAGCACCATGTGGGATCAAGATGGCAGACCAAATAAAGCATAATTAAACATCAGAATGCACCCCATTTATTCAGATTAATCACAATTTATGAAGTTATGCATGGCAAGGGGGAAGTGGAGAAAGCTTTTCTCTTTCTCTCTCAACACTGGAACTCATGGACATACAATGAAGTTGAATGTCTGAAGTTTCAGGACAGATAAAATAAAGTACTTCACACAGCATGTGGCTAAACTATGACACTTACTCCCCCAGAAGGCAGGGGTGGCCACCAATTTGGACGCCTTTAAAAGATAATAAGACAAATTAATGGAGGAGAGGGCTGCCGATGGCCCCCGGCCACAACAGCTATGCTCAACCTCCACAGTGGGAGGCAGCCCTGCTTTGAATGCCAGTTGCTGGAAGCCACGGGGGGGGGGGGGAGCTCTTGTGCTTGGGTCCTGCTTGCTGGTTCCCCACAGGCCTCGAGTGGGCCACCGTTTTCATTCATTTGTTGTATTTATTTTACTATTATTGCTTTGATTCATTTCATCCTTGTTATCTCCTTATTTTGTATGTGTGTGTGTTCTGTATGAGGAAGGGTTTATTTATTTGTCAGTCCTTTACTATTCTCATGAGGTGCTTTGAGCTCAACTCGGTTGTTGGAAAAGTGGCATGCAAATATCAAATGAACAATCAAATTTCATTCTGGCTCTGTCTGTTTGTATTACATAAAAGGACCCATTTGGCTGAAAGGTAGTCCAGAAGTTCTACTGATCAATCAATAAATAAAGCACTCTCACATTTCTTTCTTGCCTGGCCCTCCTCTGCTCCTTCTTCACCAGCAGATACTTGGGAGTGAGGGGGGGGGGAGGGGGCACAATGCTTAAAATATCAATACAGTGGTACCTTGGTTTACAAACTTAATCCGTTCCGGAAGTCCGTTCTTAAACCAAGGTGTGTTTTCCCATAGAAAGTAATGGAAAATGGAAACAAAATGGAAAGGATTGGCATAGATCCGCATGTGGTTGTAAGAGCGATGGTAGCAAGAGATGCACGGCAGGGAGGGAAAGCGGAGCAGGGGTGGAGGGCGGCGGCGGCGGACGAGCACGAGCACGAGGAGGAGGAGGAGGAGGAGGCGCACTTTCTTGGAAAGCTTTGGAGGCACTAAAAATATGGTTCTGTGCATGCGGAGGTCTCTCTCTCTCTCTCTCCTTTCTCCTTCCCCCAACACACCTCTCTGCACACCATCCCTGGGTGAAGGGGGTAAAGTAGGCAAGGGCGGAGCTCGCTTGGAGGCGATGCGGGGGGGGGGGGAGAAAACTGCAGCAGAGCTGAGAGAATGCCCCCCTTCTCCACTTCCGGGTGTCGCCAGTCCGGCCGGGGGGGGGAGTTGTACTCCTGCAATCCAGCTGGTGGGCAGCTTCCCTCCCTTGCGGCTGCGGGAAACGCCGTGACGACCCCCTTCTCTGCTGCCGGGCAATGGAAGTGTGGCTCTCAAAATGGAAGTGCACCCCCGAACGGAGTACGTTCGGATTCTAAAAAACGTTTGCTAACCAGAACACCTTCTTCCGGTTTTGAAGTGTTCGTGTTCCAAATAGTTCGTGAACTAAGCTGTTTGTAGACCGAGGTACCACTGTATGCAGTTGCTACAATTATTCCCAGTGGTTCTGAAAGGGAAGGGCAGCATCTTATATTTGAAGTCTTATGAAAGCCTTGCTGGGAGAATGCCTGGAATCCAAGGGTGAGCATAATTCTTCCAATGAAGAGAAAATCCTGGGGCAAAGGCATTGATAAGTTGATGGCTCCTCATAAATCTACCTTTTAAAAATAAATCAGGCAGGTAAAAGGGTCCCCCAGGAAGAACTTTGTTCTGCATGAATGAAAGACACCAAAGTAGCTGCAAACAACTGAATTCTATCCAGCCCTCCAGGTCTAACCCCAAGATCTCAGCCTTGTCTCTTGACTTTCCTAACATACAAAGCAGAGGGTTTAAAAAGTGGTCTGTTTTGTTCTTTGGTTTGTGGACCTGCAGATATTGCTGGATTCTCAGCTCCAACAGCCCTAGCCTGCATGCCCAAGGGTATCAGAGATGATGGGAGACAGCACTGAGCATCACTTGGAGTCCCTCAGGTTCCCCATCACTGGATTACAGGGCTAGAGTCATGGGACATGTCAGACCAAATCCAGAAGACCCTGGAAGCCCATCTGGATCATGTAAACAGATATTGTTGCTCCCCAGCTGCCTTTGGCACTTAACTGCAGCCCCCACCAGCCCCCATCAGCAGGACTATTCTGGCTGGGCTCATGGGAGTCTGTAGTCCAAAACAGCTGGAGGGCTCCAGGCTGGTGAAGGCTGTTGTGCAACATGACGGGTGTCAGGATGCCGCAAGCTTTGGCAAGGGTGTGATAACAGCGCCTGTGCTAAACAGCCACCACAAGATAAAGCATGGGTAGGCAAACTAAGGCCTGGGGTCGGATCCGGCCCAATTGCCTTCTAAATCTGGCCCACGGACGGTCCAGGAATCAGCGTGTTTTTACATGAGTAGAATGTGTCCTTTTATTTAAAATGCATCTCTGGGTTATTTGTGGGGCATAGGAATTCGTTCATTTCACCCCCAAAATACAGTCTGCCCCCCACAAGGTCTGAGGGACAGCAGACCGGCCCCCTGCTGAAAGTTTGCTGACCCCTGAGATAAAACAATCAACTGAGACAGGAGATAACCTTTTCTGAGCATCTTCCCCCATCCTAAATACTGGAGCCAGTCTAGTTAAGCAAACAGATTTAAATCTGCCAAAAATTGATTGAGTTTATATCCCACCTTTCTCCCAGGGAGTTCTAGGTGGCTTCCATAGTTCTCCACTTCCTCATTTTATCCTCCCAACAATCCTGTGAGGTAGGCTAGGCTGAGAGGCAGTGACTGGCCCAAGGCCACCCAGTGAGCTTCACGGCCAAGTGGGAATTTGAACCCTGCTGTCCCAGGTCCCAGTCTGACACTCTGACCACCCACCCTGCTGGCTCTACAACATATGGTTACATCTCTCATGTTCAATGCTGAATGCCTCAGTGCTGTCAGAAGAACAAGAATGCGGGCTGATTTTTTTGTATTCTATGTCAATTTGTTTTTAACAGCAGTTTTTAATCCGTATTTTTAAATGAGTTTTAAAATACAGCTTTCTGTAAACCACTTGGAGGTTTTTTTGATTAAGTGGTATACAAATCTTGTGCCAGAAATAGATAATCTACCACCTCCACTGATCCCATAACACACGGTTTGCCACAGTCGTGGAAAGGCCATTTGAGGCACCGCCAAGTGCTGCTGTCCGCTGTCAGTATATGGAAACATCACCGCTGCAGACAGCCAGATTGTTGACATCACATGATGCGCCTATCTGTGGGAAAGAAGAATTTCTCAGGACGTTCACAGGCTGGATAAGTCTTTGTGAAGAGTGTAACTTGAAACCTTCTGTGTGCGCATGTTCAGGAAGTTTGTCAGACGTGCCAGAAGAACTGAACTGAAAGGACGTGTTTTTCTCTAGTGCTGTAATGTCAGAAATAAACATCATGTAAATAGATTTCTGACTTATTTTCTTTCCCCTGCGGAAGCAGGAGGGAGGGTTGTGCATTTTACCTACGCTTGGGAAAATGTCGCCTATCAAAATCTCCCTGGTCTGTCCGAGATATCAGCCAGAGGAGGTTACCGGTATGCAAGCTCCGAGGACAGTGAGAGGGGCCAGCCTCTGCGGAGGGGGCTTGCAAACCGACATCCGCCTCTGCTGAGTCCCTCCCCGTCTCCAGGGCTCTGGACAGAAGGCACCCAAGAACGGAATCCTACAAAGAGGAAGCTAAAATTAGCAGGAAACTTTGAGAGGTTCAATGCTTTGGAGAAGGGCCTTAGTAAACTGTGATTTCAAAATCCCAAAGACCTATTTTGCAGTCTTGGAAACTTGAACAGACAAAAGTTACCAGGTTTCCTTTTGTTTTTGCATTGCTGCATTCCATCAAGTGCAGCCTGTGGTTAATCCAAATCCAATCACACCATAACAATTTATCTGCAGAAAAATGACATCCTAATATTGTGTGCCCCCCCCCTTTCACAGTCCTGAAACCTGTTCCCGTTTAAAAACATAAGTACATGCACAAAGACACTGCCAGCTTTTCTGGGCATCTAACATCGAACCTGATCGTTCAAAACATGTTTACTTCTCTCCAAAGCAATACCTTTTAAGACTTCAGTGGATGAACTTCCTCTATAATCTCAGGAAATTACAGTAATTTGCAAACATCCTTTTCCTTCTGACAGCATTTCTTTACCAGGTCCTTAAATGGTGTGTGTGTGTGTGCGCTTAGAAATACTGGTGCCACTTTATAAATATTCGGGAAACACTCATGTTTATATCCAAAGGTCAGTTTTTTTCAAATTACAGGCCCTGGCTTCTAATGGCAAATGCACCCCCCAGTGAATCTTTGTTTCCAATTTATACATCAATGTTGTGATTGAAATGTGTACTTTGAGAGTCTGTTTTGCAAAAAAGGGCAGGCTGGAGGGAAGAGCCC
This sequence comes from Podarcis erhardii, assembly GCF_964252035.2. Taxonomy (NCBI): domain Eukaryota; kingdom Metazoa; phylum Chordata; class Lepidosauria; order Squamata; family Lacertidae; genus Podarcis; species Podarcis erhardii. Next base: position 3,258,040 of record NC_138503.1, on the reverse strand, counting down.
AAGCGCAGTGGCAGGGAGGTTTCTGTGCCTGCAGCGCAGTCCCAGGCTCCACCCCCATGGCATCTCCCGAGAGGGCTGAGAAAGACTTCCTGGCTGAAACCCTGGAGAGCTGCCATTCAGTGTAGAGAATGGCTCAATGAACCAATGGCCTGACTTGGTATAAGACAGTTATTCCGGCATTCTGTACTTCTCTCATCAGGGGAAGAGCCTCAGCTCACTGGAAGAGGACTTGTTTTGCATGCCAGAGGTTCAATCTCCAGCATGTCCGGGGGCTGGGGGGCTGGGAATGTCCCTTGTCTAAATCCCTAGAGAGCTGCCAATCAGTGTAGGCAATACTGAGCTAGATGGATAAAGGGTTGGATTCTGCATAAGGCAGCTTCCTCATTTCCTAATCAAATTGGCAGTTTCTGCAGAGGTACAAGGACTGGAGGATCTTATCATTTTTAAGGGAAGGGCCATAACTTTGATGGACACTTAACTTTGCAAGGCAGGGGCAGAGGAAGGGGGCGGTGGGGGCGGACTGCCCCTGGTGTCTTCGCGGAGAGGGGTGACATTCGGCACGTTGCCCACCCGTAACTCCCAAGCCTTACCCGATGGGTTGGGGGAAAGGGGGAGCTGCACCTCTTTGCCAGTGGCATTCCACCTTCCCCCTTCGTTTTGACAGCTTGGGGAAGGCTTGGGAGTCGCAGATGGGCGGTGCACAAAATGTCCGCCATCGACGGCTCACTCCGCCCCTGGCTGCAGGGTGCCACACCACTCCGTGCACCCGAGTGGCTATCCTGCACCTGGGAGGGCACCCTCCGTGTCCCGCCCCCCTCGGGAGCGCACCCACCCTGGGCAGCGCTGGCATATGCTCCACCGCTGCATTCAGGGGTTCAAATTGGGAATCTGCTTTGGAATGCAGGATACCGGTATTTCAGCCCCACGTTTTATAAGGGAAGGAATCCCCACGAGCAGTTGCAGAAAAAATCTTTGTAGAAGACTTTTATAAACCTACAAACAAAATGACGAGTCCCTAGCAGATGAAAATCAGTGAATCTCAAAAGTCTACCCTGGGGACCAGCGACAGTAGGGAGAACTGATATTCGGGTGACCAGGAAAGCAACCAAGAAGCTGGGAAACCTCTGACTCAAAGATCCCCCAACCATGAATTTACAGAGTGGTCTTAACGTAAGCAAGAAATTATTTGACAGTATCAGACGTCTCCACACCTCGTCCACACTGCAATAGGGAGCTAATAAATGCCTGTCCCCACAGAGTTGTTATACAACTTTTCATTTTTAGAAAAGGGACGCTGGACTAGATGGATCCTTAGTCTGACTCACCAGTACTACTGAATCAAGTTGCTGTAATTCAAAGTGGTGTTCAAACCCATGGAAACAACTAAATATTTGTTTATTTGTCTATTCAAATCTTGTTCGCTCAGTGTTTATTTCCACATTTTGTACCCAATCTTTGCATAAGCTTACATCTAACAAAAAAGTGTCTTTTAAAAGTGCCAGAATCATACTGGTATTCAAAAGCATACTGCCTCCAAGCAGTTGCCAAATGTTCCAAATGACCAGTAGCCTGGAGTTATGATTTGTGTTGTTCCGAGCGTTCAAAGCAAGCTGCATTCTAACTGCCTCAGAACTCCAAGGGGCAGTTGCTGCAGTGCTCAGACCAGCTTCAAGGTCTTCTCTTAGGTCAGACACACGAAGAGAAAGCCCTGGAAAAAGCCCTTGCAGACCAGAGACTAGTTGAAGAACTGATTTCATGTAGGTGCATAAATGCAGCACTCCTCAGTTCCCCACCGACATAGCAGTGTTTTCCCAGATAAGAACAAATTGACTTTTATTTCCTTTTGTCCTGTCTGAGAGCCACTTGGTAGGCTTTTCACATTTTGTGTGTGTGTGTGTGTGTGTGTGTGTGTGTGTGTGTGAAAGAGAGAGAGAGAGAAAGAGAGAGAGAGAGAGAGAGAGAGAGAGAGAGAGAGAGAATATATATGAGGACTAAAGCAAGAAAGGATTCTTTCCTGAACAGTAGCTGTATTGCGTAACTTTGGTTGGATCATGCTTAACATTTTAACAATGGAGAGGGAAGGGAGGGGAGCATAGGAATGCAGAGGAGGAGTGGACAAGACAAGAGCCCAATTATCTGCATGGAGGGGGTCCATAAGAACATAAGGGGTTGTGCGGTTGTGCAATTTCTTCACCCCTGGGGAAGTCTGATTCTTGGCACTTATGATTGCAGGTACAGCAGACTTTTCCATTCCTATGTCTCAAGGTGGGAAATGCAGAATTTGCCCTAGAATGATGGCATTGTTTTAGCTGCACATCACTGTTTGCTCAAACTTTAGAAGATGTCCATATGATACTGTCAGAGCTGCCTCTAGGTCCCAGCTCACAGAGGACCAACGCCCGGTTGATGTAATGTACAAAAGTCTTTATTGAAGTTTAGTTTCCATTTCAAACCCCAGAGCGTGCAGCCCTACGTCTTGGCCCTAGACCGGCGAAGTCCCCTCTGAGTCACTACCCCTTCCGCACCAGTTGAAGATCCTAGCCCGGCTCCACCTCCTGCGCTGTTCCTTCCTCCTCTGGGTCCTTCTGCCCCCTGGGGTTTCCTCCCTCCTGGACTCTTCTGACGCTGACCCCCCTGAGTCTTGCCCTTCCTTCCGGCGGGCTTTAGGACCTGGCTCCCTATCCGGGCTACCTGCTGTGCCGCTCGCCTGTACATTTGAACTTGGCGCGTGCGCCCAGCCGGTGACTTTCCTCTTGACCGTTTCCCCGCTCTCCGATGGAGGCGTGGCCAATCCTGACTCATCTCCTCCCTCTGGTGGTGAGAAGACTGGTCCCGATGCCTGGGACTCCTCCCCCCCACTACGCTCTGGTGGGGACGCTGGTCCTGATTTCCAACTGCTGCTCAGGGAGTCCCCGCTGGCCCCTTCCTTCTGGGGTTTCCCCCTTGGCACCCCCCTTGCCCTGGCCATCGGCGCTCCTCTCTGTGAATCTTCCGATTCACTGGAGAGACTCGTGGAATCTCTCTGACCACTGTCACTGCCTACACCCCCTCGGATTCCTCCTCCTCACTCTCCATTTGCTCCTTCTCCTGTGTCTCTGCTCCTGAACCCCTGACATCCATCCCCCCCTCAAAGCCCCCCCTTCCCCCTCCCCCTCTCCAGGTGTGGGTTCCGGGAGCTCCAGTGTTGTGGGGGTGAGCGCTGGATACAGTTCGTCCCCGGTGGCTTGCAGCCATCGGGATAAGTCCAGGAAGTCCTGGGCTCATCGACGGCGATCTCCTCTGCTTCCATCTCCTGGGCGGTGTGTTCGAAACCTGGAGCCGCCCCCAAATCACCCAAGACCCCCTCTCCCCCTGTCGCCAGGGGTGACCCCTCATCCCAGGGTCCCTTCAGCAGGTCTCTGCGCCAGCCCACCTCGGGCTGGTCCTCCCACCAATAAGATCCCCCCGTGCCAGACCCTGAGAGCGATCCCTCTGGGGAACTGTCTCCCGGGGCCGACTCTTCAGCTGAAGAGAAACCCCGGAAAGTGCTGGCCGAGAGTATGGGTGTGAACAGACAGTCGTCGAAAAAGTCCGCTGGCATGGGCTTGTGCGGGAATAGTGTATGGAATTCGTCTTTGAGCCACTGTTCCTCCAGTGCATAATCCGGCACCCACCTGTTGGCGCTGGCCGGGGTGTCCTCTGTGGCGAGGAGATATTCAATCCCTTCCTCCCCCCACCTTGAGTCTAAAATCTCTGTGGCTTCATTGAGTGGCTCCCCTCTGGGCGACCCCCCTCTCGTGGGCGCTTCCCTGAGCGGGTCTGGTGCTGTCCCTGGCGCCTGAAACCTGTGAGGGGCCTTGTAGGGCGTGAGCACTGATCTATGAAAGACCGGGTGCATCCTGGACCCCTCCGGGAGTGTCAACCAGAAGGCCACTGGGTTGATCTGCGCCTCGACTTGGTAAGGCCCTAGCTGCTTGTGTCCGAGCTTCTTCTTGGCCAACGATCTGGCCGGGACTGCCTGGGCTGCTAACCAGACCCAGTCTCCCACCCGGATGTCCTCCCCAACTCTCCTGTGTCGGTCTGCCTGCACTTTGTAAGCCTGTTTTGCTAGCTCTAACTGCCTCCTGAGCTGCTCGTGGACCTCCTGCAACTCAGCTGCCACGGCCTCTGCTCCCTGCGGCTCCCCCTCCCTCACTTTCTCCAAACCCGGGAAGGTTCTGGGATGCCGCCCATTGTTGGCGAAAAACGGTGTCACCCCCGTGGACACGTGCTTCGTGTTGTTGTAGGCAAACTCGGCCAGCGGTAGGTAGTCCACCCAGGTCGACGGCTGCTGGTTCGCGTAGCATCTCAGGTACTGCTGCATGATGGCGTTGACCCTCTCCGCCTGTCCGTTGGTCTGCGGGTGTCTCGCCGACGCCAGGCTGACCTTGACGTTCAGGATGCCCATCAGCTTCTGCCAGAAGTTGGAGATGAACTGGCGCCCCCGGTCGGACAAGATAGACCGTGGCAGGCCATGCACCTTGAACACGTGGTCTATGAACAGCTTAGCGGTCTGCTCCGCCGTGGCCACCTTCGCGCAAGGAATGAAGTGGGCCATCTTGGTGAACAAGTCTACTACCACGAGTACTGCTGTCTTGCCTCTCGAGCTGGGCAGATCTGTGATAAAGTCCAGAGCCACCCTCTCCCACGGTTCGAACGGTGTCTGTAGCGGTTCCAACAGGCCCGCCGGCGGCCTGTGTATTGGCTTGGCCCTTTGGCAGGTGTCGTACCTATTGACGTAGTCCGCGATTTCCCCCCGCATCTTGGGCCACCAAAAGTCTCTGGCTACTAATTCCACCGTCTTCTCCTTGCTGAAGTGCCCAGCGCTGGGCGCGTCGTGCAGCTGTTGCAGTACTCTCGCGCGGAGGTCGTCTCCCGGTACGTAGAGAGCCCCTCTGCGGATGAGCAGTCCGTCGCGTATTTGGAACTCGTCGTCCCTCGCCGTGCCGCTGCGCACCTCCTCCATCTTGGCTCGAGCGAAGGAGTCCGTCTGCAGCGCGCGACGTACTGCGTCCAGGTCCACTGTGGCTGAGGCGCATGCCCACGCCTTGGGCGTGAAAATGTGCTTGGCCGCCGGTGCCTCTTCCTCGAGATACTGCGGTTTCCTGGACAGCGCGTCCGCCATGATGTTGTTGTCCCCTGGGATGTATTCTATCCTGAAGTCGAAATCTGCAAAGAACTCCACCCAGCGGATGTGTCTCTGGTTCAGGAACCTCGCCGTGCGCCAGTACTCCAAGTTCTTATGGCCCGTGCGGACCTGCACCGTGTGTTTGGCTCCGATGAGGAAGTGCCGCCACGCCTTGAAGCTGCATGTATGGCCAGCAACTCCCTGTCCCAGATGGTGTAGTTCTGCTCCGCTTTGCTGAGTTTTCTGGAGTAGAAAGCGCACGGCCTCCAGTCCCCCTGGTGGTCTTGCTGCAACAGGACGGCCCCCACTGCCCTGTCTGAGGCGTCCGTCTCCACCCTCATGGGCCTGCTGGGGTTTCCCCCTTGGCACCCCCCTTGCCTTGGCCATCGGCGCTCCTCTCTGTGAATCTTCCGATTCGCTGGAGAGACTCGTGGAATCTCTCTGACCACTGTCACTGCCTACACCCCCCTCGGATTCCTCCTCCTCACTCTCCATTTGCTCCTTCTCCTGTGTCTCTGCTCCTGAACCCCTGACAGATACTGTGCCTAAATATCTAACGGTTATCTTTTGCCTGTGTTCTTCTCCAGCTTGCTTCCTATCGCCAGCCTTCCCAGTACCAAAGCTAAAGTTCCACCCCAGGCGCATTGTGGCTCCTTTTCGGTATGGCTGTTGTGCAGGGTATCCTGTTTGCAACTGGGTGCCTTTGCCCTGGCTCTTATGGGCTGCATTTTGAGCATCTGCTCCACATCTGCCAACCTTGAATGGAGAGAGTGGCAGGTTGAGAACATCATGGGCAGCAACAAACCTGGCATTGTAGGGACTGGGATCTGGGGTGCCTGTTCTATGCGTAGAATTACAATGAAGAAAATCAACATTATATGCATACCATTAAACGATGAGGAGTCCCTACCCTCTGAAATCATCCTTGCCCAGGACTTGATGCCACTGGCCTCAATTGCCAATGCGGTGACCGTTTTTTTGTATTGCCTTTGCACTAACATCTTTGCGCCTGGAAAACACGATGATTTCATTGCTACCTTCTTTTTCATTGGAGCAATGATGGACGTGGCAGCAGGTACATATGTACTTATTTCCATTTTGTGGAATCTGCATTCTATATTAACAAACAAAGGAATTCAGCTTCCTGGGGTTTTGGCAGTGCCTCCCATTCCAACAGAACATGTTGGAATTTCTATCTACGTGGGGTTTATTGCTGCAGCTTCACAGCTCTTAAGTGGAACGCTGGTTCTGGGTGAAAAGTATTTTTGGAAAATGAGTGAAATAAACACTTCAAACAAAAAAATTGTAAACGACCCAGAAAGTGTTACAGACACTGAACGCCCATCACTGAGGATTAAGTGCAGGCAGTATTACTCTTCTGCGACACTTGAGTGTGAAGAAATACCCACTATTTGGCGGAGATATCAAAGTCAAATTAAAACGGAAACCATGCCAGACGCATTAGGAATGTGGCTAAGGAATGTCCCCAGTCCTGTGACTGGCTTGTTTTTAACGGTAGCATAGAACGTTGTGTATATTTATTATCAAATTTGTTGGTTTTTATCTTTTCTTATGCATATTTTCTTCATGACCCCATGCTCTGGTCCATGGGGGTCAAGAAGTGTCAGACACAACTAACCAAGTAAACAACAACAAATGCATATTCTGTTTGATTTTTTCTTTTTAACTGAATGCTTCTATATCCTACCCTGGGATGCTTACAACATAGTTAACCCTAACTATAAATAGGAGGAATAAATGAAAAGCATAAAACTGGTATACCATATTTTTCGCTCTACAAGACGCACCAGACCATAAGACGCATCTAGTTTTTGGAGGAGGAAAACAAGAAAAAAAATATTCTGAATCCCAGAAGCCAGAATAGCAAGAGGGATCTGGCTTCTGGGATAGCCTCTTGCTGTTCTGGCTTCTGGTATAGCCGTGCGAAGCCTCTTCCGGGCAGCGGGAGGAAGGCTCCCCCAAGAGCTGCACTCCCTTTAAAGAGCGAGCGGAGCATCTTTAAAGGGAGTGTTGAGCAGAGCCTCCCGCCTGCTTTCGCTACATAGGACGCACACACATTTCCCCTTACTTTTTTTAGAAGGGGAAAAGTGTGTCTTATAGAGTGAAAAATACGGTATTTGGGTATTTATTTTATGCTATATCTCTTTTAGCAATAAAAAGAATTCGATCTCATAGCACACTTATGCTGGAGTGCTTATTTTGTTGCAGACTCTACCATCTATAGTGCTTTTCAAATTTTCTGCATTTCAGAAGCACTGCAAATTGCAAAAGGTTCTGGGGCATGCTTGCTCACTCTCCCCCCCCCTCTCTCTGTGTGTGTGCAATCTGTTTTAGAGAGAATACTGGCCAAGCCTTTGAGTGCCTGTGTGCTGCTCCCAGCCCTGGCCAAGAAGAACAATGATCAGGAACACTCGGTTTCAGTGCCCCAGAGATACCTAGGCCACTTCCAGCTTTAGGCAGAATAAAAAATTAAAAACAAAACAAAATAGCACCACACACCAAAGAAGTGAGACGTAATTAAATATGATGAAATATCTGTGAACAAAAAATAACCATGTCTTTTACCAAATCATACCTCTCATTTGCTTAAATTTTCAGCTCTAAGCTGAGAGTGTGCATCACATTTTGGTCTGCTGCAGGTAGAAACAAGTTGAGAGAAGAATCAAATACCCCCCAAAATAAGGACTATATCTGAGGCTCACTTAATTATACAAACTATAATTTTGAACAGATCCATGTTTTCTTAGAGTTCTGTAATTTTTTTCAGTTTTTAGGCTTCCAGAAGGTTGGTTTTGCTGCCAAATTTCACCAGCTCTTATTTTACTTTATTGCTAAATACAATTTGCTTTCCCGCAGTGATTTGCAGCTAGGAATGACTTTGACAGAAGACGACGGGTATTTAGGAACAAATTTCCCTGTACAACACAGTAAAATTGTTATCTATACAGACTGTGCTCTCTGTGTCTATAATCCATACCGTAAAAGGAAAAATACACTACACATTTGTAAAAGTCAACAGTTTCATAACGAAACCTTGGACATAGTAATCTTTGACCTGTGTATCCAGCCTAGGCCACTACTTTCCTGATAACTGCTGGTGTCATTGTTCTCCATCTCAATCAACTTGCTCACTTCATCCTTTGATTTCTCAAAATTTGTTCTTGAGTAAGTTATGATGATACCTGTCAGAGTCACCTGGTCCCTGTGCTGGCTTATTAGACATTGTTTACTTTGTTGACATTGGGGTATTTGAACTTTTCCATAGAAAGCCTAGCAGGGAGGATTTTGTTTCCTAACACAAACATATTTTTGCTTTGCTAGAACATATCAACATAACTTTTGTATAGAAGAGCATACAGTTATTTTATTATTATTTATTTTAAAGCATCTTTGTCCTTCACCCCCCCCCCCCGGGCAGAGGAAGGGGGGTGCAGTGGGTGCGACCTGCCCCAGGTGTCATCCCTGGGGGGGGGTGACATTACTGCCCCGCCCCCTGGGATGCTCGCCCTGCCCCTGCAGGTGGCTAGCCCTGCCCCCAGGTGCACAGCATGTGTGGCGCTTCGGGGGCGGGAGCAGCTAGCTCCGCCTCTGGCAGAAGGTCCTGGATTCATTCACCATCATCTCCAGCTAGGGCTGTCAGTGTAGACAATATGAAGCTGGACGGACAGTCCATATCAGGCAGCTTCCCATGTTCCTGTGAGAGGTGTTTGGAGGGTGCAAACTAAAGGGCTGCTCTTCAGTCTTGCCTTCTGGTTTGCCCTCACTGGTTCTCCTGACTACAGGTTGCCTCCTATACCTCCTGCATCTTGGGTCTCCGCAGACAGTTGTCCTCAACCCAGACCTGGCAGTGTGCAAGAACCCAAGACTGGGTTTCAGCTGAAAGACAACCACATCCCTCCAAATTGGATTGGGGCAGCAGTACTGGGGAAGACTTGTTAAAATCTGTGCAGCTCCAATTTTCAGTGAAACTGATGGACAGTAGCTTTCAGTCTGACATAGGAAAGCATGGTTTACTTGCAGAGTTTCCTGCTGAAAGATGCAGTGATGGTCACAGGTGTGGATGACTTTTGAAAGGGAAGGTGACAAATCCCATCAGTCAGTGGCTATAAGCAATTACACCTAGACAGAGCCTCTAGAACTAAATGTGGATTAGTACAATTTATGAACCAATACTTGGCAAGGCAATAATGCTTAGAAGACCTTATGGAATATAAGGGTATCAGTCACTGATTCTTATATTGTGGGATCCAACACCCTGGGGCTCCTGGTATGTATCTAGGTTTTTAATCTCAGACCAGGTGTGGGAATTCTCTGGTTTACAGGCCAAATGTGTTAAGGGGCATGACTTGATGTCAGGGAACTGCAGGCAGCGAGGGAGGAAAGAATTAGAGGATACAGGGAACAATCTCCACTGCTCAGTACTGAGTCCTCCTCAGAAGACAGAGAAGAGGATAGTGAGTCTGGGGAGGAAGGGGTGCTTCAGAGAGAGGGGGGTCCACGTCACAGGGGAAAACAGAAGGGGCTGAGCCGTTGGCTCTGTTGGTCTCGAGGGAGAGGGAAAAGAGAAAGTAGTTTGAGCAACGCGTCATGAGAGACGGGTCGCTTTGTTTATTCTGCATGTAATCTTGTCAGAAGGAAATAAAGAAAGGAATTTATGGCTGGCTGCCGGGAGTGTTTCTCTGCTAAGTGCAGCAACGCATGCAGCTGACCAGCTGACACTTGAGGTGTGTCCTGAAGGCCCCACTTGACCCACAGGCTGCAAATTCTGCGCCGCTGTCATAGTAGTATGGATAAAGCAGTATTGATAAAGCAGTAAAGAAAATGCAGCTGACCTGGTATGGAAGGACCTCTTGCTCAACTTCCATGCATAGGATTGGCTTCCCTCGGAGAAATAAGATTCATAGCTCTTTAGCAAAGCTCTTCTAATTCCCTTGAACTTTTGGAGGCACATTCCACAAACATGGAAAGGGCAGAATTAGTGTGCAGATGCCGAAATACACTCTTGTAATCAATAACCCTAAAGGTGACAGACTGACATTGTTTCTGACAAAGGCCTGAAAACAAGCCCAGTTTGGCAATACTGTAAAGAAGACTTCTTTTACCCTTGATTGACTTCAATTACGCTGCTTTGTTGCTGATATACCCACAATAACAGGAGGAGAGATAATGAGCAGTAAAGCTTTTTCACCCATGAAATTGCTCTCCGTGTACTCCTTTTACTTGGGAAGCTCAAGGACAGGGATGTGTTCTTTTCTTTTAAAAAAGGTTTTAATTTTATTTTAAATGATAAATGACAGTGGTCTAACTGGTTGCTGCTGAAGAAAAGTAGGCTGCTTACCTACCAGGCTCTTCAGCACAGCTATTACCTGTTGTGATAAAGTCTTGTTTGTGGGCTTCCCACAGGCATCCATTTGGTCCCTGTGAGAAGAGGACCCTGGACTCGATGGGTCACCAGCCTGATCCATCAGGTTCTTCTTACGTTCTTATGAGAGATAACTTGGTTCTGACTAGACATCAGAAGCTTAATAACTTTGTAACCCACCTGCACCTTCAGGGAGAGTGAGTTCCACAGCCAGGGTGCCACCATAGTGGAGTGCCACCCATGCCAACGGGAAAGCATAAAGGGCCACCCATGCCAAATTTAGGGCACAAACAAGTCAGAAAAGGGAGAGAAGCTCTGAGAGGTACCTGGCCCCAGCTTAATTAATGAAAACATCTTGAATTGGGCTCAGTGCCCATGAATTAGCTGCAGTTTCTGGACTGCCTTCAAGGGAAGCCCCACAGACAGCACAATACAATAATCAAGATGTGATGTTACCAGAACTCACAGCACTGCGGCAAGGGACTTGAGTTGATAGCAACCATTTCAAAAATCCAAGACATGTTTTTATCTTGTTCCATCACTGCTCCATTCTGACAAGAGGAGGTCAATGTTTTAACTTTCTTCACAACTTGGTCAAATGTTTTCTGCCTTCAAATACATCTTCTGAGACAGCTGGAGCAGCGGCACACAATGGGCAAAAGAAAGAAGACACAGTGGTCTCATGTCGCCATGAGCCAGAATATCTGACCTACTGTGGTTTACTGAGAATGGTCATGCATGCTGCCCGATTGCGCCCACTTTGCTCCTTCCCTTGACACAAGCGTCTGGTAATGGTTTGCTGCTCCCTGATAAGCCAAGATCAGCACACAGACCATGGCTTCAGGTTGGCTGGGTTTGTGGTTTGGTTCCCCTTCTGCTCATGCTATGGAAGGAGGAGAGTGGAAGTGATTGCAAAGTGTGCACCATCCTGCTGCCAGCTCCCAGTAAAGCTTAGTAAGTTTGGACAGAATGTTTGGAATCTGGATGCTGTCCGTGATAATATGTCTGGGTTATTGTGATGCTCAAATGGAAGTGTTTTAGCACAGACTCTCTTAAAACTTGAAAACATGGGGTGTCCCCTCTTTCCTTATAGGCAGAGCCTTTTTTGCCACTCCTAGATTAAAATATGGAAGTGTAACATGAAGTAAGATAAAACTGCTTCAGGGGCCCAATTTGTCTCCTGTGATGCCAACTGAGCACCTTCAGTTTAGCACGATTCCAGAGTGAGATAATTTTGCAGTCATTTCTAGCAAGAGAAAAACTGTAGTTCTGAATTAAAATATTTATTTTTCCTTAATATGTAGGAGGTTGTGGAGCTATTTCATAATCTAATCTTGATGTAATGCTTTTGTAGTTACTCCAGGGATGACTTTACTTTTAATAAAACTTTTAAACCGGGGGGAGGGGATATTTTAACTCAATGCCTAATGATGTAAAAATGGTCTCTTAGGACTTAGCATTCGGGGTTTTTTAATGCCTCCAAGGCAACAAATCTTTGTTTATTGTATTGTTATTATTTTTAATGTTGGAGCTGGAGTGAAAACGAATGCCATTTATTTTACTGTAATGTGCTTTATAGTAAAGCTTTGTTGCAACAAGGAAACAGATAAAGAACAGAACAGAGCAGGAACTTGGACAGCAGATGCTTTGCAAGCAGGAGACCCGAGGATCAATCCCGGGCACCTCTTAGCTGGGAGCACTGCAGAGGCTTGAACGAGATGGTCCTTTGGGTTCCTTCCAAATCTATAATTCTATGACTCTAGGTAGGCAAGGGATTGGAAAAGATTCCTATTAATGCTTAGAGAGCCACTGCCAGCCAATGAAGACCCAACCATGTGCCCTCCTGATGCTTTGGAATACCAACACCCTTGACCATGGGCAAAGATGACTGCAGTTGATGGGACTTTGGAGTCCAAGACCAGGGAAGGCAGTTGCAGTCAACACTAAGGTACACAGACCATTAGTCTGACACAGTATGAGGCAACCGTGTTTCTATGAAAGTGGAGCAAATTTTGGAGCGAAGAGCAATAGCTCAGTAATAGAAGACCATAACTTTAATTGCTGGCAAGTGCAGTAGACGGGGAAGGGAAAGAGCTCTATGGGAGAGCCACTGCCAGTCAAAACAGACAATATCAGGTGAGATGAGCAAACTGCGTGACCTGGGATTAGTCAGCTTACTAGGTTCCTAAGTTCTCCACCCCAACATCAGAGCAAAAGAAGAGCCTGGCTGTTGGATCAGCTGTGTCAGCACAAAAACTTGCATATTCCTGGGCCAAAAGAAAGAAGTTGGCCTAATAATAAAAAATAATAAAGCAGCCAGGCCAGCTATTCTGTACTTGGTGACCCAGGGCCATGAGCATTTAAGCAGTGCATCTTTTGATGCTGTGGCCAAGGATTTCATGCACTGGACCTTGTCAACTGTTCAAATGTCAAGTTCACTGAAGGCCAATTAATTGTGAGATAAGACACTCTATAAATCAATAAAATAAATACAGGGCTGTCATTGGCAATAGCTTAATGATCCCTCTTACCTACTCCTCAGTCATGGACTTCTGCCATTCACTTTCATGTAATTTGTTTTTTCCAAACAATCTCCCTCCATCACAAAAAATCATATATAATGTAGTCATTCTATTATTGAAACACCTGAGAAATAGAGCAGGGGAAAGAGGGCATAACAGGAAACCTTTGTTTGAGATATGGAAATCCTCTGAGATACAGTCGTCATACCCTCCATATGAGTCGCTCTCATGCGCTAGTTATTGCCCACATTTGCTTATTGGATTTCGCGGCTTATAGTAACAGTGCAGCTTGGGCTGTCTGAGGTGGTTATGGAGAAGAACAAAAGGACCGCTGCTCATGTGTCAGGGTGGGATGTGAATGGGCTGGACATTATTAGGTTCAAACACTACTCTGCAAGGACACCAAACTGTTTTCTTGCGCTCTGCACCATCAAGTAGGCACCATCACCACCAGGCCATACTATAATAACACATTATGAGTGTGAGGGGGTGGAGGCCCCTTCCAGAACTGGGGCAGCCTGATAATGAGGGTCCAGCAGGAACCTGCTCTCTCTCACCTCACCCATCTCCCTGTCCGGCCCCACCTCTCACTCATTCCACAGTGCCTGTCACACCATCTCCCCCAGTGCCATCAGACATAGGGGGATGCTCCACTAGCTCTGCCCACCTACAACTGCTGATCTTCTGACAAAAAGGTGTAACTTGCCCCTCAGATCCACCTCCATACCCGAGAACTAGGAAGTAGCCAATGTAACACTAATTTTTCAAATGGGATCTGGGCAGGGTGAGAGGGTGGATCCTAGAAATTACAGGTTTGTCTCTGTAAAACTGGCAAAAAGTAATATTAATGATAAAATAAACAAGCATATAGAAGAATAAGTTTTGCTGAAGTAAAGCCAGCATGGTTTCTGCAAGGGCAAGCCCTGCCTCATGAACCTATCAGAATTCTTTCAGGGTGTCAAAAAGCATAAAAATAGAGATGATCCCATTGATACTATGTACTTGGATTTTCAAAAAAAAGCTTTCAGCAAGGCACTTCACCAAAGCTGTCTGAGTAGGCTTAGCAAACATGGAATATAAGGAGAGGTCCTCTTGTGGATCAGGAATTCATTAAATTGCAGGAAGCAGAGAATGGGGAAAATGGAGAGTTCACTGGGTAGAAAAGAGTAGAAAGTGGAGTCCCGCAAGGATAAGTATCGGAACCTGTGCTTTTTAACTTGTTCATAAGCAATCTAGAGTTAGAAGAAGAAGAAGAAGAAGAAGATTGGATAAATTCCTGGAGGAGGAGAGGGCTGTGGATGGCTACTACCCCTGGCTAGGCTCTGCCTCCATGGTCGGAGGCAGTAATGCTCTGAATACCAGTTTCTGGGAATAATGGGCAGGAAAAGTGCTCTGGCACTCAGGTCCCGCTTGCTGGTTCCCCACAGGCATCTGGTTGGCCACTGTGACAACAGGGCTGTGCTGGACTACATGGGCCATTGGCCTGATCCAGCAGGGAGCTTCTTACGTTCCTATGAATTCAACAGGTAGTCCCTTCCAACTCTAAAATTCTATGAATCTATCTTACCCCCTTTTAAAGCTACTTGTTGTACACAAGGCACATACATCTCCCATGTTCTGGCTTTTCCGTGCCACTTCCTTTTGTCAAGCAAATGGCCGCACCAAACCCCATTGTGCCTAACAGCGGTTTTCACTCACAGCAGCCTGTAGCAATTACAGTGGTACCTCAGGTTACAGACGCTTCAGGTTACAGACTCCACTAACCCAGAAATAGTCCCTCGGGTTAAGAACTTTGCCCCAGGATGAGAACAGTAATCGTGCTCCGGCAGCACGGCAGGAGCAGGAGGCCCCATTAGCTAAAGTGGTGCTTCAGGTTAAGAACAGTTTCAGGTTAAGAACGGACCTCCAGAATGAATTAAGTACTTAACCAGAGGTACCACTGTACTAATCATAATTATAGAAAGGGAACGTTATCGCTGTCAGTGTTTACTTGATTAGCTGTAATTTCTTCACAAGCTTAGCAAGACGCCTCTGATAGGAAGAGTTGGGGAGAGATGAAATGCAATGCCAGTACAAAAAACCAAACCTGAAACTCAAAACGAGAGGCCTTTCTTGTTAAGAAATGGGTTTCACATATCCCCTAATTCTCTCCCTTTGAAGGAGGTTGGTGGGGGTGCAGGGGGTGGGATAGGAGAAGCTGCATATCACACAGTTCTCATTTTTGCAGAGAATGGGCATGCATGGCTATAGAGAAGTCCTCTGGAACTGTCAGGCTGAGCTAAGGTTGGCCTCCTGACAGATCAGAGAACACTGGGCCACCTGGCAGGGGGCAGAAGAGTCTAGTATTTAATGACATAAATCTAGCAGAGAAAAGAGCCAAGTGCAACAATACATCAAATGAAACAGATAAGAATAAACACAATCAGTGAAACGTAGGAGCGACTTAACATGCATGATTCTCATTTTTTAAATGGCACCTGCAGTTAGAGGAGCTGATCACAATCTCTCTCTCTCTGTACTACAGACAGTCTCAATACAAATTCACACACACATGCAGGTAGGGAAGCAATGTTCCCTGTTGCTCCAGCAGATGACATCACTCGTGCTGTAGAAAAGGGCCAGGAGTTATATGCTCCTGCATTTCCCCTCTATAACACCACTGTTTGACATCCAAGCAAAATGAGGCTGGCTGAAAGAATTGATGCTTTTGAATTCTGGTGCTGGAGGAGACTCTTGAGAATCCCATGGGCTGCAAGAAGATCCAACCTCTCCATTCTGAAGGAAATCAGCCCTGAGTGCTCATGGGAAGGACAGATCCTGAAGCTGAGGCTCCAATACTTTGGCCACCTCATGAGAAGAGAAGACTCCCTGCAAAAGACCCTGATGTTGGGAAAGATGGAGGGCACAAGGAGAAGGGGACGACAGAGGACGAGATGGTGGGACAGTGTTCTCGAAGCTACCAGCATGAGTTTGACCAAACTGCGGGAGGCAGTGGAAGACAGGAGTGCCTGGCGTGCTCTGGTCCAGGGGGTCACGAAGAGTCGGACATGACTAAAGAACAAAAATTGCTCATCTGTGTTGTGTGTGCCCAGTCCTCTGTGTTTATTTGGAAGGATGGTCAACTGAGTTTACTGGGACTTGACTCACATAATGGTACACCTCCCCCCCCCCACAGGATGGCAGGTCAAATCCCTCTAATATTGAATGGTTCTCAGCATGCTTTAGTATTTCTGCATCTCCCATTTCCAGAGGTTTTGATTTTGTGACAAAGAAACCTAGCAAAAGAGGAGGAGAGAATTTATCTGAATCTCACCTTTAGGGTCAGCCTGACGGTGTTGCATTCCTGGAAAGGGTTCAGTTTTAGCATCTCACCCAGGCTGCAGCCTGAGGGCTGGTGTTGTAGCTCACAGCAAACGCAGACACTGTCACTGTCAAATTTAATCTGAGAAAAGAATAAAAAAGAACAGGCCAAAGTTTTAGTAAGTGCAAAACAACCAACCAAACAACACCCCAAACCTACAAAGGATTTAATAACATGACTTGATTTGGTCAACTAAGGTACGAATGCTAAAAACTAAGGAATGAATGCTTCCATGGCCGAGTCCCCTTTCACTCAAAAGTATCAAATCATGTTTTTTTAACCCTCTGGGAAGTATAGGCAGAACACTTTGCTACTCGCAAGGTGATGGGGGGGGGCATCCTTTCATTGTAACCTTTGCTGGCAGCTTCATTACAGGTGCCCTCGATGACTCAGGCTTTCCTCCAGCTGATCTGATAGCATGGAAAGTAAATTAGATGAACAGAATCCTAGGAAGAAGGAAGCTGAGTCAGGAGGCTGAGCCTAGAGGAGGAGGAAGAGGAAGGCCTCTTACCTTCCAAACCTTTTCACATGTTCTACTGCAAGTCAGGTGTCCCCCATCTTATATTTGTGCAGCTGGTTCTTCCTGCCTAAATGTGGAACCTGACATTTGCACCAATGGTTCATTTTGTTAGTTTTGGCTCAGTTCTCCAATTTTTTAAGGTCAGCTTGAATCTGATTTCTATCTTCTGTGGCATTAGCTACCCCTCCCAGTTTGGTGTCATCCACAAATTGGATGAGCATCCCCTCAATTCCTTCATCCAAGTCGTTTATAAAGACACTGAACAACAACGGACCCAGGACAGAACCCTGTGGCACCCCACTTGTCACTTTTTCCAGGGTGACGGGGAACCATTAATGAGTCCTCTTTGGGTTTGGTCAGTCAGTCAGCTATAAATCCACCTAACAGTTACCTCGTTCAACCCACTTTTTACTAGCTTTTCCACAGGAATATCATGGGGGATTTTATCAAAAGCCTTACTGAAATCAATATATACTACATCTACAGCATTCCCCTGATCCACCAAGCTTGTAACTCCATCAAAAAAAGAAATGAGGTTTGTCTGGTATGACTTGCATCCTTTTCTAAGTGCCTACAGACAAATTGTTGAATTATCTGTTCTAGGACCTTTCCTGGTATTGAGGTGAAGCTCACCAGTCGGTAGTTACCTGGATTTTCTTGCTAAGGAGCACAACATCTGCTTTCCATGCAAAATGTCCCAGGTTCATCTCCAGGAAGAACTGGAGATGAAAGATTCATTTCCAAAACCACAGAAAGGCAGATCTCCTGCTTATCAACAAGCAGGGGCTAAATTTGTTGCACAGAGAGCATCCCAATCTGACACTTCCAATGGGGTTGGGCTAGAAGATGACCCTTGGGATCCCTTCCAGTTCTATAAGTCTATGCTTTTATGAAAAGGAACATACAAAACGCATACTTCACTAACAAATGCATTATACAACAGTGGAGAGTGCATATTTCATGTGAAAAGTAAATATTTTATGTGGGGGAATGTGAACAAAATGCGTAAAGGAACAGGGCACAATGACAATGCAACAGGATGGGGTGGGCCATTGACTGGAAGACCAAAAGGGGGCAGATTAATTGCTCAGCCTTCAGCTCCTTACAACCCCATCTTTACATTTTGGAAGGGCAGCTGGCAGAAATTTAGAAATTTACAGCATCCCAACTTTTTGCTCCCGTTGTTGACAGTTGCCAAAGGCTGATAAAAGCTTGCCAGAGAAACAACAAAGATCAAAAATAGATTTTTTAAAACAGAAACACTCTATCTTTTTAAGCCCTCCTTGTGTACTCATAGTGTTGGCTCACTGGCAGCTTGGGGTGTCCTCTGAGCCATTTACAGAGCTGGCTAGGGCAGGAAAGAGGGGAGAGGGGATCCCTCTGTTCTATTCTTCGCTCTGGCTCCGACCTGCTGGGGTATCTTGGCCAAGCATGGCACAGACTTTGTGGCTCACACTGAACTCTATAAAATAATTCCAGCCTCCCACACAGCGGCAGCATTAGTCTTAATTAACTGATAGTTGTCAAATACCAAGGGGGGTGGGGAGAGAGAAATACAGTGGTACCTCGGGTTACATACGCTTCAGGTTACAGACTCCACTAACCCAGAAATAGTGCTTCAGGTTAAGAACTTTGCCTCAGGATGAGAACAGAAATTGTGCTCCGGCGGTGTGGCAGCAGCGGGAGGCCCCATTAGTTAAAGTGGTGCTTCAGGTTAAGAACAGTTTCAGGTTAAGTACAGACCTCCGGAACGAATTAAGTACTTAACCAGAGGTACCACTGTAGCTATCATCATCCTTTAAAATATGATACCTCTTTTTGGACTTCTGGGCATAAATATGTATTTGTTTCAGGAATTATAATCTGCTGCTCTTCTCAAATGAGGTCTCAAAGCAGAGGAACAACAGGGGCAGTGCAGAAGCCCCCCCCCCCCCGTATTTCTAAGGGACAGAGGCTCTCTTCTCATGTGAACCAATGGTGGGTTCTGTGTGGGGCTGGAGAATGTGGCATTTTCCCAGGTGGCCACCTTCAGACTTTACTTTGATGCATGGGAGAAGAAATCCCCTGGTATTCAAAACCAAAAACATGTACATCCAAAGAAAAATACCAACTGAATCAGCACCCCAGTCCTAATGGCAGGAGAGCCTCCAAAACGCTCCAGAGCCTTGTACCAACCTATCCTTCAGTTCTTATTTCTTGATATAACCTTGCCCAGAACCTCTAGCACCCTCAGTCAACCAAAGATCTCCTCTATTAAATATCTCTCCTCACTGCTCCTTGCTGAATATTTCATAAAATTGTGGAACAGTAGCATTGGTCACCTGGACCAACCTGCTGCAATGCAGGAATCACGCAGCACGTAGGTAAGCTCTCTCCCACAGGAGGCAGCGATGGCCACCAACTTGGGTGGCTTTAAAAGAGGACTGGACTGGACTGGAGGAGGCGATCAATGGCTGCTAGCCAGGGTGGCTTCTCTGCCTTCACATTGGAAGCAGCAATGCTTCTGAATACCATTTGGTGGAAACTGCAGGAAGGGAGAGGGCTCTTGTGCTCGGATCCTGCTTGGGTTTTCCCATTGAAGCATCTGGTTGGCCACTGTGAGAACAGGATGCTGGACTAGATGGGCCATTAACCTGATCCAGCAGGTTCTTCTTACCTTCCTATACAACGGGTCTACTCAGGAATAAGCAGCCCCTGGTTGCCCTTCACTGCCGGCAGCTGTGCTCAGGTGCGGTTTTGGAGGCCAGAGGTTAAAAGGCCTCTCTTTTGGAGTTGAATGCTTAGAGGTTACACATCAAACCTGACTCTGCTTGAGGAGTTTCTAAATTTGCTGCTCCTTCATGACCAACCAAATTTATTTTATCACTAAGACAAAATAAATTTCCAAAGCCTAGTCTGAGAAGCAGGCAGGGGTGTTTTGTTCAAAAAAAGCTGTCCTTTCCATTTAATTTGTGAATTTAAGAAGTCTTGAAAACAAAAGAGCTAAGAAAGGGGGAGAAGGGAGAAGAGAAAAATCTACAACACACCAAAAAACTGAGGAAATTTCTCTTGCGCTTTTAATTCTTTGATGACAGCAGGACATCCAGCTATGAGGAGGGGGGCAGGATTTTGTGGTTTGCATGAAACCCATAAAAAGCAAAATATATGTGAGGAAACCTGCACAACCGGATATTATTAAATCATTTGTACTAGATAGCACTCCATGGAATGTTTCCCCTCCTATACAGTGTGAAAGAGGACACCATCTTTGGCTACAATTTAAATATAGTGGTATCTCTGTTTAAGAACAGTCCGCTTTAAGAACGATTCAGTTTACGAACTCCGCAAAACCAGAAGTAGTGTCCCAGTTTGAGAACTTTACCTCTGTCTAAGAATGAAATCCGAACAGTGGAAGGGCGGCAGGAGGCCTCATTAGGGAAAGCGTGCCTCAGTTTAAGAACGGTTTCAGTTTAAGAACGGACTTCCGGAACGGATTGATATTATTCACTCATATAGCCATGTTATCTTGGAAACTGAAAGCTTTGGGAGCTTAAACGTGTCATATCAAGGGAATAAATAAATAATACATACTGTCAAAAGAATATTAAGTTGTCCATCCTTCACAGAATAAAGGGAGAGAAAAATATAATTTGAAGATTGAACTAAGTCATAAACTAGAGCTCATTTGCAAATTAATTTAGCAGCGCTCGTCCACCCCTACAGAGTCTCTCATAAATCAGAGTCGTTAGTACCCACTGAGTGGAAAGGAGAAGGGGGTGCTGGCAGGAATAATTTCAGAGGGGGGGGGGAGAAAAGTATACTGGATGAGACTAGAAAGGCAAGAAAACTTTATAAAAATTCTTTCTTTCCTTAAAAACTGAATATTCACATGCAGAAATATTTTAAGTGTAAAGGAGGTGCGGTGAAAGGCAGGGGTAAAGAGTGAGGGGCAGGATGAGGGGAAAAGATGAACAAGGGCCATTTCAAGCATTTTCAGTGTGCACAGGATTCCAATATTCAGAGTGGGGAGGGATGGGGGAGGAATTAGATTTGGTTTGCAATTAAAGGTGAATCTACCTATCTGCTATACAAAGGAAGGCGCCTTCCCCAACTTGGAGCCCTCTGGATGTTTTCGATTACAGCTCTCATCCTTCCCTGCTGGCATTGCCAATGGTCAGGGGTGATGGGAGGGGAGTCCAACATGGTAGGCAGGCAAAGGAAGAGGACTAGCCCATAATATTCCCGAGGCCTGATGCATGCAGAGGCTGGCGTTGTGCACTGATTTCTTTCTGTACCTGAAGGGAACAGGCTCCCAGCCTCAGGTAGTTCCCAGTTCAGTCTCCAGAGTCCCAGACAACAGCTTAGGAGGACCATCCCTGGCTCAGTGGCTGGCTAAATGCCTGGCATGCAGAAGACCCTAGAACACAGGAAGAGCCTGCTAAGAGCACGCCAATGGGCCACCTACTCCAACATCCAGGACTGGTGCCCGGCTCTTTTGCACCTGGGGCAAGGCTAACTACTTGCTAGCTAACTAACAGACCCGCTCCAAATTCACCAGCTCCGGCAGCCACGGTAGCTTGCAGCCCTGCCGGAGCCAAATTTAGGGTTCTCCAAAGCGTGGTTGAGTGTCACCCCCTAGCAACCTCCCCCTGCCATCTGAGAGCCGGAGCCGTGAGCACAAGAGGAGAGAGAGAAGCAGTCCCTGCCGCTCTGCCGCTCTGCCAGGCGGCAACTGCAGCTGCTTCAAGTCTGCTTGGTTTGGCTTGGCCCTTCCCCTTAATTGTAAAAAGCCATATTTTGTTTTTTGTTTCGATGGGCAAACTCAGAGGCGGGTGAAAATGGCAGCGCCCACAGAGGAGCCCTGGACCAAGGAGGGCTTCCCCCAGGATGCTAGCCTAGCCCTGCGTTTTTATTTTAGGTTAGGATATTTTTATTCCTTTCTTTCTTAGGATTTTGATTCCTTTTCTTTCTTTTTTTACTCATTTCTTCCCCCTTTTCTTCCCCATTTCTCGGGGGGGGGGGGGAGACAACCCCCTTCTTCTTCTAACTGTATCTCCCCAGTTTTGTCTTTTTTCTGATCTCCTTTCTCTGTCATCTTGGGGTTACCCCCACCTTTTTACCTTTATTTTAGGTTCTATTTCTCATCATCATCATTATTACTCTTTTTAAATGTTTCTTTATTCTCCTCTGCCACCATCAGCATCATTATCATTACCAGGGCTTGAACCCCCCACCCCCACTCGCCCACCTCCTCCATCACACAGGGGAGACAGGATAAAGCTACGCTGGACCTGTTGCAGAATAAATTAGAACTCCAAGCCAGGTAAAAACACACACCAACTGGCTGAACAATACCTTCAAACTATTATTACTAAAACATATACATACCCTTCCCCTCCCCCCCCCCCAATTAAGCTTTTTCGCCTCTACTCCACACAGAAAGGGGAAAAAATATTTTTCTTTTCAAATTTTTAACCTCCCCTACCATTTTTCACTTATCCTCCTGATTCTTGACTTCTACCTCTAAATCCCTATCCTTACCCTTACCCCTGTACCCTACCTCTTTCATTAATCTTTTAATTTTTGCCCATATATATATATATATATATATATATATATACACACACACACACACGTATATATATGCATATTTTTGTGTATTTGTGTGTGTGTGTGTGTGTGTAGATAGATAGATAGATATTCTTTCAATCCTCAACTTTTTATTGTTAGTATTATTAGCATTTTAATACTGCTGTCCTTTCCTCTTCTTCTTCTTCTTCCTCCTTCTCTTCCTTTTTAAAGGACAAAAAATAATAACTTTCAGCATTACTATTAGTTAACACCTGAAAAACATTTTTACTTTTTACTTTTTTATTTTTTACCTTCTCCCCCCTCAATCTAACTAGACCTGTCCTGTTACTTTCAGATTTTTAATCTCTGACTTTTTGTGTTTCAATTTTAAATCCTACTCCCACCCCTAAAGGTAAAGGTAAAGGGACCCCTGACCATTAGGTCCAGTCGTGGCCAACTCTGGGGTTGCGGTGCTCATCTCGCTTTACTGGCCGAGGGAGCCGGTGTACAGCTTCCGGGTCATGTGGCCAACATGACTAAGCTGTACAGACCTGAACTTTAAAGCCACGACAGTGCTAAAAGACAAAAGAGGTAGATTTACTTTCACCAAAGGGACACTAGATGGCAAAACCAAACTGACAATTGCTCCATATATGCCCCCAACTCAAAACAAATAGAATTCATCCAGAAAACACTACATCTATTCCTCTCTTTCTTTGAAGTAATAGCAATCCTGGGAGGTGACGTCAACCTTAATATAAGAGGCATCTCCCTGAAAGACAACCACCCCACACGCCCATGGAGCAACCTTCCTCTGAGGGAAACCCCAAACAACTAGAGACTCCTACAACCTGCTAAAAATGCTACGAGACTGAGGCCTTTGCAACATATGGGGCAAAAAAAATATATCCGGGAGACACCAGCTACACGTTCCAATCTGGGCACCACGGCACAATGTCCAGACCGGATAGCATTCTGCTCATGCCAGCTCTGATCCTCCTGGGCAATGTTAAAGTCACAAACCAGGCCCCAGTAGGAGCTACCCTTAGAATGGGAGAGGAAACACGAACCACGCCATCCTTCAGTCCCATCCTAACCACAAATCAATCAATCAATCAATCAATCAATCAATCAATCAGAGAGAGCCTCATGAAAACCCTCCAGAACTATTTCAAATAAAATGATATAGACAATATAACAACCCCCCCCCCTTCTTTGGGACACAATGAAGGCGGTTAGCAGAGGAGCCTGCATAAAAGAGAAAGCATCTCTTAAACAACAAACCTAAAAGATTAGCAAAACAGAACAAAAAACCACAGCCCTCTCATCACAATACAAATGAACAGGTGCTAAAAGACTCCTTAAACTTATAGCACAAAAGAGACGGGACCTTGACTCACTAGACATCAACAAAACAATGATAAACATCCTATACTCAAAGCCCTGCTTCCGTGTGTATGGAGGGGAAAACTCCAGACTATTAGCAAACAGGTGTCGTAAAAAAATCACTCAAAACAAGAATACCAAAAAAGATGGCAACATAACATTCTCTATACAATTTGAGAAAAGACAATGCACATTTTTTGTGAACCATGAAAATCTTTAATAAAAATGCTCTTTGCCAAAACACACTCCGCATGTGTGCAAGAAGGAGATGCGAGAATGGCCTTGTGAAGGGTGGGGGCTGAGAAAGAGACACTTTTCTCCTCCTTGCTTAATGCAAGAGCCTGGGATTCAGCGAGTGGCAGAAATTTCATGGCTGATTTATGGAAGTGCCCCTTCCAGCTTAGACTGGGAAACCCAGCCAGAAATAATAATAATAATAATAATACTGCTTCTGTTTTGGATTTTTTTTTACAGATAAGCAGTATGAAAATTTTGATAAATAAGTAAAATATTTGGACTGCCACTTCTGCTTCATTGACTATGCAAAAGCCTTTGACTGTGTTGACCACAGCCAACTGTGGCAAGTTCTTAAAGAAATGGGAGTGCCTGATCACCTCATCTGTCTCCTGAGAAATCTCTATGTGGGACAAGAAGCTACAGTTAGAACTGGATATGGAACAACTGATTGGTTCAAAATTGGGAAAGGAGTACAACAAGGCTGTATATTGTCTCCCTGCTTATTTAACTTATATGCAGAATTTATCATGCGAAAGGCTGGGCTGGATGAATCCCAAGCCGGAATTAAGATTGCCGGAAGAAATATCAACAACCTCAGATATGCAGATGACACAACCTTGATGGCAGAAAGTGAGGAGGAATTAAAGAACCTTTTAATGAGGGTGAAAGAGGAGAGCGCAAAATATGGTCTGAAGCTCAACATCAAAAAAGCAAAGATCATGGCCGCTGGTCCCATCACTTCCTGGCAAATAGAAGGGGAAGAAATGGAGGCAGTGAGAGATTTTACTTTCTTGGGCTCCATGATCACTGCAGATGGTGTCAGAAGCCATGAAATTAAAAGACGCCTGCTTCTTGGGAGAAAAGCAATGACAAACCTAGACAGCATCTTAAAACGTAGAGAGACATCACCTTGCCAACAAAGGTCCGTATAGTAAAAGTTACTATAGTAAAAGTTACTATAGTAAAAGGTCCGTATAGTCAAAGTATAGTAAGTTATGGTATAGGTCCGTATAGTAAAAGTTATGACCAAAACTGTCACAAGATAACAGATCAATCCTGAACTCTAAAATAACAAGACAAGAGATTGAACAAGCCATCCAGAACATGCAATTGGGCAAATCCCCAGGACCTGATGGCCTTACCTCCAAGTACTATAAGACATTGAAAGACTATCTGATACAACCATTGATGGAGGTAGGCAACGAAATTTTGGAAGGGAAAAGGGCGCCGGAAACGTGGAAAGAGGCTTTCATCACGTTGATACCTAAATCAGAAACTGAAAAGACACAATTTAAGAACTACCGTCCCATCTCCCTTTTAAATGTGGATTACAAAATCTTTGCGGATATTTTAGCAAATAGATTTTAAAAAGTTCTAAATGAAGTAATTCATAAGGACCAGGCAGGCTTTCTCCCAGGTAGACATTTGTTTGCTAATACAAGGAATATTATTGACATTTTGGAACTTCTGCAAACAAATATTAATACTAAAGCTGTCTTAATCTTTATAGATGCGGAGAAGGCCTTTGACAACATTTCCTGGAAATTTATGAAGAAAAATTTGGAAGGGATGGGAGTGGGACGGGGATTTGAAAATGGGATAGATGCAATCTATTCAGAACAAAAGGCTAAACTGATAGTTAACAATGTGGTGACAGAAGAGCTTAAAATTGAAAAAGGAACACGACAAGGCTGCCCTATCTCCCCTTTGTTATTTATTTCTGTCCTGGAGGTGCTCTTGAACATGATTAGAGGAGACCGGTTGGTTGAAGGAATACGGGTTGGAGTGAAACAGTACAAACTTAAAGCTTTTGCAGATGACCTAGTTTTGACCTTACAGGAGCCAGAATCTAGCACGAAAAGAGTATTACAATTGATTCAAGAGTTTGGTCGGGTGGCGGGATTTAAATTAAATAAGCAAAAAACTAAGGTTTTGGAAAAAAACTTGACAGTTACAGAGTCAGAAAGGTTTCAGAAAGAGACAGAGTTGAATGTGGTTAAAAAAGTAAAATACCTAGGGGTAAATTTAACAGCAAAAAATTTGAGTTTATTTAAGGACAACTATGAGAAATGCTGGTCAGAAATTAAGAGAGATCTAGAAAGTTGGACAAGACTGAAACTTTCCTTGTTAGGCCGAATTGCTGCTATTAAGATGAATGTATTGCCAAAAATGTTGTTTTTGTTTCAAACTTTGCAAGTTGTGGACAAAACAGAGTGCTTTCGGAAGTGGCAGAGAGATATTTCTAGATTTGTCTGGCAGGGCAAAAAGCCCAGAATTAAGTTTAAGATATTAACTGACGCGAAAGAAAGAGGGGGCTTTGCCCTGCCAGACTTAAGGCTGTATTATGAATCAGCAGCTTTCTGCTGGTTGAAAGATTGGCTGCTTCTCGAGGACACTGATGTATTAGATTTGGAAGGTTTTGACAATGCGTTTGGCTGGCATGCATATTTATGGTATGACAAGGTTAAGATTAATAAGAATTTCAAGAACCATATTGTCAGAAAAGCAGTGTTTAATGTCTGGACAAAATACAAAGACTTATTGGAAAATAAAACTCCAAGGTGGCTTTCACCATTGGAAGCTAAGGCCCGGAAAAGACTCAATATGGAGGCCAAATGGCCAAAGTATTGGGAAATATTAGAAAAAGATGGAGATAATTGGAAATTGCAGAGTCAGGAGAAAATGAAAGACAAAGTGCGAGATTGGCTACATTATGCTCAGATTAAAGAAGTTTTTAAACTTGATAAAAAGCTAGGATTCCAGGTGGAAAAATCAAAGCTAGAGACGGAATTGTTAGAGCCTAAGACTAAAGTACTTTCAAAAATGTATAACCTGCTGCTGAAATGGAATACACAAGATGAAACAGTCAAATCGGCTATGATAAAGTGGGCACAGGACATTGGATATAACATTATGTTTGAAGACTGGGAGAGGTTGTGGACTACTGGGCTGAAGTTTACTGCATGTAATGCTTTGAAAGAAAATGTTATGAAAATGATATATAGATGGTATCTGACCCCAGTCAAACTTGCAAAAATAAAAGGCGGAAGATTTATACGATCTGAGGAGAAACCAAAGTTAAGAAAAGAGGTGTGGTGATCTACGCAAAAGAAAATTTGGCTCCAAAGATGATATTTAAAGATGAACAAGGAAGATACCTGGCAATTGAAATACAAATTCAAGGAGAGAAATTTTTGATAGTTGGAGTTTACGCGCCAAGTGAAGGGAAGGCTGAATTTTTTAAGAAGTTGCATGAGACCCTAATGGACTATCTAGACTATAAAATCGTAATGATGGGAGATATGAATGGAGTTGTCTCCACAAACATGGATAAAGCACAGAGACAAGTGATTTCTAAGGAAGGGAGACTACCAAAGACTTTTTTTGAAATGACTGAAACTATGGACTTGATTGATATTTGGAGAACAAGGAACCCTCTTGAGAGAGAGGGAACTTTTTTCTCTGAAGCAAAAATGACATGGACAAGAATTGACCAAATATGGGTTACTAGTAGCCTGGCGCCAAGAACAAAAAAAATAGAAATCTGCCCAAAAACTTGCTCCGACCATAATGCTGTAAAGATGGAGATGAAATTCACAACAACTGGATCCTTTAGATGGAGAATGAATGACACCCTACTCAGAGATGAAGAGATTTATAAGAAGGCCCAAAAAACATTGAAAGATTACTTTGAGATAAATTTGAGAACAGAAGTGGAGAAAAGAACAATCTGGGACGCTAGCAAAGCCGTGATGCGAGGTTTCCTAATTCAACAGAATTCTATAAAGAAGAAAAAACAAAATGAGAGGAAAGAAAAAATCTTAGAAAAAATGAAAGAAGGAGAAAAGAAATTGAGATCCAAACCAAAGTCTCACGAGATTCTGAGAGAAATAAAGTATTATCAGATGCAATACATGGAACTGATGAATCAAGAAATAGAATGGAAGATAAAGCAAATGAGACAAAAGACATTTGAATCAGCAGACAAATGTGGGAAACTTCTGTCATGGCAATTGAAAAAGAGGCAGAAATTGAACACAGTGACAAGTCTAGAAATGGATGGGAAGATTATCCACAAACCTAATGAGATAAGTAATTGTTTTCAAAGCTTCTTTAAGAAATTGTATGCACAATAGATATTACAAAGTGCTGAAGGAATGGTTAATACAACCACTGAAGGAAGTTTGCAATGAAATTTTGGAGGGGAAAAAGGCACCTGAATCGTGGAAAGAGGCTTTCATCTCACTTATACCGAAAACAGAAACTGAAAAGAACCAGGTCAAAAACTACCGCCCTATATCTTTACTTAATGTGGATTATAAGATTTTTGCAGACATTTTGGCAAAAAGATTGAAGAGAGTATTGTTAGGGGAGATTCATAAGGACCAAGCTGGCTTTCTCCCAGGGAGACATATGTCAGACAATGTGAGGAACATTATAGACATTTTGGAGCTGCTAGAAGTTGACATCAACAGGAAGGTTGTTTTGATTTTTGTGGATGCGGAGAAAGCCTTTGACAATATTTGTTGGAGCTTTATGAAGAAGAATCTCCAAGGGATGGGGGTAGGCCAAGGCTTTGAAAACGGTATAGGTGCAATATATTCTAAACAAAAAGCAAAGTTAATTGTAAACAATGTGGTAACAGAAGAAATATCTATAGAAAAAGGTACACGACAGGGATGCCCAATATCCCCCTTGCTTTTTATATCAGTCCTGGAGGTTTTGTTAAATATGATTAGAAGGGACCAGTTGGTCAAAGGAATTCAGGTCGGAGTTAAACATTACAAGCTAAGGGCATTTGCAGATGACCTAGTATTAACTTTGCAACAGCCAGACACTAGTACTAAGACAGTATTAGAACTAATTGAGATATTTGGTCAAGTAGCAGGATTCAAATTGAACAAACAGAAAACGAAAGTGCTGGAAAAAAACTTAACAATGGAAGAAAGAGAGAGGTTTCAGAGTGAAACAGGTCTGGAAATAACGAAAAAAGTGAAATATCTGGGGGTGAACTTAACATCTAAGAATGTCAATTTATTTAAGGACAATTATGAAAAGTGTTGGACAGAAGTAAAGAAAGATCTGGAAATATGGTCTAGATTGAGACTTTCCTTGTTAGGCCGAATTGCTGTTATCAAGATGAATGTATTGCCTAGAATGTTATTCTTATTTCAGACGTTACAGATTTTGGACAAGATGGACTGTTTCAAGAAGTGGCAGAAAGACATATCTAAATTTGTCTGGCAGGGCAAAAAGCCCAGAATAAAATTTAAGATTTTAACTGACGCAAAAGATAGAGGGGGTTTTGCCCTGCCGGACTTAAGACTCTATTATGAATCAGCAGCTTTTTGCTGGTTGAAACACTGGTTACTTCTTGAAGACACAGACATTTTGGATTTGGAAGGGTATGACAATAACTTTGGTTGGCATGCATATTTATGGTATGACAAGGCAAAGGTGTATAAAAGTTTTAAAAACCATATTGTCAGGAAAGCATTATACAATGTTTTGACTCGATACAAAGATTTGTTGGAAAGTAAAACTCCCAGGTGGTTGTCACCAATGGAAGCTAAGGCGGTGAAAAAACTTAATATGGACTCTAAATGGCCAAAATATTGTGAAATTCTAGAACAAGGTGGTGAAAAGGTTAAACTTCAGAGTTATGAGAAATTAAAGTCCAAAGTTCGAGATTGGTTGCATTACCATCAGATAAATGAGACATTTAAGCAGGACAGGAAAATAGGATTTCAGAAGGAGAGGTCAAAATTAGAAACAGAATTGTTAGAACCCAATACAAAAAATTTGTCAAGAATGTATAACTTGCTGTTGAAATGGAATACACAGGATGAAATGGTGAAATCAGCTATGATTAAATGGGCACAAGACATCGGTCATGACATTATGTTCGCTGACTGGGAACAGTTATGGACCACCGGTGTTAAATTTACAGCGTGTAATGCCTTAAAAGAAAACATAATGAAAATGATCTATAGGTGGTACATGACCCCAGTCAAGCTTGCAAAAATTTATCATTTGCCCAATAACAAATGTTGGAAATGCAATGAGACTGAAGGTACTTTTTATCACCTTTGGTGGACCTGCCCGAGGGTTAAAGCCTTTTGGGAAATGATCTATAATGAAATTAAGAAAGTCCTTAAGTGGACCTTTTTTAAGAAACCTGAGGCTTTTCTCCTGGGCATGGTTGGCCAATTGGTGCCAAAGAAGGATAGGATCTTTTTTATGTACGCTACCACAGCAGCAAGAATTCTTCTGGCAAAGTATTGGAAGATGCAAGAACTACCTACTCTGGAAGAATGGCAGACAAAGGTCATGGACTTTATGGGACTGGCAGAGATGACCGGCAGAATCCGCGACCAGGGGAAAGTGACAGTGGAAGAGGACTGGAAGAAATTCAAAATATATCTTAAAAATTGTTGTAAAATTGAGGAATGTTAAGATGTCAAGGGCCAAGAAGTAGAGAATTACAGCTGTAACTAACAAGCTTATGGAAACGTAATGAAAGGGAACTAATAGACAAACTGACTAAAGGGTTGCTAAAGAATTTCAAAATAAGGATGCAGCGAAAGGGAGGTATGGGGAAGTCGGAGGAAAGAAGGTGTATGAAAATAAGATTATGAAATTATACATGTTTAAATGTTTTGTATGTTTTTGTCTTGTGTTTTGTTTGTTTTTATTATGTGTTTGAAAAATGAATAAAAATTATTTTTTTAAAAAAAAAAACTTGCAAAAATATACCACTTGTCTGATAACAAATGTTGGAAGTGTAAGGAAAATGAAGGAACATTCTTTCACCTCTGGTGGACCTGCCCTAGAGTGAAGGCTTTCTGGGAAATGATATATAATGAGTTGGAAAAAGGTATTTAAGTATACCTTCCCTAAGAAACCAGAGGCCTTTCTTTTGGGCATGGTCGGCCAGAATGTGTTAAAGAAGGATCGAACATTTTTTATGTATGCAACAACAGCAGCACGGATACTTGTCGCCAGGCACTGGAAAACACAAGATCTACCCATACTGGAAGAGTGGCAGATGCAACTGATAGACTATATGGAACTGGCTGAGATGACCGGCAGAATCCGAGACCTGGGAGAGGAGACGGTGGAAGAAGACTGGAAGAAATTTAAGATTTATTTACAAAAATATTGTAAATTGTATGAATGTTAAGAAGGATGCTAGAGTATAAACAACTGGGCACCATTGAGTTTAAGGAAGTGAATTATGAAGATAAGATAAATTTAAGAAATGATAAAATTTTTGGAATATGTGGGTTATATCTAAATTTTTTAAGATTTGAACAAAACGATAGTCAAAATTTGAGATATAACATTGGAAAATTAGCGATGAAGATTAAAAATAAGGGGATAAATTTGCTGAATAAAACTATAACCAGGAACGCAGGAGCGGGAGATGTGAGGGAGTCCAAAGAAGTGAAAAGATCTATGTTAAGAGATGTGATATTGTATTGTTTTATTGATATTCTGATTTAAACAAAAAATTGTTAATAAAAAATATTTTTTTAAAAAAAGTTATGGTTTTCCCAGTAGTGATGTATGGAAGTGAGAGCTGGACCATAAAGAAGGCTGATCACAGAAGAATTGATGCTTTTGAATTCTGGTGCTGGAGGAGACTCTTGAGAATCCCATGGACTGCAAGAAGATCAAACCTATCCATTCTGAAGGAAATCAGCCCTGAGTGCTCACTGGAAGGACAGATTGTGAAGCTGAGGCTCCAATACTTTGGCCACCTCATGAGAAGAGAAGACTCCCTGGAAAAGACCTTGATCCTGGGAAAGATTGAGGTCACAAGGAGAAGGGGATGGCAGAGGACGAGATGGTTGGACACTGTTCTCGAAGCTACAAACATGAGTTTGACCAAACTGCAGGAGGCAGTGGAAGACAGAAGTGCCTGGCGTGCTCTGGTCCATGGGGTCACGAAGAGTCGGACACGACTAAACGACTAAACAACAACATTCTTTTGGCCAGGCTAAAGAGGTGGGGAAAAGATGAGGGCTTCTAGAAAATGCACAGCACTTCCCATCTTTCATCAGCTTGGTGAAGCGACTCCCTTCTTACAACAGCTCAACAGGCTACCAGTTTGTTTCTGGGCACAAGTCAAAGTGCTGGTTATGACCTATAAAGCCCCTATATTTTATGGATAGCATTTTATAAATATTTATTTCTATATCCCTTTTTAAAGCCTTATATAGTTTAGGTCTAGGATACGTGAAGGACCATATTCTCCCATATGAACCTGCCTGGGCTGTGAGATCTTCAGGGGAGGCCTTTCTCCTAGTCCTGTCACCCTCACAGGCATGTTTGGTGGGGACTCAGGAGAGAGCCTTCTCAGTGGTTGCTCCCAGACTCTGGAACTCCTTTCCCGAAGAAGCTTGACTAGCGTACTCCTTGTTGCCTTTCCACTGGCAGGTGAAGACTGCTTTATTCCAGGGGACTTCGGGGAACTAACTGCTTTAAGGAAAGCGCTTTAAATTTAACAGTGCCATGATGTTTTTACTACCTTATTTTAGTAAATTTGTTTTTACAGTGTTTTAAATCTATTTTAGCTTAATTACTTTTCAACCATTGTCTTGTATATGTTTTTAGCTTTCTCTGTTTTATTCAAAAAATTAATTTATGATTATGATGCCTAGAGATCCAGTTCTGGTGGAAAGGTGGGATATAAGGATATATCGTCATCTTGATAAGGCTACTTGATATGTTTACCCTCTGAAGAATTTGGTATGAAGCAAGCTAGGTCTAATATAGGCGTCACCCAACTCACACATGTTCTCCTTGCATGTGACCATGTATACACGTGGTGCCAGGAAATAGATAATTTGATTCAAACTTGGAAATGGTTGGATAGAGCTGGAGAGTCCCATGACTCATGAGGAGACCTTCCCCTGAGCCCAAAGAGGACATCAGTGAGGGCGGAGGAAGCCCCAAAGAGGCTGGTGATGCAGCAGGGCTTTGCTTATACTGCTCGGCCTCCCCGCCTAACAGCTGATGTGACGAGTGGCGCAGCAGCAGCTGGTCCCAGAGCTTCAACTGTAGTTAGTTTGGTCTGGATTGGAGAGAGAGTGGGAGAGAGCTGGAGAGCAGGGAGAAATAGGCATTTAGAGGCTTTTTAGAGGGTGCTCCCCACTTTATGCAATTTCAAGTATGCATGGGGGCCTGGAACGTAACCCCGATCTAAGTGGGGGGATGCTTGTATTATAATTGCTGTAGTCACATACAGGAATATGTGTTCATAAAGTAACAACAACAACAACAATTTATTATTTATACCCTGCCCATCTGGCTGGGTTTCCCCAGCCACTCCGGGTGGTTCCCAACAGAATTAAAAGCACAATAAAACATCAAACATTAAAAACATCCCTAAACAGGGCTGCCTTCAGATGTCTTATAGATCTTTGATGATTTCCTTGACATCTGATGGGAGGGCCACTACCAAGCAGGTCCTCTGCCTGGTTCCCTGTAACCTCACTTCTCACAGTGAGAGAACTGCCAGAAGGCCCTTGGAACTGGACCTCAGTGTCCGGGATGAACGATGGGGGTGGAGACGCTCCTTCAGGTATACTGGGCCGAGGATGCTTAGGGCTTTAAAGGTCAACACCAACACTTTGAATTGTGCTCGGAAACATACTGGGAGCTAATGTAGGCCTTTCAGGACCGGTGTTATATTGTCTTGGTGGCCACTCCTAGTCACCAGTCTAGTTGATGCATTCTGGATTAGTTGTAGTTTCTGGGTCAGTTTCAAAGGTAGCTCCACGTAGAGCACATTGCAGTAGTCCAAGCAGGAGATAATCAGAGCATGCGCCACTCTGGCGAGACAGTCCGCTGGCAGGTAGGGTCTCAGCCTGCTTACCAGATGGAGCTGATAGACAGCTGCCCTGGACACAGAATTGACCTGTGCCTCCATGGACAGCTGTGAGTCCAAAATGGCTCCCAGGCTGCGCTCCTAGTCCTTCAGGGGCACAGTTACCCCATTCAGGACCAGGGAGTCCCCCACCCTTGCCCACCCCCTGTCCCTCAAAAACAGTACTTCTGTCTTGTCAGGATCCAACCTCGATCTGTTAGCCATCCTCCAACCGGCTCCAGATACTCACACAGGACCTTCACTGGTTCCGATTAGAAAGAGAGGTAGAGCTGGGTATCATCCGCATACTGATGAACACCCAGCCCAACCCCCCGATGATCTCTCCCAGCAGCTTCGTGTAGATGTTAAAAAGGATGGGGGAGAGGAGGGAACCCTAAGGCACCCCACAAGTGAGAGCCCAGGGGTCTGAACACTCATCCCCCCCCACCTCTTTCTGGACACGGCCCAGGAGGAAGGAGCGGAACCACTGTATGACAGCTCCCACTGTGCCCCCAGCTCCCAGACCCTCAAGACGGTCCAGAAGGATGTTATGGTCGATGGTATCAAACGCCACTGAGAGATCCAGCAGAACTAGGAAACAGCTCTCACCTTTGTCCCTAGCCCGCCGGAGATCATCAACCAGTGCGACCAAGGCAGTTTCAGTCCCATGATGAGGCCTGAATCCCGACTGGAAGGGATCCAAATGGTCCGCTTCTTCCAGGCATGCCTGGAGTTGTTCAGCAACCACTCTCTCAATCACCTTGCCCAAGAATGGAAGATTTGAGACTGGGCAATAGTTGGCCATATTGGACGATTCCAAAGATTTTTTTAAAAAAATCGGTTTAATAACCGCCTCTTTCAGTGGGCCTGGGAAGGCTCCCTCACAGAGGGAAGCATTCACCACCCCACAGAGCCTATCGCCCTAGCCCTTCCCGGCTCACTTTTATTAGCCAGGATGGGCAAGGACCAATGAGACAGGTGGTCAAAGCAGCCTGGTCACATCCTCGGAGGTAAAAGATTGGAATTGATCCCACGCAACCTGACTAGACAAGACTCTAGCACTCTCCTGCCCCGGCCCTGCTCCCATGGTGGAGTCTATCTCTTTCCGAAGCTGAGCCCCTTAATCTGCATAAAACTTTGCAAAATCATTGCAGGAGATCTTGGGACCCTTACCAGGCCCTGATGGAAAGGTGGTTCCATTAAACTGTGAACCACCAGAAAGAGTCTCCTGCTGCTGTTTTCTGCAGATGCAATAGAGGTGGTGAAGAAGGTCATCTTCACCATTGCTATTGCCATTTGGTAGCCTTGACACTGAGCTCTAACCCATGTCTGTTCCAATTAATAGTGAGTTTTCCACCACCTGTACTCTAGCCATCTCAGCGATTGTTTCATCGCCCTCTGCTCCAGTGAAAACCACGGGGCAATCGGAGAGGGCGCTTCGGAGCCAGACAGGTGATAGCCCTGGTTAACTCCGCATTCCAGCGGGCCACCAGGGAAATCAGCTGAAAGGCCATCAACATGGGATAAAACCTCCCCTACCACTCTCTGGAAACCATTTGGATCCATTAAGTGGAGGGGGCGGACCATCCGAATCGTATGCCACTGTATTCTGCTCTGGTCAGACCTCACCTGGAGTACTGTGTCCAGTTCTGGGCACCACAGTTCAAGAAGGACACTGACAAACTGGAACGTGTCCAGAGGAGGGCAACCAAAATGGTCAAAGGCCTGGAAACGATGCCTTATGAGGAACGGCTAAGGGAGCTGGGCATGTTTAGCCTGGAGAAGAGGGGGTTAAGGGGTGATATGATAGCCATGTTCAAATATATAAAAGGATGTCACATAGAGGACGGAGAAAGGTTGTTTTCTGCTACTCCAGAGAAGCGGACACGGAGCAATGGATCCATAAGAGAAAGAAGATTCCACCTAAACATTAGGAAGAACTTCCTGACAGTAAGAGCTGTTCGACAGTGGAATTTGCTGCCAAGGAGTGTGGTGGAGTCTCCTTCTTTGGAGGTCTTTAAGCAGAGGCTTGACAACCATATGTCAGGAGTGCTCTGATGGTGTTTCCTGCTTGCCAGGGGGTTGGACTCAATGGCCCTTGTGGTCTCTTCCAACTCTATGATTCTATGAATCGGTCCCACCTCCCTGCAGAGGGGAAGGGTCACAGAGAAGTTGCACCAGGAAGTGATCTGACCATGGCACTTTTTTTGTTTCACTTTTACTTAGTGTCAGATCACCCACATCCGTAGAGGTGAACACCAGGTCTAAGGCATGTCCACGACTATGAGTTGGGCCAAACTTATTCAGGGACAGCCCCATGGAAGCCATGCATTCCACAAAGTCCCGAGTGGCCCCTTTGTAAGGTTGTGTCGGCATGGATGTTAAAATTATCCGCCACGACCTGAAGCAGCTCAGGTAGGGAATCCTTGGTGCAGTGGGGAGGTCAGTACACCAAAGAGAATCTTGTACTGCCCCTATTGCCCAACTTCCAGAACATGCACTCAGAAAACTGGGTCTTCCCAATAGGATGCCTGGTGCAAGCTAATGACTTCCTAAAAATCACTGCACCCCCCTCCCCGCCCACATGACCTGGGTTGCTGTGCGTAAGAGAAACCTGGTGGACAAGCAGCGGCAAGGACAGGCCCATCTGCTTCATCCAACCAAGTCTCTGTTACACATGCCAGTCTAGGAACAGGAAAAACCATTGCCATTTATCTTTTGAATCCTTTTAAGAACAGCTGCATGAACAAGAGTAACAAAATCGTCCAATTGAAATGCAAAATGTGGAGAAAAGTATTAGGTAGCCCTTCTATCTCTCGGTTTGGATTACTAGATCTTAAAAAGCTGCATTCACACCAGATTTTCTTAAATAAACACAGACCTGATTGCCCTGAGTGAATGCTGTGCATCTTAATGGGTAGCACAATCTCCATTTGTGGAGTGACATCAAGTCTCCAGGAGAACAAATATGCTTGTTGGCATAAAAAGCAAGCAGACAGATGCAAGAGAGGAAATGCTGTAAGGGGGTCCTCTTTTAATTAAAATTATAAATAGAGGGAAATGGAAAAGGGATAACCAGATTTTATAGTGCAAAGCAACTAATATTTCCTAGGGTTTAATATCCCTGATTTCCCATTTGCAACTATAAGAAGGCATTAATTGTGTTTTGGGTTGCCATTGTTGAGTCAGAATCAATAAAACTGCCCTCCAAAGCTAATTTTTACCACTCTATGTTCAGAAAAGAAGCCCGTAACACAATTGTCTTGATTTATTTTGCAATTTCATCAGCATTATTTCCTCTTCAGAGTTTCCCCCGCTGGATTGCACTTCCGACGGCTTCATCCTACCAATTTATACATCTCATTAAATTTAAAGACCAAGCAGACCCCTGATTAAACTGCAATCATGTTTGCAACATCTCTTTAAGCATCTGCATGTTTTCACCCACGGCTGAGTGTCTCATTTGCCACTGGAATGATAAATATGCAGCTTCCCTGGTCTCCCCTCCCCACAATAAGAAATTAAATTTGAAAAGTGGACTATACAGAAATCTGAACTACCAAAAGCCTGCAGTCATAGCATACTGCAGAGTTCACCTCAGTACATGAAATTCATCTCTCACCCCCACCTGGAAACCAAGTCCTATGAAGAACACTTGGAAGAGTTGGGTGTATTAAGCGTGGAGAAGAGAAGGTCCAAAAGAGAGACAATAGCTCTCTTCAAATATCTGAAGGGTTGCTGCATACAAGTTGGAGCACAGTATTTCCCTTTTGCTCCAGAGGGCAACTAATGCATGGGAAATACAAGGGAGCAGATTTCACCTAAACACTTGACAAGACTTCAATAAAGAAAGAACCGCTTGACAGTGGAAGGAAAGCTGGATAGCCATCTTTCAAGGATGCTGTACTAGCTGACCCCAGCATTGCAGATCCTGCACTAGATCAGCAGAAGCCAACATGGCCTCCAGCTGTTATTGGACTCCAGCTCCCATCAGACCCAGTCAGCATGGCCAATGGTCAGGGATGATGGGAGTTGTAGGCCACAATATCTGAAGGGTCACTGGATGCTCTAGACTCTCAAGGTTCTTTCCAGTGCTATGATTCTCCGTCCTTGTTGCCTGTCTGGGGTCACTGGCTATTGCTTGGTGTCCTTTCTCTATTATCAAGTTTTGGATATCAGTTGTCTTAAAGTTTGCCTGATTTGCTTCAGTTCACATTCAAAGATGAACATACCTAATTTGCCCCTCTGAGAAATAATATGCAGATCAAAGCACAACCATCCTTCAAAATTCATACAAATTTCCCTACGTTTTTGTGTGTCATTATGAGAGAGGAAAGACTGCAGTTTTTGTATGCATCGGGTGGCTGCATAATTGCACTGAATGAATAGAATCTCCTCAGTCCACCAACAGACATCCTTGCATGGATATTCTCCTTAGAAGCAACCCAGGTAGCTGTTATGAAAGGTCTGTGATGGCATGGTAATAGACCCTTGGGAGGAGCTCACCTTTAAGTTTTGACAATCACTCCCAATAAATGACCACCAAGCTTTGCAGTTTTATTTTAAAAATCTCCATTTCTTCCTGTAATTTTTATTTTATATATATTTTATTTTTCAAATCAGTATTTGTTTCAAAAGAAAATATAATGTGTTTTTTCATTACTCACCAGTTGACATCCTTCCAAGGAATTGACCAGCTGAGCATTCTGGCAGGAGAGGATGGAACCTGCCAAGTTGAGCATCACACAGACGGCCGACAAGAGCATGAAAAAGGTGATCTGGAGAAAAGAGATGGAGAGTGACCTGTTAATTACACACAGAAAGACTTGGCAATCCAGAGATCCACAAACTTCCCTTGTTTATCTTCCTCCTTCCCAACAGTGCAAAAGGAGGGGGCCGCAATAACATATACTCTCCCCCTGTCCTCCGCCTTGTTAGGAGACCCCTGTTCCTCTCCCAGAGCTACAATTCTCAGAGTTTCCTGGTAGAAGAAGAAGAAGAAGAGTTTGGATTTGATATCCCGCCTTTCACTCCCCTTCAGGAGTCTCAAAGCGGCTAACAATCTCCTTTCCCTTCCTCCCCCACAACAAACACTCTGTGAGGTGAGTGGGGCTGAGAGACTTCACAGAAGTGTGACTGGCCCAAGGTCAACCAGCAGCTGCATGTGGAGGAGCGGGGAATCGAACCCGGTTCCCCAGATTACGAGACTACCACTCTTAACCACTACACCACACTGGCTCTCAAGAAAAGAAACTGACTGTTAAACTACCCCAGGATTATATATGCGTCATTGGCATCTCTTAACAACTGTTACCAACCTTAACGAACTATGATCCCCAGGATTCTTTGGGGAAGCCATGATTGTTTAAAGTGGTATCATAGTGCTTTGGATGCATGATGTGAATTTGGCAACAATGGCCAACCCCCCAGGTTCTCTACAGCACTTGCTTAATATTCTACATTCATTTATTTACTGTAGATGCTGTATATGGGCTCATGTGCTTACTTTTATAACGTGAGAAAGAGAGACATCTACTTGTACAATCACAGACACTTCTTGCCGTGCAATCTCCCTTTCATGCTGACAATGAGTAGATGAAAAATGTACTTCCTTTTGCCCAATGCCTCTGAAAACAGGGAGCAGAGCACTCCATCTGAAGACTTCTCAATCCCCAAGAAATAACTAACGAACAGAAATATTGTTGAACTACTCCAAATTTGTCTCCAGGTGACAACTAAACAAATGTTACAAATTTACTGGCAGATCTTATGGAGGCCAGCTACTCTTAGGAAATGAGTTGGTTACAGCAGAAGCACACATTTCCAGGTTCCTGTCTTCTAATTTTCGCAGCTGGCTGATCCATCGAGCAGGCTTTGGGTCCTTACTATTTGCTTGACCTAATTCAGGCGCCATTCCTAAATGTCTTAATGTCTTGACCCTTCGTTCTAAGACCATAGCTGCAGAGCCCAAATGTGATTTCAGCACTGGACTTTTTTAGGATCAGGCAGCATAAATGTTTTAATTAATTAATTAAATGCTATGTTTTCAGCTGTTTCCTCCACCCTACAAACAGTGCAGAGATTCTGTTTCAATCCTCCCGACCTTAAACAAACTATTCTGAAGAACACAGAGTCCAGTCAACATGCTAAACAGACTGACATGTTTCGGTTGCCCTTGCAAATTGAAAATATGAAAATCTCTCCTGTTGTTCAAGAGACCTGTCTTTCTCACTGTCTTTGCTGCTCACTCCTTCTGACCTCCACTGCCAATATCCTTATGTCCCAATGCTTCCTTAGCAGCCTGATCTGCCGTCAGTCTCACTGGGAACAATTTCCACATGGGCAGGAATCTGCCAGAACTAACCTGAACGACCTATTAACTGAGATTCTGAATTCAAAAGCTGTATGTTGTTTACCAGTCAGAGAAGGCTAGAGGGTTACCGATATGATGGGCTCCCCTTCCACCAGCATTTCTGCATTGGCAGGGGCATCTGAGGCCAGCCTTGAGGGCAGTTCCTCTTCCCAAGCCAAATTCTCAGCAGCATCCCCCAAAGATGAGGAGTCACAACACTGGGAACCCTTTCTTCTGTGTCTGCGAGGGCAGAAATAGCCAGGTTTGGGGGGAGGGGGTGTCCTGCACTGCTGACCTGACTTCCCAATGCTGTGCACCACTGCCTCTACACCTTAGTCCAGTCATAGAACCATGAAACAGAACTATTCCACTGGCACAGCAGCACCATGAGATGCCTTGCAGGAGGTGAGATGATTTGTCTGCCAAGCCCAGTATTGACCGTGTTGATTGCCATCAGCTCGTTGGGGCCTCTGCCTCTCCCTGATCCTTTAACTGGAGAATCACGCTGGCCCCTTCTGCATGCAAGGCAAGTGTCCTGTCCCTGAGCTGTAGCCCCACCTTCTGAATGAGCACCCAGCACAACCCAGGTGCATAGATGGTCCTTCCTCCACCCACAGTCACTCTGCCATATTCACAGAAAGGAAAGTGGCTAATGGAAGGAAGGGGGCAAAAAGCCCCAGTGCTGTATTACTGTTCATCCACTACTTCAGTATGCAATTACTCTATTGTGTGAGAACAGGGAAGACACATTTTTCAGGTAGGAAGAGACGTTGCCCAAGGGCTGTAATATAGATGTACTTTACAGCACTGGAGAGAAACGCAACCTGACACAGTTTCCAAACATGCTCTCCAGCCTGCAGAAAAAAGAAAGGTACAGCACGAGAATTACAAACACCCAGAGCAACCCTAAGCTCATCCATGCCTGAATGGCAATTTGGGGGAAAATGGCAAGATCAAATGCCGCTGCCACTCAGTTTCACCTTGTTCTGCTGGAAAGGGTTCTACTGTGTTGGTCATGGTGTAGTGAAGGGTGAGCTGGAGATGGACTTTTGCAATTCAGCTTCCCCAAACTGCTGGGGGAAATAGACACACAGAATTGTAGGGTTGGAAGGGACCCAAAGGATCATCTAGTCCAAGCCCCTACAGTGCAGGAATCATGATTTAAAAATCCCTGAAAGATGGCCATTCAAGGTGGCCTAAGTAGGGGCCTACTTAGTATCTATTTAATGACTCTAGATGCTATTGAGACTCCGACTCTCATCATCCCTGATCATAAAAGTCCAACAACATCTGAAGGTGAGTGGCAGTGGTGCAACCTCACAATAGGAGATACAAAATAGGCAAGATCCAACGCAAGTTAAGGGCCTTTATTGGTTTAGCTCCAGTAGATGCCAGAGCTCTCAAGTTTGACAGCGGAAAGGACTCCCTTGGAAGGTGGTGGACTCTCCTTCTTAGGAGGTTTTTAAGCAGAGGTTGGATGGCCATCTGTCAGGGATGTTTTAGTTGAGATTCCTTCTTTGCAGGGGGTTGCTAGCAATTGCAAATATGGGAGAGTGCTGTTGCATTCATGTCTTGATTGTCTCAACACTATGAGACCAGGTTGCTGGACTAGATGGGCCACTGGCCTGACCCAGCAGGGAGCTTTTTGGATTCTTCTCTCTGGTGCCTTTCACCTGTAGCCACTAAAGTAGGAGAATAGCCAATTGGCATCCTCAGCTAAACTTTGAGTTGCTCCACTGATTGGAACTCCCTGGCCATAAACCCCTGATTTCATTATGGCTTTCCTTTGAAAGAAGCACCAATGCATCAGCTATCTGCCACTGTTCCGTGTTTTACTTGAAACTTTGTTCAGGTGGAATGCAATCTAGTAAGGGAGGCCCTTCACTTGCTGGTTACTAATGCACAGGATATGTGCATCAGTCCAGACGCCGCTACATAAAAGGGAACGGTGATATAATCACATACTCCCATCAAAACCTCCATCAAGGCTGTGCATGCTGCTGTTTAATCAATGCACATGTGTGCTGATTATGCACAGCATGTATCCTGAAGCAATGATGTGATTGCATCAATATCCCCCTTTATGCAAGGGTCTGATTAAGTCTGTACATTGCAAACCTGTAAAAACAATAATGATGCAGGACTGAAAACTGCAGCAACCTGCCCATGTACCACAATTAATGCAAGAATTTCTCTCTGGTAAATTAGAAGACAGGTGGAATGGGACATGGGGCAGCGCAAGCCCAGAGAACAATATTGAAATAGAGCTGGGGACATCCACTCCTCCCTAGTAAATACAAAAGGGTTTCCCCCCCCTGTTTAATTCCTACCGTTTCTTTTTTCTCCCAAGTATCTGATCTTTCACTTTTATCGCTTGCTTCGCCAGTTGCTAAGTGACCCAGACAACAGCAATGTCAGTCCTGTAACTGCTTAGCATTCCCTGGGCTCACTTCACTCCTCTTATTATTTCTACTGTTGCTCAGGCTTATTATTCTCTGCTGCAGCTCTCAAGATCTGGATGTGGGCTGGGGTATGATTTTTACAAAATTCTCTCTTTGCCTGCAGTCTACATATGCAGTTAACACAACCAGGCAGCTCTCTCAGTACTGCAGCGGTGTGTAACTGGAGTTTTCACCCTGTTTGTGGGGTTGTTGATTTTACCATCCAGGACAAAATGATTCATATTCTCAACACAAAATTAATTCTTGTGTGTCCTGATTACCAGTTAGCTTTCCTTTGCGTTACATATTCCATCATTCTCTAGTTGCAGGCACAACTTAGCCATCTTTTGAACTTCCTCAACCAGTCCCCATTATTTCCACTGATGCCACAAAATGGCAGGTGGGTTTTACAGAAGTTGTGATATCGCTTCCTTGTATCTTTGCATTACCCAGGATTTGCCTGTGGTGATTCCTCTTAGTTTGCTTCTGTTGTCCTATTTGGTTTTGCTTTCTTCCCGTTTTCCACTGTCTCACAAGACCAGGGTTATCTAAAATGACCAAATATCTTAGACATCACATCTAATAAATAAATGGGTTGCTCCACATGCTCTCCAAAGAAAAATAAAGAAAAATAAAAGGACTTGCAATTCTCTGTCCTGCAGCCAAATATAGTATTCACTCATTAAGACCCAACCATTTTATCTTCTGCAAGCCACTATCTTTTCAATCTTCAAATCCATATATTATAAGTTCATTTTCTCCTTCTCACAAAAAGTCCATAAGAAATTTCCAGTCCTTAATAGATGTCATAATTAAATACGCTAACTTTGCCATCTCAGTCAAGTCCTATTGTTTTATCAGCCATTCTTCTATAGTGGGCTGAATCTTTCCATCTTTGTGCATATAACAATCTCACTGCTGTGGTTATATATTGGAGTAATCTCCCCAAATACTTTTCCAGTTGTGTATTCATTAACCCTAAAATACAGAATTCTGTTGAAATTTGCAGTATCAATGTACCGTATTTTTCGCTCTATAGGACGCACCGGACCATAGGAGGGGGAGAACAGGGGGAAAAG
The DNA here is from genome assembly GCF_964252035.2 of Podarcis erhardii. Lineage (NCBI taxonomy): Eukaryota > Metazoa > Chordata > Lepidosauria > Squamata > Lacertidae > Podarcis > Podarcis erhardii. The sequence goes on along the minus strand of NC_138503.1, from coordinate 3,214,189 downwards.
AATTCTCCCCCTCTCTGCTCAGCACCCCTGCAGCGAAGCGGCAGGAGAAACGGAGCCCCTTCCATTTCTCCTCCCACTTCGCTGAAGGGGCGCTGTGCAGAGAGGGAAAACTGTACAGTGCCTCTCCAGCGAAGCGAAGCCTGGAAAGCAAGAGGGATCAGTGTGCACCGACCCCTCCCGCTCTCCAGGCTTCAGGTGGCTATCTGCAAGCCTTCTGAGCTCAGCGAGAACTCCCGCTGCTCTCCGAAGGCTTGCGGATAGCTGCCTGAAGCCCCCAGAGCGCAGCTGCAATTTGCGCTGCGCTCCGGGTGCTTCAGGCTTCTCCTTTTTAGCCGCGGGGCTGGGGCAGGGGAAGCCCGAACTTCCCCCAACCCCAGAACAGGTCGGGGAGCAACGGTCCCTTCTCCCTCCTGGGGAAAAGCCCGCAAGAGCCGCGCGAAGCTTGTGTGCGGCTCTTGGGGGCTTTTCCTGCCTGCCTCCCCCCTGCATTCGCTCCATAGGATGCACAGACTTTTCCCCTTAGTTTTTAAGAGGGGAAAAAGTGCGTCCTATGGAGCGAAAAATATGGTATGTATCTGTATCCAACATTTTTTTTTAGCCACCAAACATTATAAAATGTTCTTTTGTGTTTTGGCATTTCTACCAAACGTTTGAAACACCTTTATTCATTCTGAATAGTTTCTCAGGAGTTCAGTACCAATGATAAATCATTTTATAAAAGATCTATTTAAGTTAATAACACAATGTAAGTTTTAACCCTTAGTTCACTTATGTTCCCACTGTTCTGTCAATACATTATAACTAATTATTTTTGCCCGTGCATTCTTTAACCTGCTTTTCAGTTTCAAATTTCAGTAAGTTTATACATTTTTGCAATAGCAAAATCATCATCTGGGAACAGCTGAATTTCAAAGCCTGTCTATTCTTGCTCTATACAAAAATTCTTTTTATCCAGTTTAAACCTCTCTAACCAATGAAGGTTGTAACATTCCCTTATTAATTGCTTCTTTGTTTTTATTTTTGTGATCTCCTTGATGCAGTACTATTAATTCTTGGTACGTTATCCATTTCTCTTTGCCTGTCATCTCTTTTCTGCTAAAAGCTTGTTGTGGTGAAATCTATAAAGGGTGTGTTTTGGAACAACCAAGGTTTATATTTATTCCAAATTCTTAGCATGGCACTTCTAATAAACTGATTTTTAAAATCCACGTTAACTTTAACTTTATCGTAATACAAATATCCATGTCATCCAAACTTCAGGTCATGTCCTCCTTTTTCCAAAATCCTCTCATTTCTCAATGTCAACTGGGTGATGTATTGACACATTGCCTGAAACCGGTTTAAAGTTAAAAGTGCAAAAGCAATTTCAGAATTTCGGAGCATGCAATGTATTGCAAATCCCCGCTCACCCCGACTGCAGCCAGCATCGTGCACTTTAATCAAGCCACCTGATGTTTGCCCACTCCCTTCTTCCACAGCCCAGCGATTGCCTCAGGAGCCCAAGATGTGAGTGGGGTCCGCCAGCCCCTCAGCTGGTTTCTCTGGCCGTGTGAGCACTGGCAAGTTGCCTCCTCCCTCACACTGATCACTGAGTGGAATGACGTCTGAGCAGAACATGTTTGGTTCGTGCCCCCATCATGGTTGCTCCCGGTAGCTGCCACCTGTATGGCAAGAGGCTATTGTTAGGGTGAGTCATGGCTAACAGATCTGAGGAGGCCGGTGGCCTCTGGGGCTCTGTGTGCGTGGTGCCATGCCGTGTGGTGCCCTGGCTGATGTGCTCTGCCCGAGGGGCAGCCCGGGGCAGCGGCGCACGCCCTTGCCAGGAACCGGCAGAAGCTGTGCATGGTGAAGCTGATTGTCTGTGTGGCCGGCAACTGCACCCTTCCTCCCTGTCTTCTTTCCTCATTTCCAACATGTAATGGTTGTAAGGGGTTACTTGTGCGTAAATTGCCTTCAGTTTAGTCAGTTTGTTTGCTCAACCATGTTTAGGGTTAGAGCTCGCCCTCCGTGACCTGTTAGTCACTTGCAGAATCCGTCAGTGGGCGTTTCTTGAACCTCTTCCAGCATAAAAGCTGTTTGACCCCAAGTCTCCTCCTATGTTCCCTGCGCGGAACGCGTCTGCGCAAGTACGGGGAAGGCAGGGGCGTGCCAGCGCTCTCTCCGCTAGTCTCGGGTGAAGGGTCTTGGAGCCCTGTCACCAATTCCTCCATCTCCCTCTCATCTCTATTGGTGTTACGCTGAATTCCTTCCCCCCCTGCTGGTCCCCTCTCCGGCATCGCCCTGGAGCCCTGCCTTCGCCTCTCGCTCTGCTCGCTCTGATGTCAGTTCCCTGACACAACATCATAATATACTGGCATATCGCAAGGTTTAACTGGAGATACATTATGATGTTGGAAAGTAGATATCACTCAGCCCTGATGTCAAAAACTCCTTCATCCTCATTAAACAACAAGCTGCAAAATACATTTTTAGATTTGGTACACCCAACCCTCCCCTTTCCTTTGCATCTTGTAAAGTTTTATAGGTTTTCCCCTTGCTATAAAAACCTAGATAAATCTTTTTGCCATTGTTTGAACTGCAAGTCATTAGCTATAACACGTATTGTTTGGAACAAAAACATTCTTGGCATTATATTCATCTTTATTATAGAAATTCTACCCAGTAAAGACAGTTTTAATTTTTCCCATCTTAATATATCCTTTTAAATTGTCCATCCATGTCTTAACATTAATTGTATATCATTTCAAAGTAATTATATTTGTCATGGTGATGCCTATACTTTACTTTTTTCAATTTGGAATTCAGTTTTCTCCATCAGTCTTTTGTTTTTAATTATTAAGATTTTCGTTTTCTGATGATTAACCTTAAAACCTACTAACATGCCAAATTCATTTAATTTATTCATAAGACTCCACTCCCTGAAAAGGGATTTCCAGAAGTATCATCAGATCATCAGCAAAAGACAGTAATTTACAGTTTTCCCTTTTGATCTTTATCCCCTTAATTCTCTCATCTTGCCTAATATTTCTAAGCAAGACTTCCAAAACCGAAATGAAAGCAATGGGGACAATGGACACCCTTGCCTTGCTCCCTTCTGGATCGGAGTTTTGTTAAGCCACCGTGATAAGAGGATGCTTGATGAGCTAACTTGATCCAGCAGAGCTCTTCTGCTCTTATGTCTTTATGGCATTTCCATGCACTCTGGTTTTCGTCATGGTGTTCCATTGCGCCAGTAGCGGTTTAGTCCTGCTGGCCACATGACCCGGAAAGCTGTCTGTGGACAAATGCTGGCTCCCTCAGCCTGAAAGCGAGATGAGCGCCGCACCCCATAGTCGTCTTTGACTGGACTTAACCTTCCAGGGGTCCTTTACCTTTATCTTTTTTATGCCTCTCTCATAACTTGTAAAGGAAAAAATATCATTTTCCTTACAGGCAAAAGCTGCAGCCCACCTTGTTATCAGTACCTTGATTAAAATTCAGATTAATATGTTTTGCAAATCAGATTTGGCTCAGAGCCAACAAGTTGGCCAGCACTGTTTTTTGAAGCCATATAAACAGAACATTCCGTCTATCTATATGTCTATCTAGGGCATGTCAGGAACTAATGAAACAAAAGCCAGCACTGAGTGGAAATTAAAAATGGGCAAGCAATAATCCCTGTAGAAAGGAAATCAAAAGTGAGATGGATAGATGTGTTTCTCTAGCTTGTCTAAACATGCTCCCTAATACAACAGATAATTTAAAGGTCACAGAGCAAATAAGAGAATGCTCTGCAGAGACAAGCTTCTCACACCTCTCAAGAAAATAAAAATGGAGTCCTTTGTAAGGGGAGCAAACTATATTTCATGTGTTTTTCTCAGAGCCAAAGGAAACAAGTCTTTCTGCTTCTTGTTTTGCTCTCAGTTGGAAACAGCTTCACGCCTCTGCAGAGCTGAAAGGGTGACTCATCACTCTCTCTTGTGACTCTCTTCTAACCAATTGCCGGGGGGGGGGGAGAGATTTGTCTAAAATATTGCTCCATTGCCTTGTGAATGTCCCTCACCACCTGTCTGTAGTTTAAGCAGGAAGTCTAGTGCCTTTTGAAATTCCTCCTTTGATCCCCCTGTTGTATCATTTAAAAATACATCTCCTTCTTATTGAAGCTCTGGTTTCAGTTCTCATTTATTTATTTGTTGCATTTTTTACACACATGCCCCCCTCTCCCTCCCTCCCTCCATCCCAGGAGCTAAGGGCTAAACAAACATGGTCCTTTAGCCCCATGTTCATCCTCACAACAGGTAAGGTAAGTTATCTGAAAGGGAGGGAGGGGAAATTTGGGACAGAATGGTTGAGGAAGCTCTCTTCTTAAAGAGAGAAATAGAAAGAAAGTTCTTGAGAAAAGGGGAGACAAAAGTGCTTTAAGGGACAAAAAGGAGAAGTGGCAAGTGCACAGAACGTAAGGGAGCTAGATCTCTTGTTCTGGTCTTGCAGAGAAGCCCACAGAACAAGTCAGCACCAAGGAAAGCTCCTAGTTTCAGCACCACAGAGAGCTCCTAGTGAGCAACTTGTTTGAGCTTCTGCCCTCTTGGAAGACTTGAAAGACTAACTAATTTATACAGACCAGCAGGCAAAGTTGATAATGAATAACGTAATATCAGAAAAAATTAAAATTACAAAAGGGACAAGACAGGGTTGTCCCCTGCCACCGTTATTGTTTATTTTGGTGTTACAGACCCTGGCGAGGAACATAAGATCTGGTGAAGAAATAAAAGGTATAACAGTTGGGTGCAAAGCATACAAACCGAGAGCATTTGCAGATGACCTTGTAATAGCAGTAGAAAACCTGTTGGTGACTATACCAAGGGTATTAGATAAAATACCTGAGTTTGGACAGGTAGCAGGATTCAAGTTAAATAAAAACAAAATGAAAGTATTGGTAAAAAATATGACAGAACAAAATTAAAATGAACTACAACTAGCAACACAACTGACAATTGGGGAAAAAGTGAAGTACTTGGGGGTTTGGTTGACAGTTAAGAACATAAATATCTTTAAGGATAACTATGTAGCAACCTGGAAAGAAGAAGAGGAGGAGGAGGAGGAGGAGGAGGAGGAGGAGGAGGAGGAGGAGGAGGAGGAATTTATTATTCATACCCTGCCCATCTGGCTGGGTTTCCTATTTATCACTCTGGGGGAAGAATTTCAGTTATGAAAATGAATGTATTGCCAATAATGTTATTTTTATTTCAAACAATACCCATAGTCAGTGTAGCTAAACTTTGAGTTTGAAAAATATTTATTGGAAAACAATGTGAAGTTACTTTCCAAAATGTGTCAGTTGTTGCTACAGTGGCATACTAAAGATGAAGAAGTTAAATCTGTAATGATACAATGAGCACAAGATATTGGGCACAATATCCAATTTTCATCTTGGGGAAAGTTATGGAGGGAGGATTTAAAATTTACAGCGTGCTGTATGTTGAAGGAGAACTATATGAAAATGATGTATCGGTGGTATTTAACACTCATAAAACTAGCAAAGATGTACAGAACTGCTTCAAATGTTTGTTGGAAATGTAAGGAGAAGGAAGGCACCTTCTACCACATGTGGTGGACGTGCAAGATAACAAAAGCATTCTGGAAAATGATTTCTAATGAGTTGGAAAAAATGTTTAAAATAACGTTTGTGAAAAAAACAGAGGGCTTTTTATTAGGTCTTTTAGGTGCAGAGATACCAAAGGAGCAGAAACAATTATGTATGCAATGACAGCAGTGTGGATACTGCTGGCCAAGAGATGGAAAGAAGATAAAGTCCCAACCAGAGATGAATAGCTCATGATGAAGATGGATTATGCTGAAATGACGAAATTGACTGGGGAAATCAGAAACCAGGAAGAGAAGACTTTTAAGAAGGAATGGGAAAAATTTACAATGTATTTAAGAAAACACTGCAAACAACTGAAAACTTTGGCCGGATTTGAGTAATGCTTGTAATGTACTAAAAACTGTGGTAAAAATGTATTATTATTTTTAAAAATAGAGAAAATAAGTGAAGCAGCTGAAAAAAGATCAATAATGGTAACCATGGAAGGGAGGAGGGGAGTCAAAGGATTCAGAGAATCCTAAATGATGATGTTGATGTTTAATGCTTAAATTTGAAATGTAAAACTCAATAAAAAAGATTTGACAAAAAGGAAAAGAAAGACTAATCCTTTAGCTGCTTTTCGGCTGTCTGCCTGACAAGATCCTGTGATATTGGACTGGTGAAACTTTTCCAACTCTACAATCTTTTTTTTTTTAAAGAAAGGCAACAGAAATGGAATACTAGCTGGAAGGGAGAGAAGATTAAAAAGCAGCATAGGAGGAGCTGATTCATTTCAGTGACAGCCACCTTCCTCCCAATGGGACCACACCCTATATCTATGGAAAGGGGCAAGTTGATGGCATGAATGAAACAAGACGCAAGGGGTTCATTCCATGCCCAGCCTTGCTTCCTCGACTTGATCATCCCTGGCAATCAGCAACTAATTCTCCAAGCTGAAACTGCTCTTTAATCTAAGATACTGGCACAGAGATGGTCTTTTCTGTCTTTTATGGTGACTCAAAGTATATTTAGACACACATCTATAATTCACCAGGATAAAATGGGTTTGCCTTCTCCATGGTGTTGTCATGAGGCTCCATGAATGAGGCAAGCTTTTAGAAATTCTATTACCTATGTGGGCCAATGAACTTCATATTTTTTTCTCCTGTGCTTTCAAAGCAGTCTTAAATATAACCTTAATGATACTGAAAAGCAGAGGGAGCAACAAGCTGCATGGCAGGATTGCTGGACTAAGCTAGGTTTTAAAACAGGGTGTGGAAACATGCTGCTATGAAAACTACACACTTGTGAGGGTAATCATTTTCCCCTTTCCCAGAAACACCAAGAGGAACATGAAAGTCAAGTTGTAAGCAGAGAAACTGTACAGCAACTTGAAAGAGGTAGAATAGGGACAAGTTGACGATTACAGATTGCGGTGGTGGAGGTGTGACTTCTTAATCTACTCTACAGTACTTCATTTGTGATATAAAAGAGAAGAAATTGGTAACAAATGTTGCTGTCCCGTCATTTCCCTGGTTCCAAAACAGCAGTTAGCAATCACAACAGACTGGGGGAGGTTTATAATGAATACTGAGCATTCGGCAGCCTATTCCGTGCCTAGAAATCCCTTGTTTGTTCTCCTGGGATATATGAAATCAGAAACACAGGTCATAGACTTTTAGTTCGAAGTTTTATCATAGCTGCAAGAATGTTATTGGTGACAAGCTGATGTACAGGTCATCCTACAGGCTGTGCTAGCTGGGTTGATGGGAGTTGTAGTTCAAAGCGTCTAGAGGGCACCACCTTGGGGAAGTCTGGTTTAAGGCTTTTAAGTTATATTATATTTTTCTTCAATGGTGCAGAATTTACTCTTTCTAGTGCAGGATACTCAGAGCCCTAATTAAGAATTGGCTCATGTGGGGCAGATGCTCTTCTATTTTTCATAAAACGAAAGTTAAGAAAAGTGGTAGCCTTGTTTGTCAATCCCATAATCACGATAAGCCTGCTTTAAACAAAATAAATGGCCATGTTTTGACACATGGGTAAAAATTATTCATCTTGCCCTTTCAAGAGTTCTTGTCGGCTGCTCTATTTGTGGGTCTTTAATTGCAACAACAACAACAACAACAGCAAAAATTTATTATTATTAACTTTGATAGCAGAAAGTGAGGAGGAATTAAAAAACCTCTTAAAGAGGGTGAAAGAGGAGAGTGCAAAATATGGTCTGAAGCTCAACATCAAAAAAACTAAGATCATGGCCACTGGGCCCATCACCTCCTGGCGAATAGAAGGGGAAGAAAGGGAGGCAGTGAGAGATTTTACTTTCTTGGGCTCCATGATCACTGCAGATCATGACAGCAGTCATGAAATTAAAAGACGCCTGCTCCTTGGGAGAAAAGCAATGACAAACCTAGACAGCATCTTAAAAAGCAGAGACATCACCTTGCCAACGAAGGTCTGTTTACAGTGGTACCTCAGGTTAAGAACTTAATTCTCTCTATGTCCTTTTAAATTTGTGGGAGGAGGCATGGGGAGCGTGAGGGGTTACTGATTTGTTTTGTTCTTGTTCTTATTATGTATTTTGTGTTTTTATATTGTATTTTTATGTTGTGAACTGCCCTGAGATCTACAGATTTAATAAATGAAAAATGATAAAAATAAATTCCTGAACATTGGCTATGCCAGCCTATGTAAATAAGGCTTCAGCTGCATCCAAAAAATCTTGAAAAAAATAAAGCTCACAGACTCTCCAATCACTTCTAAAGCTGAATTTCTAAAGGACAGATACCCAAGGACTGCAGAAGCAGACTGGCTCTCCCGGACTCTTCCGATAGCAGCAAAATTCAGACAGAGGCCAGCTGAAAAGGTCAACATCACAGTCATTTCTCTATCTGCTCCTCTCCACTAAATAGGATTCCCAATTAGTAAAGCAACACTAACCTCCTTGCCTCTCCCAAGACAGATGATCGCTCTGAAATCCTCCAACCTTTGTCACACACAGAGAGAAAAAGCTGCCTCTAAGGCAAACGCTGGCACATTTTCCACAATGATCCCAGCTAGGGGAGGCGTAGGCACATTTTCATAGTAAAAGAATCTGTGTCATGCACAAACACACACATCTGCTTGCTTGTCTCCCAGCAGGACCTGAAAGAGTCCCTACAAACCCCATTCCCAGGAAATCTAATTAGTCTGAATTGCATTTGGTAAGCAGGCTGGGAGCCTAGTCACCTATAAACAGAAAAGTTTTTAATGGTATTTTTTACTATAACGAGTAGATAGGTAGATAGATTAGGGATACCAGATGTCCCCGGATCTGCAAATCTGTCCCCAGACAAATTCCATCCCTGGAATGTCCCCAGATTTGCAAATCTGACCCCGGTAAACGTGGCAGTGGCAGCCTCAGCAGCCCAGAGCCAGCCTGGTGGCGCAGTTGGCTCTGGCTGGCTTCAGGAGCTGCTTGCTGCCGCCACCACTGCCAAGGGAGAACCAGGGACGTCCAGAGGTACAGATCTCCTGCCCCCTTCTCCCTTTGTTTTGACAAATCTGGGGAGGCTCGGGAGTTGTGGGCGGGTGGCCATTGCCTAGGAGGGGCGCAAGGCACGTGGTTTCTCTGCCAAGCAAGGTGCAAATCCCTTCTTTCGCACCATGAAACATAAATGCGCAGAGTTTTAATAAAACTGGGGAATGGCCGCCCGCCCATGACTCCCAAGCCTCCCCCGATCAGTCAAAACAAAGGGGGAAGCGGGCAGGAGATCAGGGGAGGCTCCGGAGACACGGGTGGGCGGAGCGCTGTTGCTCAGTTTTTTAAAAACTCAGAGCATTTATGTTTCACAGGGTGCGAAAGAAGGGCTTTGCACCATTATACAATATGCATGTGCGCTTGGGCCCAGGGTCTTTTGCCTCACCATCCTCACTACGGACTCCCTGTTGCTACTCAGCTTCCCCCCCCCCAAAAAAGTGTCCCCGGATTCATTGAAAAAAATCTGGTAACCATAAAATAGATGATAGATAGATAGATAGATAGATAGATAGATAGATAGATAGATGATAAATAGATAGATAGATAGATGTAGAGATATATACACACACACAAGGATCACAGAGTGGTGGTAAATATAATCAGATTAAAGGTTGCCAAAGGGTAAGAAAATCTAGATAGATGGTGACGCTCATGCACGCATCAAAATCGCTAAGCAGCCCAAAATTCTACATTATTTTGACACATTCTGGGCTCTTCCAGACCTACTAACTTTCTTATTTAGAATGCCTGCCAGAAGGAGAAAACGAGGTGCAAAGAGCCAGAAGAGCATAATTGGGACTCACAATTCCTCTAAAACAAAGAATCAACAGAGAGCCAACGCCATCTTTCCTGGCTCAGAAACAGAGCGGGTTGAGGAAGCCGAGAAAATGGAGCAAATAGAACAAACAGCGAGTAACAACATTGGGGAAACCTCACCCCCCCCTTAAGGAGGATGACAATGACCCGACCCCCCTCCTCCCAGAAAAAGCTAATCCGTCCAAGAGGGCAAGAGCAGGAGCAGGAGGGATTCCGCCCACTCCTAGCGCTGACCCACCCAGGCCTCTAGAACAAGATATCTGAGGAGCCTGCTTTCAACCGATTCCAGATACGCACCCCTACCAAGAGATTTGCACGTTGTCTGCAGAAACTATGGTTCTGGTTCTCCAAAGACTGAATGAAATCCTCACCAGAATAGTTAACATTGAGAAACAATTGGATACTAGTTCCTCCCCTTTAGGTGCCCAAGGGCTTAAAAGGATGATAAGAAATGACTTTGTTAACAACTCACCAACTCAGACTATGGATAAAGTGAGGTCCTGTCAAGTCTTGCAAATGAACCAGATAATGCTTGAGATTCACCGATACACTCATAGGTGGATGATCCGCAGACAAATTACTATGTCCTTGTCTCAGCTCCTGAATTACCATTACCGAAATGTAGATCTAGAAAATTTCCACTTCCTGCCTTCCTTGAGAAACACCACGCGCCTATTTATGACCTTTAGGTCATCAGCTCTCCCATCTCGACTCATGGAGATAAAGGATACTCTATGGTGGTTCCATTCTTTCCGCCCAGTGAGGGTATTTAAGGACGAAACAAGGAGGCAATTGGTCCCTTGCATAGAGTCAAAGCTAGTGCGGATAAAGGAAACCAAGCTCAACACTAGAAACACTAATTGCCCGAAGAAAGAAAAGAACTCTGTAAGCCTAGAATTACAAGACCTGAAGAAGAGGCTAATGAGTATAAAGACTGAGATTTCTACCCAAAATATAAGGACAGTAGAGCCTAGAACACAATATTTAAAGACGTCCAACAGCTCTTTATCCCATAGAAAGACATCAGTGCAATTCCCTGTTCCTTTTTCAAACGACACCGAATTAGATGAGGAATTTGGCCAACATTTCTATGGCAACAACACCTAAAGAACTCTATGTTGCTGACAATCTGGAGATATCCAGCACCCAATCTACATCTGGACCTTTGCCTAATGTTCCAAAAACTTACCAGAATGATCAGCCTTCTCTACTGTACTCCTGGCGAGACAGGATGGACAGATCTTCCGAATTCAAATCTGGCTCTTTGTTGGCCAGTGATCCACATTTTATAGCACATACCTCATTAATACTTCCACAGCCACAGATAGAACCAACAATCCTCCAATCAACCCAGGAGGGAGAGGGGGATTGACAGTTAACGAAACACCATGGGACTGTCCTCCCCGCTTGGGGTGCGGTTGGTTGGGTTTTATCTTCTATGGATACTTATCCTATCAAACCTTCACCTCTTCCCCATACCATTTTGACCCAGGAGTCCTGGCCCAAGGATGACTTGTTATTGAGGGGATGTTACCCCTCTGTTGGGGAGGCTAGTATGGGGTCTGGGATTTCCACTATTGAAGGGCTAGGGAGGAATGGCAGTGGGGCTAGAAATCTCTATCGGCGAAGGGTTTCGAGATGCAGTGATCCTCGAACCCCTTCCAATCTATGCCCCATCCCAAGGGATGAGGGTAGGGAGAGCAAGGATTACCCACCTCCATCATTGGTGCTGTGCAATGCCAGGTCCATAGGCAACAAAACCGCCACCATGCGTGGCTTTTTTGTCTCGCAGGGGATTGACCTGGCTTGCGTGACGGAGACCTCGGTACGGGAAGACGAAGTAGTCTCCCTACATGAGATAACACCACCAGGTTTTTCTGTCCTCCATCAATCGCGGACTGTGGGTCGGGGGGGAGGAGTAGCGTTGTTAATCCGGGAGGATTGCTCTTTCAGAGCTCTGCCATCACCGGCGATCTCCGGCATTGAATGTGTTGGTCTCGTGTGGGGCACCAAGGAGAACTTGGCTGTCTGGCTGGTGTACCGACCACCCAGCACACTGGCAGCCACGCTGTCAGACCTGCTGGAGGTGGTGGTGGACTGGGCCTTGGAGTTCCCAAGCCTACTGGTTTTGGGAGACTTCAACGTCCATGCCGATGCCGCTCCCTCCTCACAGGCTCTGGACCTAGTGACTTCCATGGCAACACTAGGGCTCTCCCAGGTTGTTTTGGGCCCCACTCATCAAGCAGGCCACACGCTGGATCTGATCTTTGGGGCTGGCATAGATGTGATCATGCTCCCTGCTGTGGAAGTGCCATGGTCTGATCACTACGCTCTGAAAGCCAAGATTGACTTCCCGCTCCTTCCCGGCTCGGGTGGCGAGCCTATTTGGGTTCGTCCACGAAAACTGATGGATCCTGATAGATTCCGACAAGCCTTGCAGGACCCTGCTCCTCCTGGCGACTCATTAGATGACCTTGTTGAGGACTGGCTCTTGGCAGCCATTGATGAGATCGTGCCTAAACGCCCTCTGCGACCCCGTCGAAACCGGGCCCCTTGGTTTACTGAGGAGCTCCGGAAAATGAAGCGGGATCTCAGACGGCTAGAGCGAGTATGGTGACGGACTCGTGACGGAGCCTCAAGAACATCTTATAGGACGCTTATGAAAGCCTATGAGATGGCTATGAAAGCTGCTAAGAAATCTTACTTTGCAGCTTCCATTGCATCTGCTAGCTCTCGCCCGGCACAACTTGTTAGAATAATTAGGTCAATAACGTCCTTAGGAGGACAACCAAATTTAAGCACAAATTCGACCCACAGCTGTGAGGCATTCGCCAGCTTTTTTGCGGAGAAAGTCCTGTTGTTCCGCCGTGACCTCCCTGCCAATTTAGATACAGTGACTGAACTGGAGGCCCCTCGACTGACTTTGGACCATTGGACCATTTCGATCGGATACTCCCTGCTGATGTGGATAGATTCCTCCAAGTTGGTAGGCCCACCACCTGCCTCCTTGATCCGTGCCCGTCTTGGCTGATTAGGGAGTGTCCAGATGTCACGCGGACCCCCCTGGTTGAAATTATCAATTTGTCCCTTGACACGGGGACATTCCTAGGAGAACTGAAGGAAGCAGTGGTGTGTCCACTCTTAAAGAAAACTTCATTAGATCCCTTAGACCTAACCAATTACTGCCCAGTTTCAAATCTTCCATATCTGGGTAAGGTAATTGAGAGAGCGGTTGCTGAACAGCTTGGTAGGTTTTTGGAGGAAACATCGGCTTTAGATCCATTTCAGTCTGGTTTCCGTCCTGGTTTTGGGACCAAGATGGCTCTGGTTGCCCTAACAGATGATCTCCGTAGACAACTGGATCGAGGTGGGTCAGGACTGGTGATCCTTTTTTTTTTTAAAAAAAATATTTTTTATTAAGTTCCCATTTACCAAATTAAACATATCAAACCAATTAATCCAAACTATAACAATACACATCATATAATCCAATTATTTCCCAGTTGTAATTTTTTTGTGGGGGGTACCCATGCTTCTTGATGGGCAGGATTCCAATCCTGGAATATTTCTGCTGCTTTCATATTTACAATGATATTTTCAGTCCCTCTTCTCAGTCCTTGTCGTTACTCATTTTCCTTTTCATTCACGTCCGAGTTATCTCCGCAAGTGGGTTAAAAAAACAATTATTTATATTTCTGTGTGGATTCTGTATTGCTCTCTTGTGAATCACTCTCATCCAATAGTCCAGGCGTTTCCACTCGAGCGGGCAATCTCCATCTTGCCATTCCGATGAAATACAGTCTAAAAGCCCGCTCGTTAACTTTCCAGACCTGTTGCATCGTAAATTAGTCTTTTCCAGGAGGGCTGCCCCTTCCAGTTCACAATCCCATCCTGATAACAAATCTTCGGCTCGCCCTCCCTAAGACCAAACTCCCTGCAACAGATGTCTGTCCTTCTGTATCAAATCTCAATTCTTGCTGCGTCACAAAGAGAGCCTTTGTTTTTCCAAGTCCTTCACAGAATAAAACCTTTAAATTCATATTATTTTCCCCACACAGCTCATTTTTAACCCCATTTGCCAATTAGTTCTTGTGACGGATCTTCTGAGGGGGAGGGTTATTAGGTAATCACATGAAACAAACAAAAAAAAGTCGCCCCCCCCTTTCCGTTCCATTGCCTTCCACATACCAGCATGTCTGTAGTACTTTGATGTAATCTTCCGTCTCAATCTTCTTCCTCTCAGTGGCAAAATTATTAGCAGATAAAACCTCCTGCCTCTCTCGAAGCATGTGCGTTAGCTTTCTCCAAATTTTTCCTTTTAAGTTTCGCTCCTGGAAGCAGCTTCGGAGGAGTGCTGAAACCCGCCGAGGGTTATGCACCCAGTGCTTCGCACCCCCCTCCTTCTTCCGAACTCGGGAGTGATTTATGGCAACCGCGGGTGAAAAATTCCCTGGAGAGACGAGGGAGACTGATTTACTCCCCATAATCAGCCTCAAATTACCTCATGTGGGCTGGATAGATGGTATTATCCGCCATCTTCCAAGGCGCCCCTAGCGCCCACCCCCTTAGGACTGGTGATCCTTTTAGATTTGTCAGCAGCCTTTGACATGGTCGATCATGATCTTCTGGACCACCGCCTCACAGACGTGGGGATACAGGGCATAGCGCGTAACTGACTGTGCTATTTTATCTCTGGTCGGGGGCAAAGGGTGGCACTAGGGAGGGAAATGTTGTCGCGTCACTCCTTGGTGTGTGGAGTGCCACAGGGCGCAATTTTCTCCCCAATACTTTTTAACATCTTTATGCGCCCCCTTGCCCAGATTGTCCGGAGCTTTGGGCGAGGCTGTCACCAATATGCTGATGACACTCAGCTCTATCTGCTGATGGATGGCCACACCGACTTGGCCCCAGACACACTAACCAGATGCTTGGAAGCTGTGGCTGGGTGGTTTCGTGGGAGCCGATTGAAACTAAATCCTTCAAAGACAGAGGTCCTATGGCAGGGTCGGGATGGCATGGGGATGAGGGACCAACTCCCTTCTCTTGCAGAGGCCCAATTAGTGCCATTACCTTCCATTAAGAGTTTGGGTGTAATCCTTGACGCCTCCCTTTCCATGGAGGCGCAAGTTACAGCAACAGCCAAGGCAACATTTTCCGCCTTCACCGCATCAAGCAGTTGGTCCCTTACCTCTCCCGCCCCGACCTGGCCACAGTGATCCATGCGACGGTCATCTCCAGGCTTGACTACTGTAATTCGCTCTACGCGGGGCTGCCCTTGAAGCTGTCCCAGAAACTCCAGCGGGTACAGAATGCTTCAGTGAGGCTCCTCACGGGGTCTCTGCCATGGGAGCATATTCACCCAGTGCTTTTCAAGCTGCACTGGCTCCCGGTGGAGTACAGGGTCAGATTTAAGGTGCTGCTTTTGACCTTTAAAGCCCTTCACGGCCTGGGACCCTCGTACCTACGGGACCGCCTCTCCCGGTATGCCCCACGGAGAGCCTCAAGGTCCATAAATAGCAACACCCTAGTGGTCCCGGGCCCTAAGGAAGTTAGATTGGCTTCAACCAGAGCCAGGGCCTTTTCAACACTGGCTCCGGCCTGGTGGAACGCTCTGCCTCATGAGACCAGGGCCCAGCAGGATCTGATTTCTTTCCGCAGGGCCTGTAAGACAGAGTTGTTCCGCCTGGCCTTTGGCTTGGAGCCAATTTGATTCCCTCCCTCTCTTTCTTTTTTCTTTTCCTTCTCCTCCTGCAATGAGGCTACATTTTAATATTTTAATGTTTCAATATTTTAATGTTGTATTTTAATGTTGTTTTTAAGTTGTAATCATTCAACTTGTTTTTATTATTGCTTGTAAGCCACTCTTAGCCCGGCCTTGGCTGGGGAGGGCGGGGTATAAATAAAATTTTTTATTATTATTATTATTATTATTATTATTATTATTATTATTACTACTACTACTATTTGTAGTGCTATTGTTGTCATTTGTTGCTATGTTTTGGGGGAACAAAATCGTAGTGGACTATCCACACCAGCAGGTACACATTACTGTTTCTTTTGGAGCAGTGGGGGGGGTGGGCTGTGCCTTTTCCCAACCATTCTGATAATAGTGCAGACTCAGAAATGTCCTACCCCTTCTGTTGCCTTGTTTTTCCAACCAGCAAAATGTCAGAGTTATGAGCAGGGCTGGCTTGAGATGTTTCGGTGCTTAAGGCACAGGTGTGCTCCATTGCTGCAAGGGCAGCTGCAGCGGAGGAGGAGGAGCCCAGATCTGCTGCCTGAGGGGACCACCACATCCCGCCTCATGGCTGACCCAGCCCTGGCTATCAGCATGCGCATGGAGTATGGAGAGCCCTTCCGGGACCTTCTCTCTCGCTCTCTGATATTTAGCACTTGGTATGCTGGGATTCTGCTCATGAGGGAGATTAGATGGAAAAGCTTATTGAGCCCAGTTTCAGCCTGAGCTATTGCTAGCATCCTCTAACACTGTCTGCATAATCCTGGCACTTTATGGATGCTCTGCAATTTCTGTTCCTATACTTTTTTAAAAGAACTTTTTGGAAGCCACTTTGAGAGACCCTTGGGGCTATAAAGTGGGGTGTAAGTATTCTGAATAAGAAAAAATAATAGAAGCATGATGCAAACATTCAGGTGCTGAAAATAAATCACAGAATCATAGAATTGGAAGAGACCACAAGGGCCATCGAGTCCAACCCCCTGCCAAGCAGGAAACACCATCAGAGCACTCCTGACATATGGTTGTCAAGCCTCTGCTTAAAGACCTCCAAAGAAGGAGACTCCACCACACTCCTTGGTAGCAAATTCCACTGTTGAACAGCTCTTACTGTCAGGAAGTTCTTCCTAATGTTTAGGTGGAATCTTCTTTCTTGTAGTTTGGATCCATTGCTCCGTGTCCGCTTCTCTGGAGCAGCAGAAAACAACCTTTCTCCCTCCTCTATGTGACATCCTTTTATATATTTGAACATGGCTATCATATCACCCCTTAACCTCCTCTTCTCCAGGCTAAACATGCCCAGCTCCCTTAGCCCTTCCTCATAAGGCATCGTTTCCAGGCCTTTGACCATTTTGGTTGCCCTCCTCTGGACACGTTCCAGTTTGTCAGTGTCCTTCTTGATCTGTGGTGCCCAGAACTGGACACAGTACTCCAGGTGAGGTCTGACCAGAGCAGAATACAGTGGCACTATTACTTCCCTTGATCTAGATGCTATACTCCTATTAATGCAGCCAAGAATTGCACTGGCTTTTTTAGCTGCCGCATCACACTGTTGGCTCATGTCAAGTTTGTGGTCAACCAAGACTCCTAGATCCTTTTCACATGTACTGTTCTCAAGCCAGGTGTCACCCATCTTGTATTTGTGCCTCTCATTTTTTTTGCCCAAGTGCAATACTTTACATTTCTCCCTGTTAAAATTCATCTTGTTTGTTTTGGCCCAGTTCTCTAATCTGTCAAGGTCGTTTTGAAGTGTGATCCTGTCCTTTGGGGTGTTAGCCACCCCTCCCAGTTTGGTGTCATCTGCAAATTTGATCAGGATGCACTTGAGTCCATCATCCAAGTCGTTGATAAAGATGTTGAATTAGTGTACAGACATTGTGTACAGACATTGCATTAGTGTACAGACATTGAAGTCCATGAATCATTCCCCCGTGTCTCTTATTTAAGGATTTTTTCCTCCCACCACTTGGTCTGCGTGAGCCAGTGTGGTGTAGTGGTTAAGAGCGGTAGTCTCGTAATCTGGGGAACCGGGTTCGCGTCTCCGCTCCTCCACATGCAGCTGCTGGGTGACCTTGGGCCAGTCACACTTCTTTGAAGTCTCTCAGCCCCACTCACCTCACAGAGTGTTTGTTGTGGGGGAGGAAGGGAAAGGAGATTGTTAGCCGCTTTGAGACTCCTTAAAGGGAGTGAAAGGCGGGATATCAAATCCAAACTCTTCTTCTTCTTCTTCTTCATTTGGTCTATGACATTTGGATGATCATCTTCATCAATTGATAGACTCCTACCTTCAGGAGCACTGTCTCCCTCCCCCACGTTAGTCAGTTTAAAGCCCTCCTGATGAGGTTTCTGAGATTTTTGGCAAAAACATTCCTCCCAACCGTTGTGAGGTGCAGCCCATCTCTTGCCAGAAGTCCATCTTCAAGAAACTGCAGTCCGTGATCTAAGAATCCAAACCGTTCCTGTTTACACCATTTGCGAAGCCAGCTGTTCACTTCCACTATTTTTCCCTCTCTCCCTGGGCCACGTCGTTCAACTGGGAGGACAGATGAGATGACAATTTGTGCATTTAATTGCTTCAATTTCCTGCCCAGAGCCCCATAGTTTCTTTTGATCTTCTGGAGGCTATTACTTGCAGTGTCATTGGTTCCCACATGAACCAAGAGGAAGGGGTATTTGTCAGTGGGTTTTATGATTCCTCGCAGTCGTTCAGTTACATCTTGGATCTTAGCCCCGGGGAGACAGCACACTTCCCGAGACATCTTGTCAGGCCCACAGATCACTGCTTCTGTTCCCCTCAGTAGGGAATCCCCTATCACCACTACACGCCTCCTCTTAGGTTTGGTCGGGGTTCTTCCGTGAGCTGTCCGTTCCAAGGTCGCCTGCACATTCCCTGAGGACTGACTTTGCTGCTCGTCTTCATATACCTGATCGACTGTAATGAGGGAGAGATCCTCAAATGAAGTCTGCTCTTCGTCTTCCATGCTAGGGGAGAGGACCTCAAAGCGATTGTGTATTCCTAAACAATCAGAGCAAACCCTGGGCTTCCTACTTCTTTGAGTCACGTTTCTCCATATATCTGGCTCCTGTGATGGTGAACTAGCCTCCTTCTCAGGGGAGTCCCCTGTCTCCTCCTTGGTGGAGACGGTGTGCTCTGTTGCTTCCAAGAGGAGCTCCAGCTCTCTAATTCTAAATCAAAATGGGGGCCATAATCACAAGTCACCCATAGCCCTGGTTTATATAATAACCTGGCTTCCACCTTGATGGACAGTGAATTATAGGAATCTGTCTAATTTATTCATTACATTTATATCCCAGTTTCACCCAAGGAGCAAAAGGTGGTGTGAATATCTCTTCTAAGCTTCATTTTACCTTCACAACAAACCTGGAAGAGACATGCCCCAAAGTCACCTGGTAAGCTCCATGGCTGAACCCTGGTCTCCCAGGTCCCAGACTGACACTCCAACCACCACACAACACTGGCTCATGACACCGGTGCCTTTTTCTAAGCCTGTTGTGTAAAAGATTGGAATGTATATAATTTGGTTATTACTTTTTTAAACAATCCAGCAGCAACAGAACGTGAAAAATGCTCATTAATCTATTAGTTGCTTCTCAGACCTTCATCAGGCAATGATGCTGCATGTTTAGCCTGTAGATGTGTTAAACGTGGGGGATAGGATTGAGCCCTGAGGAACCCCACACTGAAGGCTCCATGGGGCTGAAAAGCACTCCCCAAGTAACACCCTCTGGGAACAACCATCCAAGTAGGACTGGAACCACTGCAAAGCGGTGCCACCCATCCTTAGTTAGGAGCGTCGCTCCAGAAGGATACCATGGTTGCTGTTATCAAAAGCCGCTGAGAGGTCAAGAAGAATTAACAGGGACATGTTTCCCTTGTCTCTCTCTTGACAGAGGTCATCATACAGGGCAACCAAAGCAGTTTCTGTGCCAAAACCGGGCCTAAACCCCGATTGAAATGGATTCAGAAAATCAGTTTCTTCCAAAAGCACGTGGATCTGGTTTGTGACCATTCGTTCCAGAACCTTGCCCAGGAAAGGGAGATTAGCAACTGGCCAGTAGTTAGTTTTTCTGAATCCAGGCAAGGTTTCTTAAGGAGTGGTTTTACCACTGCCTCCTTCAAACAGGCAGGGACCACCCCCTCTCGTAAAGAGGCATTGATCACCTCCCTGGCCCAGCCAGCTGTTCCCTCCCTGCTGGTTTTTATCAGCCAAGAGGAGCAAGGGTCTAGAGTGCAAGTGGTCGCTCTGACTAATCTGAGCATCTTGTCCACATCCTTGAGACTTACCAATTGAAACTCATTCAACACAACAGGACTAGACTGTGCTCTGGACACCCCATGAGATACATCTGCTATAACAGCAGAGTCAAGGTCTTGGTGGATGCAAGCAATTTTATCCTCAAAATGCTTTGCAAACAAGTCACAGCGAGCTACCATTGGTTCTATCACCTCCTATGGGCCAGCTGGTAAAAAGCCCCATACAACCCGGAAAAGCTCTGCCGGACGACATGATGAGGAAGCAATGGAGGCAGCAAAGTATGCATTCTCTGCTGCCTTCACTGGCACTAGGTAGGCTCAATAATGAGCCTTTACCAGTGTTCGGCTGAATTCATTCAGATCTTTCTTCCACTTGCGTTCAAGCCATCTCCCACCTTGTTTCCTCGCCATAAGCTCTGGAGTATACTGGGGGGGACAAGTGGTCCCACAAAGTGGGAGAGGGTGCTCAGGGACGATTGTGTCAATACCCCGAGCCATTCAGGTGTTCCAGAGGTCGGCCAGGGCTTCAACAGGAGCACCAGTCATATCCGCTGGAAAATACCCCAGAGCCGTCTGGAATCCCACTGGATCCATCAGCCGCCGAGGGTGGACCTTCCTAATAGATTCCCCGCCTCTGTGGAGGGGAAAAGATGCTGACAGCCTAAATCTCATTAGGAAGTGATCTGACCAGGACAAGGGACTGATGTCAATGTCCCCCACTTTCAAATCAACCTCTTCCTTGAGAAAACAAGGTCCAAAGAGTGGCCTGCCATGTGCATTGGGCCGGTGACATGTTGGGACAGCCCATGGTTGTCATGGCGGCCATGAAGTTCTGAGCTGCCCCAGAGCCAGCTGCCTCGGCATGGATGCTGAAGTCTCCCAGAACCAGCAGTCTGTGAGTCCTCAACACCGCCTCCGAGTCCAGCTCTGTCAGCTCAGGCAGGGAGACTGTTGGAAATGGAAAAAAGCCCCCCATCCAGACAATGACTACCATCAGTGCAGGTAAGAAAAAAATTAATTTTTAATTTTTATCATCTACAATGTCTTATTTATTTTATAGTACAGTATATTGATTATTGCTTTCATTTTATGGATCAATGGTCTCATGAGATAATAAAATTCATGTTAAATTGCTATTTTAGCGGTTGTTTATAAAAGTCTGGAACAGATTAATCCGTTTTGCATTACTTTCTATGGGAAAGCACGCCTTGGTTTTGGAACTCTTTAGCTTTGGAACAGACTTCTGGAACGGATTAAAAACCAAGGTATCACTGTAGCAGAAAACTGAATAATGCCTACTTTTTTAAGGGTGTGTGTAGAAGTTTCACATTAGGAGTCTTTTCACACAAGCATTTCTTACATTAGTTATCAGCAAATCTGGAGACCTCCAGTTGTTTCAGACTACAACACAATTGTTCTAGCTGGGGCTAATAGGAGCTGTTGTCCAAAAGATCTGGAAGGCTCCAGGTAGGCAAAGACTGTCTTGCATTCATCATTTTAATTAGTTTTTCCAGGGGGTTGTAATGTGGACTGTTTACTGCTGCAGCCTTTCCAAGCCTGGTTGTTCAGTCCTGATGTTTTGGACTACAACTCTCATCATCCCTATTAGCCATGCAGGTTGGGACTCACAGTAATGGAGATGGGGAGCATTCACACAAGCACCTCCCACTAAGTGGTTGAGGGGTCATAAGTTCAGTGATGGAACATGTCCTTTGCATGCTCAAGGTCCCATGTTCAAACTTTAGCATCTCCAGTCCTGTTCCCCCATGAGCATGTAGCAGGAAGTGGAAAGATCTCTCCCTGCTAGCCAAGTATATATGCATTAGATTTATACACCACCCTCCATCATAATATCTCAGGGTGCACTTTTGGAAGCTGAACTTCTCCCCTTGGCACAGAACATTTCTGTAGCTGCACATGATCTCTCAAAGGCTGCATGGAGAATACACAAAGCTGGCTGCCCTTGCAGAAGTTCATTTTGCTCTGCAAAACCTTTCTTGAAAATTTGCTACAGCAGCAAAGTCCTTACCCTCTTTCTGTCTGCATGTTCTGACTAAAATTGGCCTCTATTATCCCTCTCCCAGCCCTTAAATAAGTCATTTGCCCCTTTCTTTGATTTGAAAAACTATAACAGAAAAAGAAATGATAAAAACACTGATAATGCACTGTAATGGACTCAGCTGACACTATTAATCCTGCAGTCATTCTATTCCCCAACTTCAACTCCCAAAACTTCTTTTAATTTCCATTCACAACCTACCCAACTTTGTGTTCTGAATGAATAAACAAATAAATGGCCTCTTCTTCTCGCTCACTGGACTGCTTCGAACTTTGCTTTCTTGTTACATCACACCAAATTTATGGTATTTTTCATCCCATAGGACGCTCCGTCCCATATGATGCACCTAGTTTTTTTGGGGGGGGGGATACAGGAAATTTCCCCCCCTTTATTTCCCCCCCAAAACCAGGTTGGGGAAACCAAACCAGGTCGGGGAACAGTGGTATGGCGGCCCTGCGCCTCCCCGCTGTCCCCCAAGCTTGTGGGGCTGGCCAATGTCTGCTCCCGCAGGGCTCCCCAGTCTGCGGATGTCTGCCCGGCATGCAGGGCGCTCTGCTTCAGGGCGCCCATGCGCCGGGCAGCAGGCTGCTATCCGCAGCCTAAGGAGCCCTGCGGGAACCGACCCCTCTTGCTCTCCAAGCTTCAGCGAAAGCCTGTATTCGCCCCATAAGACGCACACAGATTTCCCCTTCATTTTTGGAGGGGAAAAAGTGCGTCCTAGAGGGCAAAAAATTAGTCAACATCACTGTTATTGTTGTCACTGCCATCACTATTACCACACATTTACTGATACAGTCATAGTCTCATTGTAAAATGGAGTTCTGGTTGCCTCACCTCAAAAAGGACACTGTAGAATTATGTTTTAAAATAAAACATAAAAATAAAAACACAACCCCACGATTAAAGCAAAGCAAAGTCTTTGGAGTACAGGGTTGCTTTTTGCTTTGTTTTTCTTTTTTGCATACTTCAGACAAAACTATCACCTACTAGGGGGATTAGACTGTAATATCTCAAGCATGTGTCAAGTTTCCTCTTTGTCTCTGTTGCCTTCTTCATGTTTCTGCTCCCATCAATAACTTGAGTCAAGAGATGCCGCCTTTCCATGAGGATTTGCTTAGATACTCCTCAACTGTTAGGAACTTGAGTGCCGAATAAGACTTGCTATTGAGAACATGACTAATTAATCCCAGGAGCCCTCCAGAGAGCTGTGTGTCAGCAAATGTCTGAAAACATCATCTGCCTAACGGAGAACAGCCTAAAGATCATCTTCCAATTCTGCATATTGTCTCAGCAAGGGAGTCCCCTTGCTACTGTGACGCTACACAAGTGTAACTCCCTCGGGCATCATTCTAAAGTAACCAGGTGCATCATGTTTTCCAATACAGGGCTGCCACGATATTCAGTTGAAACCACTTAATCATTTATTATAAAATTGTGTGTCCACTGCCTTTCAGTCAACAGTGGTGTTCAAAGCACTTAATGATCATGGCTGGCCCATATGTTGAATCCCCAGACTATGGTTTGGAATGATTCCTTGCTCCTGGAGGAGCTCCACTCAGACTAGCCACTGGTGTGCCTTCATGGGAAAGACTTTCAAGGATTCCATTCCTGTTCAGGTTGCAACTTTGCCTATGCAATGGCAGCCTTTCCTAGTGGCGCCATGTTCTGACCTTTGGTGGTCTTCCCTGCTTCTCAACCTACAAGTGCAAGTCTCATTCTCTGTAATAATAGTTTACTAAAGGTTTTCATGTCTCCTTTTGACTTACAACAGTTTCCCCTTCAGCTCCCCCATTCCCTGCTTTTCTGTCTCCCCGCCCCCAGTCAAAGGCACCTGTACAAGTACAATTGGATAGACATTGTTCAGTTGCACATCAATAAAATAAAGACAAATAAATAGCCGGGGGAAAAAAATAAATAAATAAATAAATAAATAAATAGTAAAGGGTTCCCGCCTATGTTGTGTGTCTCCAATTGCAATTGACTCGAGCAGGCTTCCTCAAACTGGGCCGTCCAGATGTTTTTGGCCTACAACTCCCATGATCCCTAGCTAGCAGGTCCAGTGGTCAGGGATGATGGGAACTGTACAAAACATCTGGAGGGTCAAGTTTGAGGAAGCCTGCCCTAGAGTGTCGCTCAGCAAAGAGTTCTCAACTCAGCCCACATTCTATGATCACTTGCTCCTATCTTTTCCTATCTGCTGTTCAGGATCTGCTCATGAACCACCAGTTTCAGAAGATCATGAAACAAGCCCTCCATACTCACTGAGTGTGGCATGGGCCCATGGAACTATCTCCTCACCCGCTTCCAATTAACAGGTGGATGTCCTATTATGGCATGAGAGTTCTCTACCTCCAGGATCTTACCTAAGACCAAACAAATTCTGGTTTAGACCTCCTTCCAAAAAAAAAAAAAAAAGTTCAATGGCTGGACCCCTCCCCACAAGGTGTGCTAAGTATGCAGGTGGCTGCTTGCTTCTCCAGCATATGCCTACTTACATTTTGCTGGATTAGTCTTGATTTAATATCTAAAGTGGCTTACTTAATATTACAGAAGGCTGCTTTTCAGTGTGTGAGCTATGATTAAACTTTACATTCTGAGTTCTACCTAATTCTGATTGGGCCCTGATTAGGATTTAATGTTTCGCATACTGAGAGCTGCCCTTAGCTCAAGCCGTGATGTCAGTTCATAGATCATATCTGGTTTCTCTGTGCTATGCTGACCATAATTTAGAACAGAAACCATGACTTCAGCTTACAAGAAGAGATGCTTGTCTGCTTGTGTATTCCATCCACAGAGCACTCAGATTCATATCCATCTCCACGATACAGCAGCCTCCTCAGGTGGAGTAATCAATTATTAGGCTACTTGTTTCATGCCAAACCACAGTTACCATAAACCATGGTCTTCAAGCACACTTCAAACCCTGTTTTCTGTTTCTGATTAATGGGAAACTTGTAATGTATGTTTTGTTAATACAGGTACCAGGGCAAACCATGGTTTATCTCCTTTAACTATGGTTTGGCTAGCCGTCTACACCGAGTGATTAAATCAGCCTGTGGCAGGCTGCCCTTCTTTTCTTTTTCCCTTCCTTCTCTGTATTTAAGCAACTGCTTAGAACAATGAAAGCATATTTGATTGCTTTGTTAACTTCACATAACTTATTGTACTTTTAATAAAAATAGGAACAGAAAAACACAATCATCTTCCTAATGGCTGCGCAAGTGCCTATTTAAAGACAATAATGCCACTAATAGATGCCATTACTTATTTACTGTCAAGAAATCAACAGCAGAAGCCACTTCTGTGCATTCAAGAGGGAGGAAGCAAAAGCCACCCCTAAAGTTGTCAAAACAGGGAGAAGTTGTGCCTAATTGCTTGGCTTTCATCAAAGCCTCCATGAATTCCGAGACAGGACTCCATGTCACTGTGGACAGAAACACAGCAAGCACAGGCCCTTCCTGTAATAAACTTGGCACCCTGTTGATCCTGAGCCTGAAGATATTTTAAGATCCAGAAGCTGTAACTCAGTCTCATCTGCATTCATTTTCAACTCACCATACCATAAATATTAAACAAACACACTAATTCAATCAAAAAGTAGATAGGGGAGAATGTGTGGGTGGCATGGATGATAAAATCTGACAGGGAGGTTGTTTTAGAAAAAGGGAAAGGAAAAAAATAGTAACAAGGAAGAAAATCTCACTTTGCATCATTTGCTAAAGATTTCTCTCTCCTCCCCCCACTTGAGGTTCTGACAGAAGGAAATTGGAAATTTGAAAATGAAGGCATTGAAAAAGTCACAATTTATCTCAAACTGTGTGTGTATGGAGGGGAATCTAGGCACATGGAGGCAAAATACTACACAAATACTCCATGCATGTTTCATGAAATACAAGGCTAGTTTTAATGGCTGTCCTCTTCTGCTTCCAAGGCGGGGTGTCGTGTGAACTGGCCTTAATGGCCATGATTAGAGAATAGCAGATGACCCACACCAGCTCATCTGAAGAACAGTGTTTGCTCCAGCATATGACAATACTCTCGTTATAAATTCTCACTGGGCCAAACAATCTTTTACTCTGCCAAATGTATGGCCAACACAGAAAACACCCCTCATTATTTCTTCCTTAAATTGGAGATGGAGAGACAATAGAGGATGTATGGGACTGAAAAACAGAAGAGAAAAGCAAGAAAGCAATAAACAGATGGGGAAGGAACAAGACCTCAGGTGCACAAATGACATTTAAAAACAGACAAACAAGTTTCAAACAGAAATCTTTCACAATGGCACCCTTGTACAACCAACTGCATTCCTAGGCTGTCTACACAAATGCAAGGAATTATTTTGCTATATGCGTTTGCATGTAATGCTGGGTTGTGGTTTCTTTTAACCAAGTTTTATTCAACAAACCAGAAGTTACCTCTCATAAATAAGCAAACAAATCAGGATGTCTTTCCAGCTCCCCTTGCCCCACGTCTCTGTACTTTGACAAGCATCTGGAGAGAGGTGGCTACGCAAACCATGGTTGAACACAGCAGCTGGGAGCAAATATAAATGCCAAATTATCGCTAAAATAAGTCAACATTCGTAAGTCAGTAACCAACCACAGCTTCACACTGTGGTTTGTGACAGAAAACAACCTTTGCTGGGTTGGGTCCCAACAAACCACACTTTGGCCAAAATAAAACCATGTCAGGCCAGGCATGAAATTGAGTGCTCAAGAATGAGCTTTAGGAAGAACTCGGTTTTCAAAATTGTTTGTCTCAGTGCCCTTGTTTAACTTCTTGTGCACCATGAAGTCTACTTCCTTTCTTTTTCCAAAGATGCCATATACCCAAGGACCTGGGAAGCAGACTAAAATTTTGGACCTTTCCCCATTTTGGAAGATGGGAAGCTGTCTTATACGGAGCCAGTCAATCTACAATGACGGGTTTCCAGGGCTTTCACACAGAGTGCATTTCCAGCCCTTCATGGAGATGTCAGGGATGGAGCCTGGGACCTTCTGTATGCAAAGCAGGTGTTCTGTCACTGAACTATAGCCTTCAGCACACTTTAGGCAAGCTTTTTAAAACCCACTAATGTTTTGTTAGAATCTCCTTTCTTGTAACTTGAAGCCATTGGTTCGAGTCCTACCCTCCAGAACATGTGGCAGTCCTCTTCCATGTGATAGCCCTTAAGATATTTGAAGATGGCTATCGTATCTCTTCTCAGTTTCCTCTTTTCCAGGCTAAACATACCCAGCTCCTTCAACTATACCTCACCAGGCTTGGTTTCCAGACCCTTGATCATCTTGGTCACCCATGTTGCATATTGCCAATATCCTCCTTAAACTGTGGTGCCCAGTAGGGCTGGGCGGGGTCCGGTTATCAACATTGCAATGTATCACTAGCCAAACATCGTGATATGGTGATACAATGGGATATTGAAGCAACAAGCTACATTGCCCCAACCTTGCGAGGCACTGGGGTGAAACTGCCCCTGCTCTCGCCAAGGGAGCTGAGGTGGTTGCACCCCAGTGCTTCACGGGGCCAGGGAGATGCAGCTTGTTCTTGCACTGCTCAGCTGGGAAGCACAAAGGCTCCCGACCTCAGCTGAGCGAGCCCCAATGCCTCTCTGGCTAGTGAGCGAGGCATCTGGGCTCGCTCAGTTGGGGGGCGGGAGCAGTTCAATGGAGGCCCCCCTCCGGCTCACACGAGCTGGAGTGGGGGGGGGGCTTCTTTAAACTGCTCCGCTGAGGAGCGCGCAGCTGCTTGAGCCTTAGTGGAGCAGTTTAAAGAAGCCAAGGGAGGAACAAGCTGTATTTGAGCTACGAGGGGCAGAGCATAATTGTGGCTTCACCCGGTGGTATATCGCTGGTGAAACAGCCGTTGCTCCTGAGTCCCTTCTGACGTTGGAAGCAGCACTGGTACTCAGGAATGGTGGCTGTTTCACCCGCGATATACCACAGAGTGAAGCCGCCATCATGCTCTGCCCCTCATACCAGTCCAGTTGGTGCCTGACCAAGGCAGAATAGGGTGGTACTATTTCTTCCCTTGACACCACAGGCAACAGCACAACCAAGAATCTCCTCCACCTTGGGGACCAGCTAGGGCTGAAACCCTGGGCAGCCACTGCTAGTCTGAGTGGACAGTACTAACCCAGAGGGACCAATGGTCTGACTCCCTACGAGGCAGATTCCTGTATTTCTTTATTCTATTACCTACGTCAGGCTGAGGAAACCTTTCAGCATGAGGGCGACATTCCTTCCTGGGCAGCCACCTGAGGTCCACATGTCAGTGTTGAGTCAGAAAAAGGATGTGACTCTGAACTTTGTACCAAAGGCTGTATTCCAGACATGCCAAAGTAAGAGCTTAAATGCATGTACACGTCTTTCCATGCATGCAAGTAAGAGGCATATCAATGTGCAGATTCCTATTCCAGGGCACAGAGCTGGGCTGAGGAAGGGTGTTACCTGTGGAGAATCCAGAAGACTGCTTGAGGTGAATTGGCCTGTGGGTCAGATCTTTCCACATTAGTCCTCAATTTTCCGCACTTCCGCAGTCTGGGGAACTCACCCCTCAGGAATGCAGCTAACTGCCACAAACCAGGCTGGAGCATTGTTATTTTTTTTAGTTAGCTAATTTATATTTCGCTTCATATTTCAATAGAAGTCCGAGCGGTTTACAAATCTCAACAAAAGGGATTGATAAAAGAGGAATCTACACAATACAAATCTCACATTCAAGAGCAAAGAGTAGCAGTTGTGATAGCAGCAGCTATACAAGTAGCATAATTACATTTACCACTAGGCAACATACATTAAAATGCACAATGTTCTTGCAGTCAAACTGCAGTAAACATGACAACTGTCAACAGGGGCGCTTTCACAAGCAGAACATAATTTTGCCTTAATACCTTTTTTGGTTTGACAGTTTAGCAGACCACAGACAAATAAGAAGCAAAAGGTGCTGCTTTAGACCTTCCGCGCGCATGTTCTGCCACTGAGCTATGGATTAAAGCACAAGTCCTCAACTGGTGGGTTGCTGCCTGATGCAAGGTGGATTGCAACAGGAGAACTAGCACCATGCAAATGAATGGTAAAGGATGATGGGCTGGGTCCCCAAATGCATGTCTGGGTTAAGTGTAGGTCCGGGGTCTGAAGATACCTGCCTTAAAGCGAGTCTGCTCCTTTGTGCCAGCCGGCCAGCATGGCTGCCATCCATCAGAAAGAAGCGCTTAATGGAAACCAGATCTGCAGCATGAAAGGGAACTAAAGGGAACTAAAGGGAATCACTAGACGTCTTAACTGTCAAAACCTTGCTTCCTGTAGAGCTGTGTGTCTTACTCAATAAGCTCTATTTTTTATCACCATCAAATGAAGGAAAAACTACCGCAGCACCAAAATAGAGCTATTATTAAAAACTATTACCTATTGCGGACTTTCAGCAAGAAGGATGTGTTGTTATCATTCCCCCTGCCCTTCCTTTCTTTTCCTATAGGGGAAGGAATAGAGGAACGCAATCCAGGCTGGAGCAGGGCCTGCTAGATAAGTAGAGGCAAAATTATTGCTGCCTCGCTTAATAAATAGCAACCCTCAGATTAAAGTGTTGCTTTGAATATTGATTTTTATGAGGAGGAAGTGTCACAGGCAAGCTGAAGGAACATATTCTAAAAAAAATGATGGGAGATTGGACACACACAGAGACAGACAGAGCGAGAGAGAGAGAACAACAACAACAACAACTTCTGCCTGGTTCTCAATAAGTGCAATGAAATAAGTTCCACACTTGGAAGTACACTGCTGAGGTGGTTTCTCCTTATTTATTTATTACATTTCTACACCATTTTTTTCTCCAAGGAGCTCCAGGTGGTGTACAGGGTTCTCTCCTCCCCATTTTATCCTCACAACAACCCTGTGAGGTAGGTTAGGCTGAGAGTGAGTAACTGGCCCAAGGCCACCCAGTGAGAGCTTCATGGCTGAGTGAGGGACTTGAACACTGCTCTCCCAGATCCTAGTCTGACGCGCCAGTTACTATGCCATACTGGCTCTCTTGCGCTCATGTTCTGAACACAAGAAGTTATCCTCGGTGCTCTTTGCACAGCATCCATCCTTGCCCATGAACATGTAAAGTGACCTTATACCAAAATCAATCCACCCAGCTCTCTCTCAGCCTGGCCTCCTCTGACCACCAGTGGCTCTCCAGGGAGAGATCTTTCCCTGGCCTGGCTATCAGAGATTTTTTAAACAGGATCTTCTGCATATGCAAATATCTTTGGGAGGGAAGAGGTCACTCAACACAATTCCCCCCCCCCAAATTTCAATAGGAAAGGGTCTCAGCTTATTCCATGCTCAAATTGTTACAGACCTGGAAAATTAGCAGCAACTGGTTTTTTGACTATGACCAAAAAACAGATTTAGTTGGTATCTGAGTTGTTAGAATGTTGGCATTTTTTTTCAGCCGACAGCATTTTATTGAATATATTTTTTCTTCTTTTATCTTTGCTTCTGGTCACAGCAACTTCCAAAAAGAAAAGAAATGTCAGAGATTCAATGACAGCCTCCATGGGCTTGAAGATGGAGCATCTCCTCATGCGCTCTGGCCACATTCACACCCTACATTTAAAACACTATGATGCTACTTTAAACAGTCATGGCTCCCCCCACAAAGAATTATGGGAGCCATTTGTTTGTTAAGAGTGCTGAGTTGGGCTGGGCGATATCTGTTTTTCAACATCACCAGCTAAACATCATGTTTTACTGATATATCATGATGTCTGAAATAAGGATGGAGCTATGTCGAGGCATTGGTGAGCTTCATGGTTTTTCCCGTGTCATGATTTTTGTATAGTGCACACACAGACTGGGAATTGAAAATAAAGACTGCATCACATATTATGAAATGCTACTTACTGACCTCAAAAGGATGTCAAAATAAAAAAGAGGAAAGGAAATGAAGGACTGTACAGCCAGATTAATTTATTTGCTACTGCATTCTCTAGCAGTGCAGGACAGGTGCCAATGACCAACATAAATTTCCTAGGGAGGAAGAAGAAATACTGAAGGAAACTTGTCTTGCATCAGGGAAGGCGTTTTGGATATGAGTGTGTGCAAAAGCTGCCAAACCCAAATGCACCAGATGAGGTAGGCTTGTGATCCCTCAAAGCAGGAAATGAAATGGAAGAGCAATTTAGAAGGAGTTGGGGAATGGGGGTAGGGGTGGAATTGCTGCTGGACCTGAAGGGGTAAAGGCAAATGGAGCACATTTCCAGTAGCTCTCAGGAGTCACATCAGCCTATCAGCCAGGCTGCTCCAGCTTTTGTGTGTTGTGCCCTTGTTACTATTCAGGGTTACCATGGTGACCCCATGCAAGGAGAACCTAGCAAAGAGCATCACAGTTGGCTGAAGGGTAATTAAGACCCGCTTCTTCAGGAAGGGATGAGCACAACACCCCAGCAACATCCTTGCCTCCACTTTGTATAAACAGCTGTCTGCAGCCACTGGAAATTCCAGCCCACAAGACTACATGATTAGCAGGTGGTCTTGTCAGGCCAGAGGGTGGGGAGCAGAAGAAGAGGTGGAGGTGGAACAAGAAATGCAAGATAAACAGCCTGCGGCAGCTCTGGAAGAAAAGAGTGCCATGGGCGGGAAGATGGGTGGTGACCCAAAGCAGCCTGAGCAAAGGGAACCACAGGAAGCCACACACACACACACACACACACACAGAGAGAGAGAGAGAGAGAGAGAGAGAGAGAGAGAGAGAGAGAGAGAGGCTTTCCCCTTGTGAAAGGGCATCCATTAGCAAGCAACTTACCCATTTGGGAAGGCTACCTGCATCCATATTTAACAACCAAGCTGACAGATAGACAAACCTACAGTTACAAAGAACATGCAATTCATACATCCGTGTTCACCAGAATTTGAGATTCTATTTGTGGCCTCAGTTTACAGGGTGTAGCAATTTTGAGTTTTCCTGGTGAGGAGGATTGGAAGGACACAAATATTTTAACAAACAGGCACACATAGCTAACTTGCAAACATCTGCCCAAGTTATTGAAAAGTCATCCCTGGATAAGCAGGCCAATTGTCTGACTCAGCAGGAAGTGTTACTATTTATAAGCCACAGTTGTGCAACCACCAGGAGGAGACTGGAAGACTAACCACAGTTTAGCATGCTGTCTGACCTCTAAACTGTGGTTAATCTGAACTATGGTTGACTGAAATAAGCTCAGGTTTTTGAAGCTGGCTCATTTCAACTAACCACAGTTAAGACATGCTGTCATGAGAGATGATAAAACTGGGGTAGGGGGAGAGAGAACCAGAAGAAAATTGCATGACTTTGCAAGCTATGGATTTAATCAAAGTGCTGAGTGCCAGAATAATGATTAGACCGCATAAGCTGGCAGGAGTGATTGGATTTGGCCTTCCAGAAGTCTCCATGAAATTAACCAGTATATTCATCCTCTCTCACACAAACAGAGCTCTGGAGAAAGACAGGCACGTTCTGTAAACCTCACATGAGGCATGGAAACAGCCACCTTGGAATTTTCCCTGCCACAGGTAATGGGTCCCAGCCTCCTGCACATCGGTAGGTACAGGTCACTGGGAATTAATGAAAGATTTAAGATCTATCTGGCATCCAGTATTACAGTGATTCTCAGTGACTTGCATGGCCAGTGCCTCACACCACTTTAGCATCAGCTGGAGATGCTAATGTTGACATTGGTGAGACAAGTTCAAGGGGAGGCGATGACAGCAGCGGTTTTTCAGACTTTTGATCTGCAGGGGATTCTTTCTGCATTTCAGGGTGTTAAGAAGAGCCCAGCTGAATCAGACCATATATGGTGTTTCCTGCTTGGCAGGGGGTTGGACTCGATGGCCCTTGTGGTCTCTTCCAACTCTATGATTCTATGATTCTAGACCAAACACCCATCCAGTCCGCATTGTGTTCTTACGGAGGCCAAGCAAGACAGGAGTTGAATAGTCCTCTCCCATTCCACTGGTGATCATCAACCAGCCAGTATTCAGAAGCCTGGCGCCTCTAGTTATGGAGGCCATGTAGCCACCCTGGCTAGTAGTCATTTATAGCCATGTCTCCCTGATCCCAGGCCAATTTCTTGGGCACATAGTCAGTTTACGCAGTCCATTAGGGCAATCTGTATGCTCACTTGAAATTTTTTTTTTTTTTTCAGGGGGGGGGATGCCCTAAACATTTAGAAGATAAATTTAGCACAATTCAACCATCTAAATATTCCATCGCTAACTTTGGTTAGTCCTTCAAACAAACAAACAAACAAACAAACATTCTTGCGTTATTAACTAAATGAATTTTGTTGTTGTTACTTGATTGCTTACCTCCCTTTCACCGGGGTACATTAGAACAATTTTAAAAACCACAACTTTAGAATAGTCTAGAGACTAGAGTGGGTCCTAAAAATATATGGTCACATCCACACAACATATTCAAAGCACTTGGCTTCCCCCAGACTCACAGGAACTGCAGTTTACACCTCATAGAGCTACAATTCCCAGCACATTAACAAACTACAATTACCAGGATTCTTTGGGAGAATCCCTGTATTTAAAATTTATGGTGTGGTTGTGACTCAGGTGCCAAAGGCCTGGGAAAAGAGGAGAATCTTCAGTATGCAGCAGAAACTACTTAACAAAGGTGCCAGTAGCACCTCTCTAGGGAAGGAAATCCACAACTCTGGTGTTACCATGGAGAATGTCCTCTCCCATGTCGCCATGCCCCCCACTCTCTCAAGCTCTGAATTCAATATACCAACATAGAATCATAGAATTGGGAGGGAGGGTCCTAGATGACCACGAGGGTCATCTAGTCTTGCAAGGCAGGATTATTTTTTTGCTCAACTTGAACCCATGACCCTGATATGAAAAGTCTCATGCTCTACTGACTGAGCTATCTTGTTGAGTATCATGGCTGTTGGGACCGTGATATGCTTGGCTAGGTACTCCAGTGGGGAAATGAACCTCAAATTAGCAGCATGGGCTAAGAGACACGACATGAAGTGCAATCAATCAATGTTCTTCCTAGAGAAACCTGCTTGGCTTGGAACTAAAAACTGAGCTGCCTGCAAAACAGAGCAAAGGACTAAATCAGTACCAAACTTTGAAGAAAGAAACTGCCCCTTTTCACAGCTTGGGCATGAAATTTATGTATGTAAAATAAAAGCTTAGAGGCACATAAAAAGATGATTGATAACACATGATAAATTACAAACAGATCCAGCTTGGCACAAATCCCAAGTTGTAGACAGGGTTCTTTTTTGTCTCCTTTATTTTATTATGGTGCCGTGTCAAAGATACACTCTGGTATCTAAGATGTTGACATTTTGTGACAGCTTAAAAACTGTTTGTGGCAAAAAAGAGGGGGAGGAACCCCCACGTGAAACTTTGTGATATTTAATGCTTGCTAAGCTATCAACTTGTTTTGACATCAGGGGAAAATAAATCCCAGAGTTCAGGGGAAAGATGGAAAACAAACAAATCTAAGAATCGAGGAAGAGCCTTCTGGATCCGGCCAAAGGGGCCCATCTGGTTCAGCCTCCTGTTCTCTCAATGGCTCACCAGGGGCCCCAAAGGAAACCTGCAAGTAGGCCGGGGTCGCAAGAACGCTCCACCCTCTGGGGGCTCCCAGTAACTGATGTTCAGTAGCACTGCTTTCCGTAGCTGCTTCTTCCGTAGCTGCTTCTTCAAGAAGTCTTCTGGGTGGGGCAACAAGCAACCTCCCAGTGCGGGTGTGAGTGGGTGGAAGGGAAGCCAGGGGCCAAACTGCCATTTTGGAGAGTGAGCTCTGTTTTGGGGAGCTCTGTAGCATCGGGGGTGCAGAGAGAATTCTTCCCGGGGGCCTCATGCGGAGCTGGGGCTTTGGCTGCCCTAAGAACGTAAGAAGAGCCTTGTTGCTGGATCAGACCAAAGGCCCATGGAGTTCAGGACTTTGTTTCCAGCGCAGCCAACCAGACGCAAGCAGGCCCTGAGGGCAACAGCGCTCTCCCCATTTGTAATCTGCAGCAAACAGGGATTCAGAGGCCTCCAGCCGGGGAGAGAGAACATCAGGCATCCAGCTTAGTTGCCATGGATAGCTTTACACTCCGTCTATTTGTCTCATCTTCTTTCAAAGGCCCCCAAGCAGTCATTGCTGCATCTTGTATGAGGGAGCGCCATAGTTTTAACTGTGCGCTGCGTGAAGAACTACTTTCTTTTCTCTGATCTTCTGACCTTCACTGGATGCCACAAGCCCTGATGGGACTAGCGGCCAGGACTCCTCCCTCTTCTCTTTCTCCACATCAGTCAGGGGTGCCAACGACTCAAATATTGGGGGGTTCAAGTAAGCACCACCCTGCATAATCCATCACATGACACGACACACACACACCATTTGAATGGCAATGCCCCATCAAGGGGGTGGGGGACCGACCCCCTAAAAAAAGTTGATTATTATTTTTATTTCCCTTTTTTTTTAAATTCAACATTTTTTTTCATTCATCTTAACACCAAATTCATCTTATCTGACTTCCCTCCACCCACCCCTGGTTTCCAAATTTCACATTTCTTTCCCTTGCATATAATTACTTTTTCCAATTAATTTTCAATTCTTAAATTTTAACTAAATTATCAAAATACTTCACAAATACTACATCAACCCTCCTAATGTTTTAACATATTTACAGTGTTCCTTAATGTAATCTATTATTTTTTTCCCATTCTTGCATAAACTTCTTCTCGTCTTGATGCCTGATCTTCACGGTACATTTTGCCTTTTTGGCATAGTCTATCATACTAGTTGGGACGCGGGTGGCGCTGTGGGTAAAACCTCAGTGCCTAGGACTTGCTGATCGTAAGGTCGGCGGTTCGAATCCCCGCGGCGGGGTGAGCTCCCGTTGTTCGGTCCCAGCTCCTGCCCACCTAGCAGTTCGAAAGCACCCCTAAAGTGCAAGTAGATAAATAGGTACCGCTTTATAGCGGGAAGGTAACGGCGTTTCCGTGTGCTGCGCTGGTGCTGGCTCACCAGAGCAGCTTTGTCACGCTGGCCACGTGACCCGGAAGTGTCTCCGGACAGCGCTGGCCCCCGGCCTCTTAAGTGAGATGGGCGCGCAACCCTAGAGTCGGTCACGACTGGCCCGTACGGGCAGGGGTACCTTTACCTTTTATCATACTAGTTATCCATTCTTCCTTTGTTGGGACACCTTCTTCTTTCCACTTTTCGGCAAATAACATTCTAGCAGTCATGGTGGCAGACATAAATAGTCTCTTTAGGTTCTTAGGTATTTCTTCCCCCATTATTCCAAGCAAAAAGGCTTTTAGTTTTTTTATGAAAAGTTATCTTAAACGTTTTTTAAAAATTCATTATATATCATTTCCTAGAAGTTCTTTGCCTTTTTACAAGTCCACCACATATGTATAAATGAACCTTCATTATCTTTACATTTCCAAAATATTTTGGAGGAATTTTTATACATCTTTGCAATCTTTACCAGAGTTAGATACCAACGATACATCATTTTCATATACAGTGGTACCTCTGGATACGCACACCTCTGGATACGTATCCTTTGGGTTACGCATGCGGCAAACCCGGAAACATTTTTCCAGGTTTCGCCGTATGCACATGCACAGAAGCACTCTACGCACCGCACGCACATGCACAGAACAGGCACCTCCAGTTGCGAATTCATTGGGATCCGACCGCAGCTCCAGAACAGATCCCATGCGCAACTGGAGGTATCACTGTAATTTTCTTTCAATGAACTACACACTGTGAATTTCAAATCCTCTTTCCACAGCTTTCCCCATGACTCAAGTGGTAGATTATGTCCCAAATCCTTTGCCTATTTTATCATTACATCTTTAATCTCCTCTTTCGTCTCCCATTCCAACAGTAGCTTATACATTCTTGATAATAATTTCTCATTATTTTCCAATAATTCTTTTTCAAACTTTGAGAATTCCTTCCCAAAACCTTTCTCCTTATCACTTTTGAATATGTTGTTTAGTTGGTGGTGTTGTAACTAATCTGTTAACAGGTGCTTTATTTCTCCATAGTTTTTTACCTTCAATTTATTTTTCGCCTCTGTTAACAGATCTTTATAAGTAACGCAGTTGTCTTCCGTATTTACTTTTTTCACAGATATCGATTCCAATGGGGAAAGCCACCAAGGTGTTTTATTCTCTAATAAATTATTGTATTTTCCCCCATATTTCATAAATTCATTTCCTTACAATGTGATTCAGGAACCCCTTATGAACCTTTAGGTCATACCATAGGTAAGCATGTCAACCAAATCTATTGTCATGTCCTTCTAAATCTAATGCATCCACATTCTTTAATTGTATCCACTCCGGAAACCAGCAAAGACAGGACGCCTCATATTATAATTTCAAATCTGGCAGTGAGAATCCCCCTCTTTGTTTTGCATCTGTTAATAGTTCATATTTTATTTTGTTTTGCTTCGGTTCCTTTTTGTCTTTTGTAAGTGTTGGCGATTTTAAATTTGGAGGGCTAAGTATAATATGTTGGTATGGGAAACTGTCGAGTAACGGGCCAATGGCCGTAATAAAGATCAATCCAATCCAATCCATATTTTATTCTAGGTTTTTTCCTCCCTTACGAGCCCAATTTCTTTGTTGATCTGTCTGTATCAGGTGAGACTACTCCATTAGGATTATTTTTGATCCATCAACTCAAACATTTTCTCTTCTAATTCCTTATAAAATTCTGATTTTCTCGCATTTGGTGCATATGTCCCAATAATTACAATTTTCTCTCCTTGCAACCCCCTCAAATATTTTATGGGGAGGCCAAAGGGACCTCAGCCCCTAGGAGTTGACTCCTATGACATCATTGGAAAGTGGCCAAGCAGAAAGGCAGGACATGAGCACAATTGCCCTCCATTGCTTTGCAAGTGTTTTAGCTCTGCCACCACCTACATCCAGCCTGTCTGGTTGTAGAATACCAGGAGAGAAAAGAAGAGAAACATTGCCTACCTATTTGAATATTTACAGTATGAGCAACTCAGAGGCAATAAAACACATTAGCATGCAGATGGCCCTTTATGCAGGGAGATGATAGGGTTTGTCAAGCATTAGAGTGAGTTTCAACCCCATTTTACGGTGTTTCCGATCACCCACCTTGAGTTTTTTCTTTCTCAGTGACGGGGTCCCTTCACGGCAGGGGAGTCAGGCCAGACCTCTTTTCCTTCCCCTCTCACTCGTTTCAAGAGATTACTCAGCTCCACAGCACCAAAGTACGGCGGGGGGTGCGGCAAGGCAGCAAGACTAAAGCTCGAGTCCGGTGATAAAACAATAAAACAATAAAAACGCTAATGCTAAGAAAAGCGAAGGCAGTGTTGAGGAGATGACGCAGCCACTAACTCATTACAATTAAAAGATAAGATAAAAGATAAACCCCCAAAGGGTTTGAAAAAACTACTTAAAACTACTTAAAACTATATCTAAAAGCAGACGAGGTTAACTAGGCTGCTACCTTCGTCGCCATCTTGCCACTCTCTCTTCCGTTTTGGCCCAGTTCTCTAATCTGTCAAGGTCGTTTTGAAGTGTGATCCTGTCCTCTGGGGTGTTAGCCACCCCTCCCAGTTTGGTGTCATCTGCAAATTTGATCAGGATGCACTTGAGTCCATCATCCAAGTCGTTGATAAAGCTGTTGAATAAGACCGGGCCCAAGACAGAACCCTGTGGCATCCCACTAGTCACTCTTCTCCAGGATGAAGAGGAACCATTGATGAGCACCCTTTGGGTTCGGTCAGTCAGCCAGTTACAAATCCACTGAGTGGTAGCATAGTCAAGACCGCATTTTACCAGCTTCTTTACAAGAATATCATGGGGCACCTTGTCAAATGCCTTGCTGAAATCAAGGTAGGCTACATCCACTGCGTTCCCTTCATCTACCAGGCTTGTAATTCTGTCAAAAAACGAGATCAGGTTAGTCTGACATGACTTATTTTTCAGAAATCCATGCTGACTATTGGTGATCACAGCATTCCTTTCTAGGTGCTCACAGACTGTTTGCTTAATGATCTGCTCCAGAATCTTCCCTGGTATTGATGTCAGACTGACTGGGCGATAATTATTTGGGTCCTCTCTTTCCCCCTTTTTGAAAATAGGGACAACATTTGCCCTCCTCCAGTCTGCCGGGACTTCGCCTGTTCTCCAGGAATTCTCAAAGATGACTGCCAGTGGTTCTGAGATCACATCTGCCAGTTCTTTTAATACTCTTGGATGCAGTTCATCTGGCCCTGGAGACTTGAATACATCTAAACTAGCCAAGTATTCTTGTACTATCTCCTTAGTTATTCTGGGCTGTGTTTCCTCTGCTGAATCATTTGCTCCAAATTCTTCAGGTCGGGCATTGTTTTCTTTATCGGAGAAGACTGAGGCAAAGAAGGCATTGAGGAGTTCAGCCCTTTCTGTGTCCCCTGTTTGCATTTCACCATCTTCTCCTCTGAGTGACCCCACTGTTTCTTTGTTCTTCCTTTTGCTACGAACATACCCATAAAAGCCTTTTTTGTTGCTTTTAACCTCTTTAGCAAGCCTGAGTTCATTCTGTGCTTTAGCTTTTCTGACTTTGTGTCTACACGTGCTGGCTATTGTTTGAATTCCTCTTTGGTGGTTCCCCCCCCCCTTTTCCATTTTTTGTACACATCCTTTTTTAATCTTAACTCAGTTAAAAGTTCTTTAGATAGCCACCCTGGCTTCTTTAGGCACCTTCCATGTTTCCGTCTCATTGGTATTGCCTGAAGTTGTGCTTTTACTATCTCCCTCTTAACAAACTCCCAGCCATCATGAACTCCCTTTCCTTTTAGTATTACTGTCCATGGGATCTCACCCAGCACTTCCCTAAGTTTTATGAAGTCGGCTTTCTTAAAGTCAAGAAATTGAATCCTAGTATGCTTGGCTGCTCCTTTCCGCTGTATAGTAAACTTCAGAAGAGCATGATCACTCGCGCCTAATGATCCTTCCACTTCTACCCCACTAACCAGGTCATCAACATTGGTTAGGACCAGGTCTAAAATGGCTGTTCCTCTTGTTGCTTCTCCCACTTTCTGGACAACGAACTTGTCTGCAAGGCCAGTGAGGAATCTGTTTGACCTTATGCTCTTGGCTGAGTTGGACATCCAGCAAATATCCGGGTAACTGAAGTCCCCCATTACTACTATCTCCCTTCCTTTTGCATGCTTGGCCATCTGTTCCAGGAAGGCATCATCTATGTCCTCCGTTTGGCTTGGGGATCTATAGTAAACTCCCACAATGAGGTCCCTGTTATTCTTCTCTCCCTTAATTTTGACCCAAATGCTCTCACTTTGGCTTTGAGGTTCTAAATCTTGGATCTCTTCACAGGTATACACATCCCTGACATATAACGCCACTCCTCCTCCTTTCTTGTCTGGTCTGTTTCTCTGAAATAGATTGTATCCCTCCATTATTACATTCCAATCGTGGGACTTATCCCACCAGGTTTCAGTGATGCCTATTATGTCATATTTAGTTTGCTGTACCAAGAGCTCAAGCTCATCTTGTTTATTTCCCATGCTTTGCGCATTAGTGTACAGACATTGAAGTCCATGAATCATTCCCCCGTGTCTCTTATTTAAGGATTTTTTCCTCCCACCACTTGGTCTGCGTGCTGTTTGCGAAGCCAGCTGTTCACTTCCACTATTTTTCCCTCTCTCCCTGGGCCACGTCGTTCAACTGGGAGGACAGATGAGATGACAATTTGTGCATTTAATTGCTTCAATTTCCTGCCCAGAGCCTCATAGTCTCTTTTGATCTTCTGGAGGCTATTACTTGCAGTGTCATTGGTTCCCACATGAACCAAGAGGAAGGGGTATTTGTCAGTGGGTTTTATGATTCCTCGCAGTCGTTCAGTTACATCTTGGATCTTAGCCCCGGGGAGACAGCACACTTCCCGAGACATCTTGTCAGGCCCACAGATCACTGCTTCTGTTCCCCTCAGTAGGGAATCCCCTATCACCACTACACGCCTCCTCTTAGGTTTGGTCGGGGTTCTTCCGTGAGCTGTCCGTTCCAAGGTCGCCTGCACATTCCCTGAGGACTGACTTTGCTGCTCGTCTTAATATACCTGATCGACTGTAATGAGGGAGAGATCCTCAAATGAAGTCTGCTCTTCGTCTTCCATGCTAGGGGAGAGGACCTCAAAGCGATTGTGTATTCCTAAACAATCAGAGCGAACCCTGGGCTTCCTACTTCTTTGAGTCACGTTTCTCCATATATCTGGCTCCTGTGTTGGTGAACTAGCCTCCTTCTCAGGGGAGTCCCTTGTCTCCTCCTTGGTGGAGACGGTGTGCTTTGTTGCTTCCAAGAAGAGCTCCAGCTCTCTAATTCTTTGGAGCGTAGCTACACGTTCCTCCAGTTGCTGGACTTTGTCTTTTAAGAGGGCAATCAACATGCAATTGCTGCAGGTAAAGCTGCCTGCAACCTTTGGCAAGATGGGAAACATTGTGCAGGAACCGCAGGCGACTGCAGCTGTTCCCTCACTCTCCATCTTGAGAACGTGTCGTTGGGGCTGGCTACAGCGGTCCTCCATCATAAGAAGCGTGCAGACAGGACAAATAACTCCCCCCCCCCCAAAAAAAACCCCTAGGTCTCCCCCAACAAACGTTTGAGACTAGCTCCCCTAAATCTAAAAGATGCCCTGCAAGCTCTGATAAGCTCCTCCCACAGCTAATCACCTGCCTCAACAGAAACCCTGCCCCCTCTGACCCTTGCACAGGGAGAGCAGCTAATCAGCCACAAGAAACACACACACAAGAAACACCTTTTTCCTCCTTCTTCAGCCGCTGCCCTGCAAGCTCTGATAAGCTCCTCCCACAGCTAATCACCTGCCTCAACAGAAACCCTGCCCCATCTGACCTTTGCACAGGGAGAGCAGCTAATCAGCCACAAGAAAGACACACAGGAGAAAACCCTTTTTGCTCCTTCTTCAGCTGCTGCCCTGCAAGCTCTGATAAGCTCCTTCCACAGCTAATCACCTGCCTTCTTCAGCTGCTTCAACTTCATGTAGAGAGGAACACATTCTCTCTACAGTAACCTCTGCCACAGCTTTAACAATTCCATTGAGGGTCTTCTCTCTCTCTCTCTCTCTCTCTCTCTCTCTCTCTCTCTCTCCCCCTCCCCACCCCCAAAAAATAAGGGTGACTCAGAAGTTAATAATTAGCATAAAAATGTGTCAGTGATCATAACTGATTCAGAAAACTCATTTTCCAGTTGCACCTTGAGGGTTCTGTTCCATCCAAATGATATGGCACATGCCAATTCTGAGAGTTTATCCCTTCAGAGGCCAAAAAGGATATGAAGAAAAATGCTGACGCTCTCTTAAGGTGGTGAACAGAAGTTTATTTTATATTTAACCCCTCCCAAAAAATCTTGACAGGTTTTTTTTTAAAGAAATGCTGAGCTTTATGTGATTTGCAGGAGTTTACCCTGGAGCTGGATTTTAAACTAAGCAATCAGGCTCATTAAGAGGGGATCTACAGGGCTGAAACTGGCTTCCTTCATGTCTGCAGCAGCTGCCTACAAGGGAAGGAAGATCCAGCAGAGGCTCTACTCCTAACCGTGAAACTGCTGCAATAAGGGAACATGACATTTCCCTCTTTCCTTCCTGCTACACAGATTTTAAAACACCAGGACTCGTGCACACAGAACAACTTGGTCTGAAGCCTGAAGTGTCCTTCCATATTCTAGCTAGCTGAACAAGTGGGTGACCAGCCAGATCAAACCCTCTGAACAAGCCTACAGAATTTCTGGTCTGACAAGTCAAAACAGGCTCCACTAGCCACATCGAACGGTCCATCCAGGACTCTAGACACATCCAGGTTCTCCTGCTTCCTCTGGGGCTTCATCTTTGAGATCAGTGTTGGCTGGTGCCCACTGAGACTGGTATATAAGGCAGGAAGACCAACAGTAGATGGAGCCAGAGCCAACAATAGGCAGAGTCAGCTAGGTCAGCCAGAGTGGT
This sequence comes from Podarcis erhardii, assembly GCF_964252035.2. NCBI lineage: Eukaryota > Metazoa > Chordata > Lepidosauria > Squamata > Lacertidae > Podarcis > Podarcis erhardii. The sequence goes on along the minus strand of NC_138503.1, from coordinate 3,171,230 downwards.
ATACGGGTTAGCGTCCAGTATGTTTTTAATTGGAGGGGTTTTTTAGTGGAGGGGAACCTTAATTAGATTGGAAGCAGATTCTGCTTACATGGAGCACAAGAAAGGAGAGTCTGACTAAACGTCAGGAAGGCCTTTCTGACAGCAAGAGCTGTTTGACAGGGGAACGAACTGCCTTGGAAGGTGGTGGACTCTCCTTCCTTGGATGCTTTAAAGCAAGCTTGGATGACCAAGCATTAGTTGAGATTCCTTCATTGCAGGGGGTTGGACTAGATGACCCTCGGGGATCCCTTCCAGCACGAGTCTAGGATTCTATGGTGGCTGTAGGGCCTTCTCTGTGTTGGAACTCTTTGCCTAGCAAGGCTGCCAACCTCACCCCACTTGGCATCGTTCAAAGGCTGGCGAGGACATGCCCATTTAGATAATGAGTTGCTTTTGTTGAATCTGACTCTGTAGGATCCTCATAGGATCAGCAGGTGAGACATAAAACATTTAAACAAACAAACAAACAAACAAACAAACAAACAAACAGGGGGGAAGTATTTGGCCCCAATCCTGTGTTTGCTTCTTCATCCTTCCAGTCCTGCTGCAATCAATAAGACTGGTGTGCAACTGAATGCATTACTGAAGTCTTAAGATTTTATAGCATATCAGTTCAGACCCAGCAAGTACAAAAATGCTGACCAGGCCAATTAAAAAGGATCTTGGCATTCTATGGTAATTTCATGTTGCACAGGGTGAAATGTATTCTGCCAGAGAGCGCAGTGGAAGGTAAGGGCCCTGGAGTTCAATTCCTTCAGAAAGAAAACAAGCTGTTTCTCACGTCACAAGAATCATAAAGGTGGTTAACAACAGGGCAGGGATCTATTCATTTTGGGTTTCTCATTTTTCAAATCTGAAATTCAGTTCTCTACATTTCCACATCAATTTGTGATTTTTTAAAAAAATCCTCAAATAAATTAATCAAATTTTTACTGTAAAATGCTCCTCACATACACATTTGTGCATTCTTAAAATACTAAAATATATGCTTTTGTGCACACTTACATTATTGTGGACTGTATTGCAAAATTCAGATAAATTTAGAAGAATAATTGTTTTAGAAACTATGACTCAGATAGACTAGCCTTTAAACATGAACTGAATCTAATTTCTCCCCTATCCCTACAACAGGGCACAAGCCCTGGGATGCGGCTGAAAAGAAAGGCACCCCTGTATCGAGGGAGTGGGGCTCACGCAACTAGATGCATCTCCATAGAAAACAACTCCCTATGGATAATAACCAGATGTATGAAAGGCGACTGAGTTAGAACCCTTTCCCTTGACCTGCTGGTTATCCCGGTGTCAAATTTTAGGACTGTACCCAATATTCTCTGTCCAGTAGGGACAAGGGCACATGCACTAGGGGGCAGATGAGTTCCAGTGTTGCACAACAGAGGGCTTCCTCAACAAGCTGAAGCAAGATAAATTATTCAGCAGAGGCTACGGCCTGCCTTGGATTAAGGGAAAACTACTAAATGGTATATGAATTCCTCAGCAAACTGGCCTCCACAGTGAAGACATTAACAACTGTCTGGATCCATCAGTATTTGAGCACAGGGCACAAACTATCACAAACTCTTAGCTGAATGTGAAGTGGGAGTTGGAAGTACAGAGAAGGTACACAATTTAAAGGAGGTGAAAAGCAGAAAAGCACTTTGCTTGGGTTTTTTTCCCCTTTGCTGGAAAGTGGTTTTCAAAATATCCTTCTTCCTATTTAGTTAATTAATGAATAGCATTCATTTCAATTAACATTGCAATCTCAGTATATAAACACCTTTGGCAGAGATATTCCTCACAGAACCATTCCATTAATGTCTGTGAATTTATACCAAATTAATTGTGTGAAAGACAAGAGCCGCTTCCCATATCTTTTCACTGGCTGTTTAATGAACATGCCTAATAAGAAGTGTTTAGTCCTTAATTGGCATCTTGCTTAACAAAGCTGGTTTTTAGGAAGATGTTGGCAGGCAACTAATGATGCTACCCCAAAAAGAGAGGATTTAACTGGATTTTTTTTCGAAAAGAAACTGACAAAGTCCAAAGGTGGGGTTCAGACTTGATTTAAAAGTTGCTAATATTCAGATGGCGTGATTCAGAAGTACATATGAAGAGCCCAGGTGAGTCAGACCAAAGGTCCATCTTGTCCACAATCCTAATTTTCACAGTGGCCAACCAGATGCTTCTGGGAAGCACAGAAGAATGGGACAACTCTCTCCCGTGCCGTGGTTGCTGGGATTTCGTGTCCTCTGCCTCTGAACATCAGACACGCTTCAAATCTCTGAAGGGCTGTCACACAAAACAGAACAAAGACTTGTTCTCGGCTGCTGCCCCAGAGGGATGAATACATATAATGGGCTTAAATTACAAGAAGGTAAAATTTGATTGAAAAGTAGAAGTAAGGTATTGTTGGTAGGAGCAATTTGACAATGCAATCAATTGCCTAGTGCCAGGATAGAGTACATGCGGCCTTCCAGATGTTTCTGGATCCCATCAGCCCCAGATTGCATGGCCAATGCTCAGGGATGATGGGAGCTGCATTCCAATGAGATCTGGTTCTGCATCCCTGACCTAGAGCAATGGTGGGCTCTCCCTCACTGGAGGTCTTCAAGTGAAGACTGGGGAGCCATCTGTTGAGGATATTCTAACTCTGCACAGCCTGTATCATGTATGATCCAGGTGCCTTCTCACTCAAGGGTGAGAAGCCAGTGACCCCTCCAGATGTTGCTGAACTCCCAAAGTCCCACAATATGGCCTGTGGTCAGGGATGATGGGAGTTGTAGTCCAGCAACATCTAGATGATCACAGGTTCTCCGCTCCTGCTCCATCTCTAGGACTCCATGAGGGATCCATTTAGCTAATGCAACAAATAATCACTGACTGACCCATCTGGATTATCCTCCATGAATCTGACTCATTGCCTTTCAAATGACAATATCATTTAATGGGACTATGAATACCACAAATTAGTTATGCACCATGCAAAGATTGACATCCTTTATTTTATCTAGACAAAAGAATTTTTACTTACCACAAGAGAGAGAGGCCTTTTCCATGAGACAACACCGATCAGTCCAGAGAGCAGCACCTGAAATTATGCCAGAAGGGTTAACTGAAAGGCAAAGGGCATGTCTGCCATTGAAATTAGCAATTGTAGTTGGTCCCATCTAGACCACCAGAGAAAATGCAGTAAGAGTAAAGGGGGGGCAGCCAACATGGTGCCCTACAGATGTTGTTGGACTACAACTGCCATCATCCCTGATCACTGGCTGGTTTGGGGACTGATGGGAGTTAGTCCAACAACAGCTGAATGGCACCACTTTGGCTCCCCCTGTGTTCCAATAAATGTGGTCTTAAAAAAAAAAAGTAGTGTACCTAAATTGATCATTTTTATTTTGAAGGAAAAGCAACCACAGGACTCCATTCCAGAACATGCTCCTGAACCAGATCAGGGCTCCTTGCCAGTTTCTCTCAGCTGTTGGTCCTTTACCCCCTTTGAGGGAGAGAACAGCCAGGGTCGACTTTAGCAGGAAAATAATAATAGTAATAGTAATAGTAATAGTAATAATAGTAATAGTAATAATAATAATAATAATAATAATAATAATAATAATAATAATAATAATAATTTACATGCCACACACCTAACTGGGTTGCCCCAGCCACTCTGGACAGCGCCCCTCAAAAGTAGTAAAATTAAAATACGACATCACACACTAACAACTTTTTTGATTATGTAACCATGGGACAGAATTGCATAAATATATTTGGCTGGGGTCCCCCCCTCTCTTTGTTGCTTTTGTTTTCTTTATGCATACAAATCCTTATATAGACATTGGCATAAAAATACTGGACTTTTTATATCATTGGTCCATCTAGCTTAGTTTTGTTGATTCTGACGGGAAGGGATTTCAGGCAAGGATTTCAGGCAGGGATCTTTCACAGCAAGACTTTGAAAGAGTAGGGCCTGAACTTGGGACTTTCTGCATGCAGAGCTTGCACTTTACCACTCGGGGGAGGCCAGTCACTAGAGCAAGGTGGGGCAGAGTTGTACCATTATTTATTTGCAATCCCAAACCCAGATCTTTATCCCATCAGTCCTGTGTCCCCCAAAGCCATATTAATACATTTCCTCTTGTAGGACACTCCATCCATTTCTGTTGGCATGAGCAGAACTGGAAAAAAATCACATGACTCATACAACACTTCCAGCATTTCTCTTTAGCATCGATCATCACTTAGGTGCCCATTGCTTAGGTTTTTAGGGGAGAGATGGGCAGAAAGCCAGAAACAGTAGACTCTGTCTCCAGGGACCCCCAGCTCTCTCTCGCATTAGCTGCCTTGCGCATTACCCCGCCAGTTCCAATGGTTGCCAGCCGCCACTTGAGCTATGACATCCAAACACGTTTGCATTCTCTCTTACAAACCCACATGAATGCGGTGGCTTCCACATGAATTGTGTGGGTAGGTGGGTGCATGGGCACACGTGAAACCTCACTGAATGTTCAGAATCAGAACAGCTAAACTAAGATATAAAGAGCAAAAAAAATTACTTCCAGACTTGTTTGTAATCACTTAAGCATCTGGGTGTATTAAACAGGACAGGCTATTATTAATGGCAACCTGCTAAAAGGTAAATACATGCCTGGCAGCCCTTGTTGTAGAAAAACATGTAGAGATTAAAAAATGCTACAATAATACATTTATATCAAACTGTTTTACAAAGCAGAGGTGTGTTAGAGAATTCGCTGCCCTGCAAGAGATTAGCTTTCATTCTCTGGAGCCACACAAATTCCAGAATTTCAACAATCATTGTGCTGGAAGTTTATGGCAGTCACCCAAGAAAAAGCGTGTCAGAAAACTCACTTCCCTATTTGTTTCCTAACACCTCAACATTCATAAATTTTCAGCAGCTTTTCAGGGAATGGATGAGGGCTGGCAAACAGAGCAGAGATTTGGACTCAGGGGTTAGAGGAGTTGAAGCACAGCGCAGAGTGTTGAAAATCACCCTACAGGTGCCACCACCCAAAGGATAAACTCCCAGCGCAGGCTCGTCTGTGGAGGGTGTTCTGCAGTGTCTGCCTGCAACTTTCGCACAAGCTATCCCTTATTACCGAAATGTTACTGCATTAATGTAGATTTCTGGATGACAGCCAAGTCAGAGAAGAGCAGAGAATTTCTCTCTGCAGTTAATTAAATTTGCTCACATAGCTAGGAGAGCCTGTTATTACTGTTACGATAACGGTCCCAGGGTTGATAATCCTGTAATGCAGCATTGCTTTCAGGAAGGTGAAATGACAGGGTGAGGCAGTTCAAGAGAAGGCAGGGCAGCTACATACTCTCAATTAAATAAGCGCTCTAGCTGAAAGTGTAAGGTCATATTTAAAAAAGAAAGGAGAGCAAGATAGCAGGCAAAGAATGTTGGAGTGTGTGAAAGTGTGTGTGTTCTCCCTCTTCCCCGAATTTCACACTTCCTATTCCTACAACTGAAGAGATGCCAGGCAAGTAACAGTCTTCTCAACCCCAGGCACAACACTGGCCGACCTTGCAAGACCATTCTGCAAAACAGCACTGTATCACATTTTCATGGCTATCTGATGTTTTAACCACCCTCTTGTATGTATATGCAGAGCAGCCTTTTATGCAGAAGCCTTTGGGAGAACCCTTTCAGATAACAAATGCTTTTGCATTCTGAAGGTTTCGCCTCCTTCTCCAGAGCTGGCCTGCCATTTAGCCAAGTGATAAAATACTTTCAACTGACAGCAGTCAAATATTTTATGAAGCCATAACACTTAAAGAATTGGCCCGCTGCCCAGTCAGAACAGCTGCTTTCTTTCTTTCTTTTTTTTAAATAATATTTATTGAACATTTTCAAATATAACAGAAAAAAGAAAAGAAATAAAACATCCATTATATAACCTTATTTTCATTAGCATCTTTCCAGGACTTCCCCACCCCACCCCCTCTTGTATTCCAATTCCTTCAAATAGATTCAGCAAGTTCTTACCCCAAATTTTAAACTTATTATAATTAACCCAATGTTAAGAATGTTTTTCCATCCCCTAAAATCGACCCCGCTCCCTTCCACGAGTTCCCCTCTTTAATATGCAGAACAGATTAAAATAAAAGAAAATAGAAAAAAGAATAAAGTATAATTTAACACCCTTTGGATTCCAAATTTCCCTCCCCCCTTTCCCGGTTGCGTTCCCCAATGTCCATCAATGCCTGTTGTCATCCTGGAGATCCCACATCTAGGCCGAAATCCTTCACAAGTCCACTTTGCCGTCTTTTTAATAGTCTTTGCCGTCTTTTTGATCATCTTTAGTTTCGAGCGTCCAATCTTGGAAAAACTCTATCTCAAAAAGGTCCATTTTTTCCATCCAGATCTCTGTATTTAAGAGTAAAAACTCCAATTTTGTTTCTTTAGACCTTTCAAATCTGGATGTCCCAAATGTTCCCGCTTCCAGCTTTATCCAATTCTTGTTGTTCATGTTGTTCTTATTATTCTCTCTCCTCACTTTCCTCTAGTTTCTTTTCCTGCTCTCCTGCAAAAATGTTCCAATTCCAAAAGCTTCTAAATCCCCTACAGAGGCTTTGTTATTCAGGAACAAAACTTTACGTCAAGTCCCTTCCATTCTTCAATAGATAAATCTATTGTCTCCTTTAGTGTAGAGACCTCTGTAGACAAAATAGTGTTCCATTTCTGCAGTTTCCCAGGAGATAAAAAGTCCAATTCAAATTCCATGCCAGCAATACTTGTAGTGTCCCACAGCCCCTCTAGAGGGATTATAGTAACTCAGTTTCCTTCCAGATCGCACCCAACAGTCAAAGTAACTTGTTATTCCTTGTTTTAAACAATTTATATCTAATTTGTAACAAATATAACCGGCAAAGTCCTCATAACAAAGTTCTCTTTTTATTCTTCAGCTTTGTTTTTGTTTTTTTTTTTTTTTATAAATAATTTTTATTGGGTTTTTACATTTTATAACAACAGACACACACACAAAGACAAAGACAGACAAACACACAAATACAATTACATACCCTAAGTTTCTTTACCCACTTTCGTTGACTTCCCCCCACCCCCTCCTCTTACATCCCATTTCCACAATTAATTCAGCAAGTTCTTGTCTAACCTCTTAAAGATATTCACATTGCTTTTAAAAATTAAATTCTTTTGTTTATCTATATTCAACTATCCAATTCTCTTATAATCATTAATTTCTTTTTTTTTTAAGGTCGATCTAACTTCCCCTTCACAAATTTTCCCTTTATTATATTAATTATAGGTCACATTGACCAAGTAAAACAAAACATAACATTTTATAATTCTATTCTCTCCCCCCCCTGCCCCGGTTTCTGTCCCTTCCTAGACAAATGTCCAGAAAACAAACAAAAAATATTTCTAGCCCGGATTCCTCACGTCCGAGGCGTCTGATTCTCTGTCAGTCCCTCTCTGCCAGCTATATTGGTAGTCCTCTTTGATGGTCCTAAGACCCCGAAGGAGTTCAGTCAGAGTCAGATCATATTTTCTTTCATTCAGAATGTTGAAGAGTGTTTGCTGCGAAAGGCCATCTAGTTTTCCATACTCAAGAGAAAAGTCCCAATCATATTGCTTTGTTCTTTCTAGTTTTAATATTCCAAGTACTCCAGGGGCTTCTCTCTTCTTCTTTCTCATCTTTCGCAGGTCTGTAATCCAAAAGTCTTCTTGCTCATACTCTAACGCTGCAGATTCCTGGTTGATGTTTTCCACTTGTAGTGTCTGAACTCCTTCTTTTTTCTCTGTCAATTCCAAAGGCATCTCTTCCTGCTCAGCTGCAGAATTTTTATCATACATCTCCTTTGTGCATTCAGCAGAGTTGTTTGTTTCAGGATTCAAGGTCATAAAAACTTTACTCAGAGCCATACTCTGCTCCTGCAGGATTCCCACGAGAAAGAACATTTTTTCTATCTCCGCCAGTAATTTTCCCTCTGCAGCCATTGTAATGTCGCTAATTCCCCCTAGGGGGCTTTCAGTTATTTAGTAGTCCTTTTCCAATAATCTGTTACTTTGTTATTATCAATACTTTGATAAAAATACTTTGTTTCCAATCGCCTCAGTCCAAATGTATCAGCTTTAATTCCAAGAGTTATTAAATAGCAAAATTCTTTACTTTGTCCGCCCGTTTGACAGCTTCTTTGACAGCTGTCAAACTCCTTTCACTTCTTCCTCCGGGACCCAAATAGGACACTCCCGGGTTTTTTGGGGGGGATACACACAAAGTTCCAAATTCCCTTTCTCTCCAGCACAAAAATCTTGTTCTATCAAATTTGTGAGAAACTTTTAAATCATCAAAACAGTATTCATTCCGCCTTAAATCTCCGTTCCTTGCTTTGAAACGTCTATAAGTAGAGGGGGTGCGGACTTCCCTTTAACACATCCCCCGATCGTGCCGAATTCACAGGATAAAATTTTTAAAGTCCAAATTCCACTACTCACGGGTCCTTTGTTATCCAGTCCAAATTTTGGGAAGAAAGTCAGCGCTCTCCGGCCATGGCTTGCGGCTTCGCTCTACTGAGGTAGCGGTCTACTCTCAGCACCACGCCACTCTCCGTACCCTCTCCGCAGCCTTTAAAAAGGCTCTTCGTGGGTCGGGGAGGGCGCTTAAGGTGCCCACCGAGTCACCAAGTCCGCAGGCTTCCGCGCCTGCGGTTTCTGAGGGTCCCCGTGTCGCCGGCACGGCAAGACCCGTCCTCAGCAGAGCCGATTCCCTCCGGAGCTCGGAGGGAATCCGCCATTAGCCGTTCGCGCTAACCCGGAAGTCTCCTTATTCTTCAGCTTTGACAGCTCCTTTGACAGCTGTCAAAGCCTCTGTTTCTCCTCTCCCGGCGCTCTCGCGGATCGCTCCCGGTTCCCGGGGGGGGGGGGTTGCATTTTAGCTCACGTTCTACTTTTCTCCTCCAGCCCAGTCTTATAATTTTCCATCGTGAAATTAGTAACTTTATCAAACTAAGGTAGCACTCGATCTTAGTTGTTAAATCCTTTGCTTTAAATCCTCTACGACAGGGGGGAGACGGACTTCCTTTTTGCACCTCCCCCGCTCGCTCCGAATTTAAATTTTTTTCCCTTTTTAAGTCCAGTTTCCAATTACTCACAGGTTGTTCTTTTTAATCCGAATTTTCAATGTGTGATGGCCTGGGATTCCGATTCAGAGGATGAACCAGAGGAATCCCAGCCTGCACAGGAGTCCCCGCCTCCAGGGCCGGCTGAACTGGGGCAAGGCCTAGATGCTGAAGAGCCTGCACCTGTGGCAGAGCACCAGGAGCTGGCCCCAGGTGAAATCCTTCAGGCCCCAGAGGGGCTTGAGGACTCAGTGGCTACAGGTGAGCCTCCTCCAGGGCCCAGTAACCCTTCGGCCTCTCCTGATCTGCAGAGGCTTAGGGCAGAGAGGCGAAGGGAACTGGTTGCTCCCAGGAGGAGTGCTCGCCTTAAGGCCAGAGGAGGCGGGGCTCCTGGGGGCCGGGACCGCCCCTGGCCTTAGAAGAGGATAAAAGCCCAGTCAGCCCAGCCCCAGGTTGCGGGAGCAACGTCGTTGTTGGCTTTGGACCTTCTTGTGTTCCTGATCCCTGCTTGGCCTCCTGTTCCTGACCATCCGGTGCTCCTGTTCCCTGCTCGGCCTCCTGTTCCTGGCCATCCGGTGTTCCTGTTCCCTGCTCGGCCTCCTGTTCCAGCGTTCCTGTTCCCCGCCCGGCTCTCTGCCTCGGACCTCGCCCCTCTTCGTGTGGACTCAGACTACGCTCACGGTACCTTTCCCCCGGGTCCAGCACAGTTTGCTCCCGCCACACCCGCACTCCCCCTTCGTTGGGGTGCGTTCGGGAAGAGCCAGAGGCCATGGCTGACCAGGTGGCTGCGCTGGTGGCTTTGGCCCAGAAGAACCAGGCCTTGACTCACACCGTGCAGCAGCTCAGCGACGCGGTTACGGCACTTCAGCAGCGCTTGGAAGCCCTACCGGCTCCTGGGGCCGACGCCCCGGCTCCTGGCAAGTACCCAGTGGCTTTGCCCGAGAAATTTGATGGAGCCCCGGCCAGCTTTCCCATGTTCCTCGCCCAAGCCAAGCTGTATATTCAGGGGCGAGCCCGGAACTTCCCTGACGACCGCACCAAGGTGCACTTTTTGATTAGTTTGTTAAAGGACCAGGCGGCCAAGTGGGCGTTGCCGCTACTCAGGCAAGACTCCCCCTTGCTGGCAGACTATACGGGGTTTTGCAATCTTTTGGAGGCCGCGTTCGGCAACCCCCAGAAAGGGAGTCAAGCCAACCGGGCGATTCGGCAGTTGAAACAGGGCGAGTCCACGGTGGCCGCATATACCACGGAGTTTCGGCTGTTGGCACAGGACTTGACCTGGAACGACTCGGCATTGCGGGACCAGTATCTCGAAGGGCTTTCGGACGAGATACTGGACCAGTTGGCCACAATGGAACGCCCCACCACGCTAGACACTCTCATTCAACGGAGTCTACAGATAGACGACCGGCTGGAGGATCGTCGCCAGGCCCGGGGCCGACGACACCTCCAGTTCTCGGCACCAGTTTCTTCCGGCAGCCCCACGGTCACAACTGAGTTATCGGAGGAGCCTATGCAGCTCGGGGCAGTGCGGCCACGCCTTTCCCCCGCAGAGAAGGTGCGGCGTCGGGAGGGGAATCTATGTCTCTACTGTGGCGGAAGTGGACACTACGCTCGGTCCTGCCCTGAGAAACGCCAGCCGCAGGGAAACCGCCAACCCCCAGTAGCTGATGGCCCTAGCTACCGGGGGTCCCAAACAGCGCAGAATGGGCCCGCACCAATGGACTTGCAACATCTTATGGTTCCGGTACGTTTATACCCTCCAGGTGGGCCCTGGATTCTTACCCATGCTTTGGTGGATTCAGGAGCAACCCGTTCTTATATGGACGCTGCTTTTGCTGCCCATCATCAGGTACCACTTCGGAACAAGCCAGAACCGGTCCAGGTGGAAGCAATTGACGGACGGCTTCTACGTTCAGGAGCCGTTACTCAGGAGACCCAGCCCCTGGTCCTGTGTCTCCAGCAGCACCGGGAGTTGCGAACTTTGGACATTGCCTCTATGCCCCGGTTCCCCCTCGTGCTCGGGATGGACTGGCTGGAAGCTCACAACGTTCAGATTGACTGGGTCAAACGGACTGTGCACTTCCCAGACCCATGTTCCCATGCTCAATCCGAGACGCTGGCGGCCGCGCCCACGGAGGAGGCAGCACCCACGCTCCCAGCCGTGTACCAGGACTACCAGGACGTGTTCGAGGAACGGGGGGCAGACCAGCTGCCGCCGCATCGGCCTTTTGACTGCGGCATAGACCTCCAGCCCGGAGCGCCCTTACCAGTGAGTCGCTTATATTCTCTAACAGAGCCAGAGCGCGAGGCTTTGCAGGACTTCTTGCGCAAGAACCTGGAGCGTGGGTTCATTAGGCCTTCCACCTCGCCTACCGCGGCACCAGTGCTCTTTGTTAAGAAGAAATGTGGGGAACTTCGCCCTTGCCATGATTACCGAGCCCTGAACAAAATTACCATCCCAGACCGGTACCCCTTGCCCCTTATCTCAGAGTTGCTGGAGCGGGTGCAAGGGGCACAGGTGTTCACCAAGCTGGACCTCCGGGGGGCCTACAACTTGATTCGGATCCGAGCCGGGGATGAGTGGAAGACAGCATTTGGGACCCGGTACGGGCAGATCGAATACTTGGTTATGCCTTTCGGTTTGTGCAACGCGCCTGCTGTGTTCCAACGCTACATCAACCACGTGTTCCAGGACTTGTTAGACAAGTACGTGGTGGTGTACTTGGATGACATACTGGTCTACTCCCGTGACCCGGCTCGCCATGAGGGACATGTCCGGACCGTGCTGCAGCGCTTGCGTGAGCACCGTTTGTACGCAAAGCTCAGCAAGTGCGAGTTCCATCAGCGGACTGTGGACTTCCTTGGACACCGGCTCTCTCCAGATGGGGTGCAGATGGACCCTGGGAAGGTGGCAGCGGTTCGAGAATGGGCGGCACCCCGGAACCGCAAGGACCTACAGCGTTTCCTGGGGTTCGCCAACTACTACCGGACCTTCATCGCAGATTATGCTCATCGCACCACCCCGTTGACCCGGCTACTGCGCCCAAAGACGCCGTTTTCCTGGGACAAGGAGGCAGAGGAGGCGTTTCAGGGGTTGAAGGCCTGTTTCCAGAGGGCGCCAATCTTACAACATCCTGACCCCTCTGGACCCTTTGTGGTGGAGAGCGACGCCTCCAGTACGGCTCTCGGTGCCGTATTGTCTCAACAGAATGGACCTGAAGCGCCACTCTTACCCTGTGCCTTCTATTCCCGCCAGCTCCTACCAGCGGAGCGTAACTATACTGTGTGGGAGCGGGAACTACTGGCCATCAAGGTGGCCTTTGAGGTCTGGCGCCACCATCTTGAGGGGGCACGACATCCGGTGGAGGTGAGAACCGACCACCGGAACCTGGAGTACCTCCAGACCACCCGCAAGCTGAACCAAAGACAGATCCGGTGGGCGTTGTTCTTTTCCCGGTTCCAGTTCCGGATCCGCTACATCCCTAGCTCTCAGAACCAGAAGGCGGATGCCCTGTCCCGGAAACCTGAAGACAACTCAGACACGGTACAGCAAGCAGAACCCACCACGATCCTACCTCCAGCTGCATTCCTGGCCACCCAGGAGGCGGAGCCACTGCAGGCTCGGGTGCGGAAACAGCAGCGGGTCGACGCTTGGGCCCAGGAACGACTCCAGGAGCTGGCTGAAGGGTCCAGCCCACAGTATCCGGGGCTGGTCCTGCATCAGGGCCTTCTGCTGCACCACGGTCGTCTGTACATCCCGCCAGGGCCACTGCGGTTGGAGGTTCTCCGGATGGCCCATGATGCCCCAGCAGCGGGGCACTTTGGACGGTATCGGACCACCCATCTGGTCAGTCGTGAGTTTTGGTGGCCCCGCCTGAAGGCTGACGTGGCTCGATACGTTGCTGGTTGTGATGTCTGCCGGCGCGCCAAGGGCCCTACCGGGCGACCCCCCGGCCTACTTCAGCCATTGCCAGTTCCACCGCGCCCTTGGCACACGGTTTCGTTGGACTTTGTAGTGGACTTACCCCCGTCTCGTGGTTGTACCTGCCTCCTAGTTTTCTCCGACCATTTCACCAAGATGGTGCACTGCACCCCCTGCCCATCTGTACCCACAGCCAAGGAAACCGCTCAGCTGTACCTTCAGCATGTCTTCCGCCTGCATGGCCTACCTGAGCGCGTGGTGTCCGACCGGGGCGTTCAGTTCACATCCCGGTTCTGGCGAGCATTACACCAGACCCTCGGGACAGAGGTCTGCCTCTCGTCAGCCTACCACCCACAGACCGATGGCCAGACGGAACGGGCGAACGCGGTGCTGGAGCAGTACCTCCGGTGTTACTGCAGCTACCAGCAGGATGACTGGGTCGACCACCTGGCATTGGCGGAGTTCGCCTACAACAACGCGGTGAATGCGTCCACCCAGCAGACCCCGTTCCAGGCCAGTTACGGTTATCATCCACGGCTGTTTCCAGATGTGCTGCCGGCATCCGCGGTCCCGGCGGTGACGGAGTGGCTTCAAGAGCTCCAGTCCCAGCAACAGCTTTTGGTGGAGCAACTGCACCAGGCCAAGGAAGCGTACAAAGCCCAGGCCGACCGCCACCGCCAGGTGGGTCCGGAACTTCGCGTCGGTGACCTGGTTTGGCTCTCCACTCGCCACCTCCACCCCTCTCGACCTTCGCGGAAGTTGGACGCCCGATTCACCGGCCCGTTCCCTATCGTGGACCAAGTCTCTCCTGTGGCATTCCGTCTCCGGTTACCCGCAACCCTGAAGGTTCACCCGGTCTTCCACAGGTCCCTTCTGAGTCCAGTGGCCCCACCCGACGAGTTCCACCCGAACCGTCCCCGACCGCAGCCAGTGTTGGTTCAGGGAGAGCCTGAGTACGAGGTGGAACGCATCCTGGACTCCCGATACCGCAGGGGAAAGCTGCAGTATCTCATTGACTGGAAGGGGTACGGACCGGAGGACCGTTCCTGGGAACCAGCGGCCAACGTCCACGCACCTGCCTGCCTCCGAGAGTTCCATGCGACGTACCCCGGCAAGCCGGGTCCGGACCCTCGGTTGAGGGGGGGGCCTGGGAGGGGGGATGGTGTGATGGCCTGGGATTCCGATTCAGAGGATGAACCAGAGGAATCCCAGCCTGCACAGGAGTCCCCGCCTCCAGGGCCGGCTGAACTGGGGCAAGGCCTAGATGCTGAAGAGCCTGCACCTGTGGCAGAGCACCAGGAGCTGGCCCCAGGTGAAATCCTTCAGGCCCCAGAGGGGCTTGAGGACTCAGTGGCTACAGGTGAGCCTCCTCCAGGGCCCAGTAACCCTTCGGCCTCTCCTGATCTGCAGAGGCTTAGGGCAGAGAGGCGAAGGGAACTGGTTGCTCCCAGGAGGAGTGCTCGCCTTAAGGCCAGAGGAGGCGGGGCTCCTGGGGGCCGGGACCGCCCCTGGCCTTAGAAGAGGATAAAAGCCCAGTCAGCCCAGCCCCAGGTTGCGGGAGCAACGTCGTTGTTGGCTTTGGACCTTCTTGTGTTCCTGATCCCTGCTTGGCCTCCTGTTCCTGACCATCCGGTGCTCCTGTTCCCTGCTCGGCCTCCTGTTCCTGGCCATCCGGTGTTCCTGTTCCCTGCTCGGCCTCCTGTTCCAGCGTTCCTGTTCCCCGCCCGGCTCTCTGCCTCGGACCTCGCCCCTCTTCGTGTGGACTCAGACTACGCTCACGGTACCTTTCCCCCGGGTCCAGCACACAATGGAAGAAGTCAGCGCTCTCCGCCAAATGGCATGCGGCTTCGCTCGGTAGGGGAAGCGGAGGACTCATAGCACCACACCCCCCCGGCACCCGCTCCGCAGCCTTTAAAAAGGCTCCTTCGCGGGTCGGGGGGTGCGAACGGTGCCCGCCGAGTCACCATGCCCATGGGTTTCAGCGCCCATGGTCTTTGAGGGTCCCCGCGGCGCCGACGCGGTAGAACCCAGCCCCTGCCGAGCAGGCTCCCTCCGGAGCTCGGAGGGAGTCCGCCATTCGGCGATGGCGCCAACCCGGAAGTCCCAGAACAGCTGCTTTCAAAAACGGATGTAAGTTTTTGTTTTTAATAGTTTCTGTTACTTTGCTTTATTTCTGTTTTTATTTAATTTTATCAACCAATTGATTGAAATATATAATCACAAACCCTTTTGTTTCAAGACAAATGTCAGAGAATAATATACCCTGACACCTACCTCCACATTGTCAAAATTTATACTAAATTCGTAATAGAATCATAGAATCAAGCAGACACACTGAAATCAGTTGATGTAAACTGACCAAATTTTAAAACAAGTATGCATCAGTGATTTTATTTATATATTTAGCACTTTCTGGAAAAATGACACAAAAGCTTTATATGGCCAGAGGGGAAAAAAGGCTCAGATTCCCATGGCAGACTAGTGACCATTTAAATTTTAAGCTCTCTCCTTAAAGGCAGTTAGTTCCCTAAAGCCTGTCAGAAGAGAACAGTCTTCACCTGCCGGCAGAAGGACAGCAAGGAGGGAGCCAGTCAGGTTCCTCCAGGAAAGGAGTTCCAGAGTCTAGGAGCAACCACTGAGAAGGCTCTCTCCTGAGTCCCCACCAAACATGCCTGTGAGGGTGACAGGACTAGGAGAAAGGCCTCCCCTGAAGATCTCACAGCCCAGGCAGGTTCATATGGGAGAATATGGTCCTTCACGTATCCTAGACCTAAACTATATAAGGCTTTAAAAAGGGATATAGAAATAATATTTATAAAATGCTAGTCACAAAAATATACCAGCACAGTTTACAACAATCATGCAGTAAAAAGAATACAAAAGTTAAAAATCACAGCTCAACTAACTGATAGACTTGCTAAAGTACAAATAAACAATAAGTCTACTCTGTTTTTGACTTAGTTGAAAACAGCTCTCTCTATATTATTCATACTCAGAGTAGGCTCATTGAAATTAACAGCCATGGCTAACTTGGGTCTATTGATTTCAGCCAATCTATTCTGAGTAGCTTAGCTGGTCACAACCCTCTCTCTCCCTCTCTAGTTTAAATTTCACAACAGCACTTTGCTTGTCTGCTTTTGTAATTGGCAAAACTATCAAACCTGTTGATAATCAAAGCCTATTTTCCTTGTCTTAATAATATCCATGCTTTAAGCATGCTTGACCATCTGCTGCTTTGCCATGAGTTTGTGGGGAGGGCCGCTCCCCCTGCAAGCCCATTCTCCACCTTGGGCCTGGGGGCGGGCCCCATACTCCACCTCAGCATATAAGGCTCCAAGGAGGCCTCGGGACATTGCTGCCGCTCTGCCGTGAGTTTGTGGGGAGGACCGCTCCCCCTGCAAGCCCATTTTCCACCAGGCCCGGGGGGCGGGGCCCACACTCACCACCGCCACAATTTTAAGGACACTGGTGCTGCTGCAGCAAATGTTTAAAATGTTATTATATATTTTAAAGTGTTTTAAAAGTGTTTTTACTTTTTACTTTGTTGTACCACCATAAACGGTGGTTTTTATCCATGTATTTTTATTTTGTTTTGTTTTATTTTGGGTTGGGGTGGGATGGTTGTTGAGTGGGGTGGGGATTGGTTTTGTTTTGGTGTAATTGTTTTTTGTTTGTTTGCTTTTATATTTTGTAAATGGAGGTTGGTATGAAGCTTGGGATTGCTACCGTGGTGGGGCGAGGGAGGTATGGCGGTGGGGGCAGATGTTATAGGCGAAGGGGATCGAGATACGGATATGCTCGTACCCCTTCCAATCTGCGCCCCATCCCAAGAGACGAGGGTAGGGTGAGCAAGGATTACTCACCTCCGTCACTGGTGTTGTGCAATGCCAGGTCTATATGCAACAAAACCGCCACCCTGCGAGATTTCTTCATCTCGCAGGGGGTCGACCTGGCTTGTGTGTCGGAGACCTGGGTGCGCGAAGAGGATACTGTTACCTTACGAGAGATGGCGCCCCCGGGTTTCTCCGTCCTCCACCAGGTGCGGACTGTGGGCCGGGGGGGAGGGGTGGCATTATTAATCCGGGAAGACTGTTCTTTCAGGGCTCTACCATCGCCATCGATCCCCGGCATTGAATGTGTTGACCTAGTGTGGGGCTCCGAGGAGAGCTTGGCTGTCTGGCTGGTGTACCGGCCACCTAGCGCACCAGCAGCCACCCTGTCAGGCCTGCTGGAGGCGGTGGCCGGCTGGGCCTTGGAGTTCCCTAACCTATTGGTATTGGGAGACTTCAACTTCCATGCTGATGCCACTCCCTCCTCACAGGCTCTGGACCTGGTGTCTTCCATGGCGACACTAGGGCTCTCCCAGTTTGTTTCGGGCCCCACACATCAAGGAGGCCACACGCTGGATTTGATCTTTGGCGTCGGTATAGATGTGATCATGTTTCCTTCGATGAAGGTGCCATGGTCTGATCACTACGCTCTGAAAGCCAGGATTGACGTTCCACCCCCACTCTGCTTAGGTTACGAGCCGATTTGGGCTTACCCACAGAGGCTGATGGACCCTGATAGATTCCGTCAAGCCTTGCGGGACCTTTCTCCCCCTGGCGACTCATTGACTGAGCTTGTTGAGGGCTGGAATACCCAGCTCCTGGCAGCCATCAATGAGATCGCACCTAAGCGCCCTCTGCGACCCCGCAGAAACCGGGCTCCCTGGTTTACCGAGGAGCTCCGGAAAATGAAGTGGGACCTCAGACGGCTAGAGCGAGTATGGCGGGGTGCCCGTGACAGAGCTTCAAGAACATCTTATAGGGTTTTTATGAAAACCTACGAGATGGCAGTGAAGGCCGCTAAGAAGTCCTACTTCTCGGCCTCCATTGCATCCGCTAGCTCTCGCCTGGCGCAATTATTTAGTATAATTCGGTCTTTAACGTCCCTCGAAGGACAGCCAAATTTAAATAACAATTTGACACACAGCTGTGAGGCATTTGCGAGCTTTTTTGCGGAGAAGGTCCTGTTGCTCCGCCATGACCTCCCTGCCAATTTGGATACAATAAAAGAACTGGAGGCCCTTCGACTGTCCTCGGGTCCAGTATTGGACCACTTTGACCGGATATCCCCAGCCAATGTGGACAGACTCCTCCGAGCTGGAAAGCCCACCACTTGTCCTCTCGACCCGTGCCCGTCCTGGCTGATTAGAGCATGTCCAGACGAGGTGCGGGCCCCCCTGGGGGATATCATCAATTTGGCACCGGGACATTCCCAGGGGAACTGAAGGAGGCAGTGGTGCGCCCGCCTTTAAAGAAAACATCATTAGATCCCTTAGATCTATCCAATTACCGCCCGGTTTCGAATCTTACATTCCTGGGTAAGGTGATTGAGAGAGCGGTTGCTGAACAGCTTGGTAGGTTTCTGGATGAAACATCGGCTCTGGATCCATTCCAGTCCGGCTTCCATGCTGGTCATGGGACCAAGACAGCTCTGGTCGCCCTAACAGATGATCTCCGCAGGCAGCTGGATCGAGGCGGGTCGGGGCTGCTGATTCTTCTAGACCTGTCAGCAGCCTTCGACATGGTCGATCACGAACTCCTGGACCACCGCCTTGCCGACGTGGGGATCCAGGGCACAGTCCTTCAATGGCTGCGCTCGTTTCTCTCTGGTTGGGGACAGAGGGTGGCGCTTGGGGGCGAATTGTCATCCCGCCACTCCTTGGTGTGTGGAGTGCCCCAGGGTGCGATACTCTCCCCGATGCTTTTTAACATCTTTATGCGCCCCCTCGCCCAGCTTGTCCGGAGTTTTGGGCTGGGCTGCCATCAGTATGCTGATGACACCCAACTCTATCTGTTGATGGATGGCCATCCTGACTCGGCCCCAGACACACTGGCGAGATGTCTGGAAGCTGTGGCTGGATGGTTACGTGGGAGCCGGTTGAAGTTAAATCCTTCGAAGACAGAGGTCCTCTGGCTGGGACGGGATGATATGGGATTGAGGGGGCAACTCCCATCTCTTGCGGGGGTGCAATTAGTGCCAGCACCGTCCGTTAAGAGTTTGGGTGTAATCTTTGATACCTCCCTCTCCATGGAGGCGCAGATTGCAGCTATAACAAAGGCAGCATTTTTTCATCTCCGCCAAGCTAAGCAGTTGGCTCCTTACCTCTCTCGCCCTGACCTAGCCACTGTGATCCACGCGACGGTCACCTCCAGACTGGATTATTGTAACTCGCTCTACGTGGGGCTGCCCTTGAGACTGACCCAGAAACTCCAGTGGGTGCAGAATGCCGCCGCGAGACTCCTTACGGGGTCTTCGCTGCGAGATCACATTCATCCGATGCTATACCAGCTGCACTGGCTCCCGGTGGAGTACAGGATCAGGTTTAAGGTGCTGGTTTTAACCTTCAAAGCCCTATACGGCCTAGGACCCTCGTACCTACGGACCGCCTCTCCTGGTATGCCCCACAGAGGAACTTACGGTCTTCAAATAAAAACATCTTGAAGGTCCCAGGCCACAGAGAGGTTAGGCTGGCCTCAACTAGAGCCAGGGCTTTTTCGGCTGCGGCTCCAACCTGGTGGAACGTTCTGTCACAAGAGACAAGGGCCCTGCAGGACTTGACATCTTTCCGCAGGGCCTGCAAGACAGAGCTGTTCCACCAGGCCTTTGGTCAGGGCGCAGCCTGACTCCCTCCTTTGGCAATCTTTACAAAACTTTAGTTTATGGTTGCCATCAATTTTGATTTTAATTAATTTTTATAATATTTTTATAATGTTGCACTGTTTTAGTGTTGTTAGCCGCCTTGAGCCCGGCTTTGGCTGGGGAGGGCGGGATATAAATAAAAAAAAATATTATTATTATTATTTCCCCAATATTTGACCATTCAATTAACCAAATCATTTTTGGATAGAATGCCCAACCCTGTCCTTCAAAGATTTCCCCTCAGAATTAAAGTGAACTGTTAATTATAAATTGAGAAAAATTGGTTTGATCTGCATCATAAAGTGAATCCAACTGATTCAGCAGACTTAAATGCAGATTGGAATGCAGCTATTAATCGGATCTTGCAGTTCTCTGAATTTTGCAATATAATTTCAGTTCAAAGTAATGCACACACAAAATGTGTATAATCATCACAATTATAACAAATAAAGGCTTGACATATCTCACTTTGCATCTCATGAGTCTATCTCATATATTAGTTTCACCTTTTAAGTTGAATTACTGAAATAAATGAACTTTTCCACGATATTCTAATTTTTCGAGTTTCACCTGTATATAAAATATAAGTATAATGTGTATTGTAGGTGGAAATTAAGTGAAAAGCCCTGAAAAACAAAACATGCATATTTTAGAGACAGAATGCATTCAGGAAGTACATTTTTGGGGATAGTATGCATGATTTAAGTGTAATTTTTATATTTAAAAACAATCTACAAAAAACAACAAAACAGACTTGTGGCTGAGCACACACAAAAGTGACCTAGACTAGAAAGAGGCTGATCCGCTCATTTCTACTTCCAATTCAAATGAAATGTTTCCTACATCCTGGTGCACTGCCAGAAGGCA
Organism: Podarcis erhardii; assembly: GCF_964252035.2. Lineage (NCBI taxonomy): Eukaryota > Metazoa > Chordata > Lepidosauria > Squamata > Lacertidae > Podarcis > Podarcis erhardii. Next base: position 3,150,613 of record NC_138503.1, on the reverse strand, counting down.
CCCTTGTCCACAGCAACTGCACTGGCATCTAACCTTTGAAATATCTCCCAGGAGTCAGCAGTCCAAGATAAAGGATGGAAATTTTTGAATTAATGGGCTTTAGCATCACTGCTGACAACAATTATGGCAGAGCAGCAGTGAAACCAAAATCTCTCAGGACTGAGCTCAGAGCTCCCATTAGCAGGCTCTCAAACAGCCCCGTGGAAAATCAACCCTTGCACTCCACTTTCAGTGCCATAACCAGGTCACACTCCGGAGGCCTCTGTTAACCCTAAAGCTTCACATTCACATCACTTACTGCACAGTTCCCAACAGGTTTTGACCTTCAGGGATGGTGCCACTGGAAAAGCATTCTGAACTTGCAGCAAACAAGAAGCGGGTCCCACTGATTTTATTGGAACATACTTCTTGGTACATATCGTTCCAACTGCAGCCTAAATTGTGAAGGTTCAGGTAATAAAGTTATGCATGGCAGGGAGAAAGTGAATAGAGAAAACTTTTTCTCCCTCTCTCAGAACACTAGATGGTCATTAGCTTGGTTGGCTTTAAAGAGGATTGGACAAATTCATGGAGGAGGAGAGGGCTATGGATGGCTCTGCTCTGCCTTCTGAATCCTAGGTGCTGGAAGCCACAGGAGGGGAGAAGGTTCTTGTGCTCAAATCTTGCTGGAGGGTTTCTCACAGGCATCTAAGTGGTCACTGTGATAACAGGATGCCAGACTAGATGGGCCACTGGCTGATCTAGCAAGCTCTTATGCTCTTAAATCAGACTTTCCTAGCCTGGTGCCCTCCAGGTGCTCCTGGACTACAACTCCCAGCATCCCTGACTATTGGTCATGCTGGTGCAGGCTGCTGGGAGTTGGAGTCCAAAAACATCTGGAGGGTACCAGGTTGTGTCCTTGAACTGCTGCAATACCTCTTAACTTGCCTGGATGGAGGGTAGAAACCTCTCACTGGCATGGCTGGAAGTTGGCCCACTCTGCAAAACGAAGTGTTATATCAGTTGCTCTGGCCACTACTTCATTTACTTATTTACAAAAGTATTTACATGCTGCCTCTCTTAAAATACCAGGATGGTGCACAGCAATAGAAAACAATTTTTTAAAAAAACTTTCAAACAATGGCCCCCACCCACTTCTTGCGCCAGGCCCCGCTTACCATGAGAATATGGCTCTTGGCAGGATGCCCATGTATAGATGCAGCCCTTAGGGTGGAAAGGGCTTCCTTTTCCCTCCCCTGCCCCATATAGAGGAAGACCCTCCTCTCCTCATATGATAGCTCAGCACAGATGGATGCAAATGCCACCTTGCTCCAAAAGGAAATGTTGGGACATGTAGTCTCAGTCCCTTCCCCCTGCAGGAGATGGACTGCAAGCAGAGGGAAGCTTCTGCACCTCTAGGCAGCAGCATCCAGAGAAAAGTCTCTGAAGTGTCTCTCAGCAGGCAGATTTTGGGTGGCCTGCATTTTAGCTCCTTTCACTCCTCTCTGCTCAAAATGCATCTATCACTTCTCACTTGGCCAAGTTCTGTGCAAGCAAAACCCACCAGGAACTAACCCCAGACCTTTTACAATTTTCCTCTTTGGTATTCGTGACATGTCTATAACTTTTATAAAGTTGCTGCTTGTTTTGTTTTGTTTTAAGCTACTTGTTTTGTTTTGTTTTAAACTACTTGGATTCATCATGCACCTTTGGATAACGTGGTTCATGTGCTTCCTTTGTCTTTTCTTTGTCTTTATTTTGCTCTCTTAATGATGGCCGTCAACATTTATGATGAAATATTTGATTGTGGTTTGTTGGTGGCTGTTTAGATGCAAGCTTCCCCTCCCTGCACATTTGAGCATTTTGCTAGAAATCTTATAAACCTCTGTTATGTTTCCCCTTTATTTCCCTAAACTATGCTTTAGCCATCTTTCCTTTTTTTCTGAAAAGAAAAAGCTAAAACCTGCTTCCCTCTGCAGATGTTCTACATACACACTGCAATGCCAGTAAAACTATCCAGTTTTTTGCCAAAATAATTGAGAACACACCATTTTCCTTCTGAAATCCTTGTTTGCCTTCTCTGCTGTAAAAGTTATGAGATGCTATTGTCTCCTCTTTCCTCTTTGTTTTCTACATTTTCTCTTGCAGCCAAGAAACCATGACATTTCCCCCGCAAAAAAAGTATTTGTTTTTACAGAACATTAATTCTATTATGCACACACCAAGCTTAATGAAAATGCTATCAGAGTATAATTATGTAAACTCATTTGCAGAACTACGTGAACTCAAAAGCTTATTGGATCACAATGTAAATTAGCAAAAGTATATATACGGGGGGGGGGGCATGTTTACATGTACGTATGCAAACAGAGAGACAGTCCCCTCCTGACTCCCATACAGATGTGGAACTTTATTTTTTTTAAATAATTTTTATTAAGGTTTTCCAAATTAAAACAAATTAAATCCAATTTATAAACTTTTTCCAATAACTAGGACTTCCCCTCCCCACCCCCTCATGTATTCCAAATCTTCCAAATAAACAATTAGGTTCAACAAATTCTTATCCCCAAATTGCAATCATCCTCCATTACCCAGTTTAGCGTAATTCCCATCCCCCTAAGATCGATCTATTCCCTTCCACGAGTTTCCCCCTTTCAAACATAATACAAAAAAAAAACAAAAAAAAAAAAAAACATAGAATTAAATAATAATTTTACAACCTTTGGATTCCAACTTTCCCTCCCCTTTTTCCCTGTTACGTTCCTCCTAACCCTCCATCTCTAATATCTTCCTGGAGTTCCCACATTGCATTAAACCCACATCCCTCTGATTCTTTGCCAGTCTTATTAATTGCAAATGTCCAATCATTAAATTACGAATGTCCAATCCTAAAAGAAGTCTAACGAGAAGAGGGTCCATTTCTTCTATCCAGATTTTTATATCCAGGAGTAAAAACTCCAATTTTAAATCCATAAGCTTGTCAAATCTGGATATCCCAAATATCCCCTTTCCCATTTCTGTCCAGTTCTTGTTATTTCCTTGTTCTTGTCGGCCATTCTCCTCCTTTTTGTTTCTCTGTTCTCCCACAGAAATGTTCTTTCTCCAAAAGTTTCTAATATCCCTGCAGAGGCTTGTTGTTCAGGAACAAAACATTACATCATGATCCTTTCATTTTCCAACAGATAGTTCCATTGTTTCCTATAGTGTGTAGACCTCTGTAGACAAAATAGTGTTCCATTTCTGCAGTTTCCCAGGAGATTAAAAGTTCTATTCAGCTGCACATGTTTCCTGTCAAAAACACATGCAATATCCCTCAGCTCCTCTAGGTGGATTCTCGTAACAAAGTTCCCTTCCAAAGCCCATCCACCAGTCCGAATAGCTTGTTTATCCTTATTTGAACAATTTGAAACAATTTATACCCAACTTATATCAAATGTAACCGGCAAAGTCCATAACCAAGTCTCTGTTACATTCTTCCGTTTTGACAGCTCCTTGACAGCTGTCAAATCCTGTCAAAACCTCCGTTACTCTTCTCCAGGCATTTTCACGAATCGCTCCAGGGATTCCGGGGGGGGTTGTTGCTTTTTAATACAAATTCCACTTTTCTCCTCCGGCTCAATCTTATAAATTTCCCTCGCGAAGTTGCTAATTCGGTAAAATAAGGTTACTCTCGATCTTAGTTATCCATTCCTTTGTTTTGGCTCTTCTACAATTTCGGGGGGGGCTGACTTCCTTTTTTCCACCTCCCCCGTTCGCTCCAAATTTTAAAAATTTGTCCCCTTTTTTTTTGTCCATATTCCAATTACTCACGGGTTCTTCTTTTAGATCCAAATTTTCAATAGAAGAAGTCAGCGCTCTCCGCCGGATGGCATGCGGCTGCGCTCGGCAGGGATAGCAGAGAACTCAAGCACCACGCTTCTCCCCGGCACCCGATCCGGAGCCTTTAAAAAGGCTCCTTCACGAGTCGGGAGGGCGCTAACGGTGCCAGCCGAGTCTCCATGTCCACGGCCTCCTCTGGCCGTGGTTTTTAAGGGTCCCCGCATCGCCGGTGCGGTAGGACCCAGCCCCTGCCGAGCAGACTCCCTCCGGAGCTCGGAGGGAGTCCGCCATTCGGCGCTGGCGCCAACCCGGAAGTCCCTCCAGATGTGGAACTTTAATACATACAGCCCTAGTGGATTTTCAAGACAACCTATTGTGCTGTTTTAGCCAATTTACATATGCAGTTTTGGGGAACTGCAGCACTAGTTGGGGCTGATGGGAGCTGTACTCCAAAACATCTGGAAGCCACCAGGTTGGCGAAGACTGCTCCAGAGCCATTGCTGCAAAGGTTGATCTAAACCCAAAAGACCACAGTCCGGGGAAAGACTCAACCTAAACAGAAGCACTTGGCCACCCTTCCTGGTAAGGAAGACCCAGTGACCAGCCTGGGAGGATGTGGGGAGACCAGAGGCTCAGCGTATTTCTCTGCTCAAAGAGATGCTCCAAACCTCAGCCAGGGTGGCTTACCATGCTCTCTTCCCTTGTCCTGGGGGGGGGGGGACCTGCTGCAGCTGAGCTTAAAGCCCTGGCAGGGAGCCATTAAAAGCCCTGTTTGTTATCAAGACCTATGTGGAGTCTCAATAAAGCAGTCAAATTTCAACAGACAATACATAGCTCCTTGTGCCCTGGGCTGGTTAGGTTTTTGTTTGTAATAAGCTCATCTAAGCAAAGTGGCATGTGAAGCTAGGTATTCTCCCTCAGACAAAAAGCCAAGTAACCAAGGGAGCTCGGGACAGGGGGAGAATTTCATTTGGGCCACATTTCAAAGCCAACTGACTTCAAAGTTCTAGTCAACAGCATAGCTGTCAACCTTCCCTTACATGGCGGGAAACTCCCTTATTCCAGCGCCGTTTCCCGCTGCTATCCCGGATTGTTGATATCCCGTGAATTTCCTGGATTTCAAAGGAAGCAGCTCCTCTCCCTCCCAGCTCCCTGCTGGCCAGGGAGGCTCCTCAACTGCGTTGCTCGGCTGTGTTGCTCACCAATAAGGAGTCTGAGAACGACTGGGGGGGTGGAGCTTGCATGCCTTGTGCTGATCAAATCAGCCATGTTGCCTTTGCTCAGCGCTTCCCAGCGGAGAGGTGATGGTGTGGTTTTCCTTGCTGCTGCATCCCTTTGCCTGGTTGCTGCGCTGTGGGAACCACCGCTTGAGGCTTCGTTTGGCTGCTGGCTGGGCTTTCTGCCTTTGGGCCTTTGGCTCAGAGAGGCTCAGAATATACCTGTGCTCGGAATCGGATGGATACATCGACAGCCCACTCACCCTTGCTGGGGATAAGGTCTGTCTGGAGCAAGGGCACATGGGGGAAAGAGAAGGAGCGGCTAGTTGAGTACAATGGCAGGCGGCAATCTCGGGGGGAGGGGCTTTTGGATTTGTTTTGTAGGCTCCTTCAACTGACTGTTATGGGGGAAAGGAAAGGAGCTGGTTGACCAAAATGGCAGGCGTTGATCTCATGGCAAGGGGGGGAGGCTGCCACCACCTCATGGTGTGTGTGGCTAGTTAATGCAAGTTGAGGGGTTTTTTGAATGCTGGATGCCGTTTTGTTGCACATGCTGCTGCAAAGCCAGGCCAGGGAGCCATCTTAAGTTGAGGCTGCATAGGCCTTGTGGTGCATGTAATTCAGATTCTATCATAGCTGTCAACCTTCCCTTTTTTGGTGGGAAATTCCCTTATTTTCGAGGCTGCTGATCCCTTATTTTCAAATCTGAAAGTTGACAGATATGGTCAACAGGTTACCGTATTTGTTATTTAGCACCAGTTTGATTAGATGGAAATATTTGTCACCCTTTTTGTGTTTTACTGCTAGGTAACATGCTTTGGTAACTGTAGTAACAGTGGGGGGGCAATTATTTATTATTGCTGTTTCTTATTTTGCACAAACCAAGGTTTGTTTACTTGCCCTTCTCTGAATATTTTATTTAAGAATAAACCAATATAATTTAAATGCAAACTTTTCAACATTTTAAATAAATGTGGGGGTGGGACTCTCCTTTGTATTTATTAGTCATAGCTTGCCTTTTCCCTTCCTTTCACAGGTGGAAAGCAGCAGAAATTTCAGTAGAGCTTCTTCAAAACCTGGCAATCCATTCACTCACGGAAAGATATATACCTGCCCTGAAGGAAATGGCACCTCTGGATTGGCCCAAGTGGAACAGTCACAAGTGGAGGCCCACAAGTTAGCCCCCCCCCCTGGAGTAAGGGGTTGAAAGAGTAAACCTCAGAGTTCCTAAATGCTGGAAATCCCAGGTCCAGTCCCTGGTAGCATCGCTGGGTAGGGTTAAGAGGGACTGTGTCTGAACCCCTGGGGAGCCACAGCCAGTCAGTGCATGCTGAGCAGGATGGACCAATGCTTTGACTCAGCATAAGGCCACTTCCCATGTTCCTATGCCTGAGTCCTTCCAGACAAAGCACCGTGTTGGGCTCAGTGGACAGACTGACTGCTTTGGCCTAAGGCAGCTTATGCCTTACCCAGTCTACCTCCCTTTCCAACAGCAGCTCAGGCGAATGCTTCCGGGAAGCCCAAAAGAATGGCATGGATGTGTCGGATGCCTCTTGCTTACGTTCAGAATCTGGCATTTACAGTGAGACCCACAACAAAATGTTGCCATGTGGACTGTTCCTGTTCAGCATTCCAGCCAGCAAGACATGGCCTTTTCCAGAATATTCCATTCTCCCCTCCACACACATGGTTCCTCCTCACAACATTCTGCACTTGCTACATGCGCTTCATTGTTTGGAGCCCCGCCCCCTTGGATTTTTGCACTTCTGCTCACCAAGCCAAAATGGTGCATGTGCACATGGAACCCATAGAACTGAAATCACAATTTATTCTGCTTCTGACCATGTACTTTCATTGCCGATCTAGCATAAAACAGACAGTACAGTGGTACCTCGGGTTAAGAACTTAATTCGTTCCGGAGGTCTGTTCTTAACCTGAAACTGTTCTTAACCTGAAGCACCACTTTAGCTAATGGGGCCTCCTGCTGCCTCCACGCTACAGCTGCACAATTTCTCATCCTGAAGCAAAGTTTCACCCAAGGTACTATTTCTGTGTTAGCGGAGTCTGTAACCTGAAGCGTATGTAACCCGAGGTACCACTGTACTGCCTTTTCTCCACCATGTGGACTAGCACCTCACACAATTTTGCTGAAAGGCTCAGAAGGTGCATGTCATCTCAAAAATTAGAACCATCCAGATGTGCCCTGAAAATAATTAGAAACTGGGGGAGTCTACAAAGAAAAATATGGGACGAGGGTGGCACTGTGGGTTAAAACACAGAGCCTAGGACTTGCCGATCAGAAGGTCGGCGGTTTGAATCCCCGCGACGGGGTGAGCTCCCATTGCTTGGTCCGTGCCCCTGCCAACCTAGCAGTTCGAAAGCACGTCAAAGTGCAAGTAGATAAATAGGTACCACTCTGGTGGGAAGGTAAACGGCGTTTCCGTGCGCTGCTCTGGTTCGCCAGAAGCAGCTTTGTCATGCTGGTCACATGACCCGGAAGCTGTACACTGGCTCCCTCTGCCAATAAAGCGAGATGAGTGCCACAACCCCAGAGTCAGTCACGACTGGACCTAATGGTCAGGGGTCCCTTTACCTTTACACAGAAAAATAACCTGTCAATGTTATACCCATTTCACAGATGGTAAGCAGACAGTGAGCAATCGGAGCTCCTGCCTCCCAAATCTCATTCAAAACTCTCCAGCAGTCATGTGTTTTTCATCAGACACCCCAAGGTCTCAAACTGCAAGAATGGTTTCTGCCTTTATACTCCAAACTGAAAAAATATACCCTTGAAGTGGGAAGAAACATCTCATCACAGTCCATGATCTAACAAATTCCCTGCTACAATCAGTGGCATGTGATTTGAAGTCGTTATTCTTGACAGACACACAAAGTCTCGTCATGCAACCACAACTTTCAGAGTCACTGCTTCAACTATTGTTCTCTGAGTTCTTTTTTTAAAAGAACATTTGGATTCAGATGCATCTTTCTAACAAGCTGAAATAATATATGCCTCTAAGGCCATTGCTGGGCAAAGCAATTCATACATCATCACATGCCTAATATCCTATGTGCTGCTTGAATAAGTGCTTCTTTTTATCTGTCCTGAATCTTCCATCACTTGGCTTCGTTGGATGTCCACAGATTCTCTTAACACTAAAACCTGTGCACATCCAATGAAGCTGAATGCTGAAAGATTCAGGACAGATAAAAGGAAGGATTTCATCAGCATAAACTATGGAACTCGCCCCTGCAGGAGGCAGTGGTGGCCTCCAATTTGGATGGCTTTAAAAGAGGGTTGGACAAATTCATGGCTATTAAAAGCTACCAGCCATAATGGCTATGCTCTGTGCCCATGGCCAGAGGCAGCAAACGCTTCTGTTGCTGGAAACTGCAGGAGGGGAGACTGTTTTGTGCTCAGTTCCCCCTGGGGCATCTGGCTGGCCACTTTGAGAACAAGATGCTGGACTAGATGGGCCACTGGCCTGATCCAAGAGGCTCTTCTGAAATTCTTATTCACTTTCAAACCTAAGGTCTGTAGTTTGGCAAGGGTGGATAGCAAGCGGACTTCAGTCTTCCTCACCTCTACAGCGCTTTTCCTCTAGTTTTCCTCCTACTCTCAAACTCCTTCCTCTCTGTCAGGGTTCAGCCCTGTCCAGATATGGGAGCTGGGGTCTCCCGAGGGAAATAACAGAGGCACTGGCAAAGTGCTGTATATGAGACTCCTCAGGAGAAAGAGAACTGAATGCAACAAGCAGTCCAGATCAGGGCCAGCCGAGAGCTAGGAAGGGGTGGAGCCGCCACTTCCTATAAAGGAGGGACCAGGAACCTCTGGCCTGTAGGCCAAATTGGGTCCATAAGGCTTTTTTCTCCAAACCACACCCTCTCCACACATGACATCATATGTGGCATCATGTGTGTTTGGCATATGGCATGTGCCAAATATGTGCAGCTCCCTAAGCATGTAGGTTTGTGGCAGTGCAGCTTGTGCTGGAAGAAATTCAGCCAGACTCCAACTCTTCAGTCAGTTGAGTCCTTTACTGACAGGTCCAAAGAATTAAGGCAGTTTCATTATATACACCTTGTACAGGCTTCCCCTAGATCTCTAGCAGAAGATGCAGGCTTCAAATGCAAAGCAAGCACAACTCACAGCATACATACAGCACAGAGTTCAGTATCAATCTGGCAGAGCTTCCTCTCAGCAAAGCAAGAAGGCAATGTACAGCCCCCTCTTAATATACCCAAGAATGACCACACCCTTGGCCGGCTGACAGGTCACAGTGACCTCCTAATCACAAGATCTGCAGGTGCAAAATAAGGGAAGCACCCACCCACCAGATTTTTCTTAACAGCAATTAAAGGAACCTCAACAGTGTGGGGCTGGATGACCACCAGGCTTCCTGTGGAGAACCTGACTGCACTCCATCCCTGCAGAAAGCCAGCCTGAAGTCACCACCCATTGGCTGATTGGGTGCTTTGAAGTCCCATGGAGGATCACTTGTCATCACTGTGATGGCAGGTGACTGACAGGTGGGTGGTCCTACCAACCAGTAAAATTTGGGGTATCGGTAGGGGCTGTGCTTTTTTCCAGCCAGAACTCACAGGAACTCTGTCCTGTCACCTCTCAGGTGGGCACTGCTGCCATGATAAGAGAGCAAGAGAGGGGCTAATGGTGAGTTCCGGCACCTCTTTTTCTACAAAAATAGCACTGGCCCACCAGCCGATTCCCTGTTCCTGCTATATAAGCTGTCAGTCTTGGCTGTTTCACTGCTGAAACAAGAGCAAAAAGTCTTCCTGATCTGGGGAAACAGACCCTTTGAGCTCATCTTTATTTCACTATAACACCTTTCAACTTCCTTTTCATGGGCTGCCTGCATCCTGCCATCATAGGCTTTGACCCTTCTCTGCTCTCCTCCCTAGATCCATGTGACTGCCCTGCTTTTCTGCAGGATCTGAGCAGTAGCTGAAGACCCTGCCTGCCTGCCTGCCTGACCTCTTGTGACATCAAAGAAGCTCAGCCAATCAGAGACTTCACTATCACCCCCATGAACTCCCCAGTGCACTGTAATTGGGACCAATTCTCTTGAGTCTTGGGTCCCCCACTACAACTCTCATCAGTCCTGACTGTTAGCTGAGCTACCTCTGGATAACAGGAGCTGTAGCCCAACAACACCTGCAGATTCCATGCTGAAGAGCTCTGATCTACAGTAGATGAGCAGTGATATTGCTCCACTCACTCTCATGAAGCCGGACATTTCATCTTTGCTTGCACTGCAAATGTAGCTCACTCATAACAAAAAGGAAACTAAACCTGCCAGCAATCTTTAAATCTTCTGCTCTGACCTTGAGCTCCAAGATAATGTTCTGCTTTGGAGAGGACAAACTCCTGTTTATCGAGGTGAAACTTACAGTGATAATGTGAAGTGGCCTTTCAGAGCACCAAACAGCCAAGCTTTAATCTAAAAATCTTTAGAGGACAAAAGGCAAAAAGCAAGAGAGAACAATCTCTTTAGATGAGATGAGACTCAGGAGGTGCAGTACTTAGGAACAAATCAAGAGGCTGCAGCTTTAAGGGCTCTTATCTTGGGGTGAAATACTGTTTAAGAACACAGGTGGAAGAGAGAGATCAAAAAGCCCAGGAAATGCTGTTTCTTCCAACACAAAAAACACTAAGGTTTTTTTAACACAAATCTTGCAAGGTGACCAACCAAGCCAGGGAAACTTATGGCACTTTTTTTACAAGTAACATAGAAAACATTATTTGCAGCCATTTGGATGGTTTGAAATGATATTCATGGTATAATGTAATAAATGTTGGGCCTGCCCTCAGCAACCACCATCTGAAGTGGAAAAGCAATGTATTTGAAGTGCATTTGCTGTGGTTATATTTTCATACATCATATGACCTGCTGCAATGTCAGCAATGCAGGTCAAGGAGCCACACTCATTTTCTAAAAGCCCATAGAATTATATAATTGTAGAGTTGGAAGGACCCCAAAGGTCATCTGGTCCAACCCTCTGCAATGCAGGAATCACAATTCAGATGGTCCGCCCCCACCACTTAATGGATCCAAATGGTTTCCAGAGTGTGGTAGGGATGCTTTATGCCATGTTGATGGCCTCTCAGCTGATTCCCTGGTGGCCCGCTGGATTGCGGAGTTAACCAGGGCTATCGACTGTCTGGCTCCGAAGTGCCCTCTCCGATTGTATGGAGCCCGGACAGCCCCGTGGTTTTCCCCGGAGCTGAGGGTGATGAAACAAGCGCTGAGACGGCTAGAGTGCTGGTGGCAGAAAACTCATTCTGAATTGGACTGGACATGGGTTAGAGCTCAATGTCGAGCCTACCAAGTGGCGATAGCGATGGTGAAGAAGATTTTCTTCACTGCCTCTATTGCATCTGCAGAAAATAGTAGGAGGAGACTCTTTCAGGTGGTTCACAATTTAACGGAACCACCTTTACCATCAGGGTCTTGTAAAGGCCCCAAGATCTCCTGCAATGATTTGCAAAGCTTTTTTGCAGATAAAGTTGCTCAGATTCAGAAGGAGGTAGACACCACTGTGGGAGCAGGGCCAGGGTGGGAGAGTGCTAGAGCCCTGTCTGGTCAAGTTGCATGGAATCAAATTCAATCCGTTACCCCCCAAAGATGTGGACAGGCTGCTTGGACTCGTGAAACCAACCACCTGTCTCCTTGATCCTTGCCCATCCTGGCTAATAAAAGTAAGCCGGGAAGGGCTGGGCGATGGGCTCTACAGGGTGGTGAATGCTTCCCTCTGTGAAGGAGCCTTCCCAGACCCGCTGAAAGAGGCGGTCGTTAAACCGCTTCTTAAAAAAAATATCTTTAGACCCGGCCAGTATGGCCAACTATCGCCCAGTCTCAAATCTTCCATTCTTGGGCAAGGTGATTGAGCAGGTGGCTGCTGAACAACTCCAGGCACGCCTGGAGGATGCGGACCATTTGGATCCCTTCCAATCGGGATTCAGGGCTCATCATGGGACTGAAACTGTCCTGGTCGCACTGATCTCCAGCAGGCTAGGGACAAAGGTGAGAGCTGTTTCCTAGTTCTGCTGGATCTCTCAGTAGCCTTTGATACAATTGACCATAACATCCTTCTGGACAGTCTAGAGGAGCTGGGAGCTGGGGGCACTGTTATACAGTGGTTCAGCTCCTTCCTCCTGGGCCATGTCCAGAAAGTGGTGGTGGGGGATGAGTGTTCAGACCCCATGGCTCTCACTTGTGGGGTGCCTCAGGGTTCTGTCCTCTCCCCCATGCTTTTTAACTTCTACATGAAGCCGCTGGGGAGATCATCAGGGGGTTTGGACTGGGTGTTCATCAATATGCAGATGATACCTAGCTCTACCTCTCTTTCAAACCAGAACCAGTGAAGGTCCTGTGCAAGTGCCTGGAGGAGGTTGGAGGATGGATGGCGGCTAATGGATTGAGGTTGAATCCTGACAAGACAGAAGTACTGTTCTTGGGGGACAGGGGGTGGGCTGGGGTGGAGGACTCCCTGGTCCTGAATGGAGTAACTGTGCCCCTGAAGGACCAGGTGTGAAGCCTGAGAGTCGTTTTGGACTCACAGATGTCCATAGAGGCGCAGGTCAATTCTGTGTCCAGGGCAGCTGTCTACCAGCTCCTTCTGGTACAGAGGCTGGTACAGAGGCTGCGACCCTATCTGCCTGCAGACTGTCTCGGCAGAGTGGTGCATGCTCTAGTTATCTCCCGCTTGGACTACGGCAACACACTCTACGTGGGGCTACCTTTGAAGGTAACCCGGAAACTACAACTAATCCAGAATGTGGCAGCTAGACTGGTGATGGGGAGCGGCCACCAAGACCACATAACACCGGTCTTGAATGACCTACATTGGCTCCCAGTATGTTTCTGAGCACAATTCAAAGTGCTGGTGTTGACCTTTAAAGCCCTAAATGGCCTCGGCCCAGTAGACCTGAAGGAGAGTCTCCAGCCCCATCGTCAAACCCAGACACTGAGGTCCAGCTCTGAGGGCCTTCTGGGGGTTCCCTCACTGCGAGAAGCAAAGCTACAGGGAACCAGGCAGAGGGCCTTCTCGGTAGTGGCACCCGCCCTGTGGAATGCCCTCCCATCAGATGTCAAAGAGATAAACTACCAGACTTTTAGAAGACATCTGAAGGCAGCCCTGTTTAGGGAAGTTTTTAATGTGTGACATTTTAATGTATTTTTAATCTTTGTTGGAAGCCGCCCAGAGTGGCTGGAGAAACCCAGCCACATGGGCGGGGTACAAATAAATTATTATTATTATTATTATTATTATTATTATTATTATTATTATCCGACCTCTGCTTAAAAACCTCTAAGAAAGGAGAATCCACCACCTTTCCAGGGAGTCTGTTCCATTGCCAAACACCTCTTACTGTCAGAAAGGTCTTCCTGATGTTTAGTCAGAATCACCTCTCTTGTAACTTGAACCCATTGGTTTGGCTCCTAGCCTCTGAAATAGAAGAAAACAAGCTTGCTCTATCCTTCACGTGACAGCCTTTGAGATATTTGAAGGTGGCTTTCATATCTCCTCTCAGTCTCCTCTTTCCCAGGTTAAACATAACCAATTCCCTCAACTGTTCCTTATATGGCTTAGTTTCCAGACCCTTGATAATCTTGGTTGCCCTCCTCTGCACATGCTCCAGCTAGTCAACACCCTTCTTAACACTGTGGCACCCAGAACTGGGCACAGGACTCCAGATGTGGTCTGACCAAGGCAGAATGGAGTGGTACTATTACTTCCCTTGATGTGGACACTATACTGTATTTTTGTTGATGCAGGCTAGAATAGCATTAACTTTTTTGTTCCTTATAAGAAAAAAATGCTATGTGCACAAGCTGGCAAGAGATAGAAGGTGCTACCCAAATATATTTGTTACTTGAAAATCTAGGCATGCAAAAACAAAACACAGAGACATATTTCTATGGCTAACAGCTCATAATAAAGACTTTCAGCCAGAGGAAATGCTGAAAGATAACCACAGTTCCAAAAACTGGAGCAGCAGGATGCAACAACTCACCAGAAATTTTGAACGTTTTTTAAAGGCATCAGGCTCAATACGTCCCAGCCAAACAAACACAGCATCATCCAGACTCTGCTTTCTTTCATTTACCTACTGCAGACCTGAAAACTAATCTCATCCTAATTGCCATGGAAACAGATGCATAGACACGAAATCCCTGGGTGCTCCTCAGGAACAGGACAGTTGAATTACCTGCACGTTCACACAGCTGCCAGAGTTTATTAACAGTCTGCAGTTGGAGGATTTCATTTTAACTCCATCATTACCTTTGCCTTTCCCCTCCAAGTCAATAAGCCTGGAGAATTTGAAGGAAGCTGTGTGTGCTTTGAGTCAAGCCTTTAGTGATGGAGCTTTGCAAGCACTGTAGTGCAATGAAGAACACAGGGAAAGAAGTGGCTTGGCAAGGCAACTTGGCCCTACCTGTTCCAAAGCCAAATTTCGGCTCATTCCTCTTCCCGGAAACATGAAGGTCACAGTCCCACAGAGGCAAAATGGTAAACAACTGCCTCCTTTCCCACAGACCCTCTTGGCTGCAAAGGTCAGCAGAATTCCTCACAGGCTCAGAGGAGCACCAGCCTAGGAGAGGGCCTTCTCTGTGGCAGCCCCTAAGCTGTGGAACTCTCTCCCCACAGAGGGGCACCTGGCACCATGTGGCAGCAGCCAGTGAGTGGGTTGGAGGCACCTACCTGCTTGCCAGCAGCAGAAAGTGTGAAGTGGCAACGAGGTCAGCACTGACCTCGTCAATCTGGTGCTTGCACCCCACCACCCTCCCTTCCACCTCACTGCTTGTAAGAACATCACAAGAGCCTGCTAGATCAGGCCCATGGCCCCTCTAGTCCAGCATCCTGTCTTCACAGGGGCTAACCAGATGCCTGTGGGAAGCCTGCAGGCAGGAGCTGAGCACCAGACCCCTCTCCCCTCATTTGGGTGGCCCTGCCTGCCTGTCCAAAAGGCCTGCCAGGCTGTGTATGTTGGGGAACTCTGGATCCTGGTCATTGGCCTCTTCTGGGCTTTCATCTGCTTTACTAATCTAGGGTTTCTGTTTCAATTGCCATCACAACAGGTCAGAGAATACAGTCATCTGTTTATGCTAGCATTAGGATTCCAAAGGGTAAAGCACCACCTTCTCTTGCAGCAAATGTAATCACCCTTAAAACCTACTGCAGTCAAGACTTCCGGGTTGGCGCCATCGCCGAATGGCGGACTCCCTCCGAGCTCCGGAGGGAGCCTGCTCGGCAGGGGCTGGGTCCTACCGCGCCGGCGACACGGGGACCCTCAAAAACCATGGGCGCTGAAACCCATGGACATGGTGACTCGGATGGCACCTTTTGCGCCCCCCCGACCCGCGAAAGAGCCTTTTTAAAGGCTGCGGAACGGGTGACGGGGGGGTGCTTTGAGTCCTCCGCTTCCCCTGCCGAGCGAAGCCGCATGCCATTCGACGGAGAGCGCTGACTTCTTCTATTGAAAATTTGGACTTAAAAGAATAACCCGTGAGTAATTGGAACCTGGACTAAAAAGGGGGATAAATTTTTTAAAAAATTCGGAGCGAGCGGGGGAGGCGCAAAAAGGAAGTCAGCCCCCCCCCCCCCGTCGTAGAGGAGTTAAAGTAAAGGATTTGACAACTAAGATCGAGCGCAACCCTATTTTGACAAGGTTACTAACTTCGCGATGGAAAATTATAAGACTGAGCTGGAGGAGAAAAGTGGAATTGAATTAAAAAGCAACCCCCCCCCCCGGAATCCTGGGAGCGATTTGTGAGAGCGCCGGGAGAAGAGAAAGAGAGGTTTTGACAGCTGTCAAAGAGCTGTCAAAGCGGAAGAACAAAAATGAGAACTTTGTTACGAGGACTTTGCCGGTTACATTTGTTATAAATTGGATACAAATTGCTTAAAACAAGGAATAACAAGTTATTTTGACTGGTGGGCATGATCTGGAAGGGAACTGAGTTATTGCAATCCACCTAGAGGAGCTGAGGGATATTACAAGTATTGTTGGCTTGGAACTTGAATAGAACTTTTTATCTCCTGGGAAACTGCAGGAGTGGAACACTATTTTGTCTACAGAGGTCTACACACTAAAGGAGACAATAGATTTATCTATTGAAGAATGGAAGGGACTTGGCATAATGTTTTGTTCCTGAATAACAGAGCCTCTGCAGAGGAATTAGCAGCTTTTGGAATTAGAACATTTGTGCAGGAGAGCAGGAAAAAAAAAAAGGAGGAGAGGGATTAACAAGAACAAGAAGAACAACAAGAATTGGATAAAGTTGGAAGTGGGAACATTTGGGACATCCAGATTTGAAAAGTCTAAGAAATAAAATTGGAGTTTTTACTCCTAAATATAAAAATCTGGATGGAAGAAATGGGCCTTTTTGACATAGACTCCTTCCAAGATTGGACATTCGAAATTAAAGATGACTGGTAAAGGACTATGGCCTAGATAGATGTGGGAGCTCCAGGAAGACATCAGACGTTGATGAACATTGGGAACGCAACCGGGAAAGGGGGGAGGGAAATTTGGAATCCAAAGGGTGTAAAATTATATTTGATTATCTTAATTATATTTTTACAATTTTATTTTAATTAATTATATTTGATTATTTTAATCTGTATTGTATATTAAAGGAGGGAACGCGTGGAAGGGAACAGGTCGATTTTAGGGGATGGGAAAATATTTTTAAAACTGGGCTAATGATAATAAGTTCAAAATCTGGGATAAGAATTTGCTGAATTCATTTGTAAGAATTGGAATACAAGAGGGGGAGGGGAGGGGAAGTCCTGGAAAGATGCTACTGAAAATAAGATTTTAAATTGGGGTGTTTTGTTCTTTTTATTTTTTTTGTAATTGGAAATTTCTAATAAATATTATTAAAAAAAAAATAAAACCTACTGCAGTCAAGAAGCCTATTTGCAAGTAAATCCAATTTTAGCTCAAAAAGCCAAGCACACATACATTGTTATTTTTTGGCCCCTTATAAATCAGTTGGGTATTCTGCCTGGGATACGAACATTAATGGTAAAAGAGCATAAACCAAGGGAGAATTGGAAGCCTTGCAAGTCTCTGCAGGAGAGGGACTGTCAGCAGCAACCTGGGTGTGGGGTTTCTAGGACTCCCTTGCTATCTTGGCTGTTGCCAGGAGGTGGGATATTGGGCTAGTCCACACTTCCACATGCCCCATGCCTAGAAAGTACGTGTCCCATTTGTCCTGAGCCCACAGTCCCCAAAAAGTTGTCATCGCCAGACATCACAGCAAATACAAACTGTTAGCGGCACACTTGACATCTATTGAGTCCTTTACTTTCAGTTTGACATTTCACATAGGTTACCAAGAAGAGAATGCTCAAAGTGCTGCAATGACAATGGAAAACATGATTGCAATAAATTCTGTTTGGTGCCATCCTCAATCACTTTCTATGCCAACTTCAAAACCCAATCATCAGCTTCACACATTGAATTACTCCAGGAAAATTCGGTCTCCAGATACTTTTAAGGAGCCTCTAATCAGGCTTTGCTGCTGGCCGTTTGCCATAATTATAGGAATGAGGTGCTGGAAATTGCATTAGATAATTGAAATGAGACAATGGCTCTTTCAATTACCAGCGAATCAGTTTCTCAAAGGGTGGATCTTGCAGCTCTCAGCAATGAAATCTAAGCAATGCAAAAGACAATGTTTCATTCGACTTCATCAACACCTAAGTAGGACTGCTAATGTTTACCAAGAGGAAACTTTTGTGTTGGGGAAAAGCATTTGCCTTGCCATGTTTGAAAAAGGGAGCCAAAATCTATCAGTTTGTTTTTTGAACTCAAGTCCGGTCAAACATTTATTGCTCATGGTCATAGCACTTTGCAATTTAAAAATAAAACCAGGCGTTGTGGGTGAGCAGTCCTGTTTCCAATAAACTGGCCAACTGCCCAGCCTGGAAGGGGCTGCATCCCCCCTGAAGAGACAGGTTCGCAGTTTGGGGATGCTTCTGGCTCCAGCTCTGTCAGTGGAGGTTTAGATAACCTCTGTGACTAGAAGTGGCTTTTACCAACTGCAATTGCTTGGGCCAGGAAAGCCTTGCCACAGTAGTTCATATGTTGCTTACTTCAAGGCTGGATTACTGCACTGAGTTCTACATGGGGCTTCCCTCATGCTTGATCCAGCAACCGCAGTTAGTGTGGAATGCTTGTCAGCATATAACACCTGTGCTCAGAGATCTGGTATTATTAAAATAAACTATGTGTTATAGTCTTGGAATGCATTATTTACTTATGTATGCAGCTGTTCAGTTTTTATCCCACCCTTCTTTCCAAAGGAGCCCAAGGCAGCAACTAGCAACTATTAAATAATAATAATTTGTATCCATTCAGATGCATTGTCAGCTTCTTTCTTTGACTTGCAGCCACCACTGGCATTACTTATTCATTCATTTCCTTGCACTTAGATGCTGCCTTTCCTCCCAGCAGAAGCACAGAGAGGAAAGCAATGCATGCCATGCCATGTATGTAGCACAAGGAAAAAATAGTAACATTAACGACATCGTAACAACTGATACAACATGACAATATTGGCAATATATGAGCGGACAACTTATAGACACAGACTTTCTTTGGATAAATACAATGATATTTGGAGTGAGTTTACACAGAATATATTAGGTTATTGATAACTATGTGTGTATTAGGATAGTAAGATTATGCACATCTGTTACTAACTAAACGACTCAGGACCGCAATACCTCAAGAACCGCCCCATATGAACCTCCCCAGACCCTGAGAACATCTTCTGAGACCCTTCTTCATGTGCCTCCTCCTCCGTGAGAGGTCCAGAGGGTGGCAACACAAGAACGGGCCTTTTCTCTGGTGACTCCCCATTTGAGGAATGCTCTCCCCAGGAAGGTTCGCCTGGCACCGTCATTATACACTTTAGCTGCCAGACAAAAACGTTCCTCTCTAACCAGGCCTTTGGTTGCTTGACATCCTAAGCCCTTTTAAAATGTCTTAGCGGGGGTTAATTGGGTTGTTTTTGTTTTTATTCTGTATTTTGTGGTTTTATATTCTGATTTTATTCTGTGAACCGCCCTGAGACCTGTGGGTATAGGGCGGTATACAAATTTAAATAAGATAATAATAATAAGAATAAGAATAAGAATAAGAATAATAATAATAATAAATATAATGTAAGGAATATAACTGAGTATTTTTTCTCTTTTTCATTCTCATTTTTTTCCTTCTTTTTCTTTTCTTTGTCACTCTTCAGTGCTACTGCCAGCAAAAAGACTGATTATCCTCCAACAAAAGTGGCCAACGTGGGGGACAACCAAACAGCTTTAGGGGAACAGGTCCATAAACTGAGGCAGGTTGGGAAAGGCGCCACTGAGAGTGCCCTGTCACACATACCCTCCCCCAACAGAAGAGTCTAAAGTTGGAATAGCAAACAAGGCATTTTCAGCAGATCTCGATAGGTAGGTAGGGAGTAATGGAGAAGAGGCACCCTCAGGCACTTGGGTCCCAAGTGACTTTCTATGTTGATTACAGCGGCACCTTGACCTCGGGTGGGGATCTGGCTTCCCTGATGTCTGCTCTAAGGAGCACTCTTGTTAAAAGCCCGCTCAACTCTCCCAAATGGCTCTGGACAAGCTAATATCCTGTTGCAAAATGTGTTATGCAATGTTTTGATGATATTGGCTTAAAACGTCAGCACACATTTTAAAACTAAAAGCAAATTACTTGGGTAAAGCAGTTGGTTTGGGGATTGTGCCAGTTTGGGTTTCTTTCTGCTGCCATAGAGTCAAGTTTACTTATTAGTCATTTCCCCCACCCCTACAAAAGGAAGCCAAAGGGACTTACACCAATAAAAAATGCATACATGAAAAACAGCATAAAATAAAACCAAGAAAAATCTAAAAGCCAATCATATTTTTAAAAGGCAGAATCAAAACACTTTTAAAAACCCACCCACTCAAGGCGACAAATGAAAGCCAAAGAAATGGTGGAAAATAAATGTTTTTACCTGGCACCTAAAACTTTGTAATTCTGGTGCCAGGCAGGTTTCCCCGGGGAGAGTATTTCACAAGCGGGAAGCCACCACAGAAAAGACCCGTTCTTGTGTTGCCACCCACTGGACCTCCTGGGAAGGGGGCACAGGGAGAAGGGCCTCACGTGGTCAACACAGGGTCCAGGTTGGTACATAGGGGGAGAGGCAGTCCTTGAGGTATTGTGGTCCTGAGCCATTTAAGGCATTATAGGTCAAAACCAGCACTTTGAACTGGGCCCAGAAACTAATGGGCAGCCCATGCAATTGGGCCAGGGTTGGTGTCGTGTGCTCAGACCGTTTTGCTGCTCTGAGCAACCTAGCTGCCAAATTCTGCAGCAGCTGCAGTTCCAGACTCCCAACCACCATTACAGGATTACAATTTTCAAGGTTTAAGTTTGTATTGTGCATGCATCATCCCCCCCCCCCCATTCATATTATGAAAGAGGTAAGAGGTCCTGACTGGTGGGTGTACTAGGAATAACCCTTGGCAAGTGCACTAAATTTACTGCACCATTTGCAAAGCTAAGGAGGATCCACTAAATTTACTGTCGACTTCCCCACCTTTGCCCTCCTTGTGCTCAGTCTGGGAGGGAAAAGAGTGAGCTGCTTCCGTACCAGTGCACTCTGCATTCCTCTCCTCATCTGGTCTTCTGCAGTTCAGCCTCTCTTTACAAAAAAGCCTATTTGTTGTTGCTCCAGCAGGCAGCCACCTTGAGAGCAGCTGCTGTCATGGAAAAGAACAAACAGCTTCTTTGCAGAGATAACAGCACCAGCTGAGGACCAGGCAGATTGACTGTGGGGAGGACACAGGGGAGAGAAGCAGGAGGCAGGCACAGGCTGAAATCCTGTGTGCATGTGAGCCCATTGAACACAATAGGAATTGCTCTGGATTAAAAATGCATAGTATCAGACTGTGTCCAAGCTTCCACCAGCTCTCTGCCTCCCTTCTCCCAGGATTACACATGCATGCATTTTTAAAATTATGATTAGGTTATATATTTT
Organism: Podarcis erhardii; assembly: GCF_964252035.2. NCBI lineage: Eukaryota > Metazoa > Chordata > Lepidosauria > Squamata > Lacertidae > Podarcis > Podarcis erhardii. Next base: position 3,129,537 of record NC_138503.1, on the reverse strand, counting down.
GTGTTTTTATGTTGTAAACTGCCTTGTTATCTTCTGATAAATGGCAGGATATATATTTCAACAACAACAACAACAACAATACCTGTTTCATGGCAAGGCTTCACAAGCACAATACTATATATGCACATATTTGCCTGCATATTATGCATCACATTGATAAGGACATAAGAAGAGCCCTCCTGGATCAGGCCAATGGCCCATGTAGTCCAGCATAGCCCTGTTCTCACAGTGGCCAACCAGATCCCTGTGGGAAGCCAGCAAGCTGAACAGAGAATTACAGAATTGCATGAAGGTCGTCTAGTTTAGACCCCTGCATTGCAGGAATCTTTTGCCCAAGAGGGGGCTTGAACCCACAACTCTGAGATTTAGCACCTCATGCTCTACCAACTGAGGTATCCCAACAAGTGGAACAGCACCATACACACCTGCAATTCCCAGTCACTGGTACTCAGAACATCCAAGAATGATGCAGCATTGAAGTGGGTAATATACATCCTTTACTACCTGAAAAATATTTTGCCTTTCCAAATTGTGGGGATACCAAATTTTAATCTGCCTAAAAAGTAATAATGTAATTAGCTTCCCCTCCCAAAAAAATTGCTTGGGTTGGCGGTGGCTGCATTCAGCCTGGCCACTCCTCTACCGAGCTGATTAAATGTGCATGTTCCTAGGTATCAGCAATAAAATTTTAAGAAGCTGGGCAGTTTGCACAAGGTGGTCACATCCACACACACAAATGAGTCTTCTAACTCAGGGATGGGGAAACTGTGGCCCTCGAGATGTTGCTGCCCTACAATTCCCATCATCACTGACCATGTTGGCTGCCGCTTATGAGTTAGAATCCAATAACCTTCAGAGGATCAGCTGTCTCTTTCAATGAGGAAGAACCACAACTCCTTGTTAAATTGGAGTCATATCATATATCCTGCACTGTTAGAACACAACAGAATTGCAGGGAGTTGGACTAGACTAGACAATCCTTTGGGTCCCTTCCAACTCTACAGTTCTATGATTCTATAGGGTACCCATTCTCCCTCACTGCAGAGAACACCAAATAGGAAGCAGATATGCTCCTGGGATATGCTCCGCAAAACACTGTCTCGGCTCATCAAACACTGAGATTTTTGTCCCTCTCTTTCAATCCCAGAGGCCATACTCAGAGAGAGGGGACCTTCTCAGTGATGGGGCCATGGCTGTGGAATGCTCTCCCCAGCAACGCTCAGCAGCCACTGTCTTTGAAATACTTCCAGTGCCAAAGTCATTTCTTCTGTCCTGAGTATAAAGATGTTTTTATGTTCCTGCTGTGTTTCTATCCTGTTGCTTTTATACTGATAACTGCTGGGATTGTATTGTTATTGTATTGCTGCCATTCCTCCTTATTCTGCAGAATGCTATTGTTAACTGTGAACTTTAATTAAAACCTCTTGCAAATCATTTTATTATTTATTAGCTGCCTTGGAAACCATTGCCCTCAAACTGGTCTAAAAATCTATTTATTAACCTTCCTGTTCTTAAGATGCACACAATAGGATGCATGCAGCAAAGTCATGGCCAGAGCAAAATCAATGGACTTTAGTTAGTCCTAGGTATTGATCTCAATGGGACTACTTACAACGAAAATGGTACCAAAATGAGAGGCAAGCACCCTCTTAAATAATTTGACAGAAGTGCCCAGTGCCACTTGCTAACATTTGTTATAGAAGTGCTCCTCCAAATAGCTTGCATGTGTTTGCCTGATCAACTCCATATTCAGATCCTCCTTTGGCAGTTGAGCCTCATCATGCATGCTTTAGACTTTTCTCTTGGGCTCACACAGACATAATCTTGTGCCTTGGTTCTTGGCTGAGAAACAGTAGCACTGACATCTCCCTGCCAATTTGCTTCTTGATCTTCTGTGCCAAGACAGCTCACGAGGATTGCCAAAAGGAGATCAGTGACGTCCTCCGATACTCCTACTGCAGAGACCAGGGTCCCACTGAAATCGGATCCAGGAGATTAATTTACTCCTTGCAATTTACTACAGAGCCTAAGAAGATGGCAACAGGGGCTGGTTAATGCTGACCACAACCTAAGCAAAGGCAAATACTCCTGCCACCCCTTCCCTGTCTTTCAAGAAATGATAGTACACCAAGGGGGCAAGGGAGTTTTTTGTTCTCTTTCTAACACTATTTGAGAAACAGTTTCATCAATCTCCCTCCGCCACCCCAAAATTAATTGCTTCTGAGTCAAAACCTTCATCTTATTTATGTTGGATTCCTTTAAAGAGGGCAAATTTCAGGCTTGCAGAATCCACTTCATTTTTTTTCTACTCTTGAGGTGCAAAAGCTGGATTCGGGTACAGAAGATGCACACTTGGAATTAAAGCACTCTGAAGCCAGGAAATAGGGGGGGGGGGTGTAACAGAACCAAGTGGAGCTCACAGCCCCCACCCACAACTATGCCCTCCTGGGTACCTCTTCCTTTCCCCACTCTACCCAAAGTCCATCATTTCAACAGTGTAAGGTAGGGGAAATATATTTTGCTGCTGCGATGGTTAAGCAACCAAGAATCAGGAACCCTCACCAGTTCTACTGCAAATCACCTTCTGCAATGATCTGTGGCAGAAAAGTTTCTAGTATGAGTTTTAATTTTTTTTTAAATTTTTTTTTTTGCAGAAAGTTTTCCATTTCATAAGTTAATTTATAGCAAAGTATGTTGCCAACTGCAAATCTAATCTTAAGAAAACTGGGTGGTTCCCAGGATTTTAGCTTTGTTTAATAAATACTAGTAAAATAAACATGCTAAATTACATCAGGGAATCAGAACATTTCCCAATGCAGCTATTTTTCCAGTTCAATTTTCCCAGGAAGCCCACATGATTCACCTTCTGCCCACCCCTCTTCCAAAGACCATTTTCCTTGCTGCCCTTTAGCAGATTCACCCTGGGGACTCCTGGCATCTAGAGCGCCTCTATGCGTCGCTTGTTACTTCAGCTTTCCTTTTAAAGTGGGTTTTCTGAAAATGGACTCCAGGCAGAATGAGGTGGAAACAGGCCTGTGTCTTTAAAGACCTGTATGTTATACTTTAATTTTATACCAATTTTTGGTTCAAAATACCCCAATGTAGCAAACCACACATTAATACAAAGAAAGATGCACTAGATGCAATCAATCAATCAATCAATCAGAGCAATACAAACCAGCAAAATCACCAAATAGCTCAGATGCAGGGGAAGAGGCCTCAGCTGGACTGACTGCAGCAGTGAAGGGGCATTGGAGCAGAGAGGGTTCCTGATTGTAGTCTGCCCACGCTCCCCATCCCATGAAATACTACAGTCATAACCCGGGATGAATACGCTTCGGGTTAGGCATTTTCGGGTTGCGCTTCACGCGACCCGGAAGTAACGGAGCGCATTACTTACGGGTTTCACTGCGTGCACATGCACAAACCATCAAAATGATGTCACGCGCATGCGCAGAAGCGCCGAAACGTGACCCACACATGTGCAGACACAGGTTACGTTCGCTTCGGGATGCGAACGGGGCTCCGAAACGGATCCCATTCGCATCCCGAGGTACCACTGTACTTCCAATCTGCATGCATTTTGGAATGGATGCAAACTGAACTGAGTGAGACACATTCAGTTCAATCAATTCAATATGATACAAAGGGTAAAACATACATATATTTAAAATGGAATACAATACACAGATAAAACATGAGATACAAACTGCAATTAAAATGAGGGCATCATCTTTGAACAGAGAAAAGGAACTTGGCCACTAACTCTGCTGTTAACTTTCTTGCATCAGTCAGTAAATATTCCAGATACAATCCCAGTGTCCTTCCAGGAGGTTTCCTCAGTGGCGTAGCGTGGGGGGTGCAGGGGGGGCCGGCCGCACCGGGCACAACATCTGGGGGTTAGGGTTAGGGTGCGCAAATCCACGGGTTAGGGGGCGCAAATTACTTGCCTTGCCCCGGGTGCTGACAACCCACGCTATGCCACTGGGTTTCCTCATACGGAAGCAAAGTAGGCTATAATATTCCTCTCTGTGAAGATTAAAAAAAGGCATGACCCAAAGTTTCAACTTCTTCATCTCCACAGGGACACAGACAGTCATCATATTGGACATCCTGATAACCTTAATCCATAACATTTTTATGCCACCTGGTGGGATTTTATTTCCTGTGCTTTGAATTTAGATGCTCAGCATTCACCATCTGTACCAGCTGGGGAAATGGGGATGTCTTGGTTTACAATGGTGTGTCATCATTTCTTTTTCTTATTATCCATTGTTTATTTGCTTTGTATAGTTATGGTGTAATTCCCTGCTGCTCCACTTTAAATTAAAGAAAAGAAAAAAGATAAGAAAAAGGTTTTGATTTGTCCAAAAACAAATGGACACTCCTAGAGCCCAGCACTTCCTGCTGCTGCATGTGTGGATTTGGCCCAGGTGGGTTAAATGGGGCAGAATTACATTTCATCTCTACAGAGCAGCTGCCTTGAGTCGCAAATGTTTGTTCCTTCATTAAGGTGCAAGGATCAGCCTGCGTATCAGACAGCATTCAGCTCAGTGAATGGCAGGTAAGTGTCACAAGGTAACTGGGAATCTAAAAGCACCTGGCTGCTGTAATAGGCACAACCCGAGACACCAGCAGGTAGGTGGATTGGCCACAGCTTAACGTGTGCCATCTGATCTACGCCAGGGAAGGCTTGTTAAGAGCCAATTCATGTTAATATTGTACAAATCATACAGCTCAAAGGAAGAGGGAAGCAAATGAGGGAAAAGAGGGGGGGAACATCTTTCCCCTCCCCCCCAAAATACACACACATGGTTACGTTAGTTAACTGAATGCCTGCAATCAGATGGTAGTGGCTGCCAGCCATCCCCTGTCAATGAAAACATTTGCTCTGTGCATTCAGCATGGATACCTGCATTGGGCAAAGCATGACCAAAGCAAGTATCCAGACCTCATGGAGGTTTAAATGTGTTCAGCAGGTGATGAACATCATTGGCAGAGGAAGAGGGGGTGGGGGAGCACACCGCCCCTGGCACCACGATCCCGGTGGGGTGCATTCACAGCTGCCCCTCCCCACGCGCTGGGCGCCACGCCCCCACAGGCAGCGCGCCATGCCCCCAGGATGCACGCCAGCCCCACCCCCACCTGCTTTCTGCCCCCAGTGCCGGAGCATGAAGCTCCGCCACTGACGACCATATCTGCCAAAAGAAGCTTCTAATGGGTCTGAATGGTGGTGCCTTAAGGAGCCACCAGGCCAGACTAGAGAATTAGGTTTACCACATATCCTGATCACTTTGCAATTAATAAACAGTTCTCATGAAAATCCGTTAGCATTTTAGGGTGCCTTTTGTATACATAGGTTCTTAAATTTTGACACTTGTGAATCTGACAGAGATTAAATGAGATTATAAGAAGTGACCTCCATTGTTCTTCTTAGAGGTTGCTCAGGAATTGCCATTGAAATGTGCTAGCTAGACAATGCACTTAGCCTTTCCACCCTCCATGGGTTTTTGACCCTTGCATCTCTCTGCTACATTGTGTGGATGCCCGCCGCTTCCTGGACCATTCATTTTGGAAGGTAATGTTTCTATTTTGCCACCTGTTATATGAAGGCCCAAGAAGCAGATTTCTGTGGAAGTTGCCGCAGGCCCTTGCTGAATTCCCAGGTTTTGTTAAGAATTGGTTATTGTATTCAGATCAAGATAAATCTGTCATCTACAGAACATCTCCATTTGCTGCTGTGCCTTATAAAATCCAACATACATTTGGATCACCAGCTCCAGAAATGTCACTTGACAGGACATACATTTGTCCTGTCAAGTGACATTTCTGGAGCTGGTGATTATCTGATTAAACTGCTATGTTTGAAGCTAGCTGGTAGATGATGATGATGATGATGATGATGATGATGATAATGTATTATTATTAAGTTTTCAGTTTTACAATAACATTTTTCATTCTTATACAGTAGTCCTTTTTTACTTCCCACTCAGCATTCCATGACAGTTCTTTTTACATCTTGCTTAGCTGCATATACATTAATTCCTTCACCTTATTTTCTACACTCTCATATCTTTTATGTTGTCTGCTGTTGGTCACAAGGTATCCCCTACCTGGATTTTTGATATTTTTGGATATTTGAGGTCAATTTTTTGTATATATTCCTCTAGATGCTCCCACTCACTCCTCGTCTGTTTGCCATCTTGATTTCTTATTTTTGATGTTATACTGACAAGCTCTGCATATTCAATTAGTTTATTTAGGCACTGTTCTTTCCCTGGGGTCTCTCTTTGTTTCCAGTATCTTGCATATACTATCCTCGCAGCTGCTGTTGCATATAGAAATAGGTTGTGGGCCTTCTTTGGTAACTCACTCCCAAGTACGCCTAGAAGGAATGCTTCCGGTTTCTTGGGGAAAGTGAATTTAAAGTGTTTTTTTAACTCATTGTAAACCATCTCCCAAAATTTCTTTGCCTGTTTACATTTCCACCATAAATGAATAAATGCACCCTCTTCTTCTAGACATTTCCAGCATAGTTTTGAGCCAGTTTGACTAGTGTCAAATACCATCTATACAGCATTTTTTGCATATTTTCTCAGCAATTTCAATATTATGCCCAATATTATGCCCAATATTTTCTCAGCAATTTCAATATTATGCCCAATATCAATAGCCCATTTTATCATTGCCTCTTTTATCAGTTCGTCTTTAGACGAAGACTAAAGTGAGTGTGTTTTCATCTGAATATTTATTTGTGCTACGTGGTATAGAATAGTGATAAGCGAGCCCCACCCCACCCCAGGCTCAGTCCCCAAGCCATATCTCCACACACACACACACACACACACACACACCCTCCCAAACACTGGGAAAACACAAATTCAGACACACAGAAGGATGTATTCTTCACACAGGGCATAGTTACACTATGGAATTTGTTCCCGCAAGAAGCAGTGATGGCTACCAGCCTGGGTGGCTTTGGTGGAGAATTAGGCAAGATGGTTAGGCTCTGTCTGCAGTGCCAGTAGCAGTATGTAATAGTCCCCCTTCATGAAGCAGTAGCCGCTTGGCCTGGTAGCACTGCAAGAGAAAGCAGGCAGTCTAAGAGGCTCTCCTGTCTCTGCCTCTGACGGAGGCCTCTATCCAGCTGCCCCCACTTCTTGTGCCATCAGCACGGTGGTGGACCTTCAGCTTGCTTTCATTAGGAAAGGAACTGAAAAGAAAACTGCTAGTATCATAAATCTATGGTGCAACTGCATCTGGAATACTGTGTACAGTTCTGGTTGCCTCACCTCAAAAAGGACATTGTGGAATCACGAAAGCTTCAGGAAAGGGGATGGAGCAACACACCTATGAGGAAAGGCTGCAGCGCTGAGGACTTTTTAGTTTAGTGAAAAGGCAAGTTAAGAGACAGGATGGCCATTTATAAAATTATGCACGGCAGGCAGAAAGTGGGTACAGAAAAGTTTTTCACTAGAACTTGGGGACAGCCAGTGAGGATGAATGTCAGAAGATTAAATATAGGCAAAAGGCAGTAATTCTTCATACAGCACGAAAACTGTGGAACTCACTGCCACAAGAGGCAGTGATGCCTTGGAATGCTTTCAAAGAGGATTGGACAAATTCATGAAGAGAAGGCTAGCAGCGGCTACTAATCACAATGGCTCTGCTCTGCCTTCACGGTCAGAGGAAGTAATGTTTTTCAATACAAGCTGCAGCAAATCCAGATGTGAAAAAGGAACACACACAAGTTCTGAGGGGAGATCGGAGAGAGGCTGATCTGGAAGTTTCTTTTATTTAAAGGTGGTGGTTAAGCAGCTCTTAAGTGTCTCAACTGGCTGCCTTCCTTGCCTTAATGGACTGAAATGCAGTTGATAATAATATGCTTCAGATGGACCTCTGCACAAACACCCATCCATCTTTGTAAGAAAGGCCCACTGCTGCAGATTTTTTTTTGCCGTGTGAAGTTATCATTTCAGAAATCAAAGCTGTATTTTTCACTCAGAGATGATGAAGACAATAATTGTTCAAAATGCCAAAGCTCTGAGTGGCAACTAATGGCAATTCTTTTGTGTGTGGTTTCAACAGAGGATCAACAAGATGGATGTCTTGACATGTGCCTTTAACTTCCAAGGGCACTCAGCACAGGAAGACTGACACATTCTAACAGATTCTGATCACTACACAGTGCAGAAGAAAACCAGCCTCCAAGACATAGTTTAGGGTTGCAAAGATCGGTCAAATATCACTTTATCAAAAGCAATATATTACTGAGAGGAACAGGGACAATACTCAGTGGATGTCCCCCTGCTTAGGCAAAATCCACACTTATTGTCTTGCAGTGTTCTGCTACAGATAAGGATTCAGCCAGGCAATTTCAAATAACAAAGCCTTATCAATTACAGTTAACCTTCTGGCTTTGTTCTTTCACTTACATTCCAAGAATTTGCTTGTAATAAAAAGTTCCAAAAGCATCTCTTTTCCTTTGTTATGTAAGCACTCTGTCGCCCCTCCCTTCCACCCTTACAGGGCTTTGAGGCCTTGGGTCTTCTGCTTCTACCATTGCTTACCTATGATCTGGGAGCTAAGAGTGGCATTAACCAATCCTGAGCAAGAGGAAGATAAGATGTCAGACTATAGCACAACTTGCCAGGGGGGAATTTTCTTATCAAGTCTGGAAGTTCTTTCATGCACTAGCTGAGATTTCTTCTTTTTTGTATTACCAGTTTTCATTTTATTGCATTGTTATTTCTACTGAAATCCCATTTCTGAGGCTCTACATACAAAGTTGTTGTTGAGCTTTTTTTTTAGGGGATGCAGAAACAGGATATCAGGCCGTGTACAGAATCACCACTTTCACTGGAAGGATAGTAAGCTTCTAGACTTCCTTGCTGTGAAGTAAATTCTTTAAAGCACTTGGCAATGATGGATGAAACCTCAGAAGCCAGAAGGGTGGCTGGAAATTGAGCGTGGAATTGAAAGAGAAAACTTCAGTAAAGCCACTTGCCCCTGTTTGCACTAGCAAAATCAAGGTAAGATCTGCAAAACAGCAAAAATGACAACGTACTGCATCCAGCAAAAACTGACTGGCAATTGAAAACTCTCAGGATTCCTAAGCAATTTACGGAGTTAATCGGCACAAAATGTGGTTGCTGGCTCAGGTGGTTTTTAAAAATGGTTAGACAATAGTGGGGTTAAGAAACCGTGGATGCAATGATGTGATTTCTGAGGAGGCCACACCAGGAGAGTTTGTATGCATGTGGAGCTTCTGCACACATGGGGTTATCCTAGCCTAAGCATTATCCCAGCTCACATGGAGCTCTGCACATACAGAAAGACATGACAAATACCCCCCCCAAAAAAAAACCAACCCATATATAACAGTGTGCCTCTGATTGTTGAATGCTAGGGATGATCAACGGAGACTAGCTTGCTTTATTATACCATGTCCCGGAACAATCTTGCCAGTCAGCAACAGGTAGAGTAAGCTGGCAGACCTTTGATTTGTTCCCAAACTGGCAACCTTTCTGTTCCAAGGAGAAGTACTGAGGCAGGTGCACTGGCTAGAGCTGATGGGAGTTGTAGTCCAAGGCCGTCTGGAGGGCACCAGGCTGGCCAAAGATGCTCCAGAGACTGGTCAGGCACAGAGTAAGTGAAGCAACACACCCTCCCGGCAAGATGTTCACTTCACTGCAGCTGCCGCAGAAGGCACAGCATGCTTCAGTGGCTTTCCGGGAGAGCCTTTCAAGGCAGAGCTGAGGACGCAGCCCTGCAAACGACAATGCTCTGGGGACGGATTTGTAAGACACACAGCAGTATAAAACAAACAGAACGAGGCTGAGCACAAACGGAACGGATAACTGTGACCAAACAAGAGATGACAAAGCAGAGGAAAGGAGGCACTTTTGCGGGAGAAAAGAGTCAGAGAGAGAGAGAGGAGGAGGAGGTGGCAAATGGATGGAGATGGGACAAAAGGAGCAAAAGGTGGGAGGTCATGTCAATGAGATAGCCATGGTGGAGTCAACTCTCACATGCAGCTGCAGGAAAAGCACACTTGTACGAACACATAAAGATGCCTTATGCTGAGTCAGGCCATTGGTCCCTCTTGCTCAGTACTGCCTACACTGACTGGCAGCTGCTTTCTGGGGTTTCAGACTAGAGATGCCGGGGATTGAACATGGGACCTGCTGCTTGCAAGGCAGATGCTCTACCACTGAGCTATGGCTCTTCCCTACAGGAGTTGGGTGCAGATGCAGGAGCTGAAATTCACACATTACGTTTTCATTGGAGGGAAGCACACACCTACAAGGTTAGAGCCAAAAGGGGATTTAGGAAGGCAATCCCTGCCTACCTAATTTCCAGTTGCAGGCAACAGTTTCGGAAAGGCTAGTCTGCAGTCAAAACCTTGCTAGCATAGCTAGCACAAGTTTATTTTCTCAGAAAGGGGGAAAGTAATCAAATCTCACTTTTCCACAGCATAACGTTCTTCTTTTAATATGCCCCTGAGATGTCAAGAGAGGCATTCTATTTAGGCTAAACATGGTCAAAGGAGTAAGGAGCAGTGTGCACGGTGGGGACCAACTTCCGCGTATACAGGTATATGCACAGGATTGCACTGTCATTGACAGAATGTACCCCAAATTACAGGAAGCTCAGTTGCAAATCTCAGCTCTGCCATAAAGCTCACTGCAGATAGGTTAACCTAATTTCAAGAACCACGTTCAAATACAAAACTGAATGCTTCTGTCTTGGGAAAGATAGTTAAAGTATCTCCCACAAGCCTCCACAACATATTTAAAAACTCACCTTAAAACCATTTTCAGATACTGGTAGTGAAACACACAAATCTCCAGTTCAAAGACGGGTGTGTAAGTTTCAAAAACATTACTGCTAGGCTGGATTAACAAGGCTCGGATCTGGATCCACACATCGATAAAGCTTAAGAGAGAGCTGGCCTTTGGGTTTGGCCCACTTACAGTTCATGATGTTCTTTCTCTCTCTTTCTCTCGCGCCTTCCCCCACAAACACCTCTAAGACTGGAACCTCTGGCGTTACAATTAAAGTCTAATGTAACTCCAAAGGGCTTTAAAAATGATGATGATGATGATGCTTCAACAGCAGTTTGCCAATTTGAAGGAGTTGCTCGAAATGCTGGCCATGCATGCTACTCTACCAAGAGCTGGCAAAAGTTCTGACAAGTTTGAAAGTATTCCATTACTTCACCAGGAGATGCACATGCAGGCAGCGGCTCCCTCTGTAGTTTCCAGAGCTCAAAACAGAGAAGCAAAAATGAATGGGTCTGTTTTGAAAAACAGATGTAAAGAACCCAAGGGAAACATTTCCCCCCTCAAAAAGCAATAATTTTAATGGGTGTGCAAAAGAAAACCTTTATGAAAAGTTGATTCGGGGTTTCCTTACAGAGCAATCTTCATTAATAGCTGTACTATCACAGCAACAACTTATTTCTTGGTGACGTTAATATTCCAATCAGGGCCATTTCACAACAATGCAATATACAGCAGCAAATGCATTTACATATACAGCAGCTTTGCCATTGACAGTATCCGCAACAGGGAGCCTCAGGTAACCTTAGTTCCAGGACAAGAATAATGGGGTGACAGGGTCAATTGCCTGTTGAAACCCCTTTTGGTATGCAGCATGAGCAGCATTTGAGCTGGCTTTACAGAACCGACTTTACCTGTTACCGTCACACACAGAGACAGAGGTGTCTGCAGGTAAGAAAATAATAAAGTTGTTTATTGTAGGAGGTACATAACTTGGATAAAAAAGTTTCAAGTTCTAGACTAACTAGTCTAAAGAAGAACAAGACAGCCATGCTTTCTCCTTTGTTTTCTTGGAGGATAGTTAAAGATGACCTCTCCTCTTGAGGTCTTCTTTTTAAAAAATAAATAAATAAATATTATTTTTCATGCTTATTTCCATGCTTATTACATACAAAAAAACACAACACCGAAAGGGGTACAACTTAAGAGGGGAAGAAAAAGGAAAGAAAATAAAATTTACACAATCTGTTAATAAGATAAAAATTATGACATAAATTTGTGATTGCAATTTCATGTTACAATAAAAATAAAAATCTCATTATCTTTTATACCTGACCTCCCATTTATCCCTTAATTCTTTTTACATAAATTTACTGCCATATAAAAATACTATTTTTATATTAATATTTTCACAATTTATAAATGTTTATATTTATATAAGCAATTAAAAACTTCTGGGATCACTCAAAAGCTGCTGCAGATTTTAACATGGTATAATTTTGTTTAAGATATGTCTGGAAGACCTCCCATTTTGATACAAATTCAATTTTCGGGTTTTTTTAAATTTTTTCAGATACTATCTAATTCAGCATATTCAGTCAATTTTTGTATCCACTCTTGTCTAGAAGGAATTATGTCACCCTTCCACCTTGTAGCTATAAGAACTCTCACTGCCACTGTTGCATACAAAAAAAGATTATTATTTTTTTTTTTAGGAATATCTGAATCAGTGATGCCCAACAGATATGCCTCTGGTTTCCTAATAAATGAGATTCTTAATATTTTTTCTAGTTCAAAATGGATTTCCTCCCAAAATTTATTTCTTTTGCTACATTGCCACCATATATGGTACAGTGAGTCTGCTTGGTTCCCACATCTCCAACAATTACTTTTGGCTCCTTTGTACCTTTTGGCTAATTTCCATGGAGTTAAATACCACTGGTGTTGCATTTTTAACAAGTTTTCCTTTATGGCATAGCACGTAGTAAATTTCCAACTATTCTTCCACAGGTTTTCCCATTGGGACATTGTTATAGCATACCCAAAGTCTTGAGATCACTTTATCATAACTGATGTAACTTCTTCCTCCTTGACTGAAGATTTGCCGGAAAGCAAAATATTTGGGCATCTGGATTACCCCCAAAAATCTAAATTTATTTCAGGATAACTATATAAAAACTTGGCAAGAAATTAAAAAACCCTTGAAACCTGGACCAAATTGAAGTTGTCATTCCTTGGTAGGATTTCAGTCATAAAGATGAATGTTCTCCCTAGACTGGATTTCTTATTTCAGATGATCCCAATTTTGAGAGAGGTAGGCTGCCTCAAAAATGGCAACAAGAAAGATCTCAATTTATATGGGAGGGCAGGAGACCCAGGATTAAACATCGGATTTTAATAGATATAAAGGATAGAGGTGGTTTTGCCCTGCCCAATTTGAAATTGTATTATGAGGCAGCCTGCCTCATGTGGATAAAGGAATGGTGCAATTTGAAAGATACGGATATGTTGGACTTGGAGGGACATAATTACCATTGGGGTTGGCACACTTATTTAATATATGGAAAGGCAAAAATACACAGAGATTTCTCAAATCATATCGTAAGGAGGTCACTTCTTAAATTTTGGGAGAAATATAAAGTTCGGTTGGAGTTCAAAATCCCGTGGTGGGCCTCTCCAGTAGAGGCCACAGTGGTAAAGGGGGGGGGGGAATACGTTGGAAAATTGGCCTACCTATAAAACACTTTTAAATGAAGAAGAGAACCAATTGAAACTTAAGAGCTTTGAGGAATTAAGAGATGTCATTACAGATTGGTTTCAATATTATCAGGTATTCGAAAAATTTAAAGTAGATAAACAAAAAGGGTTTGCCAAGGAAACCTCGAGATTTGAATCCTCTTGAGGTCTTCATTGCTCAGGTTACACAAAGATTCTACAGAAAAGAAGCTACAAACTGGATTCCAAATGCAGCTCCCTAATCTTCCCTGCCTGTCGCCATTTCTGTACTGCCATCTACTTGCAAAATAAACATTTTGGGAGAAATGAAAAGTCTCCCAGGAGGCAAAAGAGCCTGAACTGCAACAGCAAACTATGCTGGGGCTGAAGGCAAATGTGCCATAAACCCACAATTTAATATCAGATTGTTCAGACACCAATGTTAACACCAAACTATGTCTTTCAAAGCCAAACCAACACTTTTCACACTCTCTCGACCAATATCAACTGATAAACTATGGTCTGAAGCTGGTTTGTCCAGCTAATCAGGTTTAAAGTTTCCATTCCTAAGAATCCTATAAAATGGACAGAACTATACTAAGATGTGCCATACAATATAGAATTGAAGATTACATAAGAGACAAGCCAAGACTTCTGCGTTCTCCATTAATGTTCCCAGTGGAGGGGGGGGGGGACGACGACGACGACAAGCACCCTTCCTTGGTGAGTTTTCAGCCCTCCCTGCAAAAATGTTACTTGCTTACATTTCCCTCACTCTCGATTGACTTTGGCCCTAAGTAACATCCTCACATAGCTCAATCTGATTAGCTACATGGCATCGCATTCTAAGCCTGTTTCCTGTGTGCGGTTCATAACAGGGTGGTACAGCTCATGCAAAAAAAAGAAGAAACAGCCAGAGCAAATGTTGATCTGTAACACTATTCAGAAAAGGGGACTATTCATCTCACCTAAATATTCTGTGGACTATTGGGGAAGGGCTGTAGCTAAGACCATTTCCAGGTAGGGATGGATTGTCCCCTGTCCAAAATGCTGCAGAGCTGCTGCCAGTAAGTGTAGACAATACGAGGAGAGATGGACTAACGGTCTGACTCAGTATAAGGATGCACTTATTCTTATTCTTATTCTTATTCTTATTCTTATTCTTATTCTTATTCTTATTCTTATTCTTATTAAAACCTACCCCATAAAAATGGCTAATTACACCTAAATCATGAAACCTGGAACTATTCAGTGTAGCTCTGGATGCCAGAGGATTGATTTTTATATTGTGTAGTCGTAGTAGTAATAAAGCAATTTTGTACATTTTTTTTTCATTCTTTCACCTCATCCTATACCCTTGTTTCCACAGTCCAGCCAAGGCCTTTCCAAAGCAGGTGAACCTCCAGGTGTTGCCACACTCCATCTCCCATCATCCCTGACCTCTGGTCATGCTGGCCAAGGGTGATGCAGATGGTGGTTTACCAATATCTGGAGGGCCCATGGATGGAGAAGACTGGCCTTGTCCCACACGAAGCCTGTGCAACAGGATGGGTACACATTGACGCTGACCATTTCAGTTTATGCCCCACAGACCATGAGAATGCAACACACCCTGGTAAGAGACAAGGTCTGAGTCAGACCAAATGATGGATTATTTTGCTCTCTGCCCACATTTATTTATACAATCCCGGGGAAAATGATCTTGATGCAGACTGGAAGCGACAACTCACATGCATTTCAACTCACCATGTTTTATTACAAGACTCTGCTTTTCTTTTCTTTGGCAGTTTGAAGTTTACAGTCCATGGGAAATGCAAACGACCCCCCTTTAAACCTCCAGGTGGTGGGGCTGGGGGAATAAGATGCCTTTTCCTCAGCTTTCATAGGAGTGGTGTTTCGTGCAAGGGGGTGTGTGGATTAACTGCTATACAACCTGCAGAGTTTCTTGCCTCCTTCATTAAAACAAAGGAGGTGGTTTATCTTGCCCAGGGCAACCCAAAGCGACTTACAAACAAAGCCCACTTCTAAAAGGCCACAGATAGGTAAGCAGTGTTGTTGTTTTTTAAATTTTAAGCTGTTTTATTTCGTTTCAACATGTGTACATCAGTCAAGTAAGAAAAGGAAAAAAGGGGGGGTGAAGGAATAAGAGAGAGGGGTGGCATGAGCATCACACATGTAAAAAGTAAGCGTGTGGTACAAGGTTCACAACAACATTTAGGACATGTTCACAGACAAAGCTAGTGGAAAGTAAAAGGTACAAAATGGCAGGTAACCAGGGTAGAAGACAGACAAATTTCCCAAGCAAGTCATACTTTGCAGGAACCATATTAAGATGAGGAGGGTTGCTTATGTTATGGAAGTCCACCACACATCCATATAACCCTCTAGTTTTCAAAACTCTTGAAATGGTGGATCAGCACAAGGTGCACAGCTTTTTAAAGTCAGATTTCAATTGCAATGTTTGAACCACCTTTCCAACTTTGGGTCACCACAAGACGGGTGACCCCAGCAAGCGGAGGACCACTAGTTCAATACACTCAATAAATTGTTGACTTAGAGAGAAGACATGAATCCAGCTCTGCCTGTTCTGCGTTACCAATGATGATACTCATTTCCAAAGTCACGGCAGACCAAAAGGTGCAAACGGAAGCAGTATTTTTTAGAAACCGAATCCCCTCCCCGCTGCAATATTATGGTGGGTTTTATTTTCCCCTGCAGAATTTTCCACCCCACATCACTGGGAGACAGAAAGTATATGCAAGTCCAATCCTTAGTGCATGGGACTCTAAGGACTGCTACCACCCTTGAGATAGTCAGCCAGATTATGTTAGACTACAACGCCCATCATCTCTGCCATTGGCCATGCTGGCTGACAGGAGCTGGAGTCCAACACAGGGCCCAATGCTAGCTATTCCTGACTACCCAAACATTGAGAGCCACAGCAGAGGGCCCAACTAAGGTGCATGCCCTCAGCACCTCAGGTGAGGCAGAGGCCTTGAAGCTGCCCAGGGGCAGAAAACTGAGCAGGCTCCCTCAGAACGGTTAGGTGCACTTCTAAATCTGCAGCTTCAGCAATGCCAGCATCATGCAAATTGACATCCTCTTTTCGGGTGCTGCTTAAGAAGCCATCCTACTTGGAAGATGGCCAGTGTGTGCTTTCCTGTGCTTGTGGCTTACACCTAAATGACTTGCCAAGACGAAGCCCTTTGAGCAAATGTGCAGAAGGCCCAATAGAAACTCCACCGCAGATACAGGGCTGGATGTGAAGCCCCGAGTGTTTGGTAAAAGCAAGCACAAAGAGAAGCCAGTCCAAAAGACAGGAACCAGCCCCTGCCAACTTTCAGCTTACGGCCCTTTCACATCGAGCCACTTCACAGGACTTTCCGGGGCCACAACAGGCAGCCCAAAAAGGCAATGGCAGAAACCAAAAAGCACAGCCGGAGAGGAGGTTGCATGCCATCACTGTGATAGAGCTGGAAAGGGTTTTCATCTCAAGCAGGCCTTTTGTGTGCACAGATGACCCTGAAAAAGATGCCCCTGGTAAACACATTACTTCTTGAATCCAAAACTATTGACTGCCCTGTGAGGCATCTCCCCGCCCCTTGGGACAGCAATCATTAAGTCCTTCTGCTGGAAGCATTTCTTCCACCCCCAGACAGGTGCTCATTCCAGGAGAGATCCGGTTCTCCCCCATGCTAAGCTGTCAAGCAGGTGACAACTCGTAACATATCTCTGTGTTTTGGGCTTCACGCTCGTCCCAAAATGCAACATTGATGGCTTTGACTTCAGAGCAAAGAAGAGGTCTTTGTTCAGGCTAATCATGCTATAGGCACCGGGTCCAGAAGCCATGAGTCCACAGTATACCAGCAAGGGCAGAAGATGCAGGATGAGACAGAAGCTACGAAGCCAGTTGGTTCGCGCAGCAGCACAGCACCAAAGGACAGCTCGCATGTTTGCTGGCTGCCCAATCTGCGCCTGCAGGCACACAAGGGCTAATGCTGCACACCGCATGCCAGAACGTCACGGCACTGGCAAGTAATAGCCCGAGGAGTGATGGTGGAGACTGAGGCAAGCTGAGGCAGCACAGCCTTGGTTGGGGGCGGGGAGGAAGAGGAGGGCTATCACTGCTGCAGTTCCTGACCTTTGGAGCTGCTTGCGTGGGAAACCAGTGTCCTTGGCGCAATGCTGTTTGCAATGGTGTGACTGACTGGGGTTGGGCAGGGGTGGCGAGAAGAAGGAGGTGATGGAAAGAGCGCAAGGGAGAAGCAAGTGGCCCCCTCCATGCTCATGTGGGAGCTCAAACACTGAGCCAAGACTTCCCTGAGTTCTGCAAGAGGAGAGAGACTCCAGCATCTGCCAGCTTCTCCTGATGTGTTTTCCAGTCTTAGTCGGGTGCACTGGTTAGAGGTAGAGGGCATGGAGAGAGCTGGGATTCTCTGACTGCCTGTCTCTGCATTTATAGCCGTCTTAGTCCCCAGACAATGAAGCCAAGTGCAAAGGAGGTTTCTTTTGCAGCTTCAAGCCTTTTTTTCTTTTTCTTTTCGTTTTCCTTGTACAAAAGATTTTCTTAAAAAGAAAAAAAAGGGAAAAAAACGAGCTTTGAACTACAGTGGTACTTCTGGATACGAACTTAATTCGTTCCAGAGGTCCATTTTTATCCTGAAACTGTTCTTAACATGAGGTGCCATTAGCGAAAGCTCGCCTCCCACTGCATCCTGCTCGTATCCCGGGGCAAAGTTCACATCTGGGAGCAACTACTTCCGGGTTAGTGCAGCTCGTAACCCGACACGTGCACAGCCAGAAGCGTTCATATCCCGAGGTGCCACTGTACTAAGGGTTTTTTTCAGTACAGTCCTATACATGCCTAAACTTAAGTCCTACTGTGCCCTCTGTATGACCTGTTTTGCTATGGCTGGTTACAACCCTCCAAACACCACAAATTGCAAAAAGAACCAAATAAATTCTCTATGCAAAGTTGTTTACAAATTTACAAAGATACAAGTTTTGGCAAATTATCCCTCTAATTGAGTAAAAGAGGTTTTTACTTTTGCTAGAATGAAACGGCAGTCACATCTCTTCTTGACTGCTTTTCCACTTGATTGCTTCTTTGTGCTAAAAAACTTGTCTTTTGTGCACAGCATTTATTCTCTCTCCAGCTACGTAAATTCTCCATCTTGTCTTTATTTGCATTGTACTCTTGGAAAAAAAGGTGCCCAGATGGCGGTGGTGACTGAAACTTTG
This sequence comes from Podarcis erhardii, assembly GCF_964252035.2. NCBI lineage: Eukaryota > Metazoa > Chordata > Lepidosauria > Squamata > Lacertidae > Podarcis > Podarcis erhardii. The sequence continues at coordinate 3,110,797 of NC_138503.1, read as the reverse complement.
GGTTAATGTACCATTTGGCTCCTAGCTTTTACATCAACCAAAAGCAATTGTTTATTTGAAATTTGCAGTTTTCCAAACAAATTATGTTTACAATAATAAATGTGTTAGGGGGAAGGGTGCAGAAAATGCGTATATTTGTGAAAAAACTTTCAAAAATGTGTATTTTAGGCAAAATTGCATAGAAACGTGTGCATTTGGAGAAATGAGTTCTAAAATGCTGATGGGTCTTCATGGTATGGAAATGTGGAGAAGTGAACTTGAAACTGAGAGAGACCAGCACTGACAGTTTCCCAGGTTCTCTGCTCTCTCTGCTGCAACCTGACTGACATCCACATATTCAAGGAGAAGAACCGAGTCTGCAGAAATAGCCCCCCCCCCCATTTAGGACCCTGCAGCAGTGCTGCAGAGCTTTCTCCTCCAGCAAATGGAGAGAATATAGTAGGGGGAGGTGAATCTGAGGAACACCTCCCCCCCCCCATCACGTGAGCTCTTCAAAACCTGAATGTGGCCTTGCAGCAGTTTCATTCTACCTCAAAAGCCATTTCCAGCTGCACCAGGGAGAGCCAAGTTTTGACAAATCAGCTCTTCTATCTACATTTTCACCAATCTGATAAAGACGTTCTGAGGAATAAGAGAGGGTGACTCTGTTTTCTGAAAGGAAGACAACAGCACACAACAAATACAGAGTCTGCTGCTTAAGTTTAATGGTGGCTTTAGGGTTTTTTTAAAAAGGCCCCAAGCATTCATTGCATAGTGGTCTAGAACTCTTTGGAGGTAAAATATTCTATTGAACCCCTGTTCACCAAGACACACTAAAAGTGAGTCACACACTGCACCCTTGCTCACGGATTGCCATTTTATTAACTGACCAGTTTTTATACTTGCAGGAAATGAGGAAACAGGGGGGTTGCACAGATGAATACGTGCGTCAACATCCAAGAGAGAGAGAGAAAATGCTTCAGACTTTGATGAGACTCTGTTATCTCAGGTGTCCATGAAAAGATCACCTGAAAACCCAAGCATTTGTAAAGTAACTCTCCTGTAACATGCCTTTGATAATAAGACTACAGTGAGAGACAGAGACAGAAATCTGGGTGTGACACATCAGCATCATAACCTCCAATTTCCATCGGAGTGCAGATTTAGCAGAAGGTTAATGCTCCCCTTCTCTTGTCACAGACTGTAACTTGCTGCAAATTCCATGGGAGCTGTTCTGCTACATTAGCCCATCTGATCTCTGAACAAAATATCTGGAGGGCAAAGGAGGCAAGCGTGAATTTAAAATCTCTGCATCTCCCAAGCCCTCTCTCTTGGTAAAGTGTGGGGGGGGGGGCACCAGCAGGAAAGAATGAACAGTACTGGGAATGTATCACATCGGCACAAACATTTCTTACCAAGACTGAATGCCACTTTTCACGAATCAAAACGTAACAGATATGTAAAAAAGTTACACTGACATTTTGCTTCAAATGGTCCACAACATCAAAGCTCTGTGCAGGAAACAACATTTCTCACCATTTCACAAAGGGGAGTTTAAATGATGGCAGAGAGGGAGGGAGTGTTCTCCTGCCAAATTAATTGAAGAGCACATTCACTTCTGCTCTGTTGCCTGAAATGCAGCTGTAGAATTTTGACAGAAGAACACAAGACTTGCCCTGCTGGGCCAGATCAAAAGCCTTCCCTGAAGGCTGGTGGGATGAGACCCATGACTGAGGAATTGAGGGGTACAACCTGTTCAAAAGGAATAGACCACACAGGAAAGGAGGAGGAGCAGCATTATATGTAAGGGATGTGCACACTTGTGAAGAAATCCATGGCCTGGAGCATGGAAAGCAGGCTGAGATTTTATGAGTGTGGAGATTTTATGATACAGGAGAGAGAAACAACAGTGACCATACTGTGGGTGTCTGCTATAAACTGTCAAGCCAGACAGAAGACTTGGATGAGCCTTTCTACAGCAGATTGCCAAAAATTCAGAAAGGAGAGGTATAGTAGTCGTGCGAGAGTACAGTTTCCCCAATATCAGCTGCAACTCAATTTCAAATCTTTATTACGGTCATAGACCAGCATTTACAATCTAAAAAGTGCTTTCGAAAGCTAAAAGGTATTAAAACACAAGGTGAATATAAAAATCTATAAGAATTCAAAAGAAGCTAAAAGAATCCAAAAGAAGGGTCAGGAACATTGGGCAGGTGTGGAAGAGCACAAAAGGTTGATATATAAAGGCTTTAACTATCATTTACAGAGCACTTTGATGTGTTCATTAAAACGGATTTGTGGCACAGGTCATCCTCCTACGAATCTCGAGCGCTGCTGTGAACAACCGAGCAACACTATATATCCAAGACCAACAGCTGCAATGGACCTCCTCCAGCTGAAAAGATACTGACTACAAACATCTGCTGGGACGCAAGAAAAGGGAAGCCATGAAGAACACCTAGACACGACTTATCCAGGCAGTCAAATCCAATGATTCAGGCACATTCTGGCATATAACTTCTAGCTCACAAAGCAATGGCCCAAACATGGTGGACTGTCACATCGCCCGAGGGACCTGGGAGGCACACTTTCAGGAAGAAGAAGAAGAAGAAGAAGAAGAAGAAGAAGAAGAAGAAGAAGAGTTTGCATTTGATATCCCGCCTTTCACTCCCCTTCAGGAGTCTCAAAGCGGCTAACATTCTCCTTTCCCTTCCTCCCCCACAACAAACACTCTGTGGGGTGAGTGGGGCTGAGAGACTTCAAAGAAGTGTGACTGGCCCAAGGTCACCCAGCAGCTGCATGTGGAGGAGCAGAGACACGAACCCGGTTCCCCAGATTACGAGACTACCGCTCTTAACCACTACACCACACTGGCTCTACTCAGACACCTCTGCTTGGATGGTGACAGAGATTAAGAACTTGGTAGCTCAGCTAAGACTGGGGAAGGTCCCGGGGGAAGATCTAATCCCACCAGAGGCCATTAAAAACAATATGGAATTCTGGGCCCCTACTCTGGCCTCACTCTTCACCTGCATTGACACCCATGGCCGAGCCCACAAGGACTGGGGGCTTGCAATCATTGTCCCTATATATTAAAAATTGGGAAAGGGTGATCCTGCAAACTACAGACCAATTCGTCTCCTCAACGTAATCAGTAAACCTTACGCAAGACATCTACAATGGAAATTCCATGACTGGATGGAACAAGAAAATATACTTGCAGAGGAGCAAGCTGGCTTTAGGGAAGGCCGATCCACTATTGACCAGTGCCTACTACTCCATCATCTCATTGAGAAGTACTCCTCCCACAACACAACCTCCCTCTATGCTGCTACTATAGATTTCAAAGCAGCATTTGATTCCATACCCAGAGCTAAACTGTGGGAAAAACTGGAGGCCACCTCAATAGACAGACGTATACTTTATTTAATTTGTATGTTACATAAAGGGGCCTCACTCAAAGTAAGATGTAACACTCGGGGCCATTTCACCAATGCCATTGAAACTGAGAAAGGTGACAAGCAAGGCTTCATATTGGCCCCATCGTTATTTACAGTAATTTCTATATCAACTCCACGGTGGGCCATCTCCAAAACATAAACTTCCACTTCCCAAAACTAGCTGGAATACACATCTCTGTTCTGCTCTATGCAGACGATGCAGCAATACTTTCAAGAACACCAATTGGCCTCAAAAGAGCTCTGAGAGCATTAATACAGTGCTGCAACTCAAACTTTGCCAACAATCTAAGGTGTGACAAATTCCTCCATTGCCTCACTGACAACTTCATTTTCCAGAAGGTGGAAGAAGCAACAAAGGGATCATCTATCCTGTACCTGGTCCTCACCAACATGGAGGAACTGATCAAAGAAGTAGAAGAAGTGGAAATACTCGGAAACTTGGGAGGAAGTGATCATATCCTCCTGGGTTTCACAATGGGGAGGCAAGGGAAAGCTGAGTGTAGCTGGGCATAAACAATGCCTTAAGAAAGCCAGTTTCAAAAAGCTTAAGGAACTACTGGGTGAGATCCCATGGTCAGAAATATTAAGAGAGAAGGGAGTTCAAGATGGATGGTTTCTAAAAGGAGAAAAGGCCCAAATGCAGACAATTCCAACAATAAAGAAAACTGGGAGGCATCTAAGGAAACCAGTGTGGGTTACAGAATGAGCTGTAAGAAGCAGCTTACACATGAACTGAGATTTAGGAAGGGCATGTATAACAAAAGGAAGAAAGGGGAAATATACATGTGGCCAACAGTTGCAGGGTAAAGGTCAGGCAGACTAAAGCTCAGAATGAGCTCAGACTTGAAAGAAAGGTTAAAAATAATAATAATAAAAGGGAAAATACATAAAGGATTTCATAATCATACTTAAAAGTATGGGGAAAACACAAGGATCTATTAGAACAAAAAACCCCATGGTGGCTGTCCCCAGCAGCAGTAACTTCAATTAAAAAAATAAATAGGGAAGAAAAATGTCCTACATATAGAGATCTATTAACAGAGATAGAAGGGAAATTAAAGCTTAAGGAAATTGATGAGATTAGAGAATATGTATACGATTGGCTGCAATATCGTCAACTAAATGAGGTATTTAAAGAAGACAATAAGAAAGGATTCAGTTATACCATATCTAAATTTCAAAGAGAAATCATAGAGGATAATACCTAACTTTTGAAGAAAGCGTCTAATTTACTACTAGAATGGGAAACAAAAGATGAGGAGGTTAAATGTGTAATGATTAAGTGGGCACAAGATTTAGGACACAATATACAAATGGAAGACTGGGGGAAACTGGAAAGTGAATTTAAAATCTACTGACTGTATATTGTTAAAAGAGAATTATATGAAAATGATGTATAGATCGTATATCACACCTGCAAAAATGTATAGAATAGGCTCTAATAAAGTGCTGGAAGTGTAAAGAAAAAGAAGGCACGTTTTTTCATATGTGGTGGAATTGCAAAATAATTAAAAATTATTGAGATATGATTTATAATGAAATCAAAAAAATGTTTAAGATTACCTTTGTTAAAAGACCAGAAGCTTTTTTATTAAGCATTTCAGGTCAAGATCTGCCAAAAGAGAAGAAGAAACTTTTTATGTATGCTACAACTGCGGCTAAGATACTGCTAGCCCAAAGATGGAAAAGTGAGGAAATACCAACTAAAGAAGAATGGCAAGAAAAATTGATGGAATATGCTGAAATGGCAAAGCTAACAGAAAGACTTAGAGACAAAGGCAATGGAGACTTTTAAAAAGTTTGGGAACCATTTATGTTGTATCAACAGAAACAATGTAAAGAAATGGACTCACTAGCAGGGTTTGAGTAAACACTTACAATTAACAAAAATATAAATTACAAAGATGATGCTAAAATTATATGTGCATAACAATATTTAATATAAAGAATTCAATATTAAGATACAATAAAGCAAACAGGAGAAGTTAATATGTAAAAACCAGAAGAGGAAGCTGAGGGAAATCATGGGGGAGGAGGGGGAAATTTGGGAATTGTACTTTTTTGCTATGTAGTTATTATGATAAAAATGTAAAATCCAATAAAAATATAATAATAATAATAATAATAATAATAATAATAATAATAATAATAATAATAATAATAATAATGGTTTATTTGGCTATGTTTTAAGCAAAAGAAAGAACAAGCAAGTGGTAGGTGCTGTAGATGAAGCAATGCTATTGCGTAACAGAGAGAAAGCGGAACTGCTGAACACCGACTTTGCCTCTGTCTTCACCCAAAAGGAAAGCGATGCCCAACCTGGTGATAACAGAATAAATGGTGTAAGGAAAGAGCTTCAGCCCAAAATAGAAAAAGAGGTAGTAAGGGACCACCTAGATACTTTAAATGAATTCAAATCCCCAGGGCCTAATGAGCTGAATCCAAGGGTACTAAAGGAGTTTGCAGATGTATCTCAGAGCCTTTGTCTATTATCTTTGAAAATTCTTGCAAAAGAGGTGATGTCCCTGCAGACTGGAGGTGGAAAAATGTTGTCCCCATCTTCAAAAAGCGGGGAAATGAAGACCCAGTAACTATTGACTGGCGAGCTTGACATCGATTCCAGGAAAGGTCCTAGAACCGATAATTCAACAGTCAATCTGTGAGCACTTAGAAAAGGAGGCTGTAATTACTAAGACAAAGCATGAGTTTCTCAAAAATGTCATGTCAGACGAATCTCATTTCTTTTTTTGATGGTGGATATGGGGAATGCTGTGGACACAGTGCATATTGATTTCAGTAAGGCTTCTGACAAAGTCCCCATGATATTCTTGCAAGGAAGCTGGTAAAATGTGTGTTGAACAAGGTAACTGTTACTGTAGGTGGATTTGTAGCTGGTGGATGGACTGAACGCAACCATTAATTACTCATTAATGGTTCCTCGTCATCCTGGGGGGAAAGTGACAAGTGGGGTGCCACAGGGTTTTGTCCTGGGTCCATTCTTGTTCAACGTCTTTATAAACGATTTGGATGAAGGAATTGAGGGATTGCTCATCAAATTTGCACGTGACACCAAACTGGGAGGGGTATCTAATGCTGCAGAATACATATTCAGAATTCAAAATGACCTTAACAGATTGGAGAACAGGGTGCAAGCTAACAAAATGAATTTCAATAGGGACAAATGTAAGGTTCTGCACTTGAAGAGGAAGAACCAGATGCACAAATATAAGATGGGGGACACCTGGCTTACTAGCAGTACATGTGAAACACATCTAGGGGTCTTGGTGGACCAGAAGCTTAATATGAGTCCACAGTGTGATGCAGCACCAAACAAGCAAATGCTATTCTAGGCTGAATCAACAGAAGGAAGTCTAGTGTTCAGATCAAGGGAAGTCATAGTCTTGCTCTCTTCTGCCTTAGTCAGACCACACTTGGAATACCATGTCCAGTTCTGGGCACCACAATTAAGAAGGACGTTGACATGCTTGAAGGTGTGCTATTCTAGGCTGCACCAAGAGAAGTATAGTGTCCAAATCAAGGGAATTAGTAGTAAGGTAAAGGTAAAGGAGCCCTGGATGGTTAAGTTCAGTCAAAAGCACTATGGGGTGTGGCGCTCATCTCGCTTTTAAGGCTGAGGAAGCTGGCGTTTGTCCACAGACAGCTTTCCAGGTCATGTGGCAGCATGAGTAAACCGCTTCTGGTGCAATGCGACACTGTGATGAGTGCCAGAGAACAAGGAAACATCATTTACTGCAGCAGTACCTATTTATCTACTCGTGATGCTATGCTTTCAAACTGCTAGGTTGGCAGAAGCTGGGACAGAGCAACAGGAGCTCATCCCACTGCACAGATTCAAACTGCCGACCTTCCGATAGGCATGCCTGGGAGGCTCAGTGGTTTAGACCACAGTACCACCACCTCCCTGAAATTAATAGTACCACTCTATTCTGCTTTAGTCAGACACACCTGGAATACTGGTACACCAATTCTGGGCATGACAATTTAAGAAGGATGATGACAAGCTGGAACGTGTGCAGAAGAAGGCAACCAAGATGATCAAGGGTCTGGAAACCAAGCCTTATGAGGAGCGCTTGAAGGAGCTGGGTATGTTTAGCCTGGAAAAGAGGAGACTGAGAAGAGATACAATAGCCATCTTCAAATATCTCAAGGGCTGTCACATGAGGGAGGGAGCATGCTTGTTTTCTCCTGCTCTGGAGGGTAGGACTCAAACCAATGGCTTCAAGTTGAAAGAAAGGAGATTCTGACTAAACACCAGGAAGACCTTTGACAGGGAGAGCTCTTCAACAGTGGAAGGGACTCCCATGAGACGTGGTGGACTCTCTTTCCTTGAAGTTTTTTAAGCAGAGGTTGGATGACCATTTGTCTTGAATGCTTTGCTGAGATTCCTGAATTGCATGGGGTTTGACTAGATAAGCCTTGGGGTCCCTTCCAATTCTAGGATTCTCAAAGTGCCTGTGGGAAGCCCACGAGAAAGATATGAGCAAAAAACACTCTCCCATTCAGGATCCTTAGCATTTAAGCATCTTTACCTCTTTGTCATGACTGGTACACAGTCTTCCGCTTGGGTCTTGACTGCAGGTTTCCACAGAAATCTGGTTGGCCACTGTGAGAACAGGATGCTGGACTAGGTCATTGCCCTGATCCAGTTCTTACAGACCATGCATTGGATTATGGCAGCGCGCTCTCTGTGGGACTGCCCTTGGGTTCAGATTGGAAGCTGCAGCTGGTGCAGAATATGGCAGCCAGATTGCTGATGGGGGCATCTGGCCAGCAACATGACACCATTTTTCAAATCATCTGCACTGGCTGTGCATCTGCTACCAAGCTAGGTTCAAGGTTCTTGTATTAATTTACAAAGCCCTGAACCACTTAGGTCTGGGTACCTCAGGAATTATGGGACGTGGGTGGTGCTGTGGTCTAAACCACAGAGCCTAGGGCTTGCCAATCAGAATAATAATAATAATAATAATAATAATAATAATAATAATAATAATAATAATTTATTATTTGTACCCCGCCCATCTGGCTGGGTTTCCCCAGCCACTCTGGGCGGCTTCCAACAAAGATGAAAAATACACTAAAATGTCACTGTGATGGCCTGGGATTCCGATTCAGAGGATGAACCAGAGGAATCCCAGCCTGCACAGGAGTCCCCGCCTCCAGGGCCGGCTGAACTGGGGCAAGGCCTAGATGCTGAAGAGCCTGCACCTGTGACAGAGCATCAGGAGCTGGCCCCAGGTGAAGCCCTTCTGGCCCCAGAGGGGCTTGACGACTCAGTGGCCACAGGTGAGCCTCCTCCAGGGCCCAGTAACCCTTCGGCCTCTCCTGATCTGCAGAGGCTTAGGGCAGAGAGGCGAAGGGAACTGGTTGCCCCCAGGAGGAGTGCTCGCCTTAAGGCCAGAGGAGGCGGGGCTCCTGGGGGTCGGGACCGCCCCCGGCCTTAGAAGAGGATAAAAGCCCAGTCAGCCTGGCCCCAGGTTGCGGGAGCAACGTCGTTGTTGGCTTTGGACCTTCCTGTGTTCCTGATCCCTGCTTGGCCTCCTGTTCCTGACTATCCGGTGTTCCAGTTCCCAGCTCGGCCTCCTGTTCCAGCGTACCTGTTCCCCGCCCGGCTCCCCGTCTTGGACCTCGCCCCTCTTCGTGTGGACTCTGCTTACACCCACGGTGCCTTCCCCCAGGACCAGCACAGTTTGCTCCCGCCACACCCGCACTCCCCCTTCGTTGGGGTGCGTTCGGGAAGAGCCAGAGGCCATGGCTGACCAGGCGGCTGCGCTGGTGGCATTGGCCCAGGAAAACCAGGCCTTGACCCACACCGTTCAGCAGCTAAGCGATGTGGTTGCGGCGCTTCAGCAGCGGTTGGAAGCCTTTCCAGATCCTGGGGCCGACGCCCTAGCTCCAGGCAAGTACCCAGTGGCCTTGCCAGAGAAATTTGATGGGACCCAGGCCAGTTTTCCCATGTTCCTCGCCCAGGCCAAGTTGTACATTCAGGGGCGAGCCCGGAACTTCCCTGACGACCGCACCAAGGTGCATTTTTTAATCAGTTTGTTAAAGGACCAGGCGGCCAAGTGGGCTTTGCCACTGCTCCGGCAAGACTCTCCTTTGCTAACGGACTATGTGGGGTTTTGTAACCACTTAGAGACTGCGTTTGGTAACCCACTGAAGGAGAGCCAAGCCAATCGGGCGATTCGTCGGTTGAGACAGGACAAGTCCACAGCCGCCGCCTACGCCACAGAATTTCGGCTGTTGGCACAAGACTTGTCTTGGAATGACTCTGCACTACGGGACCAGTATCTTGAGGGACTGTCGGACGAGATACTGGACCAGTTGGCCATGATGGATCGTCCCACCACACTGGATACCCTCATTCAGCGGAGCCTGCAGATAGACGATCGGTTGGAGGACCGTCGCCAGACCCGGGACCGCCAGCACTCCCGACTCCTGGCGCCAGTCCTTCCCAGCAGGTCCACGCCCACAGCCGAGTTGCCAGTCGAGCCAACGCCGCTCGGGGCTGCGCGACCTCGGCTCTCCCCCTCGGAGAAGTCGCGGCGTCGGGAGGGGAACCTGTGCTTTTACTGCGGTGGGGGTGGACATTACGCCCGTTCCTGTCCCGAGAAGCTACCAGTCGCAGGGAAACCGCCAACCTCGGTAGCCGAAGGCCCTAGCAACGTGGGGTCCCAAACCATGCAAGAAGGGCCCTCACCAGTAGAATTGCGACATCTCATGGTACCGGTGCGTCTCTACCCTCCAGGTGGGCCCTGGATTCTTACCCACGCTTTGGTAGATTCGGGGGCAACCCGCTCCTATATGGACGCTGCCTTTGCCGCTCATCATCAGGTGCCACTTCAGAACAAGCCAGAACCGGTACAGGTGGAGGCAATTGATGGACGGCTCCTGCGTTCGGGTGCCGTCACTCGGGAGACCCAGCCCTTGGTCCTGTGTCTCCAGCAGCACCGGGAGGTGCGAACCTTGGACATTGCCTCCATGCCCCGGTTCCCCCTGGTGCTCGGAATGGACTGGCTAGAGGCTCACAACGTTCAGATTGACTGGGTCAAACGGACCGTACACTTCCCAGATCCATGTTCCCATGCTCAGTCGCAGATGCTAGCGGCCGCACCCACGGAGGAGGCAGCACCCACGCTCCCAGCCGTGTACCGGGACTACCAAGACGTGTTCGAGGAACGGGGGGCAGACCAGCTGCCGCCGCATCGGTCTTTTGACTGCGGTATAGACCTCCAGCCCGGAGCGCCCCTACCGGTGAGTCGCTTATACTCTCTAACAGAGCCAGAGCGCGAGGCTTTACAGGACTTCTTGCGCAAGAACCTGGAGCGTGGGTTCATTAGGCCTTCCACCTCGCCTACTGCGGCACCAGTGCTCTTTGTTAAGAAGAAATGTGGGGAACTCCGTCCTTGCCATGATTACCGAGCCCTGAACAAAATCACCATCCCAGACCGGTACCCCTTGCCCCTTATTTCGGAGTTGCTGGAGCGGGTGCAAGGGGCACAGGTGTTCACCAAGCTGGACCTCCGGGGGGCCTACAACTTGATTCGGATCCGAGCCGGGGATGAGTGGAAGACAGCGTTTGGGACCCGGTACGGGCAGTTCGAATACTTGGTTATGCCTTTTGGTTTATGCAACGCGCCTGCTGTGTTCCAACGCTACATCAACCACGTGTTCCAGGATTTGTTAGACAAGTACGTGGTGGTGTACTTGGATGACATACTGGTTTACTCCCGTGACCCGGCTCGCCATGAGGGACATGTCCGGACCGTGCTGCAGCGCTTGCGTGAGCACCGTTTGTACGCAAAGCTCAGCAAGTGCGAGTTCCATCAGCGGACTGTGGACTTCCTTGGTCACCGGCTCTCTCCAGATGGGGTGCAGATGGACCCTGGGAAGGTGGCAGCGGTTCGAGAATGGGCGGCACCCCGGAACCGCAAGGACCTACAGCGTTTCCTGGGGTTCGCCAACTACTACCGGACCTTCATCGCAGATTATGCTCATCGCACCACCCCGTTGACCCGGCTACTGCGCCCAAAGACGCCGTTTTCCTGGGACGAGGAGGCAGAGGAGGCGTTCCAGGGGTTGAAGGCCTGTTTCCAGAGGGCGCCGATCTTACAACATCCTGACCCCTCTCGACCCTTTGTGGTGGAGACCGACGCCTCCAGTACGGCTCTCGGTGCCGTCTTGTCTCAACAGAATGGACCTGAAGCGCCACTCTTGCCCTGTGCCTTCTATTCCCGCCAGCTCCTACCAGCGGAGCGTAACTATACTGTGTGGGAGCGGGAACTACTGGCCATCAAGGTGGCCTTTGAGGTCTGGCGCCACCATCTTGAGGGGGCACGACATCCGGTGGAGGTGAGAACCGACCACCGGAATCTGGAGTACCTCCAGACCACCCGCAAGCTGAACCAAAGACAGATCCGGTGGGCGTTGTTCTTTTCCCGGTTCCAGTTCCGGATCCGCTATATCCCTAGCTCTCAGAACCAGAAGGCAGATGCCCTGTCCCGGAAACCTGAAGACAACGCAGACACGGTACAGCAAGCAGAACCCACCACGATCCTACCTCCAGCTGCGTTCCTGGCCACCCAGGAGGCGGAACCACTGCAGGCTCGGGTGCGGGAACAGCAGCGGGTCGACGCTTGGGCCCAGGAACGACTCCGGGAGCTGGCTGAAGGGTCCAGCCCACAGTATCCGGGGCTGGTCCTGCATCAGGGCCTTCTGCTGCACCACGGCCGTCTGTACATCCCGCCAGGGCCACTGCGGCTGGAGGTTCTCCGGATGACCCATGATGCCCCAGCAGCGGGGCACTTTGGACGGTATCGGACCACCCATCTGGTCAGTCGTGAGTTTTGGTGGCCCCGCCTGAAGGCCGACGTGGCTCGCTACGTTGCTGGTTGTGATGTCTGCCGGCGCGCCAAGGGTCCTACCGGGCGACCCCCCGGCCTACTTCAGCCATTGCCAGTTCCACCGCGCCCTTGGCACACGGTTTCGTTGGACTTTGTAGTGGACTTACCCCCGTCTCGTGGCTGTACCTGCCTTCTAGTGTTCTCCGACCATTTCACCAAGATGGTGCACTGCACCCCCTGCCCATCTGTACCCACAGCCAAGGAAACCGCTCAGCTGTACCTTCAGCATGTCTTCCGCCTGCATGGCCTACCAGAGCGCGTGGTGTCCGACCGGGGCGTTCAGTTCACATCCCGGTTCTGGCGAGCATTACACCAGACCCTCGGGACAGAGGTCTGCCTCTCGTCAGCCTACCACCCACAGACCGATGGCCAGACGGAACGGGCGAACGCGGTGCTGGAGCAGTACCTCCGGTGTTACTGCAGCTACCAGCAGGATGACTGGGTCGACCACCTGGCATTGGCGGAGTTCGCCTACAACAACGCGGTGAATGCGTCCACCCAGCAGACCCCGTTCCAGGCCAGTTACGGTTATCATCCACGGCTGTTTCCAGATGTGCTGCCGGCATCCGCGGTCCCGGCGGTGACGGAGTGGCTTCAAGAGCTCCAGTCCCAGCAACAGCTTTTGGTGGAGCAACTGCACCAGGCCAAGGAAGCGTACAAGGCCCAGGCCGACCGCCACCGCCAGGTGGGGCCGGAACTTCGCGTCGGTGACCTGGTTTGGCTCTCCACTCGCCACCTCCACCCCTCTCGACCTTCGCGGAAGTTGGACGCCCGCTTCACCGGCCCGTTCCCTATCGTGGACCAAGTCTCTCCTGTAGCATTCCGTCTCCGGTTACCCGCAACCCTGAAGGTTCACCCGGTCTTCCACAGGTCCCTGCTGAGTCCGGTGGCCCCACCCGACGAGTTCCACCCGAACCGTCCCCGTCCGCAGCCAGTGTTGGTTCAGGGAGAGCCTGAGTATGAGGTGGAACGCATCCTGGACTCCCGATACCGCAGGGGAAAGCTGCAGTATCTCATTGACTGGAAGGGGTATGGACCGGAGGACCGTTCCTGGGAACCAGCGGCCAACGTCCACGCACCTGCCTGCCTCCGAGAGTTCCATGCGACGTACCCCGGCAAGCCGGGTCCGGACCCTCGGTTGAGGGGGGGGCCTGGGAGGGGGGATGGTGTGATGGCCTGGGATTCCGATTCAGAGGATGAACCAGAGGAATCCCAGCCTGCACAGGAGTCCCCGCCTCCAGGGCCGGCTGAACTGGGGCAAGGCCTAGATGCTGAAGAGCCTGCACCTGTGACAGAGCATCAGGAGCTGGCCCCAGGTGAAGCCCTTCTGGCCCCAGAGGGGCTTGACGACTCAGTGGCCACAGGTGAGCCTCCTCCAGGGCCCAGTAACCCTTCGGCCTCTCCTGATCTGCAGAGGCTTAGGGCAGAGAGGCGAAGGGAACTGGTTGCCCCCAGGAGGAGTGCTCGCCTTAAGGCCAGAGGAGGCGGGGCTCCTGGGGGCCGGGACCGCCCCCGGCCTTAGAAGAGGATAAAAGCCCAGTCAGCCTGGCCCCAGGTTGCGGGAGCAACGTCGTTGTTGGCTTTGGACCTTCCTGTGTTCCTGATCCCTGCTTGGCCTCCTGTTCCTGACTATCCGGTGTTCCAGTTCCCAGCTCGGCCTCCTGTTCCAGCGTACCTGTTCCCCGCCCGGCTCCCCGTCTTGGACCTCGCCCCTCTTCGTGTGGACTCTGCTTACACCCACGGTGCCTTCCCCCAGGACCAGCACAGTCACAAATTAAAAACTTCCCTGAACAGGGCTGCCTTCAGATGTCTTCTGAATGTCAGGTAGTTGTTTATCGCTTTGACATCTGATGGGAGGGCATTCCACAGGGCGGGCGCCACTACCGAGAAGGCCCTCTGTCTGGTTCCCTGTAACTTGGCCTCTCGCAGTGAGGGAACCGCCAGAAGGCCCTCGGAGCTGGACCTCAGTGTCCGGGCAGAACGATGGGGGAGGAGACGCTCCTTCAGATATACTGGACCGAGGCCATTTAGGGCTTTAAAGGTCAGCACCAACACTTTGAATTGTGCTCGGAAACGTACTGGGAGCCAATGTAGGTCTTTCAAGACCGGTGTTATATGGTCTCGGCGGCCGCTCCCATTCACCAGTCTAGCTGCCGCATTCTGGATTAGTTGTAGTTTCCGGGTCACCTTCAAAGGTAGCCCCATGTAGAGCACATTGCAGTTGTCCAAGCGGGAGATAACCAGAGCATGTACCACTCTGGCGAGACAGTCTGCAGGCAGATAGGGTCTCAGCCTACGTACCAGATGGAGCTGGTAAACAGCTGCCCTGGATACAGATTTGACCTGTGCCTCCATGGACAGCTGTGAGTCCAAAATGACTCCCAGGCTGCGCACCTGGTCCTTCGGGGCACAGTTACCCCATTCAGGACCAGGGAATCCTCCACACCTGCCCGCCTACTGTCCCCCAAAAACAGTACTTCTGTCTTGTGAGGATTCAACCTCAATCTGATATCCACCATCCATCCTCCAACCGCTTCCAGGCACTCACACAGGACCTTCACCGCCTTCACTGGTTCTGATTTGAAAGAGAGGTAGAGCTGGGTATCATCTGCATATTGATGGACACCCAGTCCAAACCCCCTGATGATCTCTCCCAGCGGCTTCATATAGATGTTAAAAAGCATGGGGGAGAGGATGGAACCCTGAGGCACCCCACAAGTGAGGGCCCAGGGGTCTGAACACTCATCCCCCACCACCACTTTCTGAACACGGCCCAGGAGGAAGGAGCGGAACCACTGTATAACAGTGCCCCCAGCTCCCAGCCCCTCTAGACGGTCCAGAAGGATGTTATGGTCGATTGTATCAAAGGCCGCTGAGAGATCCAGCAGAACTAGGAAACAGCTCTCACCTTTGTCCCTAGCCCGCCGGAGATCATCAACCAGTGCGACCAAGGCAGTTTCAGTCCCATGATGAGGCCTGAATCCCGACTGGAAGGGATCCAAATGGTCCGCTTCTTCCAGGCGTGCCTGGAGTTGTTCAGCAACCACTCGCTCAATCACCTTGCCCAAGAATGGAAGGTTTGAGACTGGGCGATAATTGGCCATCGTGGCCGCATCTAAAGATCCCTCACGGAGGGAAGCATTCACCACCCCACGAAGCCCATCGCCTAGTCCTTCCCGGCTAGCTTTTATAAGCCAGGATGGGCAAGGATCCAGGAGGCAGGTGGTTGGCTTCACTCGTCCAAGCAGCCTGTCCACATCCTCGGAGGTAACAGATTGGCTGGCGGTTTGAATCCCCGTGACAGGGTGAGCTCCCTCTGCTCAGTCCCTGCTCCTGCCAACCTAGCAGTTCAAAAGCACGCCAGTGCAAGTAAATAGGTACCACTCCAGCGGGAAGGTAAACAGTGTTTCCGTGCGCTCTGGTTTCTGTCACTGTGTTCCGTTGCGCCAGAAGCGGTTTAGTCCTGCTGGCCACATGACCCGGAAGCTGTCTGGGGACAAACACCAGCTCCCTCGGCCTATAGAGCAAGATGAGCACACAACCCCAGAGTCATTCGCGACTGGACCTAACGGTCAGGGGTACCTTTACCTTTACCTCAGGAATTGCCTGGACCTTTCTATCCCAGCTTGATCACTTAGATTATCTACAGGAGCGTCGTTGGTCATTCCCTGAGATGGCACGGCTCATTTGACAAGAAGAAACCGAACCTTTAGTGTTGTTGGCCCAGTATTGTGGGCTGTTCGGCCAACAGATAAAGCAGGAGCTTTCTGTTTTAACTTTAAAATGCCTGCTGAAAACCTTCCTATTCTATCAGGCTTATGCAGGCAGTTAAGAATACATCTTTCCATAAGAGTTACCTGATTTTTTATTTTAACTTTTTTGAATGGTTTTATTATACAGTTTTATGTCCAATTGTTATAAACTGTTCTGATTTTTTATGAATAGTTCTTTATAAATATTTCTATAAAATAACATAAAATGCTCTGGTGTTCATAATGACTAGCATATATTGAGAGTCTTATCCTCCAGTAATTTGCCCTTCTGAAACCACTCAAATTGGTAACCATCACTGCATCTTGTAGGAATGAGTTCCATAGATGAATGTTGTGCTGTGTGAAAATGTACAGTGGTGCCTAGCAAGACGAAAATAATCCGTTCCGCGAGTCTCTTCGTCTAGCAGTTTTTTCGTCTTGCGAAGCATCCCTATTAGCGGCTTAGCAGATTAGCGCTATTAGCAGCTTAGCGGCTTAGCGGCTATTAGCGGCTTAGAAAAAGGGGGGGGAGGGAAAAACCTCACAAGACTCGCAAGACGTTTTAATCTTGCGAAGCAAGCCCATAGGGAAATTCATCTTGCGAAGCGCCTCGAAAAACGGAAAACCCTTTCGTCTAGCGGGTTTTTCGTCTTGCGAGGCATTCGTCTTGCGGGGCACCACTGTACCTCCTTTGCTTTGTCCATAATCTCCAAACATTCAGATTCATTGCATGGTCCCCACTGGGTTCAAATATTATATTAAGAGGAGGAGAAAGAAAGTTTCTCTTACCAGCTTGCCATGAAGAACAAGCACATCAGGGAGACAATTTCTTTTGCACTGTGAACAAGAGTTGTAAAACTAACTCCAGGGTCTGCATGCCCACCCATTCCTCAGCAAAAAAGGGGTTAAAAAATCAAGAGGAATTTATTTGCCTCATCAAATGGGAGCAATGTGGCCAGCGATGACCCCGAGGCACAACACCACTTCCAACAGAGTGCTGACTTTCAATTTCATGACCCGAGAAACTGCTGCAGTCTGCAAATTGGGATCCCCTAAGTCAATTGTACAACAGTACACAGAAGGCACACAACTCTCCCTTGCAGGACATCTGATCTGTCTTTGTATCAATGCAATTAAGATTCCTGTCCAAACAGCTTGGTTACTTGGGGGTGGGCAGGGAGGGTCAACTGTGAATCTCATGCATGCACACTACGGCCTCTTCTATAAAACAGCAGTGCAAACTTTGCTCCAGACCCCAAAACCCCAAGCTTAAAATGATAGCTGCTCATTTTTTGAACCCTCACTACAGAATGAAGCATGAAATGAGGAAAGGTGACAGAACTTTAGATATATTCAAAATTACCAAGTTTTAACCATCCTGCAAAATACTTGGGAAGCTCCGTTAGGTAAATCACATGATGCAATTGGTTTTGGTAGGCAGCTAACATGGGATTTGACCATCATCACCACAGTGGAATGCTTGCAGTCTTTAACTTTAATCTGCTGTATCTTGCAGACCTTAAGAGTTCTCCTCTGTATAACAGCTGGTTGCCTGAAAGCCAGAAATGGGGGGGGGGGGGGAGAAAGATGTAGGGGCAAATGTCAGTTAACATCTTGCGGTGATAAGCAACAACTCTGAGCATGTGTCTAGCACTTTTGATCCACCTGGATGTTCATTCTTTGTCTAATCAAAATAATAAGAGTACTGCCAGCCATAAAGTTGCCAGCCACACAGTTATTCACTTTGATGTCCGTTGTCTGAAGATGGAGGCAAGTGATATTCTGTTGAAGCCCAATACTCTTTGGAGGAGCCATCAGGTTCCAAAATGTTTGTCCCTGCCATGTTGAAATGGGAAACGGATCTCCCTTGCACCCTACACTTTCAACATGTGAAGATGCCTTTAAATGATACTCATGCAGGAGACAGCTGCCAGGTCCACATTCCTACAGTACCAGTTCCTAGTGGTCCATTTTTTTAGCCCACCACATGAGACCATTGAAAATTCTAATGGTCTTCTTAAGTCTTCAACATTTTGTTGATAAATTGGGTAGATTAATTGATCAAAAGCATTCTGAGAGACTAAATGTGTGTCCCAGATTAATCAAGCAGTATGTTTGTAGTTTTTAAATGTATTTTTAATGCAAGTACATTTAAAACATGCAGGTGGCAAACACCATTTTAAGAAAAATAGGAAATTACCAAGAAGCTCAGTGTCATCAGAACACTGCATGTGCTTTGACACTCTGTGAGGACTGTAGCTTCACTTTGGGCCATGATTGTAGGAGCACTGCAAAGTAATAATGCTGACTCAGTAATATGGCTGCTGCAGTCTGCACTGCCTGTTCCTTGCTTGCTACTCTGTCAGTTCCATCTAAAACTCCACATATGGACACCTTCAAACCAGTCAATATAAAGAAAATCTTAATCATCAAGAGTCTTCCAAGATCCTTCTAGCAGCAGCATCTTTGCACTTCAGGAATTCTCAGACCACTGCAAGGCCTAGCAACCTGTCCTCTGCGATGTCTCAAGTTGCTGCTGTCTTCAAGATTCTTTTATTATAAGATGGCTCAGCTTCCCCCTAGGAGCACTGTGCACAGTAAGCCATGTTATATGATTAAGCAAGCAGCACTTAATAAAGACACCCCCCTTCTCCTCTTAACAAAACCCTCTTGTCAAAATCAGCTCAAGTAAGTTGCTCTGCAGTTTAGCATTTTGTAAGTTGCTTTTAGATATTTTGGAAAAAGAAATGAACCAATGAAACATGAGCAGCACTTCTCCTTGCTGCTAGCAAAAGCTTGCAATGATCTCCCTTTTTTTTGCTATACACTTCTCTTGTTTCCATCCTGGATAGAATTCAACACAGGGACAGTGTGTCATGACTCCAGCTATCACCAACTAAGGAACCAAACCCAGTTCAGGGCTCTGAGCCTACTGGTGGGGGTTGGGAGTCCATGGAGCAACCTTCCACAGCACTAGGGTCTGTAGAGAGTAAGTGCCAAGACTCCCATGGCCATTTCCCCCCAAAGCCTGATGAGCCAAACGCCTCCCACATTATTTCACCAGTCAGGCAGCACAGGAAGCCATGGAGCATAGGAGGAGTGTCTGTCTTCAGGCCAGAGAGTGGACCCTTTAAGCTGTTGAGGGGAAGGATCCTGGAGAAGCAGCAAAGGCTTTCTGAGGCTCAGTTTGTTGTTCAACCTTTGATAGGTCAAGTTGCTCTCCATGAGCTCTCCGTGGTGCTGAAACCCCTGTATGTTCCGTGGGTTCCTTCATCACACCAAAACAAGCCACTGCTGGGGAATAGCCGGGCTGTGATTCAAGATGGAATTTACTCCTCACTGAACTGGCTTAACTCGGGTTTTGAAGTGTATAGGCACACCAAAATGTATTGTGTTTTACAGTTTCTGGACCTCGCTTTAAACAGGTTTTAGGGATGGGGGTGCAACCTGCAGTTCAAGCTTCAAGCATATAATGGTGTCCTGAGCAGACCAAATTTCAAGATGACCTCTCAGGGTCCAAGAGAATTTATCATGCTACATTCAAAGAAAGAAAGAGAATGTTAATGGGCAAATTAAACCAGAGTCCTTCCTTCTCTGAGCCAATTAGTGTCACTGCATTCATTCAACATAAAAGGGGGAGGTTTATGGCAATAATCATAGATTTAGCATTGCATTTTAAGTATAATGTGAGCAGACTGCATTGTTATAATTTATACTGCAGCAATTACAGTAAGGTTCATGATTATCTTTACATGAACAAGCGAATAATTATCTTCACAATGTTTCATTCAGGAAGCTAAATTCTGCATTCACTACCACATTCTAGAGTTTTTATACACCTTGGAAAATCACAGAAAGACCTAGTAATAACAGTCTCTAGATGAGATGCACAACTTTTGCCCATTGCACATCAGATCAGATCAGAAGTTAAACCAAGCCATTTCCCACTAAATCAGAGCCAACCCAACTTAAGTCAACTAAGAGTTTGGAAAATGCCCCTGAGCTAGAGAACGATTATCCAGCCCTGTAATTTTCACATCTTATAAAGGGCAGGCATAATAGAGCCTCAAGTTCATATATCCAGTCCTGAGCAGGCACACCTCTTACCTTCTTCTGAATACTAGTTTGTTCAATTTTTTCCCATCTCACAATGCAAAAACCTCAGCATGCAAATTTGGTCTTACAGCTGCTGGTTGGCTAATCCTCTGTGTCAGACAGATTGGTGATGGTCAGTAGCCCAAGCTGGGCAGCTGGTGTTTCATTACTGGCTGCTAAAGGTTAAAAGATGGGCTCCATGACAGCTGGGGATCTCCCTACACATTTGAATGAGGCACCCATGAAAGCTTAAGGACGTATGAGCAGCCCTGATGCTCATTCCAAAGGTTCACCAAGTCTAGCATCCTGTTTCCCACAAGGAAATCCACAAGTAGGACACCAGCCACATCCTGCCACTGATCCCAAAGGTTCCCTATAGCTATCATAAACTAGTAGACTCATTCTTACTCCCCTTTTAAAACCATCTATGCTAGCAGCCGCCACCACAACATATGGCAGCAGCTTCCATTAATTAATGGCAGGTTGCATGAAAAAGTGCTTTCTTTTGTCTGCTCCACCATGAGAGAGAGAGATAAGGGTGAATTTCATGTCAGGAATCTTTAAGGAAAGGGATGGAAAATAAAACTGCCAGGATCCTGCTGCTGCTGCTGCTGCTGCTATAAAAATCTTTGGTGTAGTCACTCTTGGAACACTGCATTTAGTTCTGGTCACAGCAAGTCTGTAAAATGATATTTTAGAGCAGGAAAATGTGCAGAAAAGCCAAATGATTGAGGGGTAAAAGAAACTCCCTTATGAGGAAAGTTTTCAACAACCAGGAGCCTCTTCGTTTAGAAGGAAGCTGAGCAAGAGGAAACATAAGGTGCACAAAATGATGCCTAGTGTTGAGGTGTGGTATGGTGTGCATTAATTTACAAAGTCCTGAACAACTTTGGTCTAGGGTATCTCAGGGATCCCCTGAACCCTTGATCACAGATCGATCACTGAGATCATCTGAGAGGATTGTTGGTCATTGTTGGTGAGGCTCATTTTACATCAACAAGAAACCAAGTCTTTAATGTCATTGGCCCAGTCCTATGGAATGCTCTGCCACTAGAGATTCAGCAGGCACCTTTTAAACGCTGGCTGAGAACTCTTTTTATTCTGCCAGGTTTATGCAGGCAATTAAGAAAACATCTTTCCATAACAGCTACATGATTTCTGATGAGTTGTCTCTCATTTTTAGATGAATTGTCTCTCATCCAAAGGAGACTAAGCCTGGTGGTGATTTCTCTGAAACCTTCGATTGCTCAAGGCAGTGGAAAGCGTGTGACAGTGGGAAACATGAGGAAGAGGATTCATGCAGCGAAGCCTGATAGCTGCATGATCAGTCTGTAAAAGAGCCTTGCGCTGTGACCCCAACAAGGGTGCTAGAATCTCCTCCTTGGAGAAAAATAGTAAATTGGCTCCAGTTATCTGTAAAAGGTATATAATCTATATACACAGAAAGTGACTGAGATACACAAATCAATAAAGTGGGGAAAATGGCCAATGTCTCCTTGCTCCGAGTATCTTATTTCATAAGCAAGGTAATCCCATGCTTAAGTCGAAAACATACAGATGTCATCCAGCACTGGACACAATGCGGATTTTTATTATAGGATGTTCAGGCTGCATCTAATCTCTCCAGATTGTCTTATTGATCTGAACACAAGCCACACCGCAAAATGCTACGTCAACTCTATACAGCTTACCAAAAAATGTCATTTATGGCAATTCACCTAAGAATTGCTCCCTCCTCACCCGCCCTTGCTTATATCCTCACGACTGTTCTCTTGGGTAGGAAGTTGTGTTTTCACACTAAATAAAAGGAATCTTAATGCAAGGTCAATATATATTTTTCTAGGTCACATTTACTCTTTATATTCCAACTTTCGCAAAGGACAAACACTTTTTACCAGTCCATTTTATATTTGTCTCTTTGTGTGTTTTATTACATTTACCCAGCTTCACTTCCTCAAACTGTTACTAATATAAAGGAGATGCTATTCAAAAAGCAAATGTATGGAAGAGGGAGCAGGGAGTGTATGTGTGTAAATAATGCCTGCTTTCCTCCTTCCTCCTGATTCCGCTTCCTTTTGTATCTTTAAGTATATTTACAGGCAGTGCTTTTTTTCTAGAAAAATAGGTGCTGGTACTCACCATGAATTTGTTACCATAAGTGCCACACTTTTTAACAACAACAAAAAGAGGCGCTGGTTCTGCGTACCCTTGAGTGCCCCCTGGGGGGGGACACTGTCTACAGGGCTTAGAAAATATTGGAGCATAAGCAATATTAAAAAGCCCCCTTTTAGGACAAACCCTCCCACAGTGGCTTCCCAACAATATATACAGACATAATAAATGTAAAAGCGGGGCTG
Organism: Podarcis erhardii; assembly: GCF_964252035.2. Taxonomy (NCBI): domain Eukaryota; kingdom Metazoa; phylum Chordata; class Lepidosauria; order Squamata; family Lacertidae; genus Podarcis; species Podarcis erhardii. The sequence continues at coordinate 3,088,229 of NC_138503.1, read as the reverse complement.
GGGGGGAAACACAATAAATTAATAAACTGTAATAGCAACTTAATCCATTTGCACTATAACATTACAAAGGCAGTTTACTGAAGATAAAATGGCCCTGTAAGTTTGTGATCAGGATGGGCCTGTGAGCCCCACCCCACTAAAGGGCCCTTTAGCCTCTCCCCAATGGGCACACCTTTGGCCTTCCTTGGAATGGGGTCTGCAAGATATATCCCTGGAGGGAGCCCACTTGCCAGGAGAGGCCTGCCTATCTCTGTGTGTGGAGTAAGGCCACATTCATACCACATATTTAGAGCACCATGAAACCACTTTAACAGTCACGGCTTCCCCCAAAGGATTATGGGAGCTGTAGCTTGCTAAGGGTGCTGTGAGTTGTTAAGAGGCCCCCTCCTTCCCTCCCTGAGTTACTATTCCCTGATGGCTTAATGGGCAACCTCTCTTCCCAGAGAACTGTGGGAACTGTAGTTCTGTGAGGGGAATTGGTGTCTCCTCCCCACCCTTGGTGCCCTAATCGGACTGCAGTTCCTAGGATACTTTAAATTAATGGTGCATGTGTGGGGAGACCGAGGGACCTGCACAGGCCCCCTTTTCACTAACACCACAGCCTTAGCTATATAACAAATCAGGGAGTCTCTGGAGATGGAGCCCTTCTGCAGGTGACGCAGGTGCTCTGCTTCCTTGGGCAAGGGATCTAGGGGGGCACCTGGATTTTCATGTGCAGATTCTAGCCAAGCCTCCGTCTTGTCTCCACAGGGCTCACACCAGAGAGATTCCAAGCAGGTTGTTCCCAAGATACATAAGAGTCCGATAATAACCCATTAAACAATTCCTGTGATGTAGCCTGTAGCTGAATACTCAAATAAAAAGCCTTTATATTTTCTAAATGCCTTGTCAAAATGTCAAGCAACTCTAAGTGGTAGGTGAATGGTTGAAAATTTGACAAGAACACTTATTAACCATGATAGTTTAAATAGGCCATATTCAAAACATAGCAAACGTTGGCAACAAAACCAAAGTTAGAAAATCAGATGGTTACAATATAAGCTTGGGTGCTTTTCACTAGATTGCCCCCACCTCACCATCTGTGTCTGAAGTCAAAGGAAGTCAATGAGGCAACATTCACGATAACTGTGGTATAAATATCAGCCTCATATAACCAGGAACTAGTTAATGCATGAAGGGGTTAAGACCATAGAGGAAGCACTTCTGCCAGAGCTAACTGGGTCACACCCCCTCACCTTGGGAGAAAGAGTTACCAAAGCCTTTGTTTTCTCTCTTTTCACCATGCAACCAACCAGTAAGGATGTCTGGGCTGGCCACTCCAAGCCCAGACCGCGTGGCTTCAGCAAACCATCTTTTGTTTCTGTGCAAATAATTTAGAAATGTTTACCAATTTTGAAACTTAGCTGTACTACCTGTCTTTTCTTGATGTAATATAGAAAAGCACATGAATCTCACCTTTGAAGTTTGTAAATAAACCATTTTTATTTTTTATTTTATTAAGTTTGCTTGACAACATTACATTGTTATATATGGTACTATGAAAAAAGAAAAAGAATACAAATCAAAGACAGTTCTATACAATACAATTCACCATACTTTCTTTAGTATGTACATAAGTAAACAATTTTTAAGCAACCAAACGTGTGGTCTCTATTTCTATGCTAAGGGAAACTTTGAAAGATACTTAGAAGGGGATATTTTAAAGGTCTGACAGACTATATTACCATGCTTTACTTTGGTCCATGTTTTTATGATCCTAAATCTCTGCTGGAGTTCTCTCACCAAGGTGTACTTGCCTCAAACATGGCTCTAGGCATCCAGAGAATCCTCCTTTTATTATTTAACCAAACCAGATTTATTACCACCAACAATACCCAACAAAAATTGCATGGCTTCATTGCATCAGAGTCTTCTTTCATTTCCTCTAAGAGTAGGGCAACAGATGGCATCTTTTCATAAATGTCATGATATAAGGTACAGGTAAAGGGACCCCTGACCATTAGGTCCAGTCGTGACCAACTGTGGGGTTGCGGCGCTCATCTCGCTTTATTGGCCGAGGGAGCCAGAGTACAGCTTCCAGGTTATGTGGCCAGCATGACTAAGCTGCTTCTGGAGAACCAGAGCAGCGCATGGAAACACCGTTTACCTTCCCGCCAGAGCGGTACCTATTTATCTACTTGCACTTTGATGTGCTTTCGAACTGCTAGGTTGGCAGGAGCAGGGACCCAGCAACAGGAGCTCACCCTGTTGCGGGATTCCGACCTTCTGATCAGCAAGTCCTAGGCTCTGTGGTTTAGTCCACGGCGCCACCCGCGTCCCTCTAATGTCATGATATAGTTACCCCTTAATTCACATCCATCTCCAATTTATCAAAAGAGAGAGAAAAATGCTGTGAAAACTGGGGGCTCTTGGCTCAATTAACACACAACTGAAGGTGGAATCTCACTTAAGCAATTGCATGGGGTTTTGTTTCCAATGGGTAATGGCCACATTTCCAGAGAGAAAAGCTGTAACCCACTGCTCTAGCTCAGCCTTGCCCTCCAGATGCTTTGGACTGCAGCTCCCATTAGTCCCATTCAAGATGGCTGATGGTTAGAGGCAATGGAAGTTGTAGTACAACAATGCTCGAAGGGCACCAGGTTGGGGAAGGCTGTTCTGTCTTCAGTTTTTGCTGGAATGGGAATAGTGGGGAAGAAGCTCATGCTGGATTGGACACTAAATGGTTTGTCTTTTAAAAGGAAAAAAGGATCAGCCATCAAACACAGTCTTGTTTCTAATCTCACCCACGAACCAGCAATAAAACAATTCCCTTGCCCCAAAGCTGGGCGCAGACAGTTCTATTCTCTCCAAAGTGAAGCACTTAACTTTGAAGCCCTGTTAAAGCTGGTTTGAAGAATAATCACCATGAGGCTACCATGGGCTCCAGCTGAGCTGGTCTGTTTGCCATTGGCTGACGGAGGCTGAATCCAAGCAGGAATGGAAAGTACATAAATCACCACCTGCAAGGAAGGGGGGGATAGTGGTGCTAATATGAACATTCACACAGTACAAACAAGGAAACCCAAAACTCATTTATGCATGTTGAAAGACTTGGCACTGCAGGATGTGGAGAAGGGTGGATGGGGGAGAATCACACAGAGGGTATTTTTCATCTCCTAATTTTTTAATCATGAATCACTTCAGACAGCTTGAGCGACTGATATTTGCTAAGTGGTCCCTTCCTCTCAACAAAGGAGGAATCATCAAATGTGCGTTTTAGCCAACATCATGGATCCATCTGTTCCTGTTCCCATCTCATCTCAACAATTCTCCCAAGAGGCTGCCTTTTAAGACAAAGCTCCTCCATCTCCGCAACATTGCAATCTGCAGGTTTATTAGACAAGCTGATTCCAAAAAGCCTGAGATTATGAAACTGAGCCTTACCAGGGAGGAAAGGTGCATGGTTGGAAAAGGTTCAGGAAAGGACAACCAAAATGATCAAGGGAGGTGATGGAGCTGACTGCCTTATGAGGAAAGGATGCAGGTTTGGGACTTTTTGTTCAGAGAAAAGGTGAGTAAGAGATGGAAGTGCATAAAGAAACGTTTCTTGCCCTCTCCCATATCCCAGCCGGTACCAAGCTTTGCACACAACCGAGAACACAACAGTCCACTCCTTGTTGGCTTTCTTCATTTCAACTGCCTAATGTTGGTGGGGAGAATCATTTTGTTTTTGCTTTTCTTAAACACAAGTGAGTCAGGAACCCTTGAAGAACTTGAAATCACCCAGAGATCTACTAGGAGATCAAGATCTGATGGTGGCACTCAGCACAATGCACCTTCCTATGTTCAAATGCTGAAGTACTTGCAGAGCAAACTGCTGAAGGTGACTCATGTAAGTGAGCCAAGTCACGTGCCAGCCTACTGCAAGAGCTGCAGGAGACTCCTGTGGGCTGCATTTTGGCCACCCACAGATTTTCTGGCCACATGCCATTAGAAACACAAAGCCTTTGAACAGAGGGGGCTACAAACAAAGTGAATTTGAGTCTGGCATTTCTAGGAACTGCGCCAGACGGCTTGAACATTCAGCTAGCTATATACAGTTTCAATATGTATCTCCAGACAACTTCACATACAGATAAATTTGCACACATTTCCCTCATCCACCCCCAGTGAACTAAAAATAAAAATCGACAGAGAATGTGAGTAATAAGGAGTATTGATTTTCAAAGAGCTCTCCCTGGGGTAAACTGTGTTATAATGCACTACAGCAGTTGCTATTGGGTTGTTTATTTCTTATCACAGATTTGTATCCCTGGAGATTGAGATCATTTACTGAAACAGAGCCTTGGAAACACACAATTTGTACTGCACAGAAACAGCAGTCCAACACCTGGAGAGAGTTACATGGCATTCACCACAATAGCTCACTGAACTTCTAAGATTTGTATTGCATTGCTTTGCATTGCATTGCATTGCATTGCATTGCATTGCATTGCATTGCATTGCATTGATTGTGTGTGTGTGTGTAATGGAAGGACACTGGGAGAACACTATGTTGGATAGTCTATAACTACACATTTTGCAAGAATCCTAGCTACTGCAGCATTTTGCAAGGCATCCTCCCCGCTGGTCTAAAGGCTATGAAGGTATGTCAAGGAAGCTGGGAGCAGGGAGAATCTCTTCTTCCTACCTTTGACTTTTCCTGGCTTCAACTGCAAGTTCCTTCCCACTGCAATGCTGGCTGCTTAGCAGGGAGGGGGGAGTAAGGTCAACGCTAGTAAGCTGCAGTTATGCAAATGACCAGAGGTGAGCACTGTGCACCCCAACATGCCCTCTTCTCCTGGTGCAAAGAGGGAGCACCTATTGGACTCCAACTCTCATCAGCCTCAATCTGTACAACCAATGACAAGTTGGACCTCCGAAAGGAGAAATGTGACCAGCTGGAAGAATGAGTAAGAGACAAACGCTGAAAAAATGGGGAATTCTTATGTGGGGGGGGGGTGAACAGAAGAAGAGTCTGTCCATTAGATCAGGCCAAGGGCCCATCTAGCCCAGCATCCTGTTCTCCCCGTGTCCAACCACATGCTTACTGGAAGCCTGCAAGCAGAACTTGAGTGCAACAGAAGTTGTCTCTCTGGGCACCCTCCAGATCCTGCAGCTTTTTGTAACCAGATGATTCCCTGCCTTGACACTTGTTGGCCTTTTGGTGAACTTCCAGCAGCTCTGGCAAAGGCCTCTGTTTAAGCCCACCAACCCACCCACCCCTCCTATTCAGCATCTCCCCCATTTTCAGCTTTATGTTATGTTCTGGGGATGGTGTGTCTGCACAAACAATGTGTATACTCAAACAACCCCTTGGAGCCACCCCCTGTGACCATCCTTGCCTTTCTTGAGCTGTGAGCTGAGGAAGCCTTGCTCTGGGAGGCTCTGGCAAGATCTCGCAGGGCCGTCCAAGTTCCTGTGAGAGCTCACAAGAGCATGCCAGAGCCCAATAAGCAAGGCAGAGGGCTTAAAAGCTCTCTTTGCACCTTCCATGCATTTACTTTGTGCAATTTCAATCAGCCAGCTGTCATCAACATAAAGTTGAAACTGCGCATGTTAAAGGCACGTAAATTGTGAATGCGCTACCATCTTGTTTCATTTCTCCTTCATGAGGTCCAGCATTCCATTTGAGATAGACTGAAGGTTCTATTTTGCATCCTAAAGGAGGAATCGCAGGATGTGTTATCAAATATTCAAACGATGCCATGTCCCCCCCCCCACACACACATACACCTGCTCCGCCCTCCCCTGCTCATTCATTAGCCAAGCGTAGCTGGAAAATGCCAAAACGTCTTTCCTAATTACAAAACTCTCTGAAAAGCTGCCTTAACAAAAGAAACAGAACCCCTTTCTTCCCAGAAGCCTTTATAAAAAATAATTTTTCTGAGAAGACAAAAGGAAAAACACACTCAAGGAAGGCCCGCATTTAGAACTGGCTGTTTTCAAAAGGAAATACAGATTCTATGTGCATGTGACAGTTCTGCTGGCATCTGAATCACAAGCTGGCTCTTAAAGCCCCCTGGAATGGGGGCAGGAAGTGATTGAGCCTTATGAATCTAACCACCCATTTGGGAACTGCCCCCGCTCGTCCTCACCCTACAAGGGCAGAAAGCTGCCTTGCTCCAGACTTCCCACCGAGCCCAGGGGAGTCTGCTCTGGCTGGCAGAAGTTCTTTGGGATTCAGGCATGGAAGAGTCATGGCCTCACCTGGAGATATCAGGGGCTGAGCCTGGAGCCTTCTGCATGCAAAGCAGGTACTCTGCTATGTGGCAGAATCAAGGGGGCCCCTCCTAGAATGGTTTGGTGTCTGCTACTCACACAAACTATGCACCAGATTCACCAAGATGCACTGATACCTTCTGCCAATGCATCTATTTTGCACAGTTTTTCCTGCTATTTTATTCTTATTTTGTTTTTTTACTGGGTTTGCAAAATGTATTCTGGCTGTGCCAATGAAAGAAAGGGCTTTTCAAGACTCTCAGACCTCTGAATGCTGGAATTATTCAGCTAACCCATGGGCTTCCCAGATTTCTGCAGATATTGCCCACCTAGGGAAGCATCACAAGTGGCAGAAGAACACTGAATGTTTTGGGTTCAGTTGCTGGGATCTCCCATTTTAAAAGCATCAGGTGGCAGGTGATGGCAAAGGCCATAACCTTCCTGACACCCTGGCAAGCCACTGCCAGTCAGAGAAAGCAATGTTGGGCTAGATGGGCAAATAACCTGGTAGAAGAAAGATCCAAGAATATCTTCATAACCATGAAGGCTAGGGGTTTATTTTTTTATTTACTGTTTAGCCCAGTTTCTTAGGAAGCCCCAGTACAACCTGCCTGTACTTTCTCTGCAGAATCACAGCATCTATGCAGCCCAACAACAAAATTGTAGCGCTAAATGAGTTTATCCATTATCCTGCTACATCATCTGCTTTGGGCAATTCTGATCAAACACCAAGAAGGAAGTTGTGGAAATTACTGGTGTTATTTTTCAAGCAAAAAGACTCTTAATAAGCGTTTTTCAAGCAACCATCTCACCCAGCTCTCAGCATCCACACAAAATCTAGATACAGTAACCACTTTTTATTCCCAGCAAAGAAAGCCTTTGTTTATTGCTTTTAAAAAGAAACGCACAAGCAATTTTCCAGTACACCTATTCTAGGCTGCAAAATGACAACAGCCTTTTTTAAAAAGAAAAAAGGACTTCAGCAATTTCAGAAACTGACCCTGGTGTGGGAGAACTACACTAACTCTCCTTCTTGCGGGTGGGGGAAGGTGTATTTAGAACAATATGACCAACTGAATGAGGTGTTCAAACAAGACAAGCAGCATGGTTTTATGGATCAAAATTCGAGAGGGAACTAATAGAAAACAGAGAAAAACTAATCTCAAGGCTGTATAAGATCCTGTTAGAATGGGAAACTAACGATGAAATGGTTAAATCTGCTATGATCCACTGGGCCCAGGATGCGGGAAATAATATAGAACTAGAATTGTGGGGGAAACTATGGAAATCAGGTTTGAAATTCACAGCATGTTACGCTGTGAAAGAAAATTTAATGAAAATGATTTACAGATGGTACTCAACTCCAAGTAAATGGGCAAAGAAGTAAAAATCAGAATCAGGCATTTGTTGGAAGTGTAAGGAAGGAGAAGGTACATTTTAACGTAAGTGGTGGATGTGTAGAGTGGCCAAGGAATTTGGGGAGATGATTTATAATGAGATAAAGAAAATATTTAAGGTGAGAAGTGCAGCGAGAATATTATATGAATAGAAATGGCAAGATGAGGTAGTACCTACCAAAGAGGACTGGCAGTTGAAACTGATGAAATACTATATGCCAAATTGGCAAGTTAAGCTAGTAAAATTAGAAATAAATGTAAGTAGGCAGAATTTAAGTAGGATTGGAAAATGTTTCTAGATTATTTTAAAATTATTGTAACCATACTAAAATGTAAGTTGCTTTAGAGTAAGAAAAGCAGTAAAGTTTAAAATTTAAAATATTATGGAGAAGATAAGGTATAGAAGAACTATAATATGCAGTACAGTGGTACCTCTGGTTACGTACTTAATTCATTCTGGAGGTCTGTTCTTAACCTGAAACGGAAGCACCACTTTAGCTGATGGGGCCTCCCGCTGCTGATGCACTGCCAGAGCACGATTTCTGTTCTCATCCTGAAGCAAAGTTCTTAACCCGAGGTACTATCTGGGTTAGCGGAGTCTGTAACCTGAAGCGTATGTAACCCGAGGTACCACTGTATTATTTGGAAAATTAAAGAAACCATGGAGAGGTGGGGGGAGTCCAAAGACAACTGACTGCAAATTAGAAAATGTTGCAAGTTCTTCTGAAATATATAAATAATTAAAAGAAGAAGACTGGGAACCACCCATATAAAAAAGCTACCTGACCATCTCAAACATGGAAGCGGGGGGCGGGGGCAGGCGGGGAATGCTTTTGTGCAGGTGTTGTGTGTTCTTTTGCTATTGAATCTCCACATTTGCCACACTGGAAATTGTACAGCTCACTGCACCCAAGTCTTTTCAACTGTTCTGTGCATAACTTAATAACACTTTCCAAGTCTGCAGACGTATTTGCTGGATCCTCTACTTCTCATACAATGCACCAGAAAAACAGCAACAGAGGGTGGGGGAAGCTTGTGGCCTGGGGGCCCCTTCCTGCAAGTAATCTCATCCCAGAGGCTGTAGTTAGTATGATGTAGCAGATAATGAAGCTCATTTTTGATTCAGAGGGGGAAACCCACCAAGGTAAGCCAGTGCTCTTGAGAGTGTCTAAAGCTCTCAAATGTCAAAAGTAGAAAATATGAAGATCAGAGATAAGCTATAGGGTGACCCCGCCCCCCAAATTAAGCCAACATTTCTGGGAGCATGTGAAGCTCTTCATAATTTCTATTTGTGGCATTTGAGATCAGGGTTAACATATAGACTCTTCTTGGAGTTTGTAAGAAACTGGAAAATAGTTTCTTCCTGTTGCCTTTATAGCAAAAGAAGAAGAAGAAGATGCAATGCTATTTGGCTGTTCTGCGCTCTGGTTTTCACCGCCTTGATGTGCCACTGCCAAGTCAGTGTTTCACTAAAAAGGACTCCAAGATATTTGAAAACACGAGATTGCTCTAGTTCATGGTGCTCAAGGGTCGATTTATTTTGGGGGCTACTTTTTCCGAAGACCTTGGTTTTTGATTTGGAGTGGTTAACCTGGAGGTCTTCTTGTTTACAATATGACTTGAGAGCCTCCAGGAGATTTTTAAGGCCCAGACAGGTCCGCATACAGCGAGCAGAACACCTTCCTGTTTCTAAGTACCAGAGAGGGAGAGGGAGCTTGGCTAAATGTGGAACTATATCATTGACGTAAAAGTTGAAAAGCATGGGGGCTAAAACACAGCCTTGTTTTACACCACTAGTTACTGGTAACTTGATAGATTGAGACAAGCAGTCATTTAGGCCCACTCTGACACTCATGTCAGTATCGCTGTGCAGATCTCGGATCAACAGGAGTCGTCTATGTTCTATATTGGTGTTTAGGAGTTTCTCTGACAATCTGCTACAATTAATGGAGTCAACTTGCACTTTTTAATTCTATTGGGCTGCTGAACAGCAAACTTATTTCTTTTACAAAGGAACTTTACAATGCAAGACTACAAAGGTATCAAACTACAGAAAGTTATGGAACAGCAAAATTACAAGATCTTATAATGTATGCTGAAAAGGTCCAGCTATTCCCACTTCCCTACTGCTCCCGCCTGTCATTCAATTTTAACTCATAAGACATACAAAAGAATCATAGAAACGATTTCACATTGTCATTTAATATGATTACGGGGCTCCCCACCAGCTCTAGACCAGGTGGACTGGATGTTCCAGCATTTTGGAAGAGGTGAAACCAAATTGACTTACCGTATTTTTCGCCCTATAGGACGCACTTTTTCCCCTCCAAAAATGAAGGGGAAATCTGTGTGCGTCCTATGGGGCAGAATACAGGCTTTCGCTCTCCAGGCTTCAGGAAGCTATCAGCAAGCCTGGGGAGCCCGCGGGAGTTCCCGCAGGGCTCCCTAGGCTGTGGATAGCAGCCTGCGGCCCGGCGCGCGGGGCGCCCTGAAGCAGAGCACCCCGCGCTTCGGGCAGACATCGGGCAGCCCCACAAGCTCGGGGGACAGCGGGGAGGCGCAGCACCGCCATCCCGCTGTTCCCCGACCTGGTTTGGATTCCCCGACCTGGTTTTGGGGGGGAAATAAAGGGAAATTTTTTTTCCTTTATTTCCCCCCCAAAAAAACTAGGTGCATCCTATGGGCCGGTGTGTCCTTATTAATAACCCATTTTTTTATCAAAGGAGCTCAAGGTGGCATAACTGGCTCTTTCCCCCTTTTATATTCCTCACAACAACCCTGTGAGGTAGGTTAGGCTGAGAGACAGTGACTGGCCCAAGGTCACCCAGCGAACTTCATGGCCAAGTGAGGATTTGAACTGTGGTTTCCCAGGTCCTAGTCTGACATTCTAAGCACTACACCACACTGTCTCCTTCATACATCTAGAAAATCACTCTACCCACTTTGTAGCAAGTCAGATCATTGGTCCATCTGTCTCCATTCCATCAACCCTGGATGCCAGAGGCTCTCTAGAATTTCAGGCAGGAACTGCACCCAGTGCCTAAGAGGTTTTATGCAGGACTGTATCCAGCTGATTGGGCCTGTGGATTAGTCCAGGGGAAGGCAACAAGTTGGTCTTCAAATGTTGTGGGGCTCCAACTCCCGTTCATCCCATTAGCATAGCTAATGGACTGAGATGATGGCAGCTGTCCATCAAGACCTGGAGGGCGCCACCTCTCCTTGCCTTGTGGTAAAGCCATCTCTGGATTAACTGGTCTAAACTCTTAAAGATAAGTACTTAAAACACACACACACACACACATTCAATCAATCAATCAATCAATCACTACAAGCAGAGCATTTTCATTTTCTGCAAAGTGGGATTATCAAGGAGCATACCTGCAGTCTTTCATGGTTTGAATAGCAGCTAACCTTTTCCCTCCTAACGACAGCTAAATTGTGCGGGCTGCTTTCCATAACTTCTAAACCACCTGTCTGTCTGCTCCTTCCACCTCTTTTGAAAGCAGGGTGCCTGCAATTTTTCATCTTTAGAAAAGCAGAAGAGAGCCAAAGAATGGCGAGAGATGACAGAGAGCTGAAAGCTGCATCACTGTTGCAGCACATGCTTGCTTACACATGGACCAACACAGAGACTCAGCTGGTCCTTGGTCAAATGGGTGGCGGAAGGCAGCCTGGGAATGGATGCACTGGTAGATCTCCGGGTGACATGCAGTAGTAGCTCTGAAAGGAGTCTGACTTCCAGCTGTGCAACTGGGCAGAACATCTGCTCAAGAGGCATCTTGTACTATATTTTTGGAAAGGTGTTTGCCTGCCTGCTCTTCAGCCACCTACTGAGATAACATCACCCAATTTGGCACAAGGGTTCCTGAGGTGGGGTGGGGGTCATGTCTATGTGTGGATGCTGGGTGCCATTCTGACGGGAGACCAAAACGTCACTTTGGCATGACTTTGCCTGGTTTTTTGGCACAAGTTCTGCCACCTCTCAAGATATCATCACCAAACTGGGCACAAGGGTTTCCAAGATGCGGGAGGCAGGATTCATAGCCATTTGGATGCTGGGCACCATTTTGAATCAAAATGGCAGACCAAAACAGAATATTGGTGAGATTTTTGGGCATAGGTTTAGCTTCCTTTCAAGTTGTTGATGCCAAACACTGCACAAAGGTTCCCAAGGTGGGGGTCTTCATCAAAAGTCACTAAATGTGACTTTGGTGTGCATCTTGCAGGCACACTCAGAAAATCCTGACTTGCTGCAAAGATGGCATAGTGGTCAGAGTGGTGGACTAGGACCTGGGAGACCAGGATTCGAATCCCCACTCAGTCATGAAGCTGGGTGACTTTAGGTAAGTTGCTGTATCTCAACCTAACCTACCTTACAGGGTTGTTGTGAGGATAAAATGGAGAGTGGGGAGGAGAGATATATATGCCCTCTTGAGCTCTTCAGAGAAAAGGCAGGATAGAAATGAAGTAATAAATTGGTGGCAAAACTTGGAGTTTCAACAGAAATTGACATGCATGGCATGGCATGACATGACATGCATGGCATGGAACAGAAATTCCATGCATGGCATGGAAAAAGTGGATAGAGAAAAGTTGTTCTCCCTCTCATAACACCAGAACTCACAGACATCCAGTGAAGCTAAATGTTGGAAGATTCAGAGTAGACACATAAAAGAAAATACTTAGTCATGCAGCACAGAGTTAGACTACGCCCCCCCCCGCCAGGTTGGATGGTTCAAAGAGGAGGAGACAAATTCACGGAGGAGGAGAGGGCTATGAAGGGGCACCAGCCAGGATGGCTCTGCTCTGCCTCCCCAGTCAGAGGCAGCCATGCTGCTGGAAACCGCAGGAGGGGAGAAGGTTCTTGTGCATGAATCCTGCTTGCTAGTTTCACACAGGCATCCGTTTGGCCACTGTGATAACAGGATACTAGACTCAATGGGTCATTGGCCTGATCCAGCAGGCTCTTCTTATGTTCTTATTACATGCAAGGCGTGGGATGAACTGAAAAACTAACAAAGGCCAATATCTGCCTGAAGGCGGAGTGTCAAATGTTATCATTCCCTTTCAGTTTGCTTACCATTTATTTTGCTTCTCTCTATTCATCCCCTGGGGGAGATGAAGATAAGTGAATGCTTAAAGCAACCCTAATCTGCTACTGCCAGGTATAGCCTGGGGGAATTGGCTTCCCAGTGGCGCTGCCCAATATTTATGTTTCCAGATGCTTCATTCACAGCTGAGGTTAAGGGACACAGGCAGCAAAGGTCCTTAAAAGACAACAGGACACAGCTTTTATGCTAATAGCCCCTATCTGTCTACAGACCTGCTTCTGTTGCAAATGCTACCTTATCTTTTCTGGCCGAAGGCTCTTTTTTACCTCGAGGAACAAATAAAAAATCCTTATGTGCCAAATGCACTTGCTGAAGCAGGGATTACAGAACCACAAGAGCACAGCAATCATTTCAAACAAGAGGGGGGGGGGGAGAGCGCCAAGAGTGAACTTGCTAAGCAAACCTAAGGCTCTCTCCAGTATTCTCTGTCGGCTGACAGCATCCTGTGCTAACTGGTGGGAGAGTTCTAGTGCTGTGCAACACAGGAACCCAGCACAACAGGAAAAACTTGTTGCACAACAGACTGCACAATCTATTGTGCAACAAAGTCTCCAAAAACCTTGTGCTCTTGCACCACAATTTTCCACTCGTGATAAACCCGATGTTACTTAGCGAGAGAGATTCCCAAAGCAACCAGTGATATCTTAAGAACACATCTAGCTCAGTACTGCCTACACTGACTGGCAGCAGCTCTCCAGGGTTTCAGGAAGGAGACTTTCCTAGCCCTACCTGAGATGTTGGGGATTGAACCTAGGACCTCTGCATGCAAAGCAGATGCTTCACCATTTGGAGAAAGACACAGCCAGCAGTGACTTGCAGGAGAAGGTGGTATGTAAACGTAATGAATAAGAAACCAATGAATACATACTACATGTCAAGCACATATGAACTGTTCTATATGATACTGAATCAGACACTTGGCCCATCTAGAGATGCAATGGGGTGGGGTAGGGAAAACCCCAGAAAAAAACTGGGGGAAATCCCAGTTTCCCCCCTAATTTTTCAGAAATGGCGGGGAAACCACAAAAAATAGGGTGAGAGGAGAAACGCATAAACAACTCTGAAGCAGGCACATGGCCAGTCACACACACGACTCTCCCTCATAATTTTTGTTCCTTCTCCAGACATCTAGTTTTCTCTAGGGTAAGTCTTGACCTTTTGAAATAAAAGCGTTGGAGGAAGGATGCCATAAAGTGGAAACAGTTGTGAGGGAAATGGGCACGCAGGTCACTTTGCAGATGTTTTGCAATGTTGTATAAGCCAACTTGACGTTTAACAAGTAAGTAAATAATTTTTTAATAAAATATACATATACACATTTAGAATGTCATCAACTGGACAGTAAACATTACATCTGAGGCAAACACAGACAAAATATCACAATTCCAAAACTTGTGTAGGTTCACAGGATCAGACGCGTAGCATCACCCACAATGAATGCACAAGTGTGGCTCAAACCCCCACCCCCCACCCCCCACCCCCCACCCAGCCCTTAATGGCTTCTTAGATTGTATGGTTATTTGTGCCCATGGCAGTTATACACGATTCTGCTTTCTTAGGGAGGTCATACTGCTTCATTTTCAATCACTGCACGTCCCACAACTTCCTGCTGAACCCTGCAACTTTTTATACCACCAGTATTCCGGGCCAGGGGCTCATTTTTGTTGTGCTATAGTGCAAAAGTGCCTCTCTGGACAACAATAATAGAATAACAATTGGGAAGCACTGCAGAACAGCTAATAAAGTGGAACTCTGCGTGGACAGTCCATTATAAACCCAACACCAACGTATTATTCTTGTATTGCATTTTGTGATTTTACGTGGAGAGCCACCCTGAGATCTTCAAATGAAGGGTTGCATACAAATTTAATAAATAATGCTGCAGAATGTACAAACAAAAATACTAGTCTGGCAGGACCGTGAAGCTGATTTAACAGTTATCCCCTTTTCCAAGGGAACCCTGGGGGGTCTGGGATGGAGAGAAAGTGGTTAGAAAAATTCTCTTATTATTCTAAACTACAGTCCCCTGGATTCTCTAGGGAAATCCAGGACAGTCTGCCTCTCCTGAGCATGACGTGCTCCCAAAGCCTGCCTCTTGCAAAACTCCACCATAATGCGAAGCAGCTGTGGTGTTGCAGAGCAAGAAGGAACAGAAGTGCAGCTCCAGGGCATCATCTGCTGGAGCACCTGAGCTCAAGAGGGCATGTCGGGCGGGGGGGGGGGGGAGACACCCTGCTTTATCCTCATAATAACAACATCCCAGTGAGGTAGGCTAGGTTCAGTCAGTGACTGGCCCAAGGTCACTCAGGAAACTTCCAGGATGTGAATCCACGTTTCTACAGGCAAAGCCCAACCCGCTGACCATTTCACTTAGGGCTGGCTGGGTGATACCTGGTTTCCAACATCGCAATATGTCACCAGCTAAACACTGTGATTTAGTCATAGATCACAATGTTGGAAATATGGAACTATGTAGGGGGGTAGAGATCGGGCAAAGGAGCAGTCAAGGAGACTAACAGGTGTGTGCTATGTGCCCTGCGGATTCCTCCTCTTGGAGGCAGGCAGGTCCTCCCTAGACAGAGGGAGAAGGGAGAAGCAGCCCAGCCACAATTCCTGCAAGTGGTTGAGGCACCACAGTTAAGGGGGCTGAAAGTGGAACTGTTCTGCCATCGGAGGGGAAAGGGAACCAAAAGGGAAGACAGACAGCCACTCACCAGAGGGCTCACAATTATAGCGCCTCCTGGAGTTTTGAAGGCTGTGCTTCATAATACATTGCCAGCTCAAAATGTACCTTTGCGCCAGTGCTAACACACTTCCACTTTAGGAAGGGCTAAAATGCATCTCCTGAGCCACAGGAGATTGGCTGCAACCTTTGAGCCACTCACTCCAAGCCAGTGTGTCACGGTCATGAAGTAAGTGGCTGCAAGGCTGCATTTAATACATTATTCATCTCAAGTAATGGGCAAGAGGTTTGCAACTGGCTGAACGGATGTCCATTATGAGCATTCCTAATGGAAGGGAGGGAACCCATTAAGATGGAAATGAGCAGGGAAAGAAATAATGGCGATGTCCCAAAGCACAGAGACCTCTCCTGCACAGCGATTGCACAGTCTGGCTTAGAGACTGAACACCTTGTGAGACGCAACAGGTTGGCCCTGAATCTCTTCCAGCTGACTGAATCTAACAAGTCTCCACAGAGGCCCAGCCATTTCCTTAAGGCAAGAGAACAACATATCAGATTAAAACGATAAATATCACAGATTCTGCTCAGCCTGGACCTGGGCATTCCTGGGCAAGACATAGGACCTGGCATAGGAGCCAACTCCAAGGGGCCGAGGGGTCTTTGCCCCACCCCCGTAAAGTATTTGAAGAGGCCTGCCCCCCCAAAGTTGATGGGCACTGCCATTCAAATGGGGGTGTGTGTGTGATGTCTTATGATCATTTATATGGGGCCTGGCTTACCTGGGCCACCCCCACCCCCAATATTTTATTTAAGTTGGCACCCTTGTGTCCTGACCTATCTCACAGGGTTAGTTGCAAGGATAAAAATGTCATTACCACCCAGAGATCCCTGGAGGATAATTTGCTTATTAATGGTCTTTTTGTCCTGTTACACTTTCCTCCAAGGACATCAGGGTGGCATAAACAACACACTCACACCCTTTATTCTCACACCAGCCACCAGAGCTGTTCAGGGCTTTATAGACCAATAGCAACACCGTGAACTTGGCCTGGTAGCAGATGGGCAACCGGTACAGATCTCTGAGCAGTGTCTCACTCCTGCCAGCAGCAGGGCTGCTGCATTTTGCACTAACTGCAGCTTCCAGATCAAGCACAACAGAAACCCCACAGAGAGTGTACTGCAGTAATCCAAAGTACCACACACATATCTCAATAGAGCCTGAAATGTTCCAGTGGTAGAGGAACAGAACTGCTGACACAGCAGCTGCCCAAGCAAGCATCATAATCTCGACACCCAGTACAGACAGGCAGATCAGAATAATCAGCAAAATGCAGCAGAGAGATCAAGGGTCCATCATGCCAGGCCCAGCTGAACAAGCCATTTAACACTGCAGATTTGGAGATGCCGGGAGAAACAGGAACAATTCTCAGTCTTGAAATGAACACAAATTGTTGCAATATGGGACTGAAAAAGCCACTTTCCATGATGCGTGCAAGTTTGTTTGCTAACTGTATTTATTTTGAATGCATCCATTTATACTTCTCCTCTACTGCCCATCCAGCTTTGTTCTCTGGGTGTGTTGATTACATATCAACACTGAAAAACCATCCAAAGTAATATTCTTGAACCCGTTAATGAGCTTTGCTGCAACCCAGAAATATCTCACTCGCCTGGTCCTATTTCTGCAGTCACACAGCATACCCTCCTCTCCCTAAGAAATACTTGTTTTGGGAGCATTCCTTTTGGATACATGCAAAATGATCTCTCAAGTACCTGCTGCATTTTATTAGCCAAAGGGGTTTGCTTAATGGCCTCTATGGCTGATAGCCACTAGAATACACAACTTATTATTATTATTATTATTACAACTAATTTATTAATCACCTTCTAAACCACTCTCTCAAGGTGATTAACACATGGGATAATTAAAAAGTTAAACACACAAATACAAATAATTCATTTAAAACCCTAACAAGTGGACACTCATGGTGAAAGGTCCATTTATCCAGCTGGGAAAACCTGTTGGAACAGAAACGTTTTCAACTATTTCCAAAAAGTTCCAATAAGGTTTCTTGGCAGAGATACTGCTCCACAGAACAGGAGCATCCACAATAGAAGCCCTTCTCCAAGTCACTATGGAGTACGCTTCTGAAATCTTTGGAACTTGCAGGAGAAACTTTTTTGCAGACTGCAGTGATCTATTGGGAACATGATAAGGGATAAGGTAGTCTCTAATAACGTGGTCCTCATGTGTATAGTGACATATGTTAGTACCAACACCTCAAACTTGGCCTGGTAGCAAATTAGCAGCCAATGCAAATCCTGCCAGCAAACTCTTATGTGCTGGGTGTGGTTTCCCCCACAAGCAGCCTAGCCCCCACCTTCTGCGCCAGCTGCAGCCTCTTGGCCAGCCCAAGGGTAGCCCCACATAGACTGCACTGCAGTAATCCAACCATGAGGTTACCAATGCATGGACAACTCTGATCAAATTATCCTGATCTACGAATTGCCATAAATGTCTTACCAATCTAAGTTGCCATAAATGTCTTACCAATCCAAACATGTATGCATCTACCTGGGTAAGACCTAAGGGAAACAGTAAGAATGGGCAGCGGGGGGGGGGGCTGAATTTGGCATGTGACTACTAAGAGACAGCTCCGGAGAGCCACAAGGGTTGTTGGGTTCTGGGGGACTGATGCTGTCTAATGGATAAGCACCGTCTGGAAACTTAAGGCTCCAGCACCCTCTTTCCCAAACTGATCAAACTACAAGCTGCCCATGAAACAGGGAGAACAAAACAGCACTGACACTTTCAAAAATTTCAAAATTCCACACATGCTAACAAAGTTCCAAATTTAGACTGGTCCATCTGGTGCTAGCTAGAAAGATGTAGCCTCCAGTATTTGTCTGCTGCCAACAGCCTGATGTATATAAAGAAAACAGATATAAAACCTAATTGGCAAGCATCTCAGGGATTAAGACTGCAATGCAATAGATGCTAACCTGGATGGGAGGTCTACTGAACACAGTTATCATTGGCTTGTTTTAACACCTAGGTGGGCTTTTTCACTGGTGGCACCAGTGCTGTGGAATGCTTCTCCTGCTGAAATATGAGAGGCCCCCATCAATATTGGGATTCCATCAGCTCTTGAAGACACACCTGTTTCCTGACTTAAACATCCCATTTTTCATTTGCTGCTTTAACTCCTTATTATTGTTCTGCTGTTTTCATAGAATCATAGAATCATAGAGTTGGAAGAGACCACAAGGGCCATCGAGTCCAACCCCCTGCCAAGCAGGAAACACCATCAGAGCACTCCTGACATATGGTTGTCAAGCCTCTGCTTAAAGACCTCCAAAGAAGGAGACTCCACCACACTCCTTGGCAGCAAATTCCACTGTCAAACAGCTCTTACTGTCAGGAAGTTCTTCCTAATGTTTAGGTGGAATCTTCTTTCTTGTAGTTTGGATCCATTGCTCCGTGTCCGCTTCTCTGGAGCAGCAGAAAACAACCTTTCTCCCTCCTCTATGTGACATCCTTTTATATATTTGAACATGGCTATCATATCACCCCTTAACCTCCTCTTCTCCAGGCTAAACATGCCCAGCTGCCTTAGCCGTTCCTCATAAGGCATCGTTTCCAGGCCTTTGACCATTTTGGTTGCCCTCCTCTGGACACGTTCCAGTTTGTCAGTGTCTTTCTTGAACTGTGGTGCCCAGAACTGGACACAGTACTCCAGGTGAGGTCTGACCAGAGCAGAATACAGTGGCACTATTACTTCCCTTGATCTAGATGCAATACTCCTATTGATGCAGCCCAGAATTGCATTGGCTTTTTTAGCTGCCGCGTCACACTGTTGGCTCATGTCAAGTTTGTGGTCAACCAGGACTCCTAGATCCTTTTCACATGTACTGCTCTCAAGCCAGGTGTCACCCATCTTGTATTTGTGCCTCTCATTTTTTTTGCCCAAGTGCAATACTTTACATTTCTCCCTATTAAAATTCATCTTGTTTGTTTTGGCCCAGTTCTCTAATCTGTCCAGGTCGTTTTGAAGTGTGATCCTGTCCTCTGGGGTGTTAGCCACCCCTCCCAGTTTGGTGTCATCTGCAAATTTGATCAGGATGCCCTTGAGTCCATCATCCAAGTCGTTGATAAAGATGTTGAATAAGACCGGGCCCAAGACAGAACCCTGTGGCACCCCACTAGTCACTCTTCTCCAGGATGAAGAGGAACCATTGATGAGCACCCTTTGGGTTCGGTCAGACAGCCAGTTACAAATCCACTGAGTGGTAGCATGTTTTAATAGGCTTGTTTCATTGTACATTTTAATTCTGGGTGTTTATTTCCATATTTTGATTAAACAGTTTTAATGTACACTTTAATTATGTGTGTTTTTCATAACAGGCACAAAAGCATAAAAGCCACCGGTGATTGTGTGGTATATACATTAATAAATAGTAACGAGAACTCTATGGCATTTACTTGTGAGTGAACACATGTAGGATCAAGCAGCGAGCAGCCAGTCTACCTGAAAGATTGTATCTCCCCATACGAACCTGGCCAGGTGATAAGATCCTCAGGTGAGCACCTCCACTCTGTCACCACCATAACAGAGGCACAGTTGGCAGTGATATGAGAAACAGCCTTTTCTGTGGCTGCCCCCATATTGTGAGATTCCCTCCCAAGAGAGCTGAGACTGGCTCTCTCCCTCTCTGCTATCTTTCTGCCACCAGCCTAAGACATTCCTGTTCAGACAGGCCTTTGGAAACTGAGGTGCAGATGAGGCTAGCCACTGGACTGCTGCCAGGGCAAATTATATTTTAACTGCCAGTTTTAAAAACCGGTATGTTGTGATGTATTTTCACAAGTATTTTAAACTAGTTTGTTGCTTGGACAATCCTAGTGAAGCACCAGTAGTTTCTGGTGAGATCTTGCCAAAGTCTTACAAGATTTCATGTGTTCTATGAGATCTCACAAGATCCTGGCAATATCTTCCTGAAAACTGCTGCCAACGGCACTTCTCTGCTGCTGGTGGAGACGGCAGGGTGGGCAGCAGAGGCGAGGCCAGTGCCCCCCTTGGGCTTCCGCCACTCAGAGGTGGGCACCTCCCCCTGCCTCACCAGTCGGCAGGGCCTGCAAAAGACTGATGTACCAGGAAAAGGAAATGACATTATTTTTAGGAGGCACTCTGAGGTGACCACATGTAGTTGGGAAGTTACTTATCAGAGTTAAATACCCTCTGCACAAGCAGCTAGACAAGCGAGACTCTCCTACTTGGTTTATGCAAAGATTAACATTCTGCATACTTCAGTCTGCGCTGGTTTACTGCCAGCACCATTTATTCTGGTTCTGATAGTCAGGAGGAGAGACAGGTCATTGAACTCCTGGACCAGCCTACCGGAGACCCTGTTCATTTCTGTCTGCACATTGAAATCCCAGGAGCCCTTCAAGTACATATCTGCATCCATGAGGGCTAAAAGCACACCCTTCTTTTTGTTAAACAAAAGCTGAGATTCACATAAAGATGTATTTTTCCTCATTCCGTGTTGCCATGGCCTATGCACATAGCCCTGATTATTACCAGGTCAGGAAATAACTGAGAGCGCAACTCTTCAGGGCAACTGTTTGCCTTTCTGCTTAAAGTGATTTTACATACCGTATCTCATGAGCCTGGTCACAGAGAAGAGGTCAGGAGAGGGACCAGATGGTTAAAATTAAGTCAAATGGAAAGTGCTCCGATTCCACAGCCCAGTTTACCCACTGGACAAAAGAGCAACAAAAATTCTCGGTAGAACAGCCACCCAAAGCACAACATGGACATAATTCTCTTATTTCCACCACAGCTGCCCATAAAAATCAGGAGGACTTGACAATGTGTGTAATTTACAAGCTGACTGGGAAAGTAGGTGCAAAGTCTCTTTACAGCCAGCCATTCCTTGACCAGAGCACCACCCACATCGCACCAGAGCCAGTCTTTAAATCAACCTGCACAAGCCCCTGCTCTCCTCCCAGGCTCAGTCTGTGGGAGACATGCAGGGAGAGAAGAGGCAGCAAATCTGCCTCCAGGAACAAATCCAGTAGACTTCCAGAAACTACCTAAACATCAGGACCCCTCCAAACAGAGCGCAACTCTCAAGGCCTGAATTGGACCCAGTTTTCTTCATAGATAAAGCGCTGCTGAAGCCTTACTGGAGATAAGTCATTTGGAAGGATGACATCCAGTGCTTATTTTTAGAGCTTCCATTTGTGCACCTCAGCTTTATTTTTGTGGGTGATGAATTTCTACTCTAAGTGTTGGTCTTCATTTGCATTATGGAGGGAATTGTTTGTTCAGATTTGCTCTGAAGGAGTTGCAACTGAAGGCGTGGGGGACCCCACACTCAGGGGCCAAGCAGAGAGCTTGAGGCCTCCCTATTCACCCCTCAGGACTTTCCCACATGCTCAGGCCAACTCCATCATTGACCCTGCTCTGGGGGCTTGAAGGAGCTGTGAGAGGATGCGGGGGGGGGAGCTGTAGAGGAAGAACAGGTTGGGCAAGAGGTTGGTGAGCAAGACAAACAGGAGCAGTAGTGCCTAGTATTAAAATATAACTTACCCATGCCTGTTGCTAGCCTGGGTAGAGAGACATGTGGGGAGGTGGGTGTTGGGAAACTCCTGAATTCTGCATGGCTGCAATGCATCCAGGATTAGAAACTCAGGATATAAGCTAATCGCCAAACATACTGTTATGTACTAACCTTGGATCCTAGAACAATAGGCAAGTAGGATCCTAGAATGCAACAAATGATTGGCTTGCAGGAAAAGACCAATCAGGCTCCAGGAGGGAAGCAGAATCAGCCAATCAGACAGGACTCATTGTGTAAATAATGTATATAAAAGCCTGAGGTTTGGGAGGCAATTCAATCACTGTTTTACAAGCTACAATAAAGAGCATGAAATCACTACAGGACTCCAAGTATATTTCACATAGGTTTTGGTTGCCACAACGGAATGTCTAGTTTCCATTTTTTCGGTGAGAATAAAACAAATTCGAGCTTCAAGGAAAATAGCAGTGCTGCATTGCTCATTCACCTTTGCCTCTGGCACCCCCCATCCCTTGCATGAGTTGCCTAAAAGGTTGCTCACGATGAGAGCTATCAGATTAAGCAAAATCAGCTGTGCAATAACCGAGTTGCTAAGTGAAAGGCAGACCTTGCTAGAGTGAAGTACTTCTGAGATAATCAACTTATGGCAAGTTCACAAACACATATAAGAATGAAAGTAACCTTAAATGTTTTATCAAAACATACAGACAGAGCAGACCTATTTTAAGTTGAATAATCACTTCCCTCCACCCTTTCAACCTACTTTTAGAGATGCAATCCGCTCCTGCCCTCTGTCCTCAGAAGCCAGTTTGGCGCAGTGGCTGAGAGTGTTGGACTAGGACCTAGGAGAGACCTCGGCTCAATCCTCACTTGGCCATGAAGCTCATCCTGGGCCAGTCCTGGCATCTCAGCCTAACCTCCTGTGCCAGGTTGTTGTGAGGATTAAATGAGGAGGCAGGAGAACCACCTGTGTCACCTTTGAGAAAAAGGCAGGATACAAATGCAATAATAATATTAATCCTAATGATTGTAACTTGGTGGCCCCTGAGATTTTCTGCAGATCAAGCTGGTGTTGAAAAGCATGCCTCTTACAAGACTCATCAATTCCACAAAACCTTTGGCACAACCCTCTAGTCCCTATTTGTGTGGGCAGCAAGCCTAGGAAGAGCATAGAAGGGACCCCAAGGGTCATCTAGGCCAACCCCCTAGAATGCAGGAATCTCAGCTAAAGCATTAATTACAGATGGTCATCCAAGCTCTGCTTAGAAACCTCCAAGGAAGGAGAGTCCACCACCTTTCCAGGGAGTCTGTTCCACTGTCAAACAGCTCTTACTGTCAGAAAGTTATTCCTGGTGTTTAGTCGGAATGTCCTTTCTTGTAACTTGAAGCCATTGGTTCGAGTTCTCCCCTCCGGAGCAGCAGAAAACAAGCTTGTTCCCTCCTCCATGTGACAGCCCTTCAGATATTTGAAGATGGGTATCGTATCTCCTCACAGTCTCCTCTTTTCCAGGCTAAACATACCCAGCTCCTTCAAGCGCTCCTCGTAAGGCTTAGTTTCCAGACCCTTGATCATCTTGATCAATTCCAGACCCTTGATCAATTCCAGACCCTTGATGACACCAAACTGGGAGGGGTGGCTAACACCCCAGAGGACAGGATCACACTTCAAAACGACCTTGACAGATTAGAGAACTGGGCCAAAACAAACAAGATGAATTTTATCAGGGAGAAATGTAAAGTATTGCACTTGGGCAAAAAAAAATGAGAGGCACAAATACAAGATGGGTGACACCTGACTTGAGAGCAGTACATGTGAAAAGGATCTAGGAGTCTTGGTTGACCACAAACTTGACATGAGCCAACAGTGTGACGCAGCAGCTAAAAAAGCCAATGCAATTCTGGGCTGCATCAATAGGAGTATAGCATCTAGATCAAGGGAAGTAATAGTGCCACTGTATTCTGCTCTGGTCAGACCTCACCTGGAGTACTGTGTCCAGTTCTGGGCACCACAGTTCAAGAAAGACACTGACAAACTGGAACGTGTCCAGAGGAGGGCAACCAAAATGGTCAAAGGCCTGGAAACGATGCCTTATGAGGAACGGCTAAGGGAGCTGGGCATGTTTAGCCTGGAGAAGAGGAGGTTAAGGGGTGATATGATAGCCATGTTCAAATATATAAAAGGATGTCACATAGAGGAGGGAGAAAGGTTGTTTTCTGCTGCTCCAGAGAAGCGGACACGGAGCAATGGATGCAAACTACAAGAAAAAAGATTCCACCTAAACATTAGGAAGAACTTCCTGACAGTAAGAGCTGTTCGACAGTGGAATTTGCTGCCAAGGAGTGTGGTGGAGTCTCCTTCTTTGGAGGTCTTTAAGCAGAGGCTTGACAACCATATGTCAGGAGTGCTCTGATGGTGTTTCCTGCTTGGCAGGGGGTTGGACTCGATGGCCCTTGTGGTCTCTTCCAACTCTATGATTCTATGATTCTATGATCTTGGTCTCCCTCCTCGGCACAAGTTTCAGCTTGTCAACATCCTTCTTAAATTGTGGAGCCGAGAAATGGACACAGTTGTGGTCTGACCAAGGCAGAAGAGAGTGGGACTGTGAGACTTCCCTTGATCTGGACACTAGACTTCTCTTGATGCAACCTAGAATAGCATTAGCTTTTTTGGCTGCTGCATCACACTGTTGACTCACGTTCAGCTTGTGGTCCACCAAGACCCTTTAAACTATAGTTAAGGTTAACTGTGGTTCACTGGGACACTACCTAGCTGTAAACCATGTAAGATTGCTTAGTAATATTTTCCCCAACCCTCATATTGCAGAATGGGAGGGGTTGCTGAGGCTGAAATTGGGGACTTTCTGGGTCAAGAGTTCAGTCTCTTTGTTACACTCTTGCCCCAACCCTCACAGGATGGCAACTTCCCAAAGGTCAATGTGTAAACCAGTTTCCAACTCAATTATGCCAGTTTAAGTGGGTGCTGATGGGTTGAAGTTCTGAGTTAAACTTCTGGGCCCTCAGCCTGCCTTCAGCTGCATGCCCATGTTTTTGCAGCACTGAATGGAACTTGGTTACTCTGCAATGAACACAGAAAGGTGCATGGGGACAGAAATGGAATCCATAGCGGGAGGGGGGTCAGAATAAAAGCAAAACTTGATTTGCAAATAAAGTCATTTTTCCTTCCAACATTAACTCCATCATACAAACATTTTGATTTCCCTAGCGGTACCCTCTCCTCATCTTCACTGGATGAAAAATTAAATAAAACAGTACAAGTCCTCTCTAATATTTGCTATATTTAGATAATGAAATGAAGCACACACTTAGGGCTTTGCCATTAGGAAACTTTTAATAACCGACTAGATTAACACCAAGCAAGCTAACAGATGGTCCTTTTAAGGAATCCTACAAATACTGAGTGATCTAGCTTCATTTTTTCAAAGTTGCCTTCTGTTTGCTGAAAAGAGCATGAAAGCAAAGCAGTAGTGAATATCTGCTTCTATTGGGCAATTTCTTAACAGATTAATAAAAAATTAATAAAAAATATGATCCTCAGCAGTAGAAATTGCAACTCAAGTCATGCTTAGGCTCAGAGAACAATCCATTCACTCTGGGCAGTTTATTCTGCAAACCTCTTCAAACTACTTCAGTCCATACACAGAAGTGAAGCAACACATTCCCTCCTTTTGCCAGTACAGTAGAAATCCCGTCCTATGGACACTTCCTACTTGAAATTGGTAATTCAAACTTTTTGTTTAAAAGAAAACAAAATCTCCAGGATCCTAACATGAGCAATCTGAAAAAGGGAAGGTGGATAAATGAGGAATTCTCTCTAGTGGTGTAACTGTTTGACCTGCTTTGCAGCAAAAAAGACAAAGACCCTTGTGGTACCTTTCTGCAACAAATTTCTTCCTGCAACAAATTTGCATTAAAAAAATAAATTTAAAAAAATTAACAGTCCTAACCATGTCTACTTAGAAGTAAGTCCTGTTTGAGTCAATGGGGCTCACACTCAGGTACCTGCCATTTGGATTGCAGGCTAACAGTTACGATGGCATAAGCTTTACGTGGACAGGCAGCCAGCCAGTGTGGTGTAGTGGTTAGAGTGGCAGACTAGGATATGGGAGACCAGGGTTCAAATTACCACTTGGTCATGAAGCTCACAGGGTGACACTGAGCCAGACCCGCCTCTCAGGTTGTTGTGGGGATTAAATGAGGAGGAGGAGGAAGAGACCCATGTATACTACCTTGAGCTCCTTGGGCAAAAGAAGGTGGGATTTTAATGCAATAATAAATAAATAAAAATACATACAGGGGTATAGAAGAATTGTAAAAGATGGGAGTTAGACAGCAATGAAATGCAAAAATGCAA
This sequence comes from Podarcis erhardii, assembly GCF_964252035.2. Lineage (NCBI taxonomy): Eukaryota > Metazoa > Chordata > Lepidosauria > Squamata > Lacertidae > Podarcis > Podarcis erhardii. The sequence goes on along the minus strand of NC_138503.1, from coordinate 3,061,841 downwards.
GCAATTCATGTAAAACTGCTCTGTATGTAAAATAAGCACAATGACCACTCACAAAATACAATCCCCGTACAATGGCTTTGTCCCCTGACACTGGTCAAATCTGGAGGTCCTCCTCCAGTGTAACAGCCCCATTTAGTTAAATTAAGTCCTTTGGACTTATGCCTATCTATTAAAGGTGCTTCAAAAGTCCTTTCAGCTGAACTGGGATGCACAGATGGGCACCTCCTTCTCTCAGGGCAGGACCTTCAAGTGAGAGCTCACAATCTTTTTATCTGCAGGCTAGCAAGGATTTTACCCTGTTGACTCTTACCTGCTTGACTCTTCCTAGTTCTTAAATAAATGATACTCCAAGAAAACAGAACAAAGAGAAGGTAACACCTCAGTCCAATGCATGAAAATAAAACGATGATTCATTTCAGCAAGGTTAACGTCTATGTATTTTTATGCTATGAATTCTGTAAACGCAAGGTCTTTGTCAAATTAAATGAACTTCTGAGGAGAGGTGTAATATCGCTGCTACCGAATTATCCCAGTGCCCTTGCCCAGGATGCAGTACGAAGTGGGTGCAAAACCAAGTTCAGAGAATACATTTTGAATCCAGTTAGACTGAACCCTTCTTCAGAAGGCGGCGGCAGCAGCAGAAGCACCTAGTGGAACCCAGAGGGCTCCAGCTGGCATCCCCCAAGAGTGCCTTTCTCAACAAGAAGGCACACCCCACCCTCCCAGGGGGTAGGATAGGAAGATCTCAGAGGGCACGAGGGGAATTTTTTAAAGAAAAAAGTGCAATCTAAAATTAAAAAATAAACACCACAAAATCCCAATCCATTTGGAAATTCGACAAAATCATTAGGAGAGCCAGATCTGAAGGATATGTGTGGTGTGTGTGTGTGTGTGTGTTAGGACAGGGGTTTAAAAGGGATGAGAAAACTGCCCTGAGCAGTGTCACCTAAGGAACGCTTTCTGTATTAAACTCAAGATCAACCTCGTGAAACAACCTGCTTCCCCCCGGGATCAGCTAGATGCCACCAAGGAGCCCAGAACAGGGACGTGGCCAAGGCCCTCCTGATGCCTCCCTGATGTTCACCGACCTCCTGCGCCTGAAGGCGGGAGCTCCCCGGCCTCCTCTGGCAAAGCGGGGCTGCGAGACCCGTCTCGGAAGAGCGGGTCAGCCTTCCTAGGTCAAACCACGGACCCGCCTCCCTCCCTCCCGTGTCCCTTGTCCGAGATAGACTGCTCCCCGAGCTGGAGGCTCTCCTCGGAGGGAAGCGCGCCGCCCGGGGCGCCCCGCGGAGGGGCCGGCGGAGAAAGGCCTGCCGGGCGGGCGGGCGGGCGGCGGGCAGAGAGCGCCTTACCGAGAAGCCGGCCCAGAAGGGGCAGGAGTGCCGGACGCGGGCCGAGGTGGTGAGCGCCAGGGCGGCGAAGCTGACGGCCACGATGAGGCAGCCCAGGACCATCTGGGTGACGCCGAGGGCCAGCAGGATCCGCGAGCGGGTGCGGAACTCGCGCAGGCGGGAGAGGCTCAGCGAGCGCCGACCCCCCGGTGCCAAAGGCGGCATCGTCCTCCTCAGCGGGGCGGCGGCGGAGGCGGAGGCGGAGGCGCTGCTGGTGCTGGTGCTGGTGCTGGTGCTGCTTCGCGCGGCCACAGGCGTCTCCCCGGCCCGCCGCTACCCAGCGCGGCTCAGCCCAGCCCGCCGCCCCGCCGGCCCGGAGCGCAGCGCAGCGCAGCGCGGGGGAGCCGCCCTCCTCGCCCTCGCCCTCGCCCTCGCCGCCGCCGCCCATGGCCGCCCTCGCCCATGGCCGCCGGGACCCTCATTGCGCGCGCGGCCGCGGCCGGAGCCCCTCGGCGGGCGGCATGGCCGGGCCAGGCTCCGTCTGGCGCCGCCTCCGCCGCTAGCGCCTCCTTCCCCTCCAGGCGGCCGGGCAGGTGCTGCCGCAGCGCCGCCCCCGCCCCCGCCCCCGGCCGAGGAGGGGCCTGAGAGAGGAGACCCGGGCGCCCCGCCCCGCGACCCCCGCCCCCCGCCGCCCCCAAGGGGGAAGGGGGCATTTCGGGGCGCCGGGGCAGAGTCTCCTGCCCGAAGTTCTGGAGAGACGCTGCCAGTCCGTGTCCGGATGGCCCGCCTCGGTCCTCAAGCCTGCAGCGTTTAGCCGAGGTCCTCCGCTGAGGCCTTGCTTGGGGCAGGAGAAAGGAGCGGGTCCCTGGAAGATAAGCCACACCCGTTCCAACAGATCACAGAAATAAATGTAGAAAGAAAGATTAAATCTTTAGGGGTATGGTTAACTGCTGAAAACATAAATATATTTAAGGATAATTACATACCTGAAAGAAGTTAAGAGAGATCTGGAAGTGTGGGGAAGGATGAAACTATCATTTTGGGGAAGAATATCTGCTCTAAAAATGAATGTGCTACCAAGGATGCTATTTTTATTTCAATCTATACCCCTGATAAGTGGGATGGGACACACCAGAGAATGGCAGAAAAAAATATCCAACTTGATCTGGCAGGGGAAGAAACCAAGAATAAAATATAAGTTACTAATTTTCTAAAGAAAGGGGGGGCTGCTTCTTGCCAGATTTGAAGTTATATTGTAGGAATGGATTTTGTTAAAAAATACAGATCTATTAGATTTGGAAGGTCATGATAACAGGTTTGGGTGGCACGCATATTTATGGTATGATAAAACAAAAGCACATAAAGGATTCCTGAAGAAAATCAATCTATGAGGTATGCAGTAGATACAAAAACTTACTAGAACAGAGAACACCATGATGGCACTCTCCACGGGAAGCAATTTCAGTTAAAATATTAAATATGAGAGGGGATTGGGCCACCTATGAAGATTTGTTAATAGAGGCAGAAGACCAACTAAAATGGAGAAAAATTGAAGATATAAGAGAATTATTAATGGATTGGTCACAGTATCACTAAACAATTTTTTTAAGGTAGACAAAAAAAAGTTTTGATATAGTGAGATCGAGATTTGAAATAGATCTGCAAATAATGTGAAAGTGCTGTCAAAAATGTACAAACTACTTTTGGAATGGTATACAAAAGATGAAGAAGTCAAGGCAGTGATGATAGATTGGGCTAGAGAATTTGGGTATAATATCCAACTTTCATCTTGGGAAAAGTTATGGAAAGGAAATAAAATTTACTGCATGCTGTTCATTAAAAGAAAACTATATGGAAATGATGTATTGTTGGTATCTAACATGGAGTAAAATTGCAAAAATGTACAAAACGGGTTCAAATCTGTGTTGTCAATGCAACGTGAAGGAGGGTACTTTTTACCATATGTGGTGGACATGTACACTGGTAAAGGCTTTCTGGGAAATGATATATAATGAATTAAATAAAATGTTTAAAAATACTTTTGTTAAAAAACCAGAAACCTTTTTGTTAGGTATAAAAAGAGATACCAAGAGAGGATAAAATACTTTTTATGTATGCAATGACAACAGCGAGAATGCTACCAGCCCAGAGATGGAAGGAAGGAGAAGTACCAACAAAAGAAGAATGGCAGACGAAACTCATGGAGATGGTGAAAGTGACGGGGAAGATCTGAAACCAGGAAGATCAAGTATTTTTTAAAAGACGAGTAAATTCTTAATTTATTTAAAAGACCACTGTAAACAGTTAAAATCATTGGCAGCAATGTAATGACACTTGTAATGTGGAATTAAGTATGGTAACTGGATATATAACAGATGGATAATGGTAAAAGATGCAAAAAAAAATCTTAAATATGGAACCCATGAATAATAATAATAATAATAATAATAATAATAATAATAATATTTTTTTATTTATATTCAGGCCAGGCTCAGGGCGGCTAACACCAAATATGAATTAAAGTAATTGTAATAGGAAGAAAACAACAAACAAACAAACAGTTAATTAAAATACAGCTTAAAATGCAGGGAGGAAAGAAGGTCCGAAGGTTCGAAAGAACCTTTTATTTTAATGTTTGAAATGGTTAGTTAAAATCTATAAAAGTCTGTAAACCAGTGAAGAATACTATAAAAAGAAGAAGATAACCCACCCCTGTCCTTGCCAGAGAAGATCCGCAGTGGTGGCCAACAAGCTCCCCACCATCGCTGGTCTCCATGAGCTGCTCCAAAGGTTCCTGAGATGCAGATTGGAAAACGCTGCCATGTAGACTTCAGTACCTCCAACGTCTGGGTTGGAGATACAACTAGGTAACTGTCGGGTTTTTTAAAAATCAACCATTATTTGGTTGCTTCCTCCAGCAGCCAGTGAAGACTTTGCCTACATGGAGCTACGGTCCTTCTCCTTCCCTTAAAAAAACATGTTCAGTGTCACAACTTCCCCACAAAAATGTGGGAAACTGGCATGGCTACAATGCACTTGCTGCCAATGGGAGGCTGGTCACCTGGGCATGGGGCTTAAATGGGAGAGGAGTTAAAAGTTTTCCCCAAAATAAAAAAGAAAACTAGACGATTTCCTGTTACCTGCATACTCCCTGACCATCCACTTGAACTGCTACATCCACTTCTGCCAATCCCAGTCCCAAACTATTCCCACCCAAACCCAAACATCTCCAGGCAGAAAACCACATTCATATAGCAATTGCTAGGGCAGCCCCAGACACTTGCTTAGATCTATATATATATCCATTTGCATCCTTATAGGTAATCCAGCGAACCCACTCCCAAATGGTGTGGGCTTTTGACTCTGAAGCCCTGGCAGTTTTGCAAGCCAGTTAGAATTATTCTTGCATTCTGAGCATGCCCAGACCTCCTCTTTAGTAAAGCAGCCTACTGAACTGTAGAACTCAAGAGTCTGCTGAGAAAAGAAGCACACCAAGAACTGAGGCCAATGTGGGTTTCAATAGTGGGAGTGGTCCCTACTCACAATTCAATAGTCAATAGTAACAAAAACTAATCTATTCAAAAGTACGTATTATAATAGAGATTACAAACTCTAACAGAGATTTCAAACTCAAAGAGATATGTATAACACAATAATTCGTTACAAAGATTTTCTCTTTTTCACTCGACAATAATGTTGATCCTTATAATTTATCAGCTTGCAGATGGAGACTCAGTTTCAATCATAGAGCAGAAGTCAAGTTATGGATTGGAAATCAGGACAGGGCCCTGTTTCGATGTATTCACCTTCATCAGCTGGAAGTATCAAATATTACATGAAAATACATTTAAATTCTAAATTGTCATAAATTATGAAACAGTCATAAACTGTAGAACTGTAGAACTAGGCACATTCTGCTGAGAGCCTAACTACACTGATCAGCCATTGGGTGGTATTTGCAAACCCCACGTCCTTTGCCAATGTGGTTTCAGGTACTCTGCAAACCCTTCTTTCATCAAGGAGGTGCAGCTTTACTTGCTCCATAGCCTGACTTCATATATCGCCTCAGGCATGAGGCGGGGGGGGGGGGGGGAGGGACGACAACATTGTGCTAATTTATGTCCCGCTGGGCTCCCTGGCCAGATGTTGCCGCCTCACAATTCTGAGCAAGGTGGACCATTCTTCTGACAGCCTAAGTCATCTTCCAAGGTTCCCCTGAGGAAGGCCAAAATTCACATATCATTTTGAAATAGCCAGATCTTTGGCTGCAGATCTCCAGCATCTTATAGAGAGAGGGAGATAACTTTCCTGAGTCACCAGCTCCCCTTCTTAGACACTGTACTTTTAAGCCCTCTGGCTATATAGCTGCTGTCCAAGGCAAGGTGACATTGCTCCTGCTTCTACTTGTGCTTTCTGATGACTCAGTTACACACCTAGCATACAAAAAATGCCACCTGTAAAGATGGAGGATAAGAATCATAGAATCATAGAGTTGGAAGAGACCACAAGGGCCATCGAGTCCAACCACCTGCCAAGCAGGAAACACCATCAGAGCACTCCTGACATATGGTTGTCAAGCCTCTGCTTAAAGACCTCCAAAGAAGGAGACTCCACCACACTCCTTGGCAGCAAATTCCACTGTCAAACAGCTCTTACTGTCAGGAAGTTCTTCCTAATGTTTAGGTGGAATCTTCTTTCTTGTAGTTTGGATCCATTACTCCGTGTCCGCTTCTCTGGAGCAGCAGAAAACAACCTTTCTCCCTCCTCTATGTGACATCCTTTTATATATTTGAACATGGCTATCATATCACCCCTTAACCTCCTCTTCTCCAGGCTAAACATGCCCAGCTCCCTTAGCCGTTCCTCATAAGGCATCGTTTCCAGGCCTTTGACCATTTTGGTTGCCCTCCTCTGGACACGTTCCAGTTTGTCAGTGTCCTTGAACTGTGGTGCCCAGAACTGGACACAGTACTCCAGGTGAGGTCTGACCAGAGCAGAATACAGTGGCACTATTACTTCCCTTGATCTAGATGCAATACTCCTATTGATGCAGCCTAGAATTGCATTGGCTTTTTTAGCTGCCGCGTCACACTTTTTGGCTCATGTCAAGTTTGTGGTCAACCAAGACTCCTAGATCCTTTTCACATGTACTGCTCTCAAGCCAGGTGTCACCCATCTTGTATTTGTGCCTCTCATATTTTTTTTGCCCAAGTGCAATACTTTACATTTCTCCCTGTTAAAATTCATCTTGTTTGTTTTGGCCCAGTTCTCTAATCTGTCCAGGTCGTTTTGAAGTGTGATCCTGTCCTCTGGGGTTTTAGCCACCCCTCCCAGTTTGGTGTCATCTGCAAATTTGATCAGAATGCCCTTGAGTCCATCATCCAAGTCGTTGATAAAGATGTTGAATAAGACCAGGCCCAAGACAGAACCCTGTGGCACCCCACTAGTCACTCTTCTCCAGGATGAAGAGGGAACCATTGACTTCCGGAACGCCGCAGCCACGGGAAGGAGCGCGAGCCTGCCCTCCGGGGGAGTCTCGAGCAACACAGAGGTCTAGAGGGGTCACGAAGGCTCCGTGAACCTCGATAACCCCAGGAGGATTATCCTGAGGGTCAAGGTACCCAGCGAAGCTGCTTAAGTTCCCCTGTATTGTCGGCGTTTAGCAAGGTTTGAGCTGCAGCACGAAGGGGATGTAACAGACTCCGTGTTGTGAAGCCTCAGGCTCCGTGTGAAAGCGGTGATCCTCCGACAACAGTCATAAAACTGGGATAAAGTAAACTAACTAAGCTGACAGAAAGATTAATTGAAGAACCCAGTGTAAAAGGACTACGAGAGGCAAAAGGCGAAGGAATCCACTACCGGCGGTAAGAGAAAATGGAGTACAACGTAAGGCTGGGAGAGAGGGAAAAATAAAAAAAAAAATTGCCGCTACAGTGGTTGTAGAAGAGAGACCTCAGATACAAACTATAAGGACTCTGAGGCAAAGTAACAAATGAAAATATCTTAAGGGACTAGAAAGAAGTGAAAGGAACTTTTCTGTTCAACTTGGAGAGATTGCAGTGCTAACGACCGGGAGGAGATTGCAGGGGCGGTTTCTTGGCAATTAACCCCTTTGCATGCCTTCTGTGAACATGGTCTGAGTCTAGCAGCACACGCTCAGAGATTTTATTATTTACACCTCTTTGTTATCTACACCTCTCATATTGGAACAAAGGACAGAAACTGCTATTCTACTCGGGCCATTTGGAAGGAAAAAAAGCGTAATCAGGATGGTGGGTTAGGACTTTTTGCCATATATAAAAGCTTCTTCCCTCAGGAGACGTCCTAATTTGGTCCTGCCCCACACCCATGTGCCTGCTTTTGGATTAAGACTCTCTCCACACTTTGAGAGAGAACAAGAAAGTAAGAAAGTAGCTGCTAAGTGGGAGTGGAGGGAAGACCTCAGATACAAAACAAAGAGTCTGAGGCGAGGAAACAATAAAACAATTTAACGGACTTGAGAGATTTGGGGGAAGGGAAAGGAAATTTTTTGCTTTCAACAGGTCGGAGACTGTACAGCAAAGACTGGCATGAGTTGGAGATTGCATGGTAAAGACTGGCGTGGGATGTATAAACGGACTTACTATACCATATTTAACTTCTATCAAATCTAACCCTTCTAATTATAGCCTGTAAGAGGGACTGTTTCAAATAATTTACAAAATTGCTAATCTCCAAGTTTGCTACCAATTTCGTTTTTAAGTACTTTACGGACAAAGGATAGAGACGGACTTATATGATATTTAAGAAAAGGCTGTCAAGATTTGAATTAACAACAGGAGGACTAGAGGACTGAAAAGCTTGTGAACTGGCTGGGGAGAAAAACGGATAACTTGGGGTTTTTGCTTTGTCACCCTGCTGCTATATCTAAGCTCCTCCATGTTTTGCCTTAAAGAGATATATCTCAGTATTTTGCCTTAAAGAGATATATCCCAGTACTTAAATTGGAGAGGACAGAGCTTATATTTTGGACTGAATTATTACCTCTGTGGAAAGTTTGGGAATTGTGGGGAGAAGATCTGAGAACAGTCGGGAGAAGAGAGTATAAACCTGGAAGCCGTATAAGGAGTCTACTGCTTCAGAGAAGACCTCCCTTGCTGACCCAGTTCCCGAACCCGGGTTTGTTTCTGGACTGAGTTTTTCTTTTCTTTGCCTCCTTAAGAGTTTTCTTTCCCTCTTTAAGAGCTTAGGGAAAGAGTTAGGTGTTCTCCTATTTGCATACCTTCCTAACCCTGACGATTAACCCTTTCCCTCTTGTAAGGCTTTCTCTTATAATTTTGCAACGTATTAGAGGCAGGTCCTTGGATCCTGCCACCGGATCCTGCCATCGGTAGCCCTCAGGACTTTCTTATACTTGTGAGATACCAGCTTGACTATCCACTTAATTTTTGGTCTTCTTTTCTGTTTCCCAGTTCTTTATAAGGGTACTGGTGGAGTTAAGGCTTCTCAGGGATTGGTAAAATTGAAGGAGTTGAAGAAGCCAGTAAGTGATTTCTAAAAGAGAAGGAACACCAATAGTTAAAATGAAAAAGACAGTGGGAACACCAGCGGAAAGGCGGCCATCAAGACAAGAAGAAGGGAAAGAGGGGAAGGAAATTAAAGATTATGACAGTCTGATGGCAGAAATAAGGAAAGAATTTAAAAACAATGAACAATATATTGAAAGGAAGCTAATAGAAGTTCAGGATACTCTGGATAAGAAACTAGAGGGGGTGGTGGGTGAACTGACAGGTAAAGTGAAGGACTTATCGGTAAGAACCAAAGCACTGGAGGATTCAATGAAAAGGGTGCAAAAAGACATGAAAGACAGTAAGAGGGAGGTGGACAGGATTAAAATAGAAGTTAAAGAGATAGGAAAGATACAGGAAGAGTTGTTGGACAACATGGCCATGACTCAGATGAGACAAAATCAATTAAATCTGAAATTTAGAGGGATAGTGGAAGATCTAAATGAGAATATAAGATCTAAAATGGTTAAAGAGTTAGCAATCTGGTTAGGCAGGGAAGAAGAAGAGATAAATCACTCTATAGCAAATATCTTTAGGATAAAAACAAAATCGGCTAAAGCCAAGGGGAAAAAATTACCAGGAGATATCCTGGTCATGTTCAACTCGTTAGAGATAAGAAATGAGATACTGAAACAGAACTATAACAAAAGGCTTGTTATCGAAGGGAACACTATTATTATATTTAAAGAGATTCCTTCGAGATTTCTTCGAAGGAGAGATGTATATAAAAAATTAACCAACCAATTGAAGAAAAATGGGATCTTATATAGATGGGAGTTCCCAGAAGGTATTTCATTCTATTTCAAGGAAAAAAGATTTAAACTGTCCACACCCTCGGAACTTGAAAAATTTGCAAGGAGATATGAGAAAGACCTCGGAAAAATGGTGGAGAGGGAAATGGAGGAAGGACAGGGGGAGGGGGGAGAGGACGAACAAAGTGAAGAAGAAGAAAGAGAGATAAAATTAATAGAAGTAACAAAAAAAGGGAAGAAGTAGAGAAAGAAGGTAAACAATAAATCTTATTTAGACTTGATAATCTATTTATAACATACAACAATGGCATTAAAAGTGTTGACCTGGAATGTGAATGGCATTAACAATAAAAATAAAAGAAATCAGATTGCACATATATTAGGAAAAAAGAATCTTGACCTAATCTGTCTGCAGGAGACTCACGTAACCAATAAGCATAAGAGAATATTAAGCAACAAAAAATTAGGACTTGATTTTGTGAGCTCCGATAAAGTTAAGAAAAGAGGTGTGGTTCTATACATAAAGGAAAAATTCAATCCACAATTACTGTACAAAGATGATCAAGGGAGGGTGATAGTAGTACAGATGGTGTTTCAAAGAGAAAAAATAATTGTGGTAGGAATATATGCTCCTAATGATAAAAAATCAGATTTCTTCCTCGAATTAGGCAATAAGTTAATGGAGTGGATGGACCAAAAAATAATACTGATGGGAGATTTCAACGGGGTGGTTTCACCAAACTTGGACAAGTCAACAAAAAAACAAGACCCGAAGGAAGGTAAACTACCCAGATCTTTTTTTGATTTGATTAAGAATTTAGGTCTGATAGATGCTTGGAGATTTAAAAACCCCACGATAAAGCAGTATACCTTTTTTTCAAATCCAAAGCAGAGTTGGGGGAGAATAGATAGTATTTGGGTATCTAAAGAACTAACCCAGAATTTAAGTAAGGCGGAAATTTCTGCCCAAACCATATCTGACCATAATTCGGTCTTTATTGAAATAAAAGGTAAAGACATTAGATCAGGCAGATGGAGAATGAATGAATTTTTATTTAATGACCAGAGGGTAGTAATTAAGGCTAAGGAAACCATTGAGGAATATTTTAAGTGGAATTTGAACGGGGAAACAGCGGTAGAGACAGTGTGGGATGCAGGAAAGGCAGTTATGAGGGGCTTCCTGATCCAGAAAAATTGCCACTTAAGAAAAGAAAGAGAGAAAAATAAAGAGCAGATTTTAACACAGATTATGGAAAATGAAAGAAGATTAACTATTAATCCTGATGAAGAGAGTGCAAAGCATAACATAAAGATACTGCAAATTAAATTTTCCATGATAATTAACCAAGAGATTGAATGGAAAATAAAAATGATGAAACAGAGAAATTTTGAATCGGCCAATAAGATAGGGAAATACTTGGCATGGCAAATAAGAGAGAGGAGGAAACAAAACACGATCTGTAAGATAAAGGATGGAGATAGAATCATAGAACAACCAAAAGAAATAAAAAAGATATTCCAGAAATACTACAAGGACTTATATAAAAGAGGAAAGGAAACGGACTATGAAATAGATAGCTTTTTCCAAGAACAACATCTACAACAAATTGCAAAGGAAGAAAAAGAGCTATTAGACCAAATGATTACACAAGAAGAGATTAAAAAGGCCATTAAAAAGATGAAAATCGGGAAAGCACCGGGGCCGGACGGCCTACCGGCTAAATATTACAAAACATTAAGCGAACAAATATCCCCAATCCTGTGTGAAGTGATGAATAATACTCTAAAAGAGGGGAAAATCCCCAACTCCTGGAAGGAAGCATATATTACATTAATTTCTAAAAAAGATGTAGATGCTCTAGAGGTGAAAAACTACAGACCGATTTCGTTATTAAACAACGATTATAAGCTGTTTGCAGATGTGATGGCAGAAAGATTAAAAAAGGTCTTGAATAACAGAATTCACAAAGATCAAACGGGCTTCCTCCCAGGGAGACAACTGAGGGATAACGTAAGAAATGTAATAGACATAATTGAATACCTAGATACTAGAATAGACGTGCAGGCCGCCCTGGTATTCATAGATGCCGAAAAGGCATTTGATAATATTTCATGGGACTTCCTGAAGAAAAGTCTGACAGTGTTGGGGATGGGTGAAAGATTTAGAAAAGGCATAGAAGCTATCTATCATGAACAAAAGGCAAAACTTGTAATAAACAATACAACTTCAGAATTCTTTAATATACATAAAGGTACTAGACAAGGCTGCCCTCTATCTCCCCTACTATTTATAACAGTACTGGAAATATTCATTAAAAGATTGAGGGAAACAACAGAAGTTAAAGGAATCAAGGTAGGATTGAATGAATATAAAATCAAAGCCTTTGCCGATGATATTGTACTAACCCTTCAAGACCCAAAGCATAGCGTAAAAGAAGCTCTACAAAAATTTGAAGAATTTGGCACTGTGTCAGGACTCAAGGTTAATAAGAACAAAACTAAGATGTTGGTTAAAAATTTAACTAAGGAAGAAACGGTAGATCTAGAGCAAAGGGTGGGAATAATGATGGCAAAAAAGGTAAAATACCTTGGGGTATGGATCACGGCTAAGAATATTAACCTGTTTAAAGATAATTATGAGACCACCTGGAAAAACATTAAGAAAGATTTGGAAATTTGGGACAGAATGAGACTATCCTTCTTAGGAAGGATAGCAGCTGTAAAAATGAACGTTCTACCCAGAATGCTGTTTTTATTTCAAACTATCCCGGTACTCAAAGGTCCAAAGCAATGCCAAGAATGGCAGAGAACCTTGGCGAGATACATCTGGCAGGGAAAAAGACCGCGAATTAAAATGAAAATATTAGTAGATAAAAAGGAAAGAGGGGGCTTTTCCCTACCGGACCTGAGTCTATATTATGAAGCGGCATGTTTATTGTGGTTAAAAGATTGGATAAGATTGGAAAACAGAGAATTACTAGATCTGGAGGGCTTCGACAACAGGTTCGGGTGGCACTCGTACCTGTGGTACGGAAAGGTGAAGGCACACAGGGGCTTCCTAAACCATATTTTTAGGGGTCCAATACTCCAGGTATGGGAGAGGAATAAAAATCTTTTGGAAAGGAAGACTCCTTGGTGGATTTCACCAATAGAGGTGTTGACTGTTAAGAAAACTAATATGGAAGAGAAGAATGCCACTTATGAAGAACTTATAACCAAATCAGAACAAGGTTTGAAACTTAGACCATACGAGCAGATAAAATCTTTTTTCACAAGTTGGCTACAATACCACCAGGTGAATGGTTTGTTAATTGAAGACAAAAAGAATTCAGGATTTGAAGATAAAAAATCTAGGTTTAGTGTGGAGGTAATAGAGGGAAAGAGTAAAACACTGTCTAGGATTTACGACATATTACTGGAGTGGTACACTAAAGACGAGGAGGTGAAGGAGGCAATGACAAAGTGGGCGATAGACGTGGGTTATAACATTGATTTTGAAAGGTGGTTAGAATTATGGAATAATAACACAAAGTTTACGGCGTGTATGGCACTGAGGGAAAATATGTGGAAGATGATATATAGGTGGCATCTTACACCTGTGAAACTAGCTAAAATCTACAGGTTAAAGAACAAAAGATGCTGGAAATGTGGGGAAGCAGAAGGCGATTTTTACCACATGTGGTGGTTATGTAATAAAGTGAAAAAATTTTGGGAACTAATATATAATGAACTTTAAAAAATTCTTAAATATACTTTTCCCAAAAAACCTGAAGCCTTTCTGCTAGGAATGTTGGGTAAAGAGATTAAAAAAGAAGACAAGAATATATTCCTCTATGCCACCACAGCCGCAAGAACTATGCTGGCACAAAACTGGAAAATGGAAACCATACCTAGTATAAGTGATTGGCAGGTTAAAATGGTGGAATACGCCGAACTTGCTAGATTAACGGGTAGAATACGAGACCAAGATGAGCAAAAATTTCATAAAAATTGGAGTAAATACTGGAAATATATTGAAAATAAATAGTAGAAGACACTGGTGGGCCTGGATTAACTCTAACAGAGAATGTCTAATATTTAAGATTAAGAGAAAATACGTGAATGTAGGATTATTTGATACTTACCAATAGGGTGGAGGGAAGTCCAGGACTAAATAAAGTCCAAAGGGTTTTTTTTTTTTTTTATGATAAGAAATTTCTGTTTTTTGATCCTTTTTTTTTCTTTCCTCTTTTGTAAAAAAGAAAAAATTAACAATAATTTATTTATATGTATGTTTATACGTTCAGTGATATGATGATTTGTACAATGTATATTTATATAGACATGTGTATTATTTAAAGCTCGAATAAAAAAGTATTTTTAAAAAAAAAAAAGAAGAAGAAGAGGGAACCATTGATGAGCACCCTTTGGGTTCAGTCAGTCAGCCAGTTACAAATCCACTGAGTGGTAGCATAGTCAAGACCGCATTTTACCAGCTTCTTTACAAGAATATCATGGGGTACCTTGTCAAATGCCTTGCTGAAATCAAGGTAGGCTACATCCACTGCGTTCCCTTCATCTACCAGGCTTGTAATTCTGTCAAAAAACGAGATCAGGTTAGTCTGACATGACTTATTTTTCAGAAATCCATGCTGACTATTGGTGATCACAGCATTCCTTTCTAGGTGCTCAGAGACTGTTTGCTTAAGGATCTGCTCCAGAATCTTCCCTGGTATTGATGTCAGACTAACTGGCATCCTAACTGGAAGAGAAGCCAATCCTTACTAAGTTCTCAGCTTTGAGAAAGTGGGCAGAAATAAAAACCCCAGTCGTGTTGGAAGGGAAATACTTGATTCTGTGTGTTTTACAGGGAAGAGTCCAGGGCAGTGCTCAGAAAAAAGCCGCCCCCATCCCGTTACTTGAAAGTTTTTGTTATTAAGGACCAGGCAGGCTTTCTCCCAGGAAGACACTTATCAGATAATGTAAGGAATATAATTGACATTATGGAATTGCTGACAGTAAATATCAATACAAAGGCAGTTTTAATATTTGTGGACGCGGAGAAAGCTTTTGACAATATTTCTTGGAATTTTATGAAGAAGAATCTCCATGGGATGGGGGTAGGCCAAAGGTTTGAAAATGGTATAGGTGCAATATATTCTGAACAAAAGGCAAAGTTAATTGTAAATAATGTGGTTACTGATGAACTTCCTATAGAAAAAGGGACACGGCAGGGGTGCCCAATATCCCCACTACTTTTTATATCAGTCCTGGAGGTTTTGTTGAATATGATTAGGGGGGACCAGCTGGTAAAAGGAATTCAGGTCGGAGCCAAACAATATAAACTGAAGGCATTTGCAGATGATTTAGTATTGACTTTACAAGAGCCAGACACTAGTACAAAAAGAGTTTTAAAACTAATCCAAGTTTTTGGTCAGGTAGCAGGATTTAAGCTGAATAAACAAAAAACTAAAGTCTTGGAAAAAAATCTAACAAATGTTGAAAGAGAGAGGTTTCAAAGTGAAACTGGGTTAATGGTGGCAAAGAAAGTGAAATACTTGGGGATTAATATGACATCTAAAAATGTGAACTTATTCAAAGATAACTATGACAAATGTTGGACAGAGGTAAAGAAAGATCTAGAAATATGGTCGAACTTGAAGCTTTCCTTGTTAGGTCGAATTGCTGTGATCAAAATGAATGTATTGCCCAGAATGTTATTTTTGTTTCAGACATTACAAATTGTGGATAAACTAGACTGTTTCAAGAAGTGGCAGAAAGATATATCTAAATTTGTCTGGCAGGGCAAAAAGCCCAGAATAAAATTTAAGATATTAACTGACACAAAAGACAGAGGGGGGTTTGCCCTGCCGGACTTAAGACTGTACTATGAATCGGCAGCTTTCTGCTGGTTGAAAGATTGGCTACTTCTTGAGAATACAGACATTCTGGATTTGGAAGGATTCGACAATAGATTTGGTTGGCATGCATATATATGGTATGACAAGGTTAAAGTTCACAAAGGTTTTAAAAACCATATTGTTAGGAAAGCATTATACAATGTTTGGATGCGATATAAGGACTTGTTGGAAAATAAAACCCCTAGGTGGCTATCACCAATGGAGGCTAAGGAGGTGAAGAAATTTAATATGGAATCTAAATGGCCAAAATATTTTGAAATTTTAGAGCAAGAAAGTGGCAAATTTAAACTACAGAGTTTTGAGAAAATAAAGTCTAAGGTACGAGACTGGCTCCATTATTATCAAATAATGGAGACTTTTAAACAAGACAGGAAAATTGGTTTCCAGGTGGAGAAATCGAAACTAGAAACAGAATTGTTAGAACCCAATACTAAGAATTTATCAAGAATGTATAATTTGTTGCTGAAGTGGAATACAATAGATGAGACAGTTAAATCAGCCATGATTAAATGGGCACAGGACATTGGTCATGACATCATGTTTGCTGACTGGGAACAGTTATGGACCACCAGCATTAAATTTACGGCATGTAATGCCTTAAGAGAAAATATTATGAAAATGATTTATAGGTGGTACATGACCCCAGTCAAGCTTGCGAAGATTTACCATCTGCCCAATAATAAATGCTGGAAATGTAATGAGACTGAAGGTACCTTCTTTCACCTTTGGTGGACCTGCCCAAAGATTAAAGCCTTTTGGGAAATGATCTATAATGAAATTAAGAAGGTACTTAAATGTACTTTCCATAAGAAACCAGAGGTATTTCTTTTGGGCATGGTCGGCCAATTGGTGTCAAGGAAGGACAAGACTTTTTTTATGTACGCTACTACAGCAGCAAGGATTCTTTTAGCAAAGTATTGGAAGACACAAGAATTACCTACACTGGAAGAATGGCAGACGAAAGTGATTGACTTTATGGGATTGGCAGAAATGACTGGCAGAATCCATGACCAAGAGAAAGAGACGGTGGAGGAAGACTGGAAGAAATTTAAAGCTTAAGAACTGTTTTAAAATTGATGAGTGCTAAAATGTCAAGGGAAAGGAAGATGCAGAATTACAGCTGAAACTGTTTGATGAATTAAGATGAAACTGAGAAAGAAAATAAGTTACAATTTAATTGGAGTAAAGGGTTGCTGAAAAACTGTTAAATAAGGATGCAGAAAGGGTGAGGTATGGGGAAGTCCGAGAAAGAAGGCTCATGAAAATCAGGATATGAAATTATACTTGTTTGTATGTTTTTGTTTGTTGATGTTTGTTTGTTATTTTGTTTTAAAATTGGAAAATCAATAAAAAAATTATTTTAAAAAATGAAAGTTTTTGTTATTATTCATATTTATTATTAGTCACTTCTTCAGAAAGGTAACCTCAAAGCGACTTACAGAAACAAAGCATTTAAAAACAAGAGTAAAAACAACCCAAAATGCTAAACCTTAGACTCATAGCTAGAAGCAGTAAGAGCTGACAGAATTAAGAAAAAGTAAAACTTAGGGAATGCCTAGATGAGATTTTTAAATATAGAACTGATGAACAAGGGTCTTCAGTAGCAAATCTGCTTAGGTTACAAATTTCAGAACTAATAGTCTCAGCTCAATAATTTTTGGTAGAAACAAGTCTGACAAATGCCTAGATAAAAATTTTAAAATGAGGAATCAAATGGAATATTTGGTGTGTTGGGAGAGCAAAACGACTTCCCTGGAATGCAAGAACGGGGGCGGGGGGGGGTGTCACCATGGGAGGATGTCAGACTCCAAATTCAAATGGAGATAGCAAAGGGAATAAAAGTCAGAGGATGGGTGGGGGGAGAGACCAGGGAGGAAATAATGAGAGAATAAGTAAGCACAGGAGGGGAGGGAACCTCTGAATCGCACTGGGTGACCTTGGGCCAGTCACTGCCCCTCCAGCTAAACCTCACAGGGTGGTTGTGAGGATAAAATGTGGTGGGTGAGAACCTTGGATGCCACCTTGAGCTTGGAGGAAAAGGTGGGATATAAATGCAATAATCAAATAATACATAAATTACTTTCCAGTAATTAAGCATAGGATCAGGCTGTTAGTCTAGCAAATTGCTTGTTTTGGTGAATGGAAATGAAACACAGAATGTTTCCTTCTAGGAATCAGACCATGAGCCCGTCTAACTCAGCGTTGTCTGCAATATTGACTGCATGCGGCTCTCCAGGGTTTCAGGCAGGGAACTCTCCTCTCAGCCTTGACCTGGAGATGCCAGGGATTGGGCAAGGCTGGCACCTCCTGCATGCAGAACATAGGATCTTCTTACAGCCCTTTGGGATTGTTCTAGTTGGTTAGAGCATGGTGCTGATTGTGGGATATAATGCTGTCAGTCAAGTCCAACATTCCGAGAGGACTAACTGCCTCTATGTGGCAGGCAGTTTGTCTGTTGGTCGGTTGCTGCAAGGAGTGTTAACTGGTAACTGCTCGGATGCAGTCTTCTCATGATTCATTACTATCTAGTATATAGTTTATGAGTTATTACTGGCCCAGAGTTGTGTAATTCCCCCCCCCCCCGGTTATCTAGTGGGGATTAAGTAAGCCCTCCCTTCCCTCAGAGGTTACAGTAACCTAAGGCAATGATCTCCCTGGAAAAGACCCTGGTGTTGGGAAAGATGGAGGGCACAAGGAGAAGGGGACGACAGAGGACGAGATGGTGGGACAGTGTTCTCGAAGCTACCAGCATGAGTTTGACCAAACTGCAGGAGGCAGTGAAAGACAGGAGGGCCTGGTGTGCTCTGGTCCATGGGGTCACGAAAAGTCAGACACGACTAAATGACTAAACAACAACAACAAAAGGCAGTGAAGATTATATTTTTGAGATGTCTAGTGGAGTTTTTGAAAAGTGATCTAGGACGAGGCTTGCCTGTTCTAAATGAACATAATTTTGTGCACTGGAAGCAATGCTTAATAGCACTTCTAGATGTGAAAGGCGTCCTCGATGCTATAAAAGCCCCTGACCTACAAGCACGGATGAGGGTGAAAAGAATAGGAAAGCCAGATTAATCATTTTGAATGGACTTTGCGATGAACACCTCTCAATGATAAATTCTGAAGAAACTGCATCTCAAATTTTAAATGATATTGAGCGCATGTTTGGAGACACGATGAAGAGCCCCTATGTTAATACGTGAGTTAACCAGACTGAGAATGAATTCTAAAGATGAATTCACAAACCATATGAACCAATTTACAGAAATTATTCAAAAGATTCAGATTACCCCCAAACCATTTGATGAGGAAATGAATGCAGTTGGCTACTACAAGAAAAGAATTTAACTGTCAGGAATTGTCAAAATAATAGTAATAGGTGGATCCTAGACAGTGGAGCAAGTTCACATTAGATGTGATGCATAGAGTTTTCTCTTTTAGATGCATAGAGTTTTCTCTTTTAGAAAAGACTGTTTTAATGAAATTAATGAAGCAGTAGGATCAGAAATTGAAATCGCAGATGGAAATATTGTCAAAGCGAGACAGGCTGGTTCTGTGAATTTGAAATTTAATGCAGAAAATCAAATTTTACATACCACAGTAGAAAGAGTCCTGTATGTTCCACAGCTCAGATGCAATCTGATTAGTGTGTCCAGTTTGGACAAAAAGGGTTTCCAGATAACGTTTGGAAATCAACATTGTAAAGTAACAAAGAATGGCAAACTGTTTGTTCAAGCTAAACTAATAAATGGTGTATATGAGGCTGATAGTTCAGAGAATGAATCCGCAAAGGTGGCACATTCAAGCCAGAAGGATGAGGCAGACCTGCAGTTATGGCATAGAAGGCTTGGATACAGAGACACCAGCACCATTCTAGATCTCCAGAAAAGTAAACTTGCAAGAGGATTACAGTGGTACCTCGGGTTAAGAACTTAATTTGTTCTGGAGGTCCGTTCTTAACAGGAAACTGTTCTTAACCTGAGGTACCACTTTAGCTAATGGGGCCTCCTGCTGCCGCCGCCCGATTTCTGTTCTCATCCTGAAGCAAAGTACAGGTAACAGCTAGCAAAACAATTCCAACGAAATGCATAAGTTGTATAACTGAGAAAGCTGTAAAATCTTCATTTCCAAGATGCATAGAGCAGAGAAGCAGTAAAGTACTTGATATAGTCTACAGTGACTTATGTGGACCAATGAATGTTCCCTTACTGGGTGGGAACAGATACATACTAATTTTTCTTGATGATTTTTCAAAATACTGTGTAGTGTATTTCATCAAAGAAAAGAGTGACACGCTGGAAATGTTCCAAAAATATTTAGCGATGGTTAAAAATAAGTTCAAAAGAGCTCCAGCTATACTGATGACAGACAATGGAAGAGAGTACTGCTCATGTGATATGCAGACTATACTGGAGGAGGGAATTGAACATGTGACCACAATTTCTTACACACCACGACAAAATTCTATAGCTGAGAGAAAATTTAGATCCATCATGGAAATGACCAGATGTATGTTAAAGGATGCATCTCTACCCCACAAGCTGTGGGCAGATGCAGTGAATACAGCAGTTTATCTCCAGAACAGATTGCCAAGAAAGGGAACAAAGTGCATGCCTTTCGAACTTTGGCATGGGAGCGTTCCTAATCTGTCACACATATGTGTATTTGGGAGTTTGTTATTATCACATTCCTAAAGAACACAGGGGGACGCGGGTGGCGCTGTGGGTAAAACCTCAGTGCCTAGGGCTTGCCAATCGCATGGTCGGCGGTTCGAATCCCCGCGGCGGGGTGAGCTCCCGTCTTTCGGTCCCAGCTCCTGCCCACCTGGCAGTTCGAAAGCACCCTTAAGTGCAAGTAGATAAATAGGTACCGCTTTCTAGTGGGAAGGTAAACGGCGTTTCTGTGTGCTGCGCTGGTGCTGGCTCACCAGAGCAGCTTCGTCATGCTGGCCACGTGACCCGGGAGTGTCTCCGGACAGCGCTGGCCCCCGGCCTCTTAAGTGAGATGGGCGCACAACCCTAGAGTCGGACACGACTGGCCCGTACGGGCAGGGGTACCTTTACCTTTACCTAAAGAACACAGACACAAGCTTGATTCCAGAGCGCAAGCAGGTATCCTTGTGGGGTATGCTTCTGGAGGCAAGGGATACAGAATTATGGACTTACACACTGGTAAGATAAATGTATACCATGCAGTGTACCGTATTTTTCGCCCCATACGGCGCACCGGCCCATAGGACGCACCTAGTTTTTTTGGGGGGGGGAAAGAAAGAAAAAAAATTATTTTCCCCCCAGGTGCGGGGCTGGGGCAGGGGAAGCCCAAGCTTCCTCCGACCCCAGCCCCCAGAACAGGCTGCTAACCGCAAGCCGTGGGAGAGCTGCGTGAAGTCGCACAGCTGTCCCACGGCTAGCGGAGAACTTGCCTGCACCCAGAAGCTCGGGGCGCGCTGAGCTCAGCACGCCCCAGGCTTCGGGCTTCACGCAGCTCTCCCATGGCTTGCGGATAGCTTCCTGAAGCCTGGAGAGTGAGAGGGGTTGGTGCGCACTGACCCCCCTCGCTCTCCAGGCTTCAGTGAAAGCCTGAATTCGCCCCATAGGACACACACACATTTCCCCTTCATTTTTGGAGGGGGAAAAATGCGTCCTATAGGGCGAAAAATACGGTATTTTGATGAACACAGTAAAGCTGATACTAGAATAGTATTTTATTTGAAGACACAGAAAAGATTAAAGATCTTGTGTATTTTCCTTCAATACCCCAGCAAAGTCCTGATCTGTCTTCCAGTGTAGAAGTTGCAGGGATGATTCTCAGGGATGATTCACATCCTGGCTGGCAATTTCTTGATCTCCTGCCCTCAGGCAGAAGATACAGAAGCATGACTATTCTCACCAACAGGGTAAAAAACAGCTTCTATCCGTGGGCTGTTAGGCTGCTGAATGAAAAGATAACAACAGGACAACTGACTTTTGGGTTTGGTGGGTGTGCGTCAGCAAACGAGGGGAATTAAGACTAAGAGAGCTGAGTTGGGGGTGCTCGTGTAATCTCACTCTATACAAGTTGTACCAGTGGCAATAAAGTATTTCAATTGGACTAGATAACCCTCAGGATCACGTCCAACTCCACAATTTTCTCTCACTCTCTCTGATAAAATATGTCAAGTGTTAGAATACTATTTCAGCTCTGTCCCTTTCCCAGAAACCCCTTTGAATAGAATCAGGGAGCAACTGCAGAAGTCATGCAGCCAATGCCATAAACAAACCTAGCAGCAGAGTTCAGTATATCAATGCTCATAGGTCCTGTTCTATACAAATGTATTTGCTTTACTCTTTTTCTTTTTCTTTTTTCTCTTTTTTTTTGGTATACTGTCTTTGTATGTGTGTCTCAAATGAATCTCAATAAAAAAATTTAAAAAAAAAATGCTCATAGGTCCTGACCGTAAGTAGTTACCCTCCAATGTGCTACTTTTGGAAAAGATAAAATTGGCTTCGTCAGCAGTTGGAGCAATGCCCGCTTTCCCAGAGGATGAATTATAAGAAAACTTTGATTGCATCTGTCTGATCTCAAGCTAATGAAAATTTGGTACCAGGAGGAACCGCTCATTCCATTTGCATCAAGCGTTTTCGAATGGATGCCTAATATATCTAGAGGTTTTTGTTTTGTTTTTTGCTTTAAATGCATTTATCTTTGCTCCATTCTGTGGTGTTGCTTCCCAAGATGCTCAAGCAGCCAAGCATTCAAAATTTTGTAGCCAAAGCAGACTTTCTCTCCCCCCACCAGGCCTATGGAATAATGACATTGGCTTCTTTGGTTCAATAGCCCCTGCCTTTGCAAGGCCAGGACCACCTTTAATTCAAACATGCATTTCTTAATATGATTACCATATATTTATGTGGTGGGAAATACTATTATTGAGACACATCTTACACCAGGCCATTACCCAGCAAGGGAGCCCAACCCTCCAACAGAAGACTAACAAATGTGGTTAAGTGGTTAGAGTGTCAGACAGGACCTGGAACACCAGGGTTCAAATCCTCACTCA
The DNA here is from genome assembly GCF_964252035.2 of Podarcis erhardii. Lineage (NCBI taxonomy): Eukaryota > Metazoa > Chordata > Lepidosauria > Squamata > Lacertidae > Podarcis > Podarcis erhardii. The sequence continues at coordinate 3,039,275 of NC_138503.1, read as the reverse complement.
GCAAGGAAGCTCACTGGGTGACCTTGGAGTCAGTCGCTGCCTTTCAGCCTAACCTACCTCACAGGGTTGTTGTGAAGATTCAGTGTGGGGGGGGGGAGCTATGAACACCAATTTGAGCTCCTGGGAGAAAAAGGTGGGATATAAAATATGGAAAATAAATAAATAACTTTACTTGGTTTTTCTTCTCCATATCTAGCCAAAGTGGCAAGTCCCATAAAAATGGCAATAAAACAATTAAACAACAATGAAAGCAAAACAGCAAGGACAAAAGAGCCAGGATAAGCCCAGTTGCAAGGACAGCAAAATAACAACAACAACAACAACAACGTATTAACCGTGATAATTATGGAAAACATTTAGCCAACTTCCTTGGACTCCCTTTGATGTCAAAGTCTTTTAGCTGCCATTAAAGGAGCACTAAAGTGTGCTTCCTTTACCCTTTAAATTTTTTCCTTTGCAGTTCAGAAATATGACGGCGGGATCACTCCATCAGCTCTCTTATCGGTCATCAGACTTCATTTGAGCGCCTGAAGAACAGGAGGCTTCAAAGGCAGACCTTCAGCTGCTGTTGATCCTGCCTCGCTTGGTATAATGCTGCATTGCGTGCCCTGCAGAATCCCACTCAAAGCTCCTGTCAGTTGACCCTGCCCAGGGCTGAACTCAGAACGGGTTGCTCTCCCTGCTTTGAAAGGAAGCCATGGTGCCCAAAGTCAATAACAGAATCTATCCGAATGTTGCCATTCTAGGACCTCTGTTCTTTAACATGATAGCAGGACCTGCCTGCAATTGTCAGATGCCCCGATTATACAGTACTGTACATGCTTCTCATTGCTAATAATTTGCACCAGGAAGGGCTTGGAGCAGTTTCTTAATGCACAGACAGTACCTTCTTTCACAGGTTTGGTGAGTGCATGGAGAGGTGCCTGAGCTGGATTTGGGGGCAGCAACTAGGTGGATTAGCAAGGCTTGGAGGGACTCTTGGCTCAAGGGGCAATTGCCAGAGGCTATCTGCTCCATCATTGGAGGAAACAAGCAATAAAAGCTCCCAGCTTGACTTGTAAGTCTGGCAACAGTAATTGGCATGTGGCCATTGATGTTTGTTTGATTTTCATCTGTGGGGAAATGTACTGCATCAGCACCTGATCAACAAACCATGTGCAAATATTGCCCCTTGTGGGACAATAAATCACATGGAGAACTTGAAGAGGAGCACACAGAGTCTGCCATCTGCACGGGGACCCAAAGCTCCAGGGAGCTTGCTTCCCCACTCGCTGACAGAAAGAGCACTTGTAAAGACTTTGTAACTAAGCCTTAGTGCCCGAGTCGTCTATTTTTCATCCCCCTCCAAGTCCTTTTTCCTTTTGTGCCATGACTTTTAGCTTGTAAAACCTGAGGGCAGAGACCATTTCATTAATGAGCATTGTAAACCACTCCAGAAGCCTTTTTCTCAGTTAATGAGCGGGGTTTATAAACACATCCAATAAATAAATAAAATGATAATGTGTCAAATTCATGAAACTATGAAACTGAAAGAAGCTGTGTCATACTTGGTGTGCCTTTTGGTCCAGGCCTAGAACAAGGGAAGAGAACGGGTTGGGTCTGCTTTCACCATTCCCAGGAGCCAGTGTGGTGTAGTGGTTAAGAGCGGTAGTCTCGTAATCTGGGGAACCGGGTTCACTTCCCCGCTCCTCCACCTGCAGCTGCTGGGTGACCTTGGACTAGTCACACTTCTCTGAAGTCTCTCAGCCCCACTCACCTCACAGAGTGTTTGTTGTGGGGGAGGAAGGGAAAGGAGAATGTGAGCCGCTTTGAGACTCCTTCGGGTAGTGATAAAGCGGAATATCAAATCCAAACTCTTCTTCTCTTCTTCCCACAGTCAACTGACTAGAGCCTCAGCCTCGGTGTATATAGGTTAGAGACGATCCTTCCTGGGTCTTAGCCTAATCCTGTGCCCATCACATCTGGGTGGGGATCCTTTTTTAATCTGAGAGCCACATCCCATCATGGGCACCACATGTCTATGGTGGGTGCAGGTCAGAGGCAAAGAGGGTGGAAATACAAGTAGATGGTATGTCAGCAACTGACATGACTCATATCTTTGCACAGTAGGCAACATCCCATCCACAAAGAAACCAGAGGCTTGCACACACCTCTGCATTGTCCACTGAGAGACATTCAGTTTAAGAATACATTTTTAAGGGACTCCTGGCTGAGTGGCTCCCTGAAGCAGCCGATCCTTCCAGCAGTCAGAGGCCCCCCTAAGGGGGCTTTCTAGCCTCTACTTGCTCTACCTGGTCAACTGTTCCAAGTCTCACACGTGCTCTTCTGTCCTGGGTTTCTTGCTGGTGTGGGGGAAGGGCCTTAGCTCAGTGGGTAGAGCACCTGTGTTGCATGCAGAGGTCTCATTCAATCCCCAGCATCTCCAGGTATCTAGCAACAACAATTTATTATTTATACCCCATCCATCTGGCTGAGTTTCCCCAGCCACTCTGGGCAGCTTCCAACAAAAGATTAAAAATACATTAAAACATCAGTCATTAAAAACTTCCCTAAACAGGTAGATCTGGGAATGTCCTGTGTCTGAAACCAATCCATGTACATAATAGAAGGAAGTGTCCTATGTTGCACACAGAATCAGAAGGATTGGGGGGGGGTGGCCCTGCTCTGCCAGTGCCACCCCAGTGCTGGAAAGGGCAGGGGCATATGCTCCACCTGTTGAGAGCTTACCCCTGTGGCTTCACTCTGCAGAGTCAGTGAAAGGCAGGAGCAATGGGGAGGATTCTTAGGGATTTATCTCTTCAGGTTGTCTCCCTCAATTTCAAGGACAGGAAAGGGGGCGGGGACAGAGATGCTTCCCATCAGTTCCTTTCCCAAGACTATTAGTGAAATGAAGGGAACTGTCAGTAAGGTGGGCAAGAACCAGGTTTTTCAAGGGGATGATAAATTGGGACCACTGCCATTGTCTCCTCCAAGCCTCAACTATTTCTCACAAAGGAAACTGTCCTTGGACCATCAAAAAGTTGCAGGAGAGGCAACTTCACTCATTCTGTTGGAGGCACAGGATACAATTCTTGTTTGGTAGCAGATGAAAAGCATATATATATATATATATATATATATATATATATATATATATATAAAGATATTTATTAAAATTTTGTATAATAGAACAAACATCACAATCCAAACAGAAGAATACAGCAAAAAACATAGATAGAATAAAAGAAAACAAAAAACAAAGAGAATCTGGTTTTTTGCTTATTATCTTTATAACCCTCTTTCCTCACTTCCTCGCATCTCCCTTTTCTGTGTTCCCCTTTACACAATCAAATTCAGCAATTCCTTACCCTCTTTCGAATCTTATTCAATAATAAACCTTTCAACCTATTATGTCTCCGATTTTTCCTTTCTTTTTAAAACCATTTTTGCATGTTCTTTATAACTTAATCCCTTGTGTCATTTTGTTTAAAATTAACATAATTTTAATCTGGTCTTTTCACCCTTTTCTTTTAAAACATTTTTGCATATTCCTTCTAACTATGTCGCTAATGCCATATTATCTTTATAGCCAACATCAATTTAGCATACAAACATTTTACAATGTTTTTGGAGATAGTCCTTAAACTTCTTCCAATCCTCTTCCACCGACTCTTCTCCCAGGTCTCGGATTCTGCCAGTCATTTCTGCCAATTCCATATAGTCTATCACTTGCATCTGCCATTCTTCCAAGGTGGGCAAATCTTGTGTCTTCCAGTACTTTGCGATGAGTATTCTTGCTGCTGTTGTTGCATACATAAAAAATGTTCTGTCCTTCTTTAGCACCAATTGGCCGACAATGCCCAGAAGAAAGGCCTCTGTTTTTTTTTTTTTTTAATAATATTTATTAAGAATTTCCAATATTATAAAAAAACAAAACATCCAAATTTATGATCTTATTTTCCGTAACATCTTTCCAGGACTTCCCCTCCCCTCCCTCTCTTGTATTCCAATTCTTACAAATAAATTCAGCAATTTATTATCCCAAATTTTAACCTTATTGTCATTAGCCCTATTTAAAAATATTTTCCCATCTCCTAAGATCGACCTATTCCCTTCCGCGCGTTCCCCCCTTTAATATACATAATAGATTAAAATATAATAAAATAAAACATAATTTTGATTTTACAGCCTTTGGATTCCAAATCCCTCCCCCTTTTCCTGGTTGCGTTTCCCGTATTGATCAACATCTGATGTCTTCCTGGAGTTCCCACATTTATTTAAGCTATAGTCCTTTACCAGTCTTCTTTAATTTTAAATGTCCAATCTTGGAAGGAGTCTATCTCAAAAAGGCCCATTTTTTCCATCCAGATTTTTATATACTTGGGAGTAAAACTCCAATTTTATTTCTTAAACCTTTCAAATCTGGATTTCCCAAATGTTCCCACTTCCAACTTTGTCCAATTCTTATTATTCTTGTTGTACTTGTTGGTCTCTCTCCTCTTTCTTTTCCTGTTTTCCTGCACAAATGTTCTAATTCCAAAAGCTTCTAAGTTCCGCTGCAGAGGCTCTGTTATTCAGGAACGAAACATAATGCCAAGTCCCTTCCATTTTCAATAGATAAGTCTATTGTCTACTTTAGTATGTAAACCTCTGTAGTCAAAATAATGTTCCATTTCTGCAGTTTCCCAGGAGATAAAAAGTTCTGTCAAATTCGATGTCAACAACTTGTAATATCCCTCGGCTCCTCTAGGTGGATTATAATAACTCAGTTCCCTTCCAGATCACGTCCACCAGTCAAAGTAACTTTATTATTCCTTATTTTAAACATTTTGTATCCAAATTGTAGCAAATATAACCGGCAAAGTCCTCGTAACATAGTTCTCATTATTGTTCTTCTGCTTTGACAGCTCTTTGACAGCTGTCAAAACCTCTCCTTGTCTTCTCCCGGCGCTCTCACTAAGACGCTCCCAGGTTCCGGGGGGGGGGGGGGTTGCTTTTTGAATAAATTCCACTTTTCTCCTCCAGCTCAATCTTATAATTTTCCATCGCGAAATTTCATAACTTTATCAAGATAAGGTTGCGCTCAATCTTAGATGTTAAGTCCTTTACTTTAGCTCCTCTACAACGGGGGGGGGGGCTGACTTCCTTTTTATACCTCCCCCGCTCGTTCCGAATTATTTAAAAAATTTCTCGCCTTTTTTAATCCAAGTTCCGATTACTCACGGGTTATGCTTTTAAGTCCAAATTTCCAATAGAAGAAGTCAGCGCTCTCCGTCGAATGGCATGCGGCTTCGCTCGGCAGGGGAAGCGGAGGACTCAAAGCACCACCCCCCCCGTCACCCGTTCCGCAGCCTTTAAAAAGGCTCCTTCGCGGGTCGGGGGGGGGCTCAAAAGGTGCCAGCCGAGTCACCATGTCCATGGGTTCTAGCGCCCATGGTTTTTAAGGGTCCCCGCGTCGCCGGCGCGGCAGGACCCAGCCCCTACCGAGCAGGCTCCCTCCGGAGCTCGGAGGGAGTCCGCCATTCGGCGATGGCGCCAACCCGGAAGTCCAGAAAGGCCTCTGGTTTCTTAAGGAAGGTATATTTAAATACCTTTTTCAGTTCATTATAGATCATTTCCCAGAAAGCCTTGATCTTTGGGCACGTCCACCAAAGGTGAAAGAATGTTCCCTCAGTTTCTTTACATTTCCAACATTTGTTGTCGGGCAAATGATATACTTTTGCAAGCTTGACTGGGGTCATGTACCACCTGTACATCATTTTCATAATATTTTCTTTTAAGGCATTGCATGCCGTAAATTTCAGACCGGTGGTCCATAACTGTTCCCAGTCAGCAAACATGATGTTATGACCAATATCTTGATCATAGCCCACTTGATCATAGCTGATTTGACCGTTTCATCCTGAGTGTTCCATTTTAACAGCAAGTTATACATTCTTGAAAGTACCTTAGTTTTAGGTTCTAACAATTCTGTTTCTAATTTCGATTTTTCCACCTGGAAGCCTATTTTTTTATCCAAATTAAAGGCCTCTCTAATTTGATAATAATGTAACCAATCTCGCACTTTATCTTTTAGTTTCTCAAAACTCTGCAATCTCAGTGTGTCTCCGTTTTGTTCTAGTATCTCCCAATATTTCGGCCACTTGGCCTCCATACTGAGTCTTTTCAGAGCCTTAGCTTCCATAGGTGATAACCACCTTGGGGTCTTGCTTTCCAATAAGTCTTTATATCTTATCCAGACATTAAACACAGCTTTCCTGACAATATGGTTTTTGAATGCTCTATGAGCTTTAACCTTGTCATATCACAGATATGCATGCCGCAGATGAAAAGCATATAATTCCAGAGATGACCTAAGGACTGTGCATCAGTCTGCTTCACAGAGTCTCAGACAGGTTTCCTAAAAATAGAAAAGTGAGTTTGCTGAAACTTGGCAGTGTAGAATCAACGTCTACAGGCATCTTTCAGTCTGAGCAATGAAGAGAGCAGGTTTCCATTACTCTCATGAGTGTCACAGAATTCTCTCTCTCTCTCTCTCTCTCTCTCTCTCTCGGGGGGGGGGGGGAGGATGACCCACAATCAACCTCAAACAGCAATGCAAAGTAGTGCTGATGGCAATATGGAAAAACATTGCAGCATTCATATGTGACTCCTACAGGTGCCGATTATTGAGCATTCAACATGATTTGCTGGTGAAAAAGCTTATGCATAGTTAGACTATGTCTGCACTTCATTAAACCTCCAGTCTAACTTCATGGGCAAGTCCTATGTCAATGCACATTCATCATAATGTTCTTGCAAGGTGTTTATATATCTTGTCATTCATCATTCATCCATTCTGAACTTTCTAATGCATTTCCCCATCACTTTCCTAACAGCAAAAAGGCCAACAGAGCAATATAATGTGCTTTAATGATGCCAACCTATACTTTGGGCATGTCCTTGAATCCCTCCCACAAAGCAAAAGGCAACCCAAGAGGCAGCCCTGACCTTCATTGAATAACTTTGAAGCAATGGAGAGAAGAAGCCTCTCTCAGAGCCCAAGGCTGACACAAGGGGCTTAAAGCCCTCTGGCAACAGCCTCACAACACAAATTGGCATAGAATATAATTTACGTGTATAGATATGTGCGTTAAACATAACAGAAAAGATAAATGTATTTACAGTACTAGGAGATTTTAAAAAATAAAGTTCTTATGAGAAAGGGGAGAAAGGGTGATGCTGGGCCATCCTGGACCATGCAGTATATTTGACCCCAAACTTCAGACTGCCCAGGAGTTGGGAAGTCTCAGAATTATTTGTATCTGCAGCTGCTATGCAGCCTTTGCCAACCTGGTGCCCTCCAGACACTTTGGCTGGGGCTGATGGGACTTCTGGAGAGAAACAGGTTGCCAAAGGCTACACTGATTGCCTGTCCTCCTCTTCCCAGTCAGGCTTCTCACCCTTTTTCTGCTGGTCCTATAACTCCTGAGCCCATTAAACTTCATGGAACTCCCAGAAGTTCATTTCTAGCCCTCCCCCCAAATTCTTTTGCAGAAGGAGCTCAGAGGATAACCTGGTTTGCTCCCTGGGCTCATGTGGCTTTTATGGCTTGCTTTCTGCAGATGTGATGTTCCCTCGATGTTTATTCTAGAACATCACTTTGGCATCCAGGATTTTTTGCTGCACTTTCCAACCTGGAGATTAACTAGGAAGCAAAACCTATTACAGAGCTGGCAAAGTGCCAGTCCTTAAAATGGGTGGGGTATGCAAGGAAGCAAGGCTTATATATATAGCAAAGAGCAAAGCAGGGAGGTAATGCACAATGTGCCTGAGGGCTCCGTGAAGGAGAGAAATATTGTGTATTTCCCTACAAGACTGTTGTTGGTGATGCATGCTGGGGGTGCTGGTTATTGTAAGCGGGGGGGGGGCATTCCTTGCAACCTGGTGTTCCTAATGCAACATTGACCATTTCCATATATGAGTAAATAACACCATTCACTTACATGGGAGAAAATAAGGGCCTTTGGTTGGGATGCTAGCCTGACTCTCTGCCTCATGGTTACTAACTTAACAACAACACACATGTAATTTTATTTCCTGAAGCAGGGTGGTGGTGGAAGGGAGAACAGCACCACACAATACAATACAAATTAAGTGATAAAGAGAAATGAAGAAATAAGTATAGGAACAATAAGGGAATCCTCCCCGAAAACAGTCTTCAGTGTATCGGGGAAGGGCTTGTGGGATAGATAAAGCATCAGGAGGAGAGAGGATCACTAACTATTGGAAGAGTTTGGCTATGTATGCCGTGGAGGCTGCTCCACTAAGACTACATACATTTATATATTGATTTATATTTACACACACACACACACACTTTCAAGGGTTTCTGCCTGTCTTTCCCTCCCTTGCAAAGGCATCTTCATATCAAGGCTAGGAGTGCAAATAAAGGCTTGCATGTATTCAGTGGTGGTTATAATGCTATCGATTCAACACATCCATTGCATTCATTCTGTAACTTAATCAACCCCCCCCCCCCCCCAAGGACTGTCTCCTTCGGATGGAGCAGAAGTGCTGTCATCATCTTAAAAGGCTGAAATAATTTACAGTCCAAGGAGTCACTGGGTCTTACTTTTTGCATCCTGGGGATAAAAGGGCTCTTTGTCTTATTGAAATGATATCTTTTGGGGCTCTCAGTACAGCAATGATCCCTGTGGATGCTATTAGCCCGAAACAGCACTGTACTCTCTGCTCCTTAACCATAATAGATGAGAGGAAAGGCTGGCTTCCCAGGGTACCAAGTGGGTGATAACCATCCAAGAGCAGGTCTACTAATGAGCTGGCCAATCAGACATCAGCAAGAGCATCACTCTGGAACAAGAACAATAACCTCTGTAAGCCCAGAGAAGAGAGATTGGAGCCCACTAAAATGGCAGAGAGCAAATTGTTCCTCATGTAGCCAAGAGCAGTTCTCTCTCTTTCTCTCCTTTCTGAGAGGGACTAGTCCAGGCACAATATTCATTTGTCTCCAGCTTTTGTTTTTGTTCTTAAACACCTGCTTTTCTCAAACTCAATCCACCTTGGAACTAGCAAGGAAGCTTAATGCAAACAAGCTATTTCAGGTGCAAGTGGAAAACTTCTAATGTCTTCAGCTCTGTGTAGGGCTCTGGGGCCACATTCACACCATGTGTTTAAAGTGCTAGGATGCCACTTGCAATAGTCACAGCTTCCCCAGTGCAGTCTGGGAGCTGTGGCTTACTAAAGAGGTGAGACAAACCCCTCCCCCTCCCCCTCACAGAACTACAGTTCTCAAAATTCCCTGTGGAAAGGGATTCACTGTTACCCCTCTGGGAACTGTAGCTCTGAAGCACTGCAGTTCTTAGCTACAAGTTCTCCTTATGGCCATCTGGGGTGGAAAGGTTCCAGGAGAGGAGAAGGATCTCTCAGCCGCATGGACAAGAGGGACCCTGCACACTCTGCCTTCCCTCTTCTGATGCAAGGCACTCCTCTCAGCACCACCAGATTACCATTGCATATGGGGGACAGCAGGGACAGCCGGGTGGCCCCTCCCACAGACCCCCCACCCTGGAGAGCCTGTTCAACTCAAAAGGTCTCACACATGATCTAGAACTCTACTCTTCCTGGGCTCTTCAGCACACAGAAAGAGTATTCCAGTGTCAGGCTACAGAGATGGGGGCATGTGGTGGGGGGAGCAGGAGACAGTGGGCAATATTTGCATGAGGAGAATAAGAGCGCACTAGGCCACTGCTTTGACACTAGGACATCCAATGAAGCTGAATGTTGGAAGATTCAGGGCAAACAAGAGAAAGTCCGTCTTCATGCCGCACAGAATTACTCTATGGAACTCACTCCGGCAGGATGGCTTTAGAAGAGGATTAGATACGTTCACAGAGGATAAAGCTGCCAATGGCTACTAGCCATGATGACTATGCTCTGCATCCATGGCTGGAAGCAGTTGCACTTCTGAAGACCGGTTGCTGAAGCCACAGGATGGGAGAGGGCTCTGGGGCCCAGGGCAGCTTGCAGCTTTCCCTCTGGGCATCTGCTTGGTCTTCCTGTAAGAGCAGGAAGCTGGATTAGATGGGTCTTTGGCCTGATTCAGCAGACTCTGCTTAGGTTCTTAGCAGGACTTAGTTTTGATTGCATTCATCTTAGTTTGTTTCTGTTTACAGATGATTTTTTAAATTGTTACTCAAATCTCTGTTGTTAACCCTGAGTAAGTGTCAAGAAAACCCACACTTAAAACAGCTTTATACCACCCCCAAGTTCCTAAACCTACACACAGTGCTGTAAGCACAGCAAATATGCTACTGACACAAGATACACGACCTAACTATCATCAGTAGCTTCACGTCTGCCGCACCAGTAATATATTCATATTGTCTATGAGATCATACTTGGGCAATATCCCAGCGTGATTTATCCTAATGAAGTAAACATGGCATACTAAATTCACCAGCGTTTGGAGGTGAAACCTCCCCAAATACTACCAGTTTTGAGGACATCCATCCTGAAAACTGACAGCACTTTTAGAAAAGGCCAATAATAATAATGGTTATTATGGGACAATGAATAAATTGTTCACTGTTCCCCAATGAAATAATTATTCTAATGTATTTGATGACAAATGCACATTGTTAACGAGCAACTCATTAACCACAACAATCTATCCAGTTCAGCTGAAATTACGGCCTAAGTTAATGGTTGAGAGCATACATTTCATATAAAGAATCCTCCACAATATCTTTGCATCCTAACAAAAGCTGTAGTCCTCTCATTAATTGCACACCGATTAGCTATGGGGGGAGGGGGAAGAGAAAATATTTTAATTATAGACCAGGAGAGAAAAGTAGGAGAAGGCAGAAAACGAGACCCTTTTCCTAATAAAATCCATGTCCCTTACCATAATAGCTTCACTTCATACATGAATAAATGCTGAAGAATAGGCATCTTGCTTATAAATTGGTGCTGTGCTGAATCACCATAGAAAAATCCTGGTACAAAGCTTGCAAGGGCTAAACCAGGAGTAGAGAAATTCAATCCTGGGGTGCATGGGTGTAGCTGGGGGGGGGCAGGGGAGCAGCTGCCCCCCATAATCAATAAAAATTAATACAAAACAATACAAATCTGAGGTTCTGCCCCACCCCCTAACCAAAGCTAGTTAACTTCACTGATGCTGTGTGGATTTTTGCTTACCTGCTCCTGACATCCACTTGTGGAATGCCCTCTCTAGTGTTGTTTCATTTTGGGACTTTCCTATGGCTGTTACTGCAATCACCTTGAGACCCCCAAGGGAACCCTCAGAGGAGGAAGGCTCAGAGCCAGGGGATTGTGGTGAGACACTGAGGAGAGGTCAGAGGGAGATGATTGGGAGGATGTGTTGGATGCTGAAGGGGCAACATGATTTAGTGAGCAGGAAGAGCCGGTGACAGGGAGCAGGTCAGACTCCAAGGCTGAAGCAGAGGGTGCTGAAGAATCCTGGGAGTCTCCCTCTCCTGCTGTGACAAGCTCCCTCCCCAGCTCCAAGAACGCACAGAGAAATGAGGAGGGCAGAACAGAGACCAGAGGTGCACAGACACAACTTGAGACTGCTTGGGAAACATCCAGGAGAGGAGGAGCCCTAGAGAAGGTGGAGGCAGAGACCTTCAGTCCTGACAACTGCTCCTTATGGGCAAGACCTGCAGGGAAGGGTTGCTGAGTTGTATGTTGTTTCCTTGAATAAAGAGTTAACTTTACTGATAATGGAGCCCTGCGCCTTTTGTCCTGACCTGCGTCTAATTCCAACCCTGACACCCAGCCTATACCAAAAATGGTCAACATCTTCCACTCATTCCAGTTTTCCTGCCTTTCATTGTATGGGCCTTTCCCTTCCCTTTTCTCTCTCCTAATGTCCATAAACACCCAGAGGGCACCAAAAGGCTGCTGTAACCATTGGACAACATTCTCTCTGGTATTGTCATTATCACTGGAAGACAAGAATTTTGAGGTCACTAATTGTTCCTTGTGGCCAGAGACATATGTCTAAGTGATGGACCAGAGCCTGTTGTTCAACCTCAGTTTCTCATCTGAGAAACAGCCAATTAATAACCTACCTAATAAGGTTGTCACAAGGATGAGAATGAAAAGCTACCTGTATTGAAATGTGAAGACGAAAGGGTTCTGTGGCTTGGAAATCTGAATGAAAATTAATATTCTGCTATTGAATTGTGAAATGTGCTGTACACACACACACACACACACACACACACACAAATGATCCAGTCCACTTAATTTTAATTAATCAGATTGGGGTTTTTACTCTATTTAGAGCATTACCCAATCCAGGCCTCTGTTAATTTGATGGCAAAACTGGGAAGGTGCCAAGAACATGTCTTGGAAAGTGTCTGTCTTGCAAAAAAATAGACCTCCAGCCATGACCTCGCAAGCAATTGCATCATCCACATGTCCAAAAGCTACTTCTGTTCATCAAGATGTGGAATCGCCCGGGCGACAGCAACCAGCACTATGCCACTGTCTTCATTGTATAGTACAACTTTTGGCACTTAATGAATTCTTTTTCTTCAGGCCAGTTTACCCAGATATGCAAAATTGGCATTTTTTGTTTGTTGATTTATTTTATAATGTGCATTTTTAACAGCTAATGTTATTTATTTTTTAATTATTTTACTTTAACGTGTTTTTCAGTCAGGCTTTCATCAATACTTTAAATAGGTGGCTAATTTTCTGTACACTGCATAGAGCTTCTTATGATCAGGGCTTTTTTCCAGCCAGAACTCACTGAAACTGAGTTCCGCCACCTATTTGGTGTGTTTTGTCACCTCTTTGCAGTGTACCACCAGTGTAGTGGAGGTTTTGGGCTTCATGCTGCTCATGGCCTCGTGTTGGAGGCCGTGGGGTGTGTTGTAATGCAGAGAAGTGTCCCACCCCAAAAGCGCCCCCCCCAAAAGTTCAACAATTTATGATTAAGTGGAAAACAAGCACCTCACGCTGAATGTGAGTGACTGGCTCAAGGTCTCTCCGTGAGCACGATGCCTGAGCAGGAGAACTGATCCCTCATCTCCCAGACCCTCCAGCCACTACACCACACTGCCTCTCTATCCCAGCTCCCCCTCCCCCCGCCACCATGGGGTTTCTCCAGGAGAACCACCAAGAGGATTAGCAGGAGAAGCCAATGGTGGACTGGTTGTCTGTTTCCAGAACGACAATTTATGGGTAAAAACATTTAACTTTGATGAATGCCTTAGAAGTAAATTTTAGGCTTCTCTGTCCTGAGACCACAGAGATAAACTGAGTGATTCTTTCAGTGTTCTGTCTTGGGCCCGGTCTTATTCAACATCTTTATCAACGACTTGGATGATGGACTCAAGGGCATCCTGATCAAATTTGCAGATGACACCAAACTGGGAGGGGTGGCTAACACCCCAGAGGACAGGATCACACTTCAAAATGACCTTGACAGATTAGAGAACTGGGCCAAAACAAACAAGATGAATTTTAACAGGAGTGCCAAGGAGTGTGGTGGAGTCTCCTTCTTTGGAGGTCTTTAAGCAGAGGCTTGACAACCATATGTCAGGAGTGCTCTGATGGTGTTTCCTGCTTGGCAGGGGGTTGGACTCGATGGCCCTTGTGGTCTCTTCCAACTCTATGATTCTATGATTCTATTCTAAGAGCAGACTTTCTCTGTCAGAAGACAGCAGAAGGTGGAACATCCAGTGCCTACTGAGAAACTGCTAAAGCGGAAAACAAGGAAGAACAGCAGGCACATTTCAGGGAACACCACCCATCCCCTCGACCTTGAACCAACTCCAAGAAGAACAGCTGGATCTCCACCTGATTCATGCTGTGTCATCTGGGGCTTTTCTGTCTGAAGAAAGCATGGATCTCTGCCTTTGCTTCCTTTTGCTCCAGGCAGGGAAATGTAGCAATCTGGAGGTGACGGAAGATGGCACAGAGTTTCCAGCATCACACAGCAAACTGAGAAGCATCTTCAACAAGGAGAAGAAAATAGGGGGAGCTAAGAGCAAAGGTTGCATGAAAACTCACAGCACATGATGCCAAATGCGTCACTGGCAAGCAAACCACAAGGATTTGTTTGATTAATAGTTATGGGGGTGGGGGTGGGTAGTGGATTCATTGAAAAAAATCTGGTAAACTTATTATAACCACCCTGCTGATCTCCCTCAGTGACAGAGCAGTGCCTCATGGCGAACACAGAAGTAGAATTCGCTACTCTATGTGGAATGGGTGAATGCTGGGCCATTTTGTCCTTTGCCTCAGGCAGCACAATGCCTGGGGTCAGTCTTGCAGCTTCTGAAGGGTTAAACTTTCCTCCCCACTACAGTCCTGGTGGAAAGTGAGTTAAGAATAGGGGACACTCAATATCATTTTCTCAGAGTGGTCAGCCACATGTCTCTGCAAAGCCCACAAACACAACGTGAGTGCAACGGGATTCTATGGAATAATAAAATATTGTTATAAATTTGGGATGGGGGCTCCCTAAACCCTAGAAATCAATAAATGGTAGGATTTTGATTATTTGGGATGTGAAGGGAGAAATACAAGCTGCAGAGGAATCCCTGGGCTAGCTTAAGGCCATTTACCTGGCCAAGTGAGGGCCATTCAGAAACAGCACAAGGCCACTGAGAGCCACTGGCAGTGCAAGAGAACTGTCCTTCCCCTTTGCCCTGAGGTGTGAGAGAGACTGGGGGTTTGGCAGGAACAGGGAGTTTTTAGCAGGGTGTTCTGGGAAGAAGGAAGAATGGGACAACAACAACAACAACAACAACAACAACATATTTATACCCCGCTCAGCTGGCTGGGTTTCCCCAGACACTCTGGATGGCTTCCAACAGAATATTAATAATAAAAAAGCAACATCAAACATTAAAAACTTCCCTAAACAGGGCTGCCTTCAGATGTCTTCTTAAAGATAGTTGTTTATTTCCTTGACATCCGGTGGGAGGGCATCCCACAGGGTGGGTGCCACTACCGAGAAGGCACTCTGCCTGGTTCCCTGTAACCTCACTTCTTGCAGTGAGGGAACCGCCAGAAGGCCCTCGGTGCTGGACGCTCAGCTGAGCGATGGGGGTGGAGATGCTCCTTCAGGGATACTGGGCCGAGGCCGTTTAGGGCTTTACAGGTCAGCACCAACACTTTGAATTGTGCTTGGAAATGTACTGGGAGCCAAGGTAGGCCTTTCAGGACCAGTGTTATGTGGTCTCAGCGGCCATTCCCAATCACCAGTCTAGCTGCCACATTCTGGATTAGTTGTAGTTTCTGGGTCACCTTCAAAGGTAGCTCTACGTAGAGCGCATTGCAGTAATCCAAGTGAGAGATAACTAGAGCATGCACCACTCTGGCGAGACAATCTGCTGGCAGGTAGGGTCTCATCCTGCGTACCAGATGGAGCTGGTAGACAGCTGGCCTGGACACACAATTGACCTGCACCTCCATGGACAGCTGAGAGTTCAAAATGACCCCCAGGCTGCACACCTGGTCCTTCATAGATGCCCCATTCAGGACCAGGGAATCCTCCAAACCTGCTCGTCCCCTGTCCCCCAAAACAGTACTCCTGTCTTGTCAGGATTCAACCTCAATCTTTTAGCCGCGATCCATCCTCCAACCGCCTCCAGGCACCCACACAGGACCTTCACCGCCTTCACTGGTTCTGATTTGAAAGAGAGGTAGAGCTGGGTATCATCCGCAAACCCCCTGATGATCTCTCCCAGCGGCTTCATATAGATGTTTAAAAGTTTGGGGGAGAGGACGGAACCCTGAGGGATCCATCTGTCATGGATTCTACTCAATACTGCTCCAGAGCAGAACTCCAACGTATAGTTAGCAGAGTAAAAACTTAAACACGTTGTGGGATTCTCAAACAATAGACCAGAGGCAATTGTATTTCATTTAGCAGAGCTTTACTGCTACTGAAGGCAAATGAGCATAATGGTCACAAATGCAATACATTCAGGATTGGCCCTGTCTGTAAGAAGTCCAGTTGCAACAGACTTAAACTTATAAGAACTTATAACAAGACTAAAACTTAACGATATATACAGAACACCACACCAGAAGGAAAGAGAGACAGAAAGAGAGTGTGAAACCCAGGCTCCTTCTGGCCTCACTATTATAGTCAGCATGACCTTGACAGAAAGAGATAATGGGACCAGTTTTGTCGTGCAGCGGTAAATTAATCAACGCAGAGTCTTCTTCATAAACAGAATAAAACTTTTACATGGGAAAATAAAGTTGTTCATAAACAGCATAGTTAAAGAGCATACACAGAGTGCTCATAGTAGCTATCTGACTCTTCACAGAGGCACAGTCTTAGTGATTTACTAGAGTCCTGGAGCTACTCTGTCTGCAACAACACAACACACACACTGGCTGACACGCTAACACACACACGCTCAGAGTCACTGAGGCCCACAGAGAGGCTGGCTATTTTTATAGGGAGAATGAAACTGGTATTGTCATAATGAGGCTATTATTGGATTGTAACTGAAAACTAATAAAATTGTGATCATGGTATCTCCCCTGCCAGGTAAGTAGAGAAGACATAAGGTTCACCTGCATGTTATAATTTGAGAGAAAATGTAATGAAAATGCTGTACTAATAGTATCTGACCCCGGCCAAACTGGCCAAGATCTACAAGAAAAGCTCTGACATTTGCTGGAGATGCAAAAAAGGGGTTGGTGCCTTTATGCACATGTGGTAGGACTGTGTGAAGATAAGAGAATTTTGGGATATAATATACAATGAACTCAAAAAGATCTTTAAATTCTCGTTTCCAAAAAACCTGAAGCTTCTTTGTTAGGCCAGGGGTCAGCAAACCTTTTCAGCAGAGGGCTGGTTCACTGTCCCTCAGACCTTGTGGGGGGCTGGACTATACTCGGGGGGGGGGGGCGGGATGAATGGTAGAGGCGAAGGAGGGACGGCGGCTCCAGAGAAGCGGCACCGGGAGGGGGGGGTGTGACTGGACTTTGGCGCTGGGTAAGCACAGGTGCCTTCTTGCAAAAAGGGAGGCAGACTCCCAAGTCCCCGAGAGACCCCTTTGACCATATCCACTCCTGACCTTTACACACTCAGAAAAAGGAAGGAAAAAACTAGGGCCGTGGGAGGAGTAAGAAGTGCACGTGTCATCTCACAGACGAGGACTTCTTTAAAGCTGCTGCAACATGGAACTGCACAGCTCCTTCTGCAAAAAGTAGATGAGGGTGAGAGAGGGGCCAGGTGAAGATTGAGGGACAGGTGGGAAGGTGCTTTTAAAAAAGCCCCAGGAGAGAGATCCCCACCCCCTCCTGCTTGCACGCAAGTAGGAGTTGGGATCGGGGCTGCTCCGACAGGCAGCGTGAAGCCTCCCTTCCCAGCTGAGGGATCCCAACCTGAGAAGCCACATGCGGACCCCTTTCGGAGGAGAGAGAGAGACAGCAACGGCTAGCGTGGCGCTAGGGAGGAAAGGGTCTTGGGCTCCTTTGGCGCCCGCCTGCCGCAGCCCCTCCCAGGAAAGGCCCTCCCCGCCCTGAGAGGCTGCATCGCCACCTGGAGCCGCCTGAGCCGCAACCATCGTGCCCCCCGCTGCTCGTTCCCTCTGCAGTGCCAGCGGCCGGAGTTAGAACCTTGGTGGGCCTGATCCCGCCCTGGGGCTGTAGTTTGCCAACCCCAGTTAGGCATTATGTCCATTGATACACAAAAAAATCACAGAACCCTCTTCATGTACGCAACCACAGCGGCGAGGATTTTAATAGCAAAAAACTGGAAAGGTGATGTAATCCCCACAAAAACTGATTGACAAGCAAAGATGATAGAATATTCAGAACCTGCAAGGATGACTGGGAGAATAAGAGGAAATTCTAACTAGAAATTTAGTAAAGATTGGACAATGTTTAAAGAATATCTTAAGAAGTACTGTAATAACACAAATCTCCTGACAGATTTGGATTGAATATTGAAGTTTAAGGAAACTATAAAGTAAATCCCCCCTGATAATTAACTGAAAAGAATTATAAAAATGAAGTGCATATAGACTAGTAAGGTATAAAAAGCACAATGAGGTGAATTGGAAGTTAAAGGGTATGTAATGTCAAATGAGGTGGTGTTAGTCAGTGAGTATGGTCTGTTTATGTTGTTTTTTGTTGTGTTTATGTTCTATGTAAATTGTTTTGTAATAAAAAATGTATAAAAAAGAAAACTAATGAAAATTATTTGTTTTTTAAAACACACCCTTAATATGTCAGTCAAAAGCCACAGTTCCACAACGCAACAGGTACTGCTGCATGAAAGGAACATCAGACAACAGGACAGGGACAGAGGTCCTGGCATTACAATCAGGAAAACCACGGCAATATTCCCCACAGCCAAAGGCCCCTAGCTTGGGCGGCTGGTCCACTCACCTGCAGAAGGCCTGCTCCGATTGTCAGTGGCTCTCCATCACCTGCAGCCTGGTCTCAGCAGCTGCTTCTGGAAACTGAACCAGGGACCTTCTGAGTGCAGGGCAGGTACTGCACCACCTAAAGGAGGACGCTGCCCTGTGCTCTGTGGTTCCTCCCTGCAACCCCCCCTGACTGTTTTCTGACCCCTTTTGATTTACAAGTTCTGCAAACTTCTCACCCAGAGCTGCCAAGAAGCATTTCTTCTCCCCTAGGACAGCTCTTGGGGCAGCCACCACTTCTCTGCAAGCTCTTTCAGATGAGCTGCAGCAAATCGAGACCTTCCCAGCCAGGGAGACCGCACAGATGGTAACAGGAGTGGGACATTAGTCAGCTCCCAAAAAATGGGGTGGGAGACAGAAGCAATGTTTTCTCCAACTCAAAATGTACACAGTATTCTTTGTATTATTCTTTTAACTAAAATTAATCACAGATAACACGTGCAAAATTCTTGGAGGGGTTTGTGTCCAGGGAGAGGATTTTTTTTTATTAACCTGCCTCATCTGGAGCAGTAAGTGGTGTGGAGAAGTGCACGGCTCCAGTGTCCCCTTGTGGATCTAGCTTGTTAAATGCAGTTACAGATAATCACCAATCTGCCAATCACCCATTCCCACCACCCTTCTGAGTAATACCCCTCCCCACCTTCTCACTATATAGAAGGGTCTGGAAACTTCTGTTTCAGTGTATCTGAAGAAGTGTGCATGCACACGAAAGCTCATACCAAGAACTGACTTAGTTGGTCTTTAAGGTGCTACTGGAAGGAATTTGTTTTGTTTTGTTAAATGCACACAGTGATCTGTGTGCAAAATGCAGACACATCTGTGTGGCAGGCTGGTCCATCGGGGGGAAAGGTCTGCCCTCTACCTGGTTCAAATTAACCACTCAAATTACTAATTTTCTCACTCCTTGTACAAGCTCATGCTCCCTTGCTGATGGGGAAGCTGTTTCCTGGGAAAGCAAGTGGCTGTGCTGGGGCTCCAGTGTCAGACTTGGACCTGGGAGAAAGCAGGTTTCAAATCCCCACTCCGTCTTGGACAGTCACCCCAGTCACTGTCTCTCTGTCAGCCTCATCTACGGCACAGGGTTGTAAGGGAGATATGGGGAGGGAGAGGATAATTGTGAGCCACTTGGAGGAAAAGAAAGATACAAATGTAACCATGAAAAAGGAATATTTATTTATTTTATGTCGTGCCCTTCCTTGCAAAGGAGCTAGGTCAGCAAACAATGTGATAAAATATTTTTTAATTTTATTTTTTTTAACAAACAATTCCAGTCCAGGTGCAGACTGGGAAAGATCCCAACTTAAAACATTTAGAAGGAGAGGAAGTTTTTCAGCAGGTGCCAAAAAGACAACAGATGTGGCCTAATTCAAGGGGAGATTTCTTAGACTAGGCGCCACAACACTAAATATCAGGAAATCCACTCAGCACAATCCAGATAAGGCGGTGTCTGCAAGAGGCCTCACCTGCACAGCACAGGTGAAGATGATTTTTTAGGCATCCTGGTCCCCTGGCTCTACAGGGCTTTATTCCCCAAAGGTAAAAAAGGTAAAGGTAAAGGACCCCTGGATGGTTAAGTCCAGTCAAAGGCGACTATGGGGTACAGCGCTCATCTTGCGCTTTCAGGCCGAGGGAGCTGACATTTGTCCGCAGACAGCTTTCCAGGTCACGTGGCCAGCAGGACTAAACTGCTTCTCGTGCAATGAAACACTGTGATGAGTGCCAGAGCGCACGGAAATGCCATTTACCTTCCCGGCACAGCAGTACCTATTTATCTACTTGCACTGGCATAAAAAGTGCATCGTATACATGGATCAGAACACAACACAGCTAACGAAACATGGTAGGAGATACTTTAGGATAAACTGTCAAGACATAATGAGGTATGAAAATGGCTCTTAGGACCTATGGTGACGTAATTTCATGGCGTCACTCAAAAATCTCCACAACATCATTCCTACAATTGTTCAGCAGATAAGAAACACTGGAAGAGTCAGTGTGATAAATCCCCACCTTCAACAAGCGGGTCAAATACTTATATATTTTTGCATAAAATGGGCAATAAAACAGTATCTTTCAGAGGACGGGCAGTATTTTTCAGAGGATGGGATTTTCAAAACTCTACCTTGCAAAACTGCAGACGGTAAGATGTTAAATCTTGCGAGGGAAAGAGATCTGTGTAGGTGGGGATTGTAAAGCTGGTGTAAATAGGGAGTGTCCTGGCCAAACAAGGGTGGAATTCCCAACCCCAACGGGGAACAGGTTTTAGTGGCTGCACTGCAAAAGATTTGGAATTCAGTTTCTAGGGTTCTGCACTTCATTGTCTGGAATGCTTCCAATTGTGGGAGCATCTTCATCTTGGCGTTACTCCGACAGGCAGCAGTCACTTCTGGGGCTGAGCCGCTTGGCGTTACTCTGTTGTCTGCAGAGCAGCGGCTGTAGGTGACACCCGGTACTGGAGGAGGGCGACACCCGGTACTGATGCTGCAGTGACGGTGGCGGCAGAGGGACCCAGCGGTGCAGTGCGGCAGCGACATCGCTTGCCTGCTTGGCATGACTCAGTTAGGGATTCCGCAGCAGCAAAATCCAGAAGCCGAGAAGGGGGTTATTGATGCGGTGGCCCCCTTCTGGCTGGGTCCCTCTGCCGCCACCGCTGCAGCATCAGCCACCCCCTCCTCCGGTACTGGGTGTCGCCAGTGGTTGGCACAGCTGGTGCTGAGTAAAGGAAGCCCAGGTCCGGTGGCAAGCGAGCAGCCAATGGAAGTGTGGCACTCAAAACGGAAGTGCACCCCCCGAATGGAATATATTCGGGTTCCCAAAAACGTTCGAAAACCAGAACACTCATTTCTGGTTTTGAAGCGTTTGGGTTCCAAATAGTTCGTGAACTAAGCTGTTCGAAAACCGAGGTACCACTGTATAGGGTGTGCCAAACTCCCCGGAGGAAAGGTGGGGTCATCTTCATCTGCTTTTCCTTTGCTCAGGATCACTGCCTCTCACCCATCTTGCCACCATCTCTCCCCTCCCCTCTCGGTCCCTTGTGGTTGCCTAGAGACCACAATAGCTGAGAGATGTTTGAAAAGGTCAGACACACACTGCATTAAGGGGGGGGGGAGCCCACACAGCAGGAGAACAAATACATACAAAAGGCAGCTATAACCTTTTGACACAAATAAGCACAGATCAGGTAAAGGCTGGAAGGAGTTTGTTTTGTTAGCAATGTTGAAGGGGGTGGAAATAAAAAAGGCACAAGAATTATACCAGCTTCCGTAGGCTCTTCAGCATATAAATCTTGACCTTTTCCATTAGAGGCAGAGATGTGTGCTCTGATATATGATCACAGTCCCTCCCCTAGTGGCTGTAAGGCTGGATAACTGCAGATGACGATCACTGCAAATGCGTGGTAGCAACATTCAGAAGGGAGCTGAATCAGCTAGCAGCTTATCATGCACCAGGAGGCAAAAATAACTTGTGTACCTTGTTTAGCTTCTCTCCCTGCTTAGAAGCCCTAGATGGCCAAGGAAGGTTGCAAGAGCCTTGCTTTGTCTCTGTGCAGGATGAAAGAAGTTAAAATATTCAGCCACTCAGCATGCTCCCTTCTAACAGAATGGTACCAGATGTACCTCCAGCCTAACCTACCTCACAGGACAATTGTGAGGATGAGTAGAGCCACATCTGCCCCTCAAGCTCCTTGGAGGGAAGGTGGAATATAAATGTAATAAATAAAGACTAAGAGTTGTCAGCCAATTAAATTCTACTCAGAAGGGGTGCTAACTTGAATGAAATATTGTGGGGGCCAGGTAAGCCCCACCCCACATAATCACACACACCATTTGAATGACAATGCCCATCAAGTTTGCAGGCGCACAGCCCCCTCAAATATTTTATTGCATAGAATCATAGAGTTGGAAGAGACCACAAGGGCCATCGAGTCCAACCCCCTGCCAAGCAGGAAACACCATCAGAGCACTCCTGACATATGGTTGTCAAGCCTCTGCTTAAAGACCTCCAAAGAAGGAGACTCCACCACACTCCTTGGCAGCAAATTCCACTGTCAAACAGCTCTTACTGTCAGGAAGTTCTTCCTAATGTTTAGGTGGAATCTTCTTTCTTGTAGTTTGGATCCATTGCTCCGTGTCCGCTTGCAGGGGCTGAAGCCCCCATGGCCCCTAGAAGTTGGCACCTAGGCTACTCATTATAGACCCCTTGAAATTAACGGGCCCAAGTTACTCATGTCTATTCCTTCCAGAGGCTCAACTTTTGATAGGCCTAATACAGGCTTAGGCAAACTTGGCCCTCCAGATGTGTTTGGACTGCAACTCCCATGATCCCTAGTTAACAGGACCAGTGGTCAGGGATGATGGGAGTTGTAGTCCCAAAACATATGGAGAGCAGAGCCGAGTTTGCCTATGTCTGGCCTAATGCTTAACCAAACCTTTACAGATTGGTGATAGCTTCGGGTTTCATGGGTTGGAGTCTTCTGCCATCAATTTTAAGGTGCTAGAGGAGACTCTTTTTTTTGATATAACGTATTTCGTTGTAACTTATAACTGGGGTTTATATGCAACTTATAACTAAAGAGGATGATGTGTGGAAAGCCTAACTTATTTTTTTCTTTTACATGCAAACAGGTTTTGGAGTCGATATGTGAGGCACAGTCTGCCAGACTCTCCCAATAACATCTTTTCTGGTGTCCATGTACAGGACACCATGCTCCACAGAACACGATCCATGAAAGTGAGATTTCCAGTCAACCACCGGCGCATGCAGCTTGACTAAACAAGTAGCATATTCCCTGAAATTTGACAAATTAGTGCATAATTAACATTAAATTATGAAGAAACGGAGGAAATGAGGAAGTAAGCTGCTTGCTACACGTTGCAGTCTTGCACACTTGGTCTCCTTGAAATGCCTTTGGCTTTAGTCCCACAAAAGCATCTGCCATAGCTGACTGACCGCTGCCAGTCAGTGCAATGACATCGATCTAAATGGACCAAGAAACTGACTCTGCAGAATTTCACTGGTTCATTTCACTGGCCCATTAGACCACTGGTCCATTTAACTCAATATTCTCTAAACTGACTGGCAGCACCTCTTCAAATTCTACAAGCGCCTGTTCTTCAGGTTCCCTACTTGAAATATCTGGCATCTTAGGTAGCCAGTCTAGCAGAGAAAGTTGCCTTATACCTAGCTTAGTGAGGAAAAGGGACAATAATGGAGGGGGGGCATACAAAAGGCTGATAGAATTATTAATGGTATGGGAACAGTTCTTACTTCCTGTCATTGCAGGACTTATGCTCACTACATAAACCAGAGGGATCCTGCATGCAGCCTTTTTTGTCAGATCGTGGCAACTTTTGACACCCACCTGCAGCCTTCCCAAAGCCATGTCAGGAGGTGCTGGGCTTTGGGAAGAAGAAGAAGAAGAAGAAGAAGAAGAAGAAGAAGAAGAAGAAGAAGAAGAAGGGGAGGAGGAGTTTGGATTTGATATCCGCTTTATCACTACCCGAGTCTCCAAGCGGTTGACATTCTCCTTTCCCTTCCTCCCCCACAACAAACACTCTGTGAGGTGAGTGAGGCTGAGAGACTTCAGAGAAGTGTGACTGGCCCAAGGTCACCTAGCAGCTGCAGGTGGAGGAGTGGAGACGCGAACCCGGTTCACCAGATTACGAGTCCACCACTCTTAACCATTACACCACACTGGCTCTCAGTGTGGGAAGGAACGTGATGGCTCTGACGGGGTCTGAGAGTTATTTTGCCACCTTCCCAAAGCCCAGTTAGTGCTTTCCCAGCTTTGGAAAAGAGGCGGGAGGGCTCTAGGACCATGCCACAGTCTGACACCTCCTTCTCAAAGCCCAGTGCCTCGCTTGGGCTGCTTTGGGAAAGCAGCGCAAGAGTGTGTGCCAAAGTTTGGCCTTGCTCCCCCCACCCCATGTGACAAGGCACTGGGCGGTCCACAAGTTCCATGTCAAAGCACTCTTGCGGCCCAATAGGCATGGGAAGTTGGACTCTATGTTGCCTAGTTCACACTTCACATGCAGATCAAAAGGTGCGGCAATGGTTTGTTTACAGTAGCACCAAAAGGGAAATATGGACTAGATTTCCCAAACACCTGAAGGGCACCAGGGGGCACTAGGCACCACACCATGGGGGGTGGCACTTACCGTGAGGCCTGCAGCGCGCCCAAGCTACGCGTCTCTCCTGGGAGTGATTAGGTGCCTGCAGACGCTGCAGGCAGCGTGGGGCTGGCATCTGCCCGCTGCCTCACCCTCAGTTGCCCTACAGCTGAGGAGGTGCTGGTGGGCGGATTCTGTGGAGGTTCTGTGCTGCTAAAAAAGCAACGTGGGCCTGCAGGGTGCTGGAGCAGAACGGGGCTTGGGCACGGGGATTCTGGCGTGCCCTGCCCTATCCTGCCCCATGGGCACCGCGTGCTGCCCTGGGCACCCAAGTGGCTGGCTATGCCGCTGGCTCCAACTCCCCCCCCCCCGACCAATGACAGTGTTTTCTGGGGCTGATAGCAGCTAGAGTCTAGCAACATCTGGAGGTGACCAGGTTAGAGAAGGCAGATTTTGACAAATTTAAAGATAAGCAGGGCTCCATTGTTCACGGTCACCTCAATGTCTTCTGTTGAGAGCTGTTGATGCCACATTCCCAGACCAGCAGGAACATCTGGGAGAACTGTGAACTGAAGATCTGGCCCTGGAATTTTTCCTGTCAAGACCTGCAGCATTGGATAACAGCCCAGGCTGGCTTGATATTGTCAACACCACCTGGTAAAGCCCCGGCAGATCATTTAGACTCAGATCACCCCTCTTGCTTCGGGGTTTTTGCCAAGATCAGTCAAATATCCAGTTTTCTCCAATGCCTGAACCTCCAGGACTCTCTACCAGCTCTCTGGCCCTGCTTTGTGCTCTCCCTCTAGGGAGTTTGCCTGCCTGGAACATGTCCTTGACTGTGACAGCACCTCCAGCTTGCCTGGACGGAGGATGCAGTGTGGCCTCCAGCAGGTCAACCATGATAGAACGTGGCCCTCTGCCAGAAAAAGACTTCTCTCCTCTGAATGAGATACATTTCATGACATCTGCCACTGAGAAGCAGTCATTTACCCTTCATAATCTGATTTTGTTATTAACCGTCCCAGACTGGGAAAAAGAAGGTAGATGGGTCTTCCATCATCACATTTCTGTACTTTTTATTATTCTAATAGTTTGCATTGATGGTTTCATTGTATATATTTGTTATATTTGTGCAATGGAGGGCCTTAATTTGCTTAGAGAAGTAATGCAGAAATTCTCAGGTAAATATATTTCAAATATTTAAAATAAATGCAAAAATTAAGTTTATCGTGTGAATTAATACACATCCATTTCCATGTACAAGTTGCCTTTTAACCACTGCTGATATCCATCTTCAAAGGGATGAATGGGAAACCTTGTCCACTCACCAAACTCTCTTTTAGTTCTTTGCTAGTCTTAACTGCTTAGGAATGCAAACAAACTAGCTTGTTTTTTCCACCCTTGTTAAAAAGGTATTTCTGGAAAAGAAAAAATATATAGCACCATACACACAAGATTTCAGCAGCCTGCACAATCTCTGTGCAGTAGATGCACTGTAAACACCTGTCAGAGCTGCCCGAGGTCCCAGCTCACAAAGGACCAACGCCAGTTCGTTGTTATATACAAAAGTCTTTATTGAAGTTCAGTTCCGATTTCAAAGCCGCGGCGCGCAGCTCTACGTCTCAAACTCTAGACCGCTGAAGCTCCGTCTGAATCTCCTCCCCCCAGACACCAGTTTAAGACTCTAGCCTTGCTCCACCTCTTCCTTTGCTCTTTCCTCCTCTGGGTCCGCCTGTCCGCTGGGGTCTTGCCCTTTCTAGACTCTTCTGACGCTGAGTCCCCTGAGTCTTCCCCCTGCCTCCGGCGGGCTTTAGGACCTGGTTCCCAATCCGGGTTTTCTGCTGTCCCGCGCGCCTGTACATTCGAACTTGGCGCGCGCACCCAGCCGGCAACCTTTCTCCTGACCGTTACACTGCTCCTGTCACTGCTTCCCCCTTCGGGGGGAGGCTAGCTGGACCTGACTTCCCCTCCGTTCCCTCACTCTCCGATAGAGGCGTGGTCAGCCCTGACTCATCTTCTTTCCCTGCTGGAGGAGAAGCTGGCCCTGATACATGGGACTCTTCCCCCCACTACGCTCTGGTGGGGGAGCTGGTCCTGATCTCCCGCTGCTGCTTTGGGAGTCCCCGCTGGCCCCTTGCTTCTGGTGCGTCCCCCCTGGGACCCCCCTTGCCCTGGCCCTCGGCGCCCCCCTCTGGGAATCTTCTGATTCGCTGGAGAAGCTCATGGAATCTCTCGTGCCACTGTCATACTCCCCTACGCTGCCCTCAGATTCTTCCCCCTCGCTCTCCATTTCCTCTCTCCCCTGTGCCTCTGCTCCTGAGCCCCTGACAACACCCATCTTCTAGGTCTGTTACATCATAATGTTCAATCTTTGGGAAGGAGTAAATTTTCTTTTAAGATGTATACTGCTACACGTTTCTTTAGGACACAACCAGGTGGTTTATTTAAATGTAGGATCAATCCTACTGATATCCTGCGGATCCAGAATGCACTCACTTTTCAGACACACCATTGCTCCTTATGTGAAGATTTCAACTATCACAATAAATGTCTGAACAAACCAGGCTTGTTCTAATCACCACTAAATGATTGAAAATTTGGGCAAAGTGGAAAAGTCCAAACTATTTGGTAGTCAGACAGCAATGTTATTTAAATCAAATCCTCTCACTTTGGTTTAATTAACACCATGGTTTCCAGGATCATGAACACCCTAAAGACTTATGTACATTCTGAGTTTTTCCTTAACCTTACCTTTGCTGGCATGCCCAAATAACTATGGTTAATTGCCAAAATCATGGTCTGCAAAGTTCTTCAAACTCACAGTGTGAAGGTTAGCTCCAAGAATAGATTGCCCAATTTGAATTTGAATGACAAATTCTGGTTAGGGGAACCCAGAAATGGAGGAAGGAAATTGGAACGCAAGTGTGCTGATTGGGAGTGAGACTCTGCAAACCTACAACACATTCCTGATCCACCAAATATCTCAAACTAGCTGTTCATTTATTTTAAAAAAAGTGGGGTAACTTAGCAGCTTTTCATAGAAGTTTCATGGTATGTTTTCTTTTTTTAAAAAAAATACAGCAAGTCAATTTTCATAGAATCATAGATTTGGAAGAGACCACAAGGGCCATCGAGTCCAACCCCCTGCCAAGCAGGAAACACCATCAGAGCACTCCTGACATATGGTTGTCAAGCCTCTGCTTAAAGACCTCCAAAGAAGGAGACTCCACCACACTCCTTGGCAGCAAATTCCACTGTCAAACAGCTCTTACTGTCAGGAAGTTCTTCCTAATGTTTAGGTGGAATCTTCTTTCTTGTAGTTTGGAACCCTTGCTCCGTGTCCGCTTCTCTGGAGCAGCAGAAAACAACCTTTCTCCCTCCTCTATGTGACATCCTTTTATATATTTGAACATGGCTATCATATCACCCCTTAACCTCCTCTTCTCCAGGCTAAACATGCACAGCTCCCTTAGTTGTTCCTCATAAGGCATCGTTTCCAGGCCTTTGACCATTTTGGTTGCCCTCCTCTGGACACGTTCCAGTTTGTCAGTGTCCTTCTTGAACTGTGGTGCCCAGAACTGGACACAGTACTCCAGGTGAGGTCTGACCAGAGCAGAATACAGTGGCACTATTACTTCCCTTGATCTAGATGCTATACTCCTATTGATGCAGCCCAGAATTGCATTGGCTTTTTTAGCTGCCGCATCACACTGTTGGCTCATGTCAAGTTTGTGGTCAACCAAGACTCCTAGATCCTTTTCACATGTACTGCTCTCAAGCCAGGTCTCACCCATCTTGTATTTGTGCCTCTCATTTTTTTTGCCCAAGTGCAATACTTTACATTTCTCCCTGTTAAAATTCATCTTGTTTGTTTTGGCCCAGTTCTCTAATCTGTCAAGGTCGTTTTGAAGTGTGATCCTGTCCTCTGGGGTGTTAGCCACCCCTCCCAGTTTGGTGTCATCTGCAAATTTGATCAGGATGCCCTTGAGTCCATCATCCAAGTCGTTGATAAAGATGTTGAATAAGACCGGGCCCAAGACAGAACCCTGTGGTACCCCACTAGTCACTCTTCTCCAGGATGAAGAGTGACTGCCTTACAGCAGAAAATATTTGTAAGAAATGTTGCTATGTCCTCAAAGCCTCCTGCTCACACCCAGTCCCTGAAAACACAGACGTCTATGTAGTAAAGACACACACACACAGAGGTTGCTGCTGTTCTGAGGATCACTGTTGCAAAGATCACGATATCCGATACATTGTGATATTGGCACCCTGAGATATAGTGTCACTAGGATCTCTTGATGTCACAGTACAGTGGTACCTCTGGTTACATACGCTTCAGGTTAAAGATTCCGCTAACCCAAAAATAGTACCTCGGGTTAAGAACTTTGCTTCAGGATGAGAACAGAAATCATGCTCCGGCGGCGCAGCAGCAGCAGGAGACCCCATTAGCTAAAGCGGTGCTTCAGGTTAAGAACAGTTTCAGGTTAAGAATGGCCCTCCGGAACGAATTAAGTACTTAACCTGACGTACCACTGTATTTTCCAGGCTCGAGTTTTCAACATTAGAAGTCTCATTTCATGTTTTCATGAGAGAACGTATGCTTACCTTGTGGTGAATTTTCCTGCACTTCTTTCCTATTGACTAAGGGAAAGTCTGACATCACACATCTCCATGCTTCCAGTAGCTGCCCTTCTGTAGTTACAACCAACATGGGCACTTTTAGCATCGTGTTCCTGCCTATCAGAATTCTCAGCAGAGGAGACCCTTTCCCCTGTTGGCCTCGGTGCAGCTCTTGGTGGGGTTTCCTCCGTTGCTGCTCCATCGCAGTGATCAAACCAAATCCTGATTTACAACATCTTGAAAATCCATTATACCTACATTTGCAATGCAATACCAATTTTTAGCTGTTTTCAAAATGCTTTGGAGCAAAAGGTGGCACCCGAAAAAAGACTAGTCAAATGGCAACGAGGGTTCACTCCTTTTGGAACACTGACTTCTCATGGTGATCATCTGTCATTGACTACGATATACACATATATTCACTTTTTATTCATTTTCCTTTACGCGATCAGGTGATACCTGGAGTCCCAATAACCACAGCAATACAAAAACCAACTGAGATGGACAGCAATGAATGGTCATTTTTTTCAGCTTTACACCCCTGAGGGTAGGTTTACCAGTCTGATTTTGCGTATAAGTCTTTATGTCAGCCACATGTTCTAAAGGCACTAGGTACAGGCTTCTCCTTTGTAGATTTATTAGTAAATGTTTTAAACACTGATGAGTCTGCAGCCAAAGTATCTTTCTTCTTTTAATGTTTGGTAAGCTCTGTCCCTCAGTTACATATTTTGGTAGTGGGCTGCTGAAAGTATGGCACTTAAAATGTATTTCACATTTACACGACTTCACCTTCTTGAAGAATGAACTGCCTTGTTCATGCATCCCTTTACTAAACAATCCCAGTGCAATCCCAAGGGAGACAGCATTGTGTCTGCTGTCCTTTGCACTTTTACATGCTGGGTGGAGGTTGGTATTTGCCCTATTATTGCAGAGCGGTCCACTGCAGAAATAACGCCTAGTCCTGCTCAAGAGTTCTGACATAGCTGTTGGTGGGCCTACTCTGAACCCTGAAATGGACCAGTCACTCCAACAGCCCAACAAGACAAAATCCCTGGTATGATCCATGAACTCTTGTCCCCGTAAGTTATATCACTTAGATATGGCACTTATGTTCTATCATTTTGTCAAATACCCCAAAGCCAAACTACATGATCAGCAGAATCAGATCATGCAGTTCTTTCATTAGACTTCGCATTAAGGACTGCATGTTTGGACTTGCTTTCATAGAAAAACTTCCCCCTCATAGAAAAAAAGTGCAATGTCATGAAGAAGTTTCATTACAAATGGCAGCAGTCAAATATGAAATAACCCCCAACGTTCTGAAGGTGTGTCTAGCCAGAGTTGCACCACTTGATTCTACTGATCATATAAACTTGGCTTGCCCCAGAAAGGGGACGAATACTAACCTCTACTGCAACACCACATTAAAAAGGAAAGGCAGCTGGCTGCTGCAAAGGAAACCAGTGTGTGCACGCACCAAGTACTGCTTAGGATGCAGAATCCCGACAAAAGTAATTGACTGGTAAATGTTGTGAACTCCCAGAAAAGTAAGTGCTTCTCTAGGCATGGCAGCCGGCATTACCTTTGGAGTTTCCTGTCATCCTCTTATATCAGAGTTCTGTATATATTTGCCCACAGCTGACAAATCAGAAACACATGCACAAGGACCAGCTTCTCCTTGTGATATTTCCTCTTTAAACAAACAAACAAACAAACAAACAAACAAACAAACAAACAAACAAATACATGATATAGATAGATGATAGATGATATAGTGCAATGTCTGGATAGAGCAGGGAGGGAAACTGCAAAAGGACTACCTATTGGGTAGAGCAAGTTATCTCTTACTTGGAAAACATGTTTCACTTACCTAATTGCTTCTGTTTCTTCCCTTTAAAAAAAACACTTTTCACTTCTTAGTAGAAGAATAAAATTTGTAATTTTAGATAGACATGACAGTGTGCAAACATGCTTGGACTAAGGGGATTTTTAATGTGATAAATATAAGAAGTCTCATTGCTAGATACATCTTTTTTAAAAACAACAACAACAACAAAACATTATTTTTTAGGAGAGCCTTAACCGCTCAGTCAGATTCATTCCAACTGTGCATGAAGCCTTGTACTCTAATATGTCTTGAACTGAATAAAATTGTATTCATGATGCAAGGTAAAAGTTTAGTGAATCAGGACCTCCAAATCTTCAGGTGTGCACATGCATGCATTTCAGACAGAAACAAGAAGATTCTAGAATTCTATTATTTTAAAAACAGTTTTTATTCTGTATACTTAGAAATGTGTAATTTTTAATAACGGCAAAGAAAGAAAAAAAATCAGCCACACCTGAATAGCTAAATAACTGATTAACAGAATGCAGTGGAATATTATCTAAACAGAGATAGTGCTGATGTGCCATAATAAATTGTCTATTAGTAAAAAAATACATTTCAGGGCACATAGTACAGCATCCTTATCACAAATTACAGTAGGGATACTTTTATTCTCCAAGAATGTAATCAAACTATAGACTTCTGAGTTAGTCTTTAAATGCAGCACTTAAAAAGGTAAGAACTTTGTGCATTTTCTTTTTTTAAAAAGTCCTTGTTTTCACGTACTGTAGAAATGCTGCTTTATTGCTGCAAGATGTCAAAGTTCAAGGCTCAAAAGGTATGAGAATACAAAGATATTAAGAAACGTTTGTTTTGTATTTTTATATATATTTATATATATAAAAAAGGTAAAGCTTATAAAAGTTAATTTACAAACCAAGAACAAAAGTGGTCTGCACGAGTTATATACAAGCAATCTATAACATCTATAAATTTTCAAAATGCATAGCAGAAAACATACCATCATGTTCTTCAGGTTTCCCCTCTGGTTGATCCACACAAAAACAAGTGTGCCTAGTTCTCTCCCTCTCTCTAAACCAGCAAGTTCACAAAATGAATTAATTTTTCAACCCCTCTCAATATGTATTAATCTAAGTAAGCACAGAAGCCATACAAACTTAGTAGTACAGAGAACTACGATGACAGCTAAGACTAGTAAAAACATGAGGGTAAGGCTGCTGGTTAACGTGTCTGTTGTAGATGTGGTTAATTTACAGATCCACAGAGGCAAATGAACCATAGTCATACCACATGCGCTCTTTCCCCATAACAAAAGGGAAAAAAAGTGTGTTTCATGTACAATCAAAGTAGACGTGCATGTAACTCTCCCTTCTCAACAGAGGGGGAATTTTCTATATTGTGCTGGCCAATTTTTAAATTTCCACTTTGTGGGCAAAATGCATCAAAAAAGTTGCTTGTTTTTTAAAAAAGAAAAAGAGTCTTTGCATATTCTGAACACACATATTAAAGTGTTTTGTTTATATAAAAAAGAGAGAGAGGGAAAAAAAGCTTTAGAAAGAAAAAAGACCTAATTCAGTAGTGGAACACTAACTAAACGCCATCTGAAAATAATAATGATTTGCATTGCTTCAGTGGTAGTTCAGTGAGTTTTAAGCTATGATGCCTTAGAAGTGTCCAGTTAAGGAAAGCCAGAGGGAACCCACAAGAACCTTGCCTTGGTCCCTGGCTGATCTGCCCTGCTGCTTAATAGCATAAACCCTGACCATGGTTCAGGAACATACTCATTATCCATTGTTAGTCAAAGCAAAGATTGCTTAACACTAAGATAACTCTTAATACTTGAAAAAAGATTGGTTCAGTTTCTAGGCAAGGTGTTTTTGTTTTGCTTTGCTTTTAAAATCTTGGTTTGGTCTGCTAACGTAAGGGTTAGAAGTGATCTATCAGAACCGAAACACAATTTGCTCCAACAAGATAGTTTGGATCCCCAGGAAGAGACTTGTTCTGCCAGGTTTTGGGGTCACCTGTGGGAGGAAAACAATGTAGTAGTTTAGTATCCATCATCAAAAGGTGGAACATCTTGGATAACAATACCTCTAAAGCTAACCAGAATATGTTTTGATGTATAGATCGCCTCGCGTTTTACACAGGAACCCACTCTTTTAATTTAGCTGCTCTAAAGGTTTTCTTAATTGAACATCTCCAAGGAATTATGCCCACGGTAGATGGCCATTAATGTAAGTTCCTGTTCTGAACTCACCCTGCAGACCTACATAGTATGATTTTTTTCTCTCCTGGTAGCCAGAAAGAGCTTTGTTAAGGCATAGAGGCTGAGAATCTAATAATAAGATTGATTCATAAACAGAATGGTGAAAGGAGGATTTTGGATGACTATCAAACCCTGAGACTTCCATGTCACAACTATGGGATTCAAGGGCAACCAGGCTACATGAACCAAGTCCACCATGTGAGTACTCTTGAAGCATACCCAAAGCACTGGTTTTGGACTTCAGCACCTGCAGGGGAAGCTTTCGGACAACCTAGCTACACCTTAAATTTCATCATAGGGCAAACACAAAAAATTCCAACAACTGTCATGGGGGGCAGGGAGAAACTGTCTCAAGTCCACTGTGAAGCAGGCTAGCTATAGGCAAACTCCATGGTGCAACAGCTCAGCCTTCCCCCTACAGCTGCCTCCATATAGGCTTTAGGCCACAACTCCCATCACCCCTGGTCACTGGGCCATGCTGGCTGGGGAGGATGGGAGCTGGAGGGTCACAGGTCCCTCCTCCTGGCTTCCTGTCCCTTTAAAGCTGCCTGTGCAGTCTTCAACATAGGTGACCTCATTTAGGGGTTGCAAGTACAGCACTAATTTAAAAAGTGAACTTCTCTTGCCGGGGGGGGGGGCGGGCAGAGGAGGTAAGGTTTATTGCAAATCTGAGGTCGGTAAAGGAGGCATCTTATGGTGCAGTGGCCCATGGGCCACGTTGAACTGTACACTCCAAGTCTACGCCTGCAGTCCTTGTGTGTGTTTACATGAAAGTAGACCCCACTGAACAAAGCAGGATCTACTTCTGGGCAAAGAGGAACAGGGTACATGAAGTTATCATTCCACTTATATAAACTAGAATCCTGAGAAAATTAATTCAACTTTTCCTTAATTACCACATCATTCCATGTGGAGGTATTATTGATCACCTGTAGTTCAATACAATCGCTGTGTGAAATTTTGTGGGTGGAGACTGCTTTTTTAATCAATATATGCGCATCAAGACACACTCTCACAGTGAAGCTCTTGCAATCTTTTGGTATTAAACAAGGCTAGATATTAATACTCCAGATCACATATATAAGTTATGCAGACCTACAGAAGACAAATAAGTCCCACAGTTCTGTTGAGTAACCCATGGAAACGAACATGATGCACACAATGACCAATGTGCTGGAAGGGAGACAACACCTGATGTGGAGCCTAGAGAAGTATGATTCGCTGAGAATTTGTTGGCATACTCAATGACCTGGTTTGCATTTTAAGTTATGCCAGCCAGTGGAGTTGTCCCAGTTACCACAATGGCATTTCATTAATACAAAAATAAAAATTCAGTCCTTTTAAATATAAACAACACACTTCAAGTGGAATATCTTTGGGAGAAACTGTTATATGTAAGCTAGATTTAAAATGTCAGTAAAGAAGACCTTTTCTTTGTTGTAATACAGAAATATGGTCCAACCTTCCCACCTGCCTTTCAGATGATGCAGAGCTCTGCTGGCTGGCTTGGGCTGATGGGAGTTGTAGACTGGATCACCTGGAGGGCACCAGGTTGGGGAAGGCTGGTATAGCCTGACAGGTGATAAACTATATTCACATAATTTGTTTACTACATACAGTGAAACCATAGTCTGAAAATGCAAAAGCCAAAATTTTGTGCCGGCGACTTTGAAAAATGTGAGGCTAGTTTGTGGCAGTGTTACAGTAAGGCTCAACCTAAAACAGCTTAATATACTAAGTACTCAGGAATTAACTTTTTGTGCTCTGGCCCATTTAAATTGGGAGTTAGCTGCCCCCTCTACTCCATGAAATGAGATGAAACAAGGTAACATATTTTAGCATAATGTGCCAGTACGTTTGATTTTTTTTTTTTGTAAAAAATGTGTTGCAGAAGAGGTTAGTATGTATAATCAAATGTTCTTTTCAAAGGACAGAAAATGGAAAACATGTTAGGAAAAGCTTAAGAGAAAGAAAGAGCGAGAAAGAGATCCCATAACCAATTAAGTTTTTTTGTTTTGTTTTTAGAAAAAGAGAGAAAACAAGTATTTATTTAAGACACAGTATGGCTTACACATCAGAAGACAGAGTTGGCCAATTGTGAAGTTTGTCTCAAGGAGCAAGATTACTGATATAACACCACATTTAACTATGTTAGCTGCAAGGGATGTATAGCTCCGATACAGACAGAAAGAGGTGACCCCCTTAACACACACACACCTGCTGAATGAGCACACACAAATAAGACTCTAACTTGGAAAGGAAGATGATCTTTAGCACAATAGCAGAGGTTACTTGGAAGAACCAACATATTCCCCTCTTTCTTTTCATTTCAAGTAAATTCATGATAAGGTTCATCTGTTACAAAATAATGACTGAAAAGCACGGTTTGAAGGAATTATATGGATTATAAATGGCAAAACTTTGGATCCTTATTACTTGGAACTGTCCATTTTTAGCACTTTCTGCTTTAGCTTACACAGTTAAACAGCTGCATGCAACCACATGCATAGCATACCAGCAATAGTCAACCGGCCAAGTTTTCTCTAGGTAACTGGATCCCTGCCCCCCATCAGAGAAGCGTCTGGTGTCCTAACTTTTTTTTTTTTGGCGCATTGACACAGTGGCATTGAAAAGGATAGATACATCAGTGACAAATATGAATACATTTTTAAATACTGTACACATAAGTACATTGCTTTTATATACCATATACAGATATGTATACATTTAAGGGTGTCAAAGAGGTTATTTGTTATGTGGCTGAGAACGCCCCCCCTTAAGACATTTTTTGTCTAATATGCAGAAGACACTCATTTTTCACTCAAGGCTGTGACTTTGCAGCCACTTCACGGAATTTTATCTTTGTCACTAGGCTTTAAAACCAGCAATGCTTCCCCCGCCCTTCAGTGAAGGGGGCAGCTGTCATAGCTATGGGAAAAGGGGCAGTGCAGGGATATATTCATGTGTCTCCACCACAGGGTGGGGTGGGGGGAAATAGAGGACCACCTCTCCATAACATTTCAGAATTTAGAAGAGAGCACAAATTTGTGTGGAGAGCCCAAATGTGCTGGAACTGAGCTTGCATGGGCTTCTTCTGCAAAGAGAGGCTCCCGTCCCTTGGAAAGGTCAAATTTATACATAAGCAGCTGTTGCATTAGGAAGCTTATTCAAAATATTAATGCTTCAAGTTCAGTATACTGGGACTGCTACAGCATTCTATGGTCAATAAAGGAAAAAAGATGTGAATATGTGGTTACAAAGCCCAATCAGAATTCCTTAGGCAATTTACCCAAAAAATAAAGGAAAGTGTGACTTTCTCATCTTAAGAG
Organism: Podarcis erhardii; assembly: GCF_964252035.2. Lineage (NCBI taxonomy): Eukaryota > Metazoa > Chordata > Lepidosauria > Squamata > Lacertidae > Podarcis > Podarcis erhardii. The sequence goes on along the minus strand of NC_138503.1, from coordinate 3,002,685 downwards.
TGTTTTGCAGCAGTATTAGTCCTTGAGAGAGAGAGAAAGGAGGACAGGAAGAGATAGAAAGACAGGAAGAGTGTGAGAGATAGGAAACAAGGTAGATAATTGTACTACTGAATGGACCAATGACAATAGTATAGTATTATATTATCTACCTTGCCATTCTGGTTTATCAATCATGATTTTCTGCAATGATTTTGCATCATGAGTTAAGTGTGAGAAAGACACTTGTAATGAAAATGAAATGGAGAGCTGACACAAATACAGTGATTTAGTAATATCTTTATATTACACAGTGTCACCTTCAGTCAGGCGAGTTTTAAATTATACGATAGCACCCAAAAGCCCCAAAAGGACAGAGGGAGGACAGCATACCCGACGAGGAGTCGGAGGATTTTAGAGCAAAAGACCAACCATCAGGGGTCATAGACGCACAATGTGGCAAGCGCAGCTCCACAGGCTTCAGGAATTTTAGTCCATGGGGCCCACACATGACCAAAGGGCTGAGCAGCGTTTCACCTGCAGTAAACAGACAAAAAGGACAAGTTTTGCAAGAGATAACACTTCTTGTACTTAATGCTATCTGCACCAGAGGTGTGAACTGTGGCCCTCCAGATACTCTTGGGATCACCTCCTGGCGGCCCTGAGTGGCCATGACAGGTGGAGCTGGTGAGTCACCCAACAGCACCTGAAGCTTTAAGGGAAGACTGCTTGAGAATATAGCATAACGGCAGACTGCAAAGGATGGCAACCTTTCTACGAGGGGAATTCTTTGTTGAAATAAGCTCAACGAGGTGATGAGGGAAACTCCAGGCAGAGTGCCCACTTGCACACTTCTAAGTCATGCAGTAACCCCACAACTTGCATGCACTGAACTTGTGCACATTTAGCTTTATGCACTTGGCAAACAGACAGACAAACAAAGGGGGCAGAAAGGGGGCGGGCAGCTGGGAAAAAATACTTTGTCAATCCTATCCGCCATTCAACCCAATGTATTTTGACTAGACACAAGTTGGGCTGTAGGCATAATCCCTGGAAAGTGACCTCTGCATAAGTTGCAGGGATATGGCACTGCAACATATCTAGGAGGCAAGTCCCCCCGTCACATTCCGCCTTGACATTATAGACAAACACGTTGAACACACACAGTATGTTTGGACATAGCTTGGACATTACAAGGATGAGTTTATGTGAGACTTGAGGTTGCATGCTCCCCACTCATCAAGTGCAGCTGCAAGGATGAATTCAGAAACTCAAATATATGACCAAGTGACTTTAATTCAGTGCTACATTGGATACAACCCAAAACATACATATGTCAGGTGCATTTTACCTAAAATGCACATTTTGGAACTTGTGAATCCATACCTATATCACCAAAGTCAGAGAAGTATGAAAAATGAAAAATGGTCGCACTCTGATCTGCCTGTTAGTTTAGGAAGTTTGAACCAATTTGTTTAAAATCGGACGCTTGTGATTCCCCCTCCCTTGACCTTCCCTTCACTCTTCTGCTAGCATCATAGAGTTGGAAAGGAGTGCCAAGGGTCCCTCGCCCAGCCCCCTGCAGTGCAGGAATCACAGCTAAAGCACCCCCAGGAAACCTCTGTGCAAAAACCCCAAATGAAGCCCATCATCTTCCAAGTTAGTTATTTTGCCTGCTAAGTTGGAAGTCAAGTTGTTTGACATTTTCTGAGTTTTCTGAGACGATCTTCACTACTAGCAAAAAAGGAAAGGGCAAAGCCCTGTCTCCACTCCGAAATGTTCCTTTCTGAGTCCTCACTCCCACCACCAGAGAAAGCGGAAGGGGGTGTGTGTGTCTTCCCATGGGGTTTCCAGCTGTCGTCCTGGATCCTGAGAAAGAACTACTTTCCATTTTCCCTTCCTCCTCTTAAAAAATCAACAGATTGGCAGAATCTTTTTTTGCATGGGTAATGTGGAACTGAAAAAGGCACTGAAGACAATGTGAATATTATGAAGGCGCTCACCTTTCTCTTTGTCTAAAGGAGGGAGGATACTGTTATCTCGGCAGACCTTGAAATAGATCTCTTGCTCTATCCCCTCTGGAATGGCTCCTTGTGGTATAATAATGCTAACGCCAGTCTCTATGGAGCTGAGCACGCCACCATTGCTGTTAAAAACTCCTCTTGCTGTGGCTACTACAGTGTGTCCATCCTCTTCATCGTCATCTTCCAAAGCAGAAGGACTAAAATCAGACGTAGAGAATTATTTCTGCTGTCACGAAGGAGAGAGGTGATATTGCATTTGTAACTTCAGGGCTAGAGGAAACAATCGTGCTTCTTTTGAGCACGATTATTATTATTATTTAAATTTGTAAACTATAATGGGGGGGGGAGAAGGGCAGAATTTGCATGCAAAAACAAAAAGCACTAAAATAATATGTAACATTAAATCCAGCTGGAGAAGACAAAAGAATTGCAATTTGGAGGTCTTTAAGCAGAGGCTTGACAACCATATGTCAGGAGTGCTCTGATGGTGTTTCCTGCTTGGCAGGGGGTTGGACTCGATGGCCCTTGTGGTCTCTTCCAACTCTATGATTCTATGATTCTATAGTTTTCCATGTAAGTAGGCTAAGGAGTTCTCATAGAAACTTGCCAAATGAAAGAAGGAAGAGTTAACATCCTTGTTTCCCTTGCTTGCCAATCACTAGTAATCCAAGAAAATATAAATAGCCTATGTCTGCCTAAATGTACTTTCAGACAATCCACACCTTGAATAAACAGGAGGGCCCATATGGCCATAGGATTCTTTCTTTTTAAATAAAATTAAATCATGCCGCACTGCAAAAAATGGTATGTATGTCATCTAGCTACTTCCTCCAGGATCTCAAGTAGTGGATCTTTTGCAGGTCTACTACTTGAAAAGATTTCAAATACAGATGCTGGGTGTGGGTGTGTCTTATTTATTTATATGTTTGTTTAATAAAATGTATATACCACTTGATTGTAAGGGGGGGGAACACCTCAAAGCAGTTTTCAAAAAGAATGAAACAATAAGATAATCAAAACCCAGCTGCTTAAAAGATTAAAAAATGAAATCAACCATAAGCTAAAAAGAGATTGAAACACATGTCAGCATCCTACATATCTGGGCAGGCTTGCCTAGAGAAAAATGGTTTCAGCAGGTGCCAGAAAGAATACAATGCAGTTGTCCGCCTGAGGTCAGCAGGCAGGGAGTTCCGCAGTGTGGGTGCTGCCACACTCCAAGATTGACTTCTAGAAATGTGAAACAAGTATTATGTGGCAACTGCAGCAGTGACAGTTCTGCAGGTCGAATAGAACTGTAGAGATGGAAGGGACGCCAGGAATCATCTCGTCCCGCCCCTTGCAACGCAGGAGTCTCAGCTGAAGCTTCCCTGACAGAGGGCCACCCAAACATATTGTGTAAGGAGATCTCACAGGTAAACTGGATTAAAGAGGACTCAATGTGTGTGGTCTACAAAGGGGCCATACTCCCTCCCCAAGGGTTGTGAAGTTTTAGGAAAGCTTAATTTACAACTGGCAAAGTGCAGCGATTCTCTCAGCTGTCAAATTTACCCAAGCTTCACTGTTTTAAGTGGAGGCATTGAGGCAAACCCTTTTGCAAAGCAAACACAGTCCCATGGAGAATACTATGACTTACCTGACGGGAATGGCTTTAGGCACAGCGTTGATGTTATTTGGTTGATATTTGAGTTTGTCGGCCTGGACAGAGAACGTCTCCATTGTGTTGTCAAACTCGGACTGGGGTTGAGCTGAGCTGTGTGCTTTTAAAACTGGCTGGGGAGAATTTTGAGATTTGGATGGCAACTCCAGCTTATGCAGATTCTCGTCTGGCAGGAGGTTATGGTTAAACTTTGGGCTTTCAAACTTGCGTTCAAACGGCCGGGCAGCACTTGTGTAAGGTTTTGTTGTGAAGCGATTATAAGCAGGGGTGACCGTCTTTGGGATCTGCTCTGTCCCATTCACTGGGCCTTTGTCAGGGAAACTTTTCTGAGGGTAGTAAGTGGACTGCACAGTGTCTTCTCGGCTGGCAGACCGGAAAGCAGCTGGCTTGTTCTGAGGCGGAGGCGGCTCGGGCTTGGACAGGGTGGAATTCTGAAAGTCTGACACAGAGTTGACTGCAACAAAACATGTTAAAAGAACTAAATACATGGCATGCCAAGGTAACATTTTTAGGTTTGCAAATTATTTCACAGACACGGCTGCATTCTGTGAGTGTACAAAGAAGAAAAAGCAGCTGTTACTGGGTGGTAGCAATTCATTTAAGAATCTCAGCTTTCATCTAAAAAGAGGTCTTTAGTCCTTATGCACTCAAAAGCATATGAATAGTTCCTGCTCAGTTCTCTGAAGTTAGAAGCATGGTTGACTGCAGATGTCTAGTAGTCAGGAGCAAGGCTTCAGTTCTTCACCTATGCCTGACAGCAACCCCCGCCCCAAATCACTGACTGCCCCAAATAAACCATGAGTAGTAAAAATTGTAGAATTATTCCACAAGAGGCATTATGTCAGTCGGCATAGTTTTCATTGCCCAGGGAAAGAATTTAAAATACTTATGAGAGGAATTCTTCTTACTATCCACAAGTTTGGAGTGCTGTGCATTTATTCAGCCTTTGTTTAGTCTTATATATTTGAAAAGGGAAACTATTAAACATTTTCTTTTTTAAGTGTCTAGCAGTCAGTAAAAGATTCATTAACACAACTTCCATACAGTAATGCAACCCCTCCCCAAAAGAAATGCACTGGCAACATCCACCATCTTGCAATGGACACCCACTCCAAATCTGCTTGGGGCAGGATCCCTTGGTTGTCTACAGTTGATCTGGAGGATACGTGGGGAGCTGCAGAAGACATGCTGTTGCCCTAGCAGATCTGTTCTTCTGAAGAGCAGCCACCGCTGGATGTCACCCCATAAAACCAGCCGTGAGAATAGGAAACTCAGATCAAATCAGAATAAGGCCATTCGTAGCCAGCTAAATCTCAAAGGCCATGTAGCCAGTTTAAATCACACATGGCCACATCATATTTTACCAGAGAGCCCCCCACCCCACCCCTGTCGACTCAGAACACACTAGTGGTGCTTTTCCTAGTTGTGCTTTGTTTGTTGGGGTTTTCTTAAACTACGGCTGTTTAGTAGCAGTCGTATGACCTGAATTATTGTTCCCTTCGTAAACTAAGTTTCCCCAAACATTTCAATAAATCAAGCCTTGAGGCTCCTCTCCTACCTTCCGCAAGTGTGGACTTGGGCTGCAGAGACACAATGGGGTTATTCACAGGCTGCGGCTGGGTGTACTGCCCGGGGGGTGCAGGGGGAGGGGCTGTCACTTGAGGAACTGGCTCATAGCGCTTTTCGCCAACAGCCCTGTCCAGAGGCTCCACGTCTACTGGCTTCCCCCTGTTGGGATGAAAAGAGAAATAAGTCAGCTACAGGGTTCTCTGTTGCTGCTTTGCCTTCCAAATGATGTTTGTGGCTATTCCTTACAGAGACTTTTGAGAACAGTTTTTCTGGGTGAATTTCTATGGGAAGGCTGGGGTGCTGACCTTGTGTCCCTCCACGTGATGCTGGACTACAATTCCTATCAACCCCAGTTAGCACAGCCAATTGTGAAATTGGGTGGGCGGGCGTTCTAGTCCAGCAACATCTGGAGGACCACAGGCTCCCCATTGCTGCCTTAAAGCAAAGCAATCAGTCGACCATAATCCTGAATTCCTTCTGTTCTTCCAAGATAGAGATAAAACCACTAGGAAGAGGTTACTCTTCTCTTCTTTGTCCATCTGTTCAGATACAGGTCTGCTGAATGTCTAAGTGATGACAGAAGAAAAGATTTGCTCTTTCCTCCAAAGGCGACAGAGAGAAGCAACACAAGTCATGTAAGATGAAAAATAGGTCATGTCAGATGAATCTCTCTTTTTCTTATGGAAGCTTGGATGATCAGGGGAATGTTGTGGACAGTGTATTTTGATTTCAGTAAGACGTTTGACAAAGTCCTCCATAATATTCTTGCAGGTTGAATGAGGTAATTGTTAGGTGGATTTGCAGCTAGTTGGCGGACCGAACCCAAAGAAGTTCCTCGTCATCTTGGGGGGGAAATGACAAGTGGAGTGCTGCAGGGCTCTGTCCTGGGCCCACAGTTGTTCAAAGTCTGTATAAACTTGTGGACCACAAACTAAACATGAGTCAACATTGTGATGCAGCATCCAAAAAAGCTAATGCTACTCTAGGCTGCATCCATAGAAGCCTAGTGTCCAGATCAAGGGAAGTAATGGAACCACTCTATTCTGCCCTGGTCAGACCACACCTGGAGTCCTGTGTCCAGTTCAGGGAACCACAAGTTACAAGAAAGTTTCTGGGTTTCAAGTTTCAAGAAAGGAGATTCCAACTAAGCATAGGAAGAACTTTCTGACAGTAAAAGCAGTTTGATGGTGGAACCCTAATCCTTGGGAGGTGGTGCACTCTCCTTCACTGGATGCTTTAGTTGAGAATCCTGCATTGCAGGAGGGTGGACTAGATGACCCTTGGGATCCCTTCCAACTGTACAATTCAATGATATTCTGTTGCACCTCTTGCTACAGCTGACAAGTGCATGAGGCATCATCTAGAAGCATCATTGCCATTGCAGAGAAGACCCGCCCACTGTACTCAGTTCCCAATAACTTCCAGACTGAATTATTGCAATGTCTTCCATTGCAACGCAGCCTCGGAAGACAACTCAGAAACTTTAGTTGGCCCAAAATGCAGGGGTTCCATTTAGAGCTCATATAACCCATTTTAAAACAGCTGCACTGGTTTAGAGTTCATTTCTGGGCCCAAATCAAGACGCTTGCATTAGTGTTTAAAGCCCTAAATGACTCAGGCCTCAAATATCTGAAAGACCTCTTCCTCCCCTACAGAACTTCCTGGGTTCAGGAATCAGCAAAGTGGCTCTCTTGGTCATTCCTCTGCTCTATCCCAGCTACAAGCAGACCAACATTAGAGGGATGCAATCTCTTCTCCTGAAGCTTTCTTTCTACAAGAAGAGGATCAAGTACATGGTTATCTCTAGTTAACAAGGCATGCTTTTAATATGGTGGAACATTTAAAGGCTGGCCTCCCCCCACCTGCGTCCTGCAGTGGCACCATGTATTCTATCACCATATGCCATTGTACTTGTAGCTCTCCAGTCAGTGAAATAGCTGGAAATGTAGCAGGAAATGAAGCCGGGGAAGATGGGCAACTCTTCAAAGCCAGCAGGAGTGGGGAATGGCAGCTGTGTCCCCGTCCCCGCGACCCACAACCATCCCCCTTTACCACCATAGTGGCTTTGAGCTTGTCTGCAGTACTGTGCACAATGAGCACGATATTGCTTGTGGTTCTGCTCCCAGTGCAGCAGATGGCGCCATGACAGAAAAAGTGAAGCATGGAAGGTGAATAAGGAAGCAAGCAGCAGTGAGATGGGGGGGGGGGGTGAGGGCAGGTGGAAGGCATACAAGCAAAGTGCAACCTGGACTCCAGGTTAAAACTGCAAAGTCGCTTTCACCAACACTCTAAAGCCTTATGCAAATGCTAACTGATGATTTAGATCCAGTCTTTATTTGAACCTAGAACCCCCAAGAAAGGGGTGAACCCATGCTTCAGGATGCAATGAACCTGGCCCATTTTTGCATGATAGATGGAAAGACTTGGCCCACTTCATGTTGCCGTCTTCCATTTCTGAAAGAACCTCGTTTGAAAAGCAAAAAATTGCTGCCTTGTCATTTTGGCTTCTGACTTAGCTCTGTGGTTTATTTTTAATAGTGTGCACACACACACACCAGTACACAGTGTTCACTTGAAAAGAAATGCCCATATAAGCATATTTATATATGTCTATACCCCACATTTGCCCCCCCCCCAGCCCTGCCAAGAGAGCAACTCCCCGTCCCCTGGAAACCCTCCTCTCTGATGGGTTAACAAAGCTATACAGTATTTCTATTAGAATCTGCAGATATCAGAGGGGGAACCTTTGAAATGATAACAGAAGTGCAAAAGAGGGGAGGCTTACTTTGCAGGGTAGTTTGTGTAATTCAGCTGATTATGGAGATGGCCTGGTTTAGCAGGCTCAGCCAGGTGGCCAGCAGGGACCTGTGCAGCAGGCTTGTTTTCGTAACTCCGACGGTCGAAATAGGAGAGCTGCTTGCGGTAGTACTCCTCGTCCTCCTCAGGGTCGTAGTGGTTTGCCCGAACGATGTCCTCAGGGGGCTTTGCTTGAGGTCTTTGTGGTTCTGGTGCCCTAAACAGAAATATTTTAAAAAGTAAATGCTTAAGAAATTTTTAAAAAGTAAATGCTTAAGAAAAAGTAAATGCTTAAGAAATATTTTAAAAAGTAAATGCTTAAGAAATTTTTGTCACTCATTAAAAATGAACAAGGTTCTAGAACAGTGATTCCCCAAGCAGGCAGTGGGATTATCTAAGGGGTGGCAAGAGGCAATGGTGGGGGCACTGGGAGGTGTAAATCATATTCAGACTTTGAGAAGCTGGTATCACTGGTTAAAGTTCATTCATGTCGTTGAATTAATTAAGCTAAATAGTTTTTAATTGGATTTTGAACAAATGTGCAATTACTGTTTTGAATTTTATTGTGTTGTTATATCCTTAGTGGATCAAGGCACAGGAGAGCAACAGGGGGAATAATGCTGAAAAGAGAGTTTGGGCAAGAAGACCACAGCCCTGTTTCACGCTGCTTTTTATAGAGAAGGCATTTGAGGATGAACTGTGGACGGTGGAAGGTGCCACTCAGGTTCTTGTGAAAGGACACAATCATCTTGTGGAGCAGTGTGAAGAGTTCTTTACAGCTGATGAGGTCAAAGGCCTTTGTCAGGTCTATGAAGTCGAATGATGTCGATTGTTGACCCTGGAGCTCTAAAAATAAGCCTGGTCAGTGAGTGACTGTAATCTGCTGAGAATGACACGGGTGAAGGCTTTTCCTACAGTACTCAACAGGGAAATTCCACAGTAGTAGTTAAAGTCATGGCGGTCATCTTTGCTCTTGTAGAAGGTCAGAATGCCGGAGTCGTGCATGCCTTGTGGCATGGCTCCTGCTTCCCAACACTGCAAGAGGAGGCCATGGAGGTGTGTCATGAGGGAGGAATCGAGGCCAATTTTCAGAGCTTCTGTTGAGATTCCATCCTGTCCTGGGGATTTGCCACACAGCTTGGAGCTGATGGTGTTCTTAAGCTCGTCATGGCAGGGAGGGACATCCAACTCTTCCAAGGCAGGCAGTTTGGGCACTGTCAACTGCTGGGTCAGCAACCAAGTTTTCCCACGTGTACAGTTCTTGACAGTGCTCAGCACAAGCGGACGCCTTCATCTACCCCACCTGCAGTAAATATGTCTCTCCCAGATCAGTCTCTCCATCCAGCCACAGCAGGCGCTGTAACTCTCCAATGGCTTGACTTCCTACCTGAAGATGCACTCCACCATGGTCTCCCAAGACAGAAGGATGCCATCCAAGTGGTTTATGCAAACCACTATTCTGAACGATACTTTTTATGGGGGGGGGGGTTGCACTGGGCATGAGCTCGTGGCACCAAGGTGACAGTGGCCTGAAAGGGTTTGGGAAACACTGGTGTAAACTGAGCTGCTACTAACAGATGTGGATTCTATACAAAGTTAAAAATTGGGCCGTCACCTAATTGAAGAAGCCTCAGTTGAAGTGTACTTAAGCCAATGAACAGACTGATTAAATCTGCACACATCTTCATGAGAGGTGGCACAATGGCTCTAAAGAGGGGAGGGGCATTTGCACTGAGCCCAGGAGAGACAATGATGCAGTTTGGCTCCCTGGCAATGCCCAGGTGGACTGGAGGAGATGGGGAAGGAAAACAGGGGTGGGTGGGTGCAAGCAGGGAAGGTCTGCTTCCACTTTATAAGCACTAGAAAACGCTAGAGGATGTAGTGTGTGAGAGAGAGACTGGGGGGGGGGAGGGAGGGAGGGAGGGAGGGAGGGGGAGAGAGAGAGAGAGAGAGAGAGAGAGAGAGAGAGAGAGAGAGAGAGAGATGGAATGATTTACAGGACAGCAGAAGATTGAAGTTATGTAGCAGCTGGAGAAGAAAGAAGACTCCAGGAACAGCTAGCTGGTTTGCAGGGCTGGGCAGTCCCCAACCCTCCCTTATGATGGACTGGAGCTCTGAGGTCCAAGGGGAGAGAGACCAGGAGCAGCCCCAAGCCCCACCCTCTGACCTGAGGGGGAGCTCAGAAAACCCAGAATAGGCATGGTCTTGTGCAGAATCCCACAGCATATTTTCTTCTTTTTTAGATGACACACACACCATTTATTAATTTATTTTATATCATTTTCTACACCACTCAGTGCCCAGAAAGGCTTCTAAGCCATTTGTGGGCTTGTGAGAACAGCCCTTCACTTTAAAGCTGCATCTCTGTGCTTACCTGTAAGCTGGCTTGTCATGCTCATATTGATTTTGAGAGACTGGTTTTGGACCACTCATTGGGGCGATATTAGGTTTAGGTGCAAGCTCTGGAGGTTGCTGAAAAGCACACACACATAAAGACCAAATTAGAACAACTGAAAAAAAAAAGATAAAATGCTAACACTCTAGTACTATCATATACAAAAGGCATCCTCAGGATAGATTCATATAAAAAGGAGCTTGACACAGCTAAAGTTTAACCATTTTAAGGTACTAATGCTTAGTTCAGTCCATTTCCATTCCATGCTTGTTTCATACACTTGAGTCTGTTCCTGCATTCTGTGGCAATTTTTCAAACACACACACACACACACACACACACACACACACACATTTAAATTGTACACATTTTGTACTTTTCTCAGAAAACACACATTTTCATGCATTTCCTCATTTTTTAATTCAGAGATGTGTGCAGTCTGATTCTTAACTGTGTTCTGATTCGCATAGAAGCCTGGAAACTGATAGCTGGGTCAGTTTGCTTTAAAATGCAAATTCTGGATTCAGGGGGAATGATTTTAGCACTGAAGAATGTAAGAATGGGCCAATCAGGCCAATGGAGGCCCACCTGGTCCAGCATCCTGTTCTCACAATGGCCAGCCAGGTGCCTGTGGGGAACCTGCAGACAGGACCTGAGTGCGAAAGCCCTCCCCGCGGGCTCCTGCCGCTTCCAACAACCGGCATTCAGAAGCACTGCTGCCTCCAGCTGTGGCCGCAGGGCATAGGCATCACGGCTAGCAGCTTCTGATAGCCCTCTGCTCCATGAATTTCTCTAATCCTCTAGTTGTCACTATCACTGCCTACTGTGGGAGCAAGTTCCATAGTTTAACTATGCGCTCTATGAAAAAGTGTTTTCCTTTATCAGTCCTGAATCTTCCAACATCTGTGGACGAGTTCTAATGTTATGGGGGGGGGGGGGAATCTGTCCACTTTCTCCATGCCATCCACAATTTTACAAACTTCTATGCTGTCATATTTTACTTGCTACTTGACATTATGCTACTGACAGTTTTATTTTCAGTTCCTTTCCTCATGATCTCCAGCATGGAAATTGCCTTTGTCATCACTGCCACACATTAGACTTCTGTAATTCTCACAAGAATTATGTAAATTAGGCCAAAGTTATTGCTCTGGGAACTTTTGTGGTAGCAGCACAGTGTTGACATTCTTCAAATAGGTTAAAAAAAGTCATTAAAGCTGAAAACAGATTATTGATCCCATTTCTAGATCACAGTGGCCTTGTTTGTTTATCACAGAAAACTATCGCTGATGATCTACCGTGAACACACCTAAGAAGGCAGCTTCCGATACACAGCTGCTGGTCCAGCACGAAAGGAATGTGTGCCAGCAGGTGGAATTGCCAGTGGGCCCCTTGCTGGGTTGTGGGCCCTCAGCAGATTCCCAACCACACCAGCTGCTGATGCCAGCCTATACTCCTGCTAAAAGCATCAGGTAGCAGGTGACAGCAAAGACTTCTGTCTGAGAACCTAGACAGTCAACGCCACCCACAATAGACAAGTGATAGGCTAGAATGATGGACCATTCTCACTTGGTAAAAGCATCATGGCAGCAAAATCCATTCATTTCCTGGTATCCATCAGTTCCTAAAGGTTAGGTGTGGCTAAAATGCTTCAAAGTGAGTGTGCAGTCTATTAAAGTAACCCCACAATGTCCTAACTGTGGACAACAATCATTCAGTGTCCCAGGAAAAGAGTAATACCAGGTCCCAGAAGGCCCCAAGACTGTGAAATTGACAGATCTGGAGAAGGAGGAATCCTTCATCCATGAGGTAAGTGCCCCATCTCCGTTAAAGATTCAGCTCATGCCAACTAAGTCTTGTGCAAGGACCACAGACGATTGACAACAGTTGCTAAAACAAGCCCACTGAGCATTTACCTTGACTACTGGAACATCATTGGAGTCCTTAATTTTTTCCAGTGATGACGATCTTTTGTTTTCAAACATTTTAACCCTTGTCAGCACTGATTGCGGCTTCATGGCTGGGTCATCTTCTTCCTCAGCTGGTTCGGTAGGCAGTGGTTTACTGTTGGCAGGCAGAACTTCTGATTTACTTTGCAATGGGAGGGGAGGGTGTGGACCTGCAGTGCTGTGAGGAGGCTCGTACTGTCCCACTTTTGCGCTGAACCCTTGCGGGGGGCCTTGCTCAAAGCCTCTGGGCTGGGGCTCAAAGTAATGCTTGGGCTCAGGGGATCTGGGCACTGCTGGGGGGAAGGCTTGAGTCTCTGTTTTGTATCTTCCGTGAACCTCATACGCAGCAGTGGGTTGCTCTTCATACCTCAGCTGAGTGGCGTTGAAGTTTTTGGCTGCGTGCTCATAGCGGGGCCTGCTGTCGTAAGCCAGGGGAGGCGGCTCTTCAAAGCGAGGTTGTGCTGGAAAGTAGCAGCTGTGTTCTGTGCTCTCTTCTATGTTCTGCCGGGGATCAAACTCTCTGGGAGGTTGGTTGCTGTAAGGTGGCCGGGGCTGATAGGGCTGGTTCTCATCGTAATAGGTCCAATGGTCATCATAGGGAGGGACACGCTCCTCGTAATGAAGACGAGGGTCGTAGCCACGGGAAAACTGGTCCACGTAGTTTGAGGAGTCATACCTGTAGGCCAGTGACTCGTAATCTCTGCTAGCTTGCTTCTCTGTGTACTGGGCCTGAGGGTCATAGGTCAGATTGGAGTCCTTCTCCTGCCTCTGGGCTGGCTGCTTCAAGACATAGTTCGGCCTAGGGGCTTCCTCATTGCTGAATGGGTCCTTCCTGTACATCTGTAGAAAGAGAGTGGTTTGCTTCAGGTGCACGAGCAACTGAGACCATGAAGAACTAACAAGTCGAAGGAAACCTACAACCACAGCTTACCCATTTTAACTAGTACCCTAATCATAACTGATTAACTGCACGAGCTTTAATTAATGGATTAAGTAAAAAAAAAAAAAAGCACACTTCATTTTTAGACGCAGCAAACATCTGGGCTGCAACATTGGAAGAGGCAATTCCCCTTCACTTTTTCCATACAGAGAAGGAATTGAATTTTAAGAAGCCGCTTGCAAGTTTTGGCTTTGGTAAGTACATGTAAAAATCTGCCTAAGTATTCGCAAAAATAAGCAAAAGGGAGTTGCCTGATTTAATCAGCAGCATTAGCTTAGCTGCCCAAAGACTATTTGATTAATCTAGCCCAGGGGTGGGGAACCTCAGCCTCGGGGCTGAAGGTGGTCCTCCAAGTTGCTCTATCTGGCCCTTGGGAGTCTGCCCAGGTCACACACCTCGCCATCCCTGCCCTGTGCCCTTTTGCCTGGCTGCAATGTAGCCTTTGACTGTGAGAAGGCCTCTGGCTTGCCTGGACGGAGGTGGACAGGTGTAAACTTGACATTCAGGTGTGGCTCGAAAGTGTCATCTGTTGCCCTGCCCACTTTTACCTCTGGCTCTGCCCCCCCCCCCCCGGGATGCTGCCCCTGGAGGGATAATGGTTCTCCTACCCTCTCAGTCTGGACGGGGTCAGGAGTCCAAATGCTATCCAGCCCAAACCTTGGCACCAGCACCCCAATTTAATGCACTCATTAATGCTGCTGGTGTCTGCAAAGCTTCCCCCAACTTTTTGTTTCAATTCATTTGACTTTGGGCCTTGGTTCAACTTCCTGCCTAACATCTGGGTGCCACAGTTCACCATTCCCATCTCAGGGTCCACACTTATGATGAGACTTTATTCTTGAATTACTCATTTTGGGAACTGTTTGAGGATCTTTGGCTTATCCTGACACATCCAGCCAATAAAAATGCAAAAAACCGAACAGTTTCCATTTAGTATACAGGAAGGCCATAAAGAACAAAACACAGGTAGATTTGGAAGACAGAATCATGTTTCTCTGAAACTAATGCAATAAACAAGAGAAGGTTTAAGCCACACACAAATGAAGTAAAAGTAAGCTTTGGAATGAAGTGGGCTTGCGACATCTTCTGATTTATGCATTCATTTTCCAGCAGAAATGAGAAAGGCAACTTGAACTCATGCAACAAAGCAAAACCAAGAGTTAGATTTTTATTAAAAAGAAGCAGCAGAGAAGCTCTTTTTCAGGCTGCACAAACGCTCAGTGGGAGGGAAATCACAAAGGGGCACCTTTAGTAAGGGTGGGGGTGGGGGCAAAGCAAGAATGATCATGTGCAGAGTGAATCCGTGCAGCATGACAGCACAGGCAGGAGGTACCTTTGTTGGCTCTCTATGCGGCGATAAGGACGGCGGCTCTTGTTCTCTGAGCATTATGTGAGGTGCCTCAGTGCCCGGGGTTCTGAGGGGGCCAGCTTGGGGTTGGTAAGAGTTGTAAGAAGCCATGCCAGGCTCCTCCAGCCTGACATTAGTGAGACTTATACTGGGGTTAACAGCAGAAGTTGATGAGGCTGAAGGGTTTGTTTCTGGCGACGGGGAAAGGTAGGGGGCTGCAGGTGAGGCTTCTGCTTTCTGTGAAGTTTTTAAAATATAGTTTTTGGTAAAGTGGACATATTTTCCATTCAAAAATCATACTAGCCACAACCACCCAACATATTTAATTGCAAAAAATCAAGTTGTACACCAGGACTGAACTGTTCTTCAGTACGACCTTAGGGTCCTCAATGTTGCTGACCTCCAGCTCCCATCAGCCCAAGCCAGCATGGTCAATGGCTAGGGGATGTGCTGGGTGTAATCCAACTACATCTGGAAAAACATTTTGGGGACAGCTGCTTCCATAAAGCTAAACCTCCTCTTTGGAGTACACGACTATACCAAAGTTTATATAACCCACATCCTATTTAGCTAGCCAGAGAGAAAAACAGGGCATCTTGTAAAATTAACAGCAGATTGACAAAAGATGACAGCATTGGCTCAAAATTTTAGGGGTCCTTGGGTAAGATGTTATCAGTGGCACCTCTCTCCAAGTGTGCTCATCTCCTTGTTGCCATCATCACAATGGGAACCACTGTCCCACTTGCCATTGTTACATTTGCTTACTTCCTCTGGACCCAATCCATGCCACACCCCAGAAGGGGAAAGCAAGACAAGGAGAAGAAGCTGCTGTTCCTTGTTACTCTCATCACTGTTCAAGTCAAGGCTGAGGAATTTGTGCTACAACCAGATCTGTAGTTCCACAACTCCTATCAGTCCCCAGCACTTGCCAAGCTGACTGGACCTGATGGGAGGTTCAGTCCAACCATGTCCAAAGGGCCCATTTCTTATTCCTTAATTGAGCCACTTCAGTGGCCTCCACCTGCAAGTGCATGGCATCTGCGTCCCACCACCTCTCTGGAGTCCGACCACACTGGGAGGGCGCCATGTTGTCTACTCCTTTGACTCATTCTAGAGGCCTCTAGCTGAGAGATAAAATTCATTTGGAATTCATATAAGGCTAAAGTGGATTCATTTTTAGATTGCTCATACCCAACTCTTGAACAGGCACCATGGTTATTTTTAAACTGAATTTCCATCTTTTTCCAAATAATTTCCTTTTTGATGGGGAGAGGTGGGAAACAATCTCATGTTCTTCTAAAAGTGCTGATCATTTTATTACTATTCTTTATCTTTTCTTTTTAAAATTATTCTCCAATAAACCAACCAACCAACCAACCAACCTGAAACAACAGGAACCCACTCTCAGAGACATGAATCTTGCAATATCATACTTCCCATCCTGTGGTGAAATTGTGTGCACTATACAGTCATACCAGCCAAATAATTCTATAATGTTTCCCTGCAGTACCAGTTACTGAAAACGTGTATCATTTTCATTTCCTTTGCTATTTTTATTTTTGGGGTTAGCGTCTCTGCTAATACTAGTTGCCAGACTTTCTTGTACCATGAAGCCAGCATGGGAGTCATGTTCTTTAAAAGTGCTGATCCTTTTATTTATTTCTTTTTAAAAAGGCAACTGAAGAGCATGTGGCCCCCCCCCCCAACAACGGAAATGCCAACTATGTGAATCCAGTGTTCAAATGGTAGAGACCCACAGGGCTTGCAAAACGAAATGATAGCTATTCAATGCACCATTTAGAAGGCAATGCTCCTAAACACTCAATGCACACAAACAAACAAACAAACGGACTGAGAAGGAGAAGTAAGTGGCTAAGGTACAGTAAAAACCAAAAAGCTATGAAGACCAACTGGGGCCACATTTTACGCATCCAAGGGAGAAAATTGCTGGGCTTTGTATGTAATCTTATTGCTTAAAACCTGCAGGCAAGTATTTCTTCCTTACCGGTTGAGCAGCACTTGTTTTAAACCCAGGAGACTCCATCCGGTGGTTTGGTTGTGGTTGAGCTTGAGCGGCAGCATAAGGAACGTATGCCTGACTATCATGATGCACCCCTGATGTATCTTCTCTTACGGGTTCAGAGGACCGCGTAATGGCTGATTCAGGAGGAGTCCCGACATCGTCGTTGAGTGTCTCGTCCAGCTCCTGGTCCGTGTAGGCCCCGCCTTCTGTGTCTGTGTCCTCGTAGTCAGAGGTGTGTCTGCTGTCTGTGCTGTACATGGAGTACTCGCTGCCTGGAGCCGACAGGTAGGACAGGCGATCGTCGTGGAGGTCAAGGTCGTCGCTAGTAGCACCATCTGCCTGTGTCAAACACATGAGGGTTGGGTGTTTACATGGCCGGGGGGGGGGGGAGGGGAGGAAGAGTTGCTGTTCTAAATTCTAACACCATGTCTTTCTGTGCAGAATGAAGATTAACTCGCCTGCACCTGAATCTTAGAGAAAGAGATTTCAAAGGTTACAGACCACTAGGAGGGACCTCAGCTCAGCGGTACAGTGCGCAGGCTTCACATGCAAAAGGCCTTGGGCTCGATCCATGGTGCCTCCAAGAAGGGCTGGGGAAAACCTGCCTGAATCCCTGGAGAGCTGCCGCTGTCAATCAGTGATGACAATGCTGAGCAAGGAGGAGGAGTGGCTTGACCTTAGCACAAGGTAGTCCCTATGATCCTACCAGGATGTATAGCCTTATGGTTTGTTTTTTTATGAAGGTATTTCCATGATCTAAAATATCAGCTGACAGGATTTGGGCCACAGATAAGGAAAGGTAACGGGGGGAAGGGGCTAATGACACCTGACACCTCCTCCTCCATCCTGTGCACTGGTGCAGTGAAGGCAGAGCAAGGAGATAAGTTTCCCATAACCCAGATTCCTAGAATCCCCTCAGCCAGTTGCCAAGTATCAGCTGCCGCCATGGAAAGCAACCGAGAACCCACATTCGCTGTCCTTGCTGCCTGCTGCCAGACTAGTGGTTACAGTCACCAACTCTTAAGTCTCATCTTGGGTTTCCTGTGTCCCACCCTCCACCTCACCTCTCCTGCTCAAGGTGTTATGTGCCGGGGATGGGATCCTGGCCAGTTGTAATTAATGAGCCATTGTTCTGGGCAAGACTTAAGCATGCGTAATCTAATTAAAGCTTATTCTTCTCTTTTCTTCCTTTTCTTTGCTCTGAACAACAAAAGATGCAAGCGTCATCCATCACCCTGGGCACAACAAGGCTGGTTCTCAATGCTAGTTCTCAGCACCTTTCCTTGTAAAGCTCAGAGTTCAAAAAAACTTAGAATGTTAAGGATTACATGTTGCTCAAGTTTACTTTGTTTGTTTGCAGATGACCTAGTTTTGACCCTGCAGGAGCCAGAATCTAGTACGAAAAGAGTATTACAATTGATTCAGGACTTTGGTCGGGTGGCGGGATTTAAATTAAACAAACAGAAAACCAAGGTGCTGGGAAAAAATTTGACAGATATAGAGTCAGAATGGTTTCAGAGAGAAACAGAATTAACTATGGTTAAAAAGGTAAAGTACCTAGGGGTAAACATAACAGCAAAAAACCTGAGTCTATTCAAGGACAACTATGAAAAATGTTGGTCTGAAATTAAGAGAGACTTGGATAGTTGGACAAAATTGAAGCTTTCTTTGGTAGGCCGAATTGCTGCTATTAAGATGAATGTATTGCCAAAAATGTTGTTTTTGTTTCAAACATTACAGATTGTGGATAAAACGGAGTGCTTCCGGAAGTGGCAGAAAGATATATCTAAATTTGTCTGGCAGGGCAAAAAGCCCAGAATTAAGTTTAAGATATTAACAGATGCGAAAGAAAGAGGGGGCTTTGCCCTGCCAGACTTAAAGTTGTACTATGAAGCCGCAGCTTTCTGCTGGCTAAAAGATTGGCTACTTCTCGAAGACACTGACGTACTGGACCTGGAAGGTTTTAACAATGCTTTTGGTTGGCATGCATACTTATGGTATGACAAAGTTAAGATCAATAAGGCCTTTAAGAACCATATTGTCAGGAAAGCAGTGTTTAATGTCTGGACAAAATATAAAGACTTATTGGAAAATAAAACTCCAAGGTGGCTTTCACCTCTGGAGGCTAAGGCCCGAAAAAGACCCAATATGGAGGCCAAATGGCCAAAATATTGGGAAATATTAGAAAAAGATGGAGACAATTGGAAATTGCAGAGTTTGGAGAAAATGAAGGATAAGGTGCGAGACTGGTTACATTATGCTCAGATTAAAGAAGTTTTTAAAAATGACAAAAAGTTAGGGTTCCAGGTGGAGAAATCGAAGTTAGAAACAGAATTGTTAGAACCAAAGACCAAGGTACTATCTAGAATGTATAACTTGCTGCTAAAATGGAATACACAAGACGAAATGGTTAAATCGGCTATGATAAAATGGGCACAGGACATTGGGCATAACATTATGTTTGAGGACTGGGAAAGGTTGTGGACCACTGGGCTGAACTTCACCGCATGTAATGCTCTGAAGGAAAATGTAATGAAAATGATATATAGATGGTACATGACCCCAGTTAAACTTGCCAAAATATACCATTCGTCTGATAATAAATGTTGGAAATGCAGAGAAAATGAAGGAACATTCTTTCACCTCTGGTGGACATGCCCTAAGGTGAAGGCCTTCTGGGAAATGATATATAATGAGCTGAAAAAGGTATTTAAGTATACCTTCACAAAGAAACCAGAGGCCTTCCTTCTGGGTATTGTCGGCCAGAAGGTGTTAAAGAAGGATCGAACATTTTTTATGTATGCAACAACGGCAGCAAGGATTCTCATTGCAAAAAACTGGAAAACTCAAGATCTACCCACACTGGAAGAGTGGCAGATGCAGCTGATGGACTATATGCAACTGGCCGAGATGACCGGCAGAATCCGTGATCTGGGAGAAGAGAAGATGGAGGAAGATTGGGAGAAATTTAAGATGTATCTACAAAAACATTGTAATTTGGTTGAATGTTAAGAAGGATGCTAGATTATAAAAAATTGGCCACCACTAAACTAGATTTAAATTTGATGATAAGTGAGACTAAAGAAAATATAAAAATTTTTTGGAAGAAGTGCTAGATTATATTTGAATGAGTGGACATGAGATTGTAAACAAGTTGATAATTTGTTTGGAAAAAATTTTTAACGATGTAAATGGGAGCGGGAGACGTGAGGGAGTCCAAAGAAGTGTTGAAATTGTTGTAAAAGAAGTAAGATTGTTTATTATGTGTGCATTTATATTTAAAAACCTTAATAAATATTTATATATAAAAAAAAGTTTACTTTGTTTGTGTCCCTTATTTTGCAGGGTCAACACACTGTCTGAACTCAAAACCCCCAAAGTAGTCCTAACACAGGGAATGAAATTAAAAGTAAACCAATACTGGAATGACAAATCACCCCAGCTATACTCGAAGCAATTGGATTGCAAATTAGCTATTACTTCTCATGACAGATCTTTGAATTGCAATGAATTGCTGCCCTGAAAATGTCAGTTCAATATATATTAACAGTCACCCAAAAAAAGAAAAGAAAAGAAAAGAAAAGAAAAGAAAAGAAAAGAAAAGAAAAGAAAAGAAAAGAAGCCTTACATAACACACAGAAACTAGTGAAATGCCTGTCAGCACTAGGAAGTCACTGGATAAGCATGTAGGCAGTTTAGGGGTTCTATGCTGCAGTGGATGCTATGCCATACTAGGACAAACATTTGGGGTAGAAAAAGGGTTTGTACAGAGCAAGGAGCTGCAAGGGGATCAATGGAGATCAGCACGACACACCCTGCACTCTCCCAGGGGTCCCCTTCACAGAGGCTATCCCTTGCCCCTCAATTATCTACTCTTGCCTCTCTGAGAAGGCACAATTCAACCACTTGCAAAAGCTGAATTGTAGGAATCTGCAAACATCATTTGCTTCTTTTTCTAAGGTTCAGAGGACGTGCCAGTCCTTAGGTAGCCAAAATGGCGCCATCCACACACAAGAGAGGCACCAACAGGCTTGAATAATTTCCTCTTTCAATAAGCCTTCTAAGTGGATAATGTTATTCAGGTTTGTATATGCACTGGATTTGAAACTGATTTTATGCATGTAATTATTGTTGGGCTTTAAAAATTGTTTTATATGAAGCTTTTTGTATTTAGATTGCTTCTGTATCTGCAATTGCTTTAATACATGTTTTATTATACTATAAATTGCTTTGAGATGCCTCACTAGAAGAAATTGATGAATCCATGCCAAAGACGTAACTGAGAATAAGATACTGCCCATATTATTCCAATACAAACCTTCCCATAACTTATTCAAAATTATCAACCCCAAATGAAAAGGCAGACAGGTCCATTTAAATGTCACCACTACACTGCAACAGCTTAGAAAACAAAACCAAAAATAGATTCCATACCTTTCCTTCTGAAACCCACACCAGCTGATTCTGCTGCTGCTGAATTGCTTCCTTAAGAGCTCCATACCAGCCATCGTTCATTGAATTCAAGTTAATAGTAGCTAAAAATAAGAATACAGAGTTTGAATGAGGTTTTGTCAAAACAACGCCAAAACTATGGAAAATGGCACTGTGTCTGGGGCAGTAATGTCTTTGAATACCAGCTGCTGGGAACTGCAGGTGGGCAGAGTGCTTTTGTGCTCAAGTCCAGCTTGCAGGCTTCCTATGGGCATCTAGTTGGCCACTGTAAGATGATGGTGCTGGACTAGACAGGCCATTGGCACGCAGAACCTGAAGACAAGAGCACTTCCCTCTCCTGTGGCTCCCAACAACTTGAACAGTGGAACTTCGGGTTGCGGATGTAATCCGTGACGGAGGCACGTCCGCAACCCGCTGTGTTCGTAACCTGCAGCGCTGCGTCTGCGCACGCGTGTGATGCGATTTAGTGCTTCTGCGCATGCGGCGAAACCTGGAAGTAACCCTTTCCGGTACTTCCGGGTTTCCCGTGGTCTGCAACCTGAAAACATGTAACCCGAAGCGTTTGTAACCCGAGGTACCACTGTATACAGAAGCATTACAGCCTCCGGCTGTCGGGACAGAATACAGCCATCATGGCTAGTAACCACTATCCTCCATGAATTTGTCCAATCCCCTATTAAATTTTGTTGTAAGCACATAGTGAAAGAAAAACAATGCATTGTTTCATTCCCCATTCCCTCCTCAGCCTTTTTCTCTGTCCTGGTGCCCTCACCTGTGAAGAGGTGGTGGTTGTTTTTCCGTAGCTTGTGGGCCCTCTCATATAACTTTCTGGCACTTTTCCGGGATTCTGGGCAGAGCCTCATCCTCATAGTTTTTACGCCCTGCTTTGAATCAGGGTTCAAGAACACCACAATGGGATACCACTGTGCGTAATTCAGGCGGTCCACTGCATTTGGAGTGACATCTAATAAGGCGTGCTTGTCCTGAGAAACAGAAAAGATTGAACAAAGCCGTCAGACAACCCAGGAAAACAAGGGCTCTTGACCTGTTCTCTAAAGCCTCCTAAAAGTGTGCATCATTAGGTTTCAAACTTGCCACCTTTAATCTAACTGATTCCACAAAAATCAATTATTTTAAACTATTTTCACATCTGCAGCTGTATTCAAGAGCAGAAAAGCCAGAGGCAGGTAGAAGAGTCAATTACCAGGAAAGGGGAGGCAGGGGGAAGAGTGAAGCTGGACACCTTGAAGATTAATTCTGCAGTCAACAGAGAATACAAAGGCAGATATGGGAGGTCTGAAAATGTAAGGATTGTTGAGAAAGGTTGAACAGAACAATAAAACAGCAGAATGATTTTAAGCTTTGAGTCCATCTTCATGTTTGAGCCTAACCATCATTATAGATATTTAAAATTTAGAGTTCTCTAAGACAAACACTAAGATGCGGGTTACTTTTTCCAGATTGCTGTGTGAAATTCAATTCTATCTGAAGCATAATTTATTAAGCAGGTCAAGGATTTAGTGTTGTAGGTCCTCAAAAATCTATACCACGCCTATCCTGCATATTTAGCAAGTGGACAGAAGAGGGGTTTTCTTTAACATTTAGCACAAGTGGCAGTTTAGTTCTTTCTGCAGAGAGGATTAGCTAGTCAATGAACATGCAAGCACACATGAGTAAAAAGCACTTTGGAAGTAGACCATTTGCTGAACCTGGAAGGATACCACTGGCATTTTTCTTTGAAATTTACAAAGAACTACATTTGAACCTCATATGAAGGTCAGAGAACACCAAAAAGGAAGGAAGGAAGCAAGCAAGCAAGCAAGCAAGCAGGAAGCTGAGGCGCCAAATCCAGAGGCTCAGCCAGGGGTTGCTGTAGCAAACTGGGAGGTGCAGGGTGTGGAAAGAGGAGGCTGATGGGAACTGTGGTCCAACACACCGGGAGGGCACTAGGCTGGGGAAGGGGGCAGGACAATTGCACAGGACCTGGCCACGCAATTCTTGCCAGGATCTGGGGAGATGGGCACTTGGCAAGGATCTGTACAACAATCCCCACCACATGGTTGTGTGTGGCATTTCATCCTAGCATCATCATGGGTGAAACCACAGAAACACAGCTTTCACACTGCAGCAGCAATGTCTAAATTACACCTTGCCATGCCATGTCTTGCATTTCCCATACTTTCAGTAATTTGTGGCTAATGTGTTCCTTAAAATGGTTTTATCATCTTCTGTGTTCCTGCATGAAAGGCACTACAATACCTGTTGACCCAACAAGAAACATACAAATGAGCATTTACTCACTTACTCTGTCAATTATCTGTTTGATTGTGTGCAGACGAATAATGCCCGAACTACGCTGGTCTGTACCAGCATCCCTTGGTTCACTTTCTGTTAAAGAGAAAACAGTTAATCAACAGCTGTGGGTCAGTTACATGTAACATTTTTACTGCCTGTAACAAGATTATGAAATTTCTTCTTTGAATATCTTCTAAAAGCTTTCAAACATCATTTTCCAAAGTCACTTCTTTCATGGTAAGGGCAGAACAGTATTGCTTATGCATTCTGGGGTGCTGAGCGTAGGGCTGGGCAATATCAGCTTTTCAACATCAGGGTGTATTGCCAGCCAAACATCATGGTTTGGCCATATACCACAATGTTGAAAAAACAAGATTCAGTGGTCTCTGCCCGCGGGACACTGGGTAAAACTGCCCCAGCTCTCACCTCAAGAGCTGAGGCAGTTTCACTGAGGCTCATGGACTGGGACAATACAGCTTGTTTGTGCCGCTCAGCTGGGAGGAGGGAATGCCCCCCCCCCCCAGCTGAGACAGTCCTGGTGCTCTTGCTGCTCAGCAGGAGTACTGGGGCTGCTTTGGGCTGCTCAACTGGGGGAGGGAACCCATGAACGGGTGCAGCACCGGGGCTCTTTTACCTGCTCACTGCAGGGAGCCGCAACCACACTCTGCTCAGCTGAGCAGTTTCACGGAGCCCCCACCACACCGCCGGCTTTAACTGCTTGACTGAGGCAAGGGCAGTTGCACACTCCTCTATCGAGCAGTTTAAAGATGCAGAGGGAGGAACAAGCTGTATCGGCACCTCACCAATACAGCTTTTTTCTCCCTCTGCGCAGTATGAGGGCAAAGTGGGATGTCAGCTTCTCTCAGTGATATATCGCTGGTGAAGCCACCACTGCTCGAGTCCCTCTATTGACTCCCTCCAGCAGACTCTGCTAGTAGAGGGACTCAGGAGCAGTGGCGGATTCACCAGCAATATAGCACTGAGAGAAGCCGACATCACGGTCTGTTCCTCATACCGGTCCTGGGCAATATGATGATATATCTCCCAGGCCTAGCTGAATGTGCAAGAAAACTATGGGAAACACACCAGCTTTACTTTGAACCACACAAATACACTACTCATCTTCTTGCAGAGACAGCTTGGGCTGCTGATTAACAGCTTGGTGGTGGAACACATGCTTTGTGTGCAGAAGGCCCCGTGTTCTTTCCCCAGCACCAGCACTTAAAAAGGAACAGGTATGGGGAACACCTCTGTCAGAGAACCTAGTGCTGTTGGCTAGAGTAGACCAGGTGTGGGGAGCTATGCCTCTCCTGACACTTTTGGACTCTAACTCCCATCAACCCCAGTCCACATGACAAATGGCCTGGGATGATGGGAGTTGAAGTCCAGCAACATCTGCAGAGCTGTTGGTTCTCTGGTAGTCAGCAGCAGGCAAGACTGTGAATGGTCTGACACAATAAAGCAGCGTTGTTTTCCAATGTCAGAGCATTTACAACAACTAGATATTCATGTGTGTTATATTTTAAAATTCTTTTCTGCCACATAAATGAGGAAGCCACTGATAATACAGACACCTCATTTAACCTCCTTGGGTGTTTCATCACCATTTAAATATTGGCATAAGAGAGTGCAAACTTCTCATCTATGCTCTCAAGTCATTGTCTCCTCATATACAGTGTGCCACCAGGGTTGCATAATGCACTCCATGCTGAAATATGAGGGGCCCCATCAGCATTGGCATCCCACCGGCTCCCGAAGACACACCTGTTTAAGCAAGCACTGTCCTGAACTGACCTTGTGATTTTATTTTAAAAGGTTTTTTTAACTGTTCCAATAGTTATGCTTTTAAATGGCTTTATTGTATATTTTAATTAAGAATGCTTAATCCCCCATGGATTTGCTACTGCTTATTTTAATTATGTATTGATTTTAAAGTAATTAATGGCTTAGAAGCCATTTTGGCATATAAGTGGTAAACAGGTAAACAAATCAATCCTCTCTAATCCCAGGAATTGTTTTAAAACTTTGGTCTGCACCTGTAAGCAGGAGGGGGTTTAGCTGGGAAAACAGGACATAGAAGACAGGCAAGGTGCTTACTTGCAATCTGATAAATATCTGGTTCTTCTCTTGCCAGTTTCTCCCGCGCAACATCGGCAATTGGTCCAAAGATTGTTACAGGCCTGAGAAATCCAGCTGGAATTAAAGGGAAATCATAGTAAGTCTTCTTTAAACAAACAAACAAAAAAAACTACCAAGACATTCTTTGATGGCTTTGAGTGGGCAAAGTGGGTGTGGCGGAAACACAAAAGTGGGTCTGGACAATTTTTTTTTCTTTCAAAAAGCACATACTGGGGAGATCGGGGGAGGGGCAATAACAGATTCACGGCAGGGGAGTATTGGGAGCAGTCAGTCATCTTTTTAATAATAATAATAATAACTGCCAGCAATGTCAATCTTAGTGTGCTACGAGTTCTGACATTTTAAGATGAAAGTGTTTACTTTTACAAAAAACACTAGTTGGCAGAAGAAGTGCTAGAAGTCAGCTGCTGTTTAATAACCGAAGTTATTTAATGTTAAGTGCCAATTAATGATGAATCAAGCTCTAGTTGATTACTGTAATCTTATGTGACCAAGTCCACCCAACCAAGCAGCCTTTTGTTTGGAAAGTGTCACCTCTACCTGGGTCAGCCAATTATCCTGACTGTTTCTTGCAAGGGCGTTAGGAGGCTGTTTCCCCACTTTTCAACCTAAAGCCCTCTCTTGGCCTCAGCAGAGTTTGCTCAGGGCATGCATGTGCTTGAATTCCTGCCATGGCTGCTACTGGGGCAGGTGAAACCAATCAACCATTCCTCGCAAGGGCAGTATAACAAGGCACCCAGGTGTTACACTGTCAGCACACATATGCCAACGTTATGAGCTGAAGAGAATTAGGTGGTGGGCAAAACAGGCAAGCTTTTCTCTCAAAGCTTACCAAAGAAAGATCACACATTCAGAGCTGGTCCCATTCAGAGCCAATGGGAATTTGTCCATTACTGAGGTATGAACCACCAAACCTTTACAGTACACTTTTATAGGGAAAAGATGCAAGGCAGTGTCACAGAACAGGAGAAAGAAGGTTTGCCCTTCTGGGTTAGGAGTTTGAAACAATGGGTTGAAACAAAAACACCAGAAGGGCAATCCATTTCTTTGGAAGATTGGAAAGGAAACATCACAGGCATTTGCTAGGTTGGGGACTGGCCTAGGGAATAAAAGTGTTTACTTGAGCAAGCTGAGGTCTGGGATGAATGCAATCAGTTAGTGGAAATACTTTAAACCCATTCCTACACAACTAATCCCTTCTATTGTCCACATCTTCCAACTTTTCACTTCTGTCTGGCAAACAACCCCAGCTGTTGGCTAAGGAGGGAACAGCAGCTCTAATGCTTGCTTTCATATTCCCTCCAAACTTTTGTATCATGTCCATTAGATTAAGAGTCCTGTAGGTAGAAACTTATCTTTTAATGTGTGTACACTGCTTAGAAACTTTCAGGATCTTTAGAACTGCAGTTGTAATCATCATCATCATCATCATCATCATCATCATCTCTTCATGCTCTCTCCAACTGCTCCTTCACCCTTATGTTAACGTTCCATATGCCAAGCCATTTCCTTTCCTTTCCCCTCCTTCCAAACACAAACCCTGAACAATGTTAATCACAGTAACATTTCCATTTCCTTTGAACCCCCACCTTCTCGAAGAACAACTCTCTCGTATGCAGGGAACTTGGTCTGAACTGGCTGGGCAGAAAGGTCCTCTCTGCTTTTCCTGAGGTTTCTTTTTGAGCTACGTAGACCCCGAAACCTCCAGAAATCTGCACGGTCCCCACCAGCTGTCTTTGGAAGGGTGTACTGCACGCTAGCCAGTTGCTCAGCTCTGTGTGGAAGAAACAAGGACAATGAACACTGACACTGGGGGGAAACAGCAGCCTCACTTAGCTCCTAGACCTGAGTTTCCAAGGCTTTTCTGTGCATGTGCCAATTCACATACCAACTTTGGTTCCAGGCAAAGCAAAATGGTTAAATCCAGAAAGGATTCTGCTGTTTGCCCTATAGGTTGAAAGAGCTGCATGCATCTCCAGCATCTCCAATGCTTCATCTTCACACATTCAAAATACGGTTATGATTATCAAGGGCAAATCTGTACCTTGCATATGTACTCTGAATTGCAGCTCTGGGAGCTTGAAGTTTGCAAATTCTCTTAAATGAACAAAGCAAAACTCTTAAATGAACTAGTCTGAAGTTTCAGCAATTCCATCCAAGAAGTTCAGCACAATGCAGGTTTACAAAAGCTTAGCCGTTCAGCCAAATAAACGCTTCCCCAAGAGCTATTCTGAAATACCTGTTTTTGTTGGGTATAATGCCTCTTTCCACCTCTTTGTGATTCTTGCCAATCCGAATAGCCAGCCAGGATCCAAGCTTGCCATTGTATAATGTATCCACCACTCGAAACACCTCTCCTTTGTTGAAGCTAAGCCCGTAGGGAGATTCCTTCTCGTATTCAAAATGAGTTCTTATATAAAATGAATCTCCTACATCTGACTCCACAATGCGCCGATAAACTGCAAGAATGGAATAAAAGCACAAACTTAATGCTTTATAGCACTTACAGAAAACTATTATTGAATCGCAACAATAGATTTGAGAATAAGCTGAATTCTGTAGCTCGGAGCGGTGAACCTGTGGTTCCCCAAGTTGTTGCTAGCCTACATTTCCCATAATCCTTGACCACTGGTCATGCTGTCCAAGGCCGACGGGAGTCCAACAATATCTGGAGAGCCACAGGATCCCCATCCCTACTGCAGATGGTTAAAAAACCTGAAAATGGCAAAAGGCATGATGGTTTTCAGCACTATCAGAATGTACTCGAGAACTAATTGGTATTGCAGTACCAGCATGTACCCATGGTCAGGGATGAACAAAGATCCCAAGTAAACATGCTTGGAACTCTTGAGACACTTCAATGCCAGGCGCACTGAATTGGGAGCACAACAAAGCTAATTTCTCGGGTGTGTTGCAATGTACCAGTTCATTAAGCTACAGGAATAAGCTGACAGGACTGAATTTTATTTATTTGCAAAAATGTCTATACCATTAGCATTAAGAAAAAATAATGTGTTGAACAGCATAAAATTAACAATGAAGTTATAAAACAAAATACAAAATACACCACAAATCAGGATCAGGAATACTCCACTGCTCCAGTGCAAAATCAGAAAGCTAGAGTCCCCATTTTGAAGGAACTCAGGTGTAAATTATACTTAAACGTTCAGGTCTGCCAAGTGCATCATGGGGTTTATTAAGTAATGGGCTGTACCTCTACCATTTTCCATTCACACAAAGCAGATCCCACAAGCCTGAAGTGTGCACACACCTTGTATAGGCAAGGAATGTTGTAGTTTGGTTCTGTTTTGCTGCTGCCTACTACCTTGGACTAATTAATGCCAATGACTCAGATAACAGTATTAGATTGCAGATACTGTAGGCTTTAAAAGAAGTGACCTGGACAAGGAAGCCCCGCTGCTGCTAATCCACGGTGTTGGGGACAGCTCTCTTTTGATTATTATCCAAGAGAGTCTATCAAAATAGTTTTTGTCCTTTCATTAAAAGGCAGTTACTTACCATCCTTTTTCTTCTGTGCCAAAATTGTTACCTCTTCCCCTTTAGGGAGGTCAAGCAGAAACAGTACTGCTTCCTCTCTGATGATATTTGTGAAGTCTACGTTATTTACCTGGTGCAAAGCAACAGTTCAAAAAGTTACTACGCAGTTGACAGAACCCAAGTGTGCATCTAGACATTCTCTCTAGTTGCATTACTATGTTTGTATCTCGTAGCAGATGTGCCATGAACTTTATAGTCTCTTTCTCCTAAGCAAATTGTGTTGAGAACTCTCCACAACCAAACCTTAAGACCATCTTTGAATGCCCTGCTCTGGGTACCTTTTTGGTAGTGGCATATTCCCTAGAAAGGCCTGCCTGGTACCTTCTTTGGGGTATTTTGGCACTAGGTGAAGAACTTTTGATGAATCCAGGCCTTTAAACTGCTATGCCAGAAGCGGTTTAGTCATGTTGACCGCATATCCTGGAAAACTGTCTGTGGACAAATGCCGGCTCCCTCAGCCTGAAGCACCACATCCCATAGCTGCCTTTGACTGGATTTAACTGTCCAGGAGTCCTTTACGTTTACGTTTCAGAAACCTAGTTTTATAAATTATATGCTACCTCCATGCAAGGATTATTTATTGTTTATTGTTTTTTATTCTTAGTTTATACTTCATTACTATTTTCCTGCAAGCCACCCAGGGAATGTTTATTGATGGCATGCTATATAAATCTGTATCATCATCATCATCATCACCTTAATATTCAAGATTGCCACCTACCCTGAGAATCTGATCTCCTTCTTCCAAGCCTTCTTTGGCAGCAGGGCTATCCTCTAGAACACCAGCTACGAATATCCCGACATCATTGCCACCAGCCAGCCGCAAGCCCACACTGTCTCCTTTTTTGAATTTCACAAGCTTCATGCTTGGCCTGCACGGATTAGGAAATATTGTTTAATAACTGTCTCTTGCCAGCCCATCCTTCACCACAAAACCTTTACATTTCCAGTTTCTTTATGTACTCTGAAATGCTGTCAAAAGCCCTTATATCCTAGCAGGATTACTGAGATCACACACAGATGCGCTGTTAGTTCTCTTGCAGGTTACAGATGCCCAACTGGCCTCAACTAGAAGCTGGGCATTTGGTGTTGTTGTTCCCAAACTGCAGAAGACTCTTCCAGCAGATTCAGCAGGCATCCTCACTTTAGATTTACAGGTATCTTTGGAGATTTTTTTTAATACCAACAGAGCTATGCAGTTGTCTAAAATGCCCTTTGAGTATCCAGCCATTTTAATGATTGTTTCATATTGCTTTCAATGTTTTCATGTTGGGATGTTTTGTGAGAGGGCAGCAAATAAATACTTTTATGAATGACTATTTTAAAAAAGACATCAGTCTTTACACAGACCTAAAGTACCAACCCTGCTCATGCTTTTATTGAAAGAGACCACCCATTTTCAGGCATCCTTTATGTTTGCACCTGTTTCAGGCAGTTATAAAATTAGGCCATGTAACTTTCCAGGTGCAAAATGGAAACAGGCCACAGATTATGCTATTTTAAAAGACAGCTCATGATTACTTACTAGGAAAGTGGGAGCTGTTTTGTTCTAGAGTACCTGGGAATCTGGTCTTGCCCAACCCTCTCCACTGAATGCCAGCTGCCTCCTTAAATCAGGATCCTGGGCCAACAATGGGTGCTTAAAATGTGGTGTGGAAAAAGAACAGCCATTTTACTTCCATTTCTCCCAAGAGGAACATAGGAAGCTGCTTTAAAGAGAGTGAGACTCTTGGTCCTTCCAGCTTCCTACTGTGCACAGTGCCTGCGAATGCTTCTCTCGGGTTTCAGACAGAGGACGTTCCTAGGCCTATCTGACGATGCTGGGGACTGAACGTGGGACCTTCTGCATGCAAAGCTGGTGCTCTGCCACAGAGCTGTGATCCTTCTCCATCTTAGGTTTGCTTCACTTGCATGTTAACAGCTTGCTCACTGACCTGCCTTTGACACCATCATTGAGTGATGGTTTAGTGAGCAAGGGAGGGTTTGTCAGAAGTGCATAGGTCCTCTGTACACATTTATGTTTTGGATACATACACCTAAGCATGCAATGTGAACAAGATAAAACCCTTGCATCATACAGGTATGCTCAATAAAGCCAGGATGGATTTCAGCTTCCTACAGAGTGTGATTTAGTGGAAAAACCAGCCTTGCTTCTACATAATACGTGGAGTGACCATTAAAGGAAATCATGGCAACTGTAGCTAAGGGGGGAAGGGGGTCCTCCAGTATTGGAAGCACAAAAACTTCCTGATGAAACTGTAGGTTGAAGACACTGGCTCAACAAATTGCAGGCACTAGGCCAGGTGCTGTTGGACTACAGCTCCCATCACCCCTGATCCCTGGGTCCTGCTAGCTAGGGATGATGGGAGTTGTAGTCCAAAAACAGCTGGGAACCCAAGTTTGAGAAACACTGTGCTAGGTGAGCCTGTGGCCCTCCATATTTTGCTGGACCACAACTTCTATCACTCCTCACCACTGGCCATGCTGTGTGGAGCTGGAATCCAAGGCTACCTGCAGAACCACAGATCCCCCCACCAGGCGGATCCGTCAGGGGGCAGATACACTGCCCATGCTGATCTGGTGAAAGACAAGGAAAAGCAAGAGTTCCATTACCGAAGCATTCCATCTTCATGGGTTGAGTTTGGAAGAGGGCCATCAGATGGACTAACGGGTAAATCCACATCTGGCTGACCCGCCTGTGCATAGACTGGTTTTGGTTCTGTTTAGAAAGCACAAAAGAAGATTGAACAAATGCATTTTAAAAGCACACACAAATACAGGTATGACTTGGCTTGCTCCTTTGCAAAATTCATTCAGATCCAATCTCAGGAAGAACAGGGGACAATACAGTGCTTTTAAGTCCTCAGTTTGATCCTTTATAATTTTACCAAGATTTAACACATCTTTATTTCTGCCTCTAAGCTGTGCCTAAGGCAACAGTGGGGAGCCTCCAGACTGTCAGCCAAATAAGGCCTGCCAAACGTCTACACCCATCTGCCTTGTACCTGACATCAGAGATGTATCATTAGATGTGAGGCCGGTAAAGATACAGCTCCTTGCCAAAAGCAGGGGTCCAAAAGATCTGGAGAGCATCAAGCTGGCAAATGCTGTTCTACACAATTATGTATGTAAGAGGACAGACTGGGAAGTAATACATTTATTTTTAATGTACTAGAATTTTTAATTTACAATGTACAGTATTTAATATGGTTGCATAAAAAGCTCCGCAGATAGTATATGCTTCAAAATACAAAAGCTAAACTTCTACTTGGAGAGCATTCAATAAATTGGAGGGTACAATATGACTTGCAGCCTTTTGCTTTATTAAAATAATTTAACATGACTACAGAAATTAATATTATGGTAATCATTTTAAAAAATGATAGAAAAATGTAATTACATAGATGCCCGTGTTTAATTTTCATTAGTTGTTCGTGTTTAATTTACTGTTCAAAACTGATCTTCTACATTTAAAAAACAAACTTATACAAATTCAGATATTTTACATCCCTTTCATGGAGTGAGCTTAACTTGAAAGCCGAGGACACATATTCTGTTGAGATTCAATGTGAAGCTCGGCATTCAAACAGCGCTAGAATGTTTCTCTATCATGGTGCGGGAGCAGGTGCAGAGGACGAACATCTGCCCAGGACCAACACCCACAATTTGCTAGTCATAGGGAAACGTCACCACCTAAGATTAGTTAACTCATGAGCAGAATTATAGTTGTGTTAAAGGATGTCTTAAACCCAAGATAGCAGGGAACCAGGTAAATATATTTCAGGAGTGCACAGAGCCATGCGGCAAGGTATAGCAAAAAGCAATCCACTTCGAGCGGCATCATGCAGGAGAGAGATGAGTTAAGAATTGTCTGAACTGTACAATGAGATGTTTTTAAGTGCTAGGGGCAGGGAAGCAGTGGCACTGGAACTATAGGTTTTAAACATGAGGAATTAATATTTTTTTTTCAAATGGGGTAAGCCCAACTTGAGTTGCAGCTAATTAGACTAGAAGAAATAAAATCCGACTTTATATTTGCAGTCATGAGCACTTTTTAGAGGGCAGGCAGCAGCCTAGGAGGGCCTTCTCAGTGGTGAAACTCCCTCCTCACAGTGGTGTGCCTGGCCTCTTCATTATGCAACTTCTGGAGAATGAGGAAGGCACACTTCTTTACCTGGCCTATTGACACTTGAGGGGTATGTTTTTAGGACCCACTTTTTATTGTTTTAAATTGTTTTTTAATGTTGCGTTTTAATCTTGTGGCCTGTCCTGGGGACCTTAGGAAAACGATGGGAAGTAAATAAATAAATAAATAAATAAATGAAATCCTCAACTGCTGCAGTACGGTAGTATAGCTGTACATACCAGGGGTTGCAACACTTAATAAATCAAACTGATCTATTTTTACAACTGTTGATCAACTAAAAGCATGACCTGATTGATCAAGCAGATTTTTTTTAAAAAGTGTGTATACTTAAAAACCTGTACATGATAAAGACCATCTTAGAAGAGGCATAGGATGCTACTGCCTTTTAGCAATCCAGACAGTTGGTCCATCAGACCAAACATTCCCAGCCCTACCCTGGAGATTGAAGCTGGGACGTTCTGCATGCAAAGCAGATGTTCTATCATGAGGTGCAGCCCTTCACCCTTTCTCTACCCCATGAAGGAATGCCTCAAAGATGCAGGTCATCTAAAAATGCTGAGTATGTTTTTGCTTCAGAATGATTGCTTAACCTCACATGCAGACTGAATTGGTTTAAAACACAGGGGACTGAAGAAATCCTAGTCAATTTAACCAGGCAGTAGCCTTAATACTTGCCAGGAAGTGGCGGAGTCTGCTTATCATTTCTCTCCGTTACAGATTCTTCCAGTGATTTGGAAATTGTGGGTTCCTCTACATTTTTCACAGGTGTGGAGACTGCTCCTGGCTTTGCTATTCTTTCATCCTCTCTACTTCGGAGACTAAATCAAGAAAAACAAAACTTCATTTAAAAATCTTCAACAGTAATTCCACCAAGGAAATCTAGAGAATCAAGTAGTTGTAGATTACACCCGTCATAAAAATAGTATGCAGGTGACATTGCTCTGAGGATTTTCTGTGGAAATGTCTAGCACAGATTAGGCGAGATCCTTAGAGATGCAGGCACTAATTGCTACAGACTTCCTCACTTTTTATGTGGCAAACCTGTTTCACTCCAAATGTTTCTGGAATCTAATTCCCAACAGCCCCAGACAGCATGGTCAGTGGGTCAGGGATGGTGGAAATTGTTGTTCAGCAGCATCTGGAGCTCCCCCCGCCCCCCCGCCCAGGTTGCCCCCTGCTGGGTTAA
Organism: Podarcis erhardii; assembly: GCF_964252035.2. Taxonomy (NCBI): domain Eukaryota; kingdom Metazoa; phylum Chordata; class Lepidosauria; order Squamata; family Lacertidae; genus Podarcis; species Podarcis erhardii. Next base: position 2,968,231 of record NC_138503.1, on the reverse strand, counting down.
GGAGACAGTGTCAAGTGGGCTGGGAAATGGCTCCTGTGAGAGAAGCTGGAGTTCTGCAGGCTCAAATTCCCACTCAGCCACAAAGCTCACTGGGTGACCCTGGAGCAGGCTTGTCTCTCAAGTCCAGCTTACCTCACAGGATTGGGTTAGGGAAAATGGGAGAAACCCTGTTCTCCTTCGGAGGATATACAGAACAAACCATTTTTAGAAAGTCACACAGATTTACCTCCCACCCCCCGCCAAACCTAACTCGGATATAATGAATAACTAAATAAGAGAAAACAATACTTGTTTTGATTTGCTAATACAATTGTCCCCCACCATAAATGCCTAGCAAATTTCCCGAAAGGAGAGACGAAGTGCTTTCTTTGCCACCATACAATCAATCTGCTACAGCTAGATGGCAGCGCTGCCTCAATATCCACACTGCAAACAGCAATAAGTCAATGGTTGGATGGCCATGTCTGAAGTCAAGCACAGCTTTTGTAAACACAGCAGTTTTTCAGAAGAGGAACAGAGCTGCCACCAAGTTATGCCAGATGGGTGGGGTATAAATAATAAACTGTATTATTATTATTATTATTATTATTATTATTATTATTATTATTATCATCCTCATCATGCACGGTGGGGAGGCATTCAAATACTAAGCACCAATTATTTGATTTGACGTTTAAAGAACCCAAAGACTATGCGACAATGTTATTAATACTGTATACACATCGAAGAAAAAGCACTTCATGCAGGAACGCCTTGCGATTTTGAAAACAAATGCTAAATGCTTAACAGCTAGAAGAAGTGACGTTCATAGGCAAAATCCATTATAATAAACACAAGGAAATACAAAAACCACAGCACAATGTTGTGGTCACTTCCTCTTCCACAGTTTGCAGTGAAACATACTGGGGTCCCAACCTGGTTCTTTGCTCAAACCCTACATTGCCTACTGCTCTTGAAGCAGGGACACACATAGCATGACAACATCATTACAAAAGCTAGCTTACTTTTGTAATGATGTTGTCGTGCTATGTGTGTCCCTGCTTCAACAGCAGGGGTGACACACACAGCATCTACCCCAGGGCTGCATTTCAGAACGGTCCTCATTCTTTTTGCTGCATGTGGTTCCACTGGAGAAACTGCACAAAGAATTATTGTAGCTACTGAAATCTGAAAGGAGGACCCAGCATCTGATGCCTCTTTTGACTCCCAACTCCCTCTCCAACCCAACCATCTAATTTTTGGACTTCAGCTTGCTTTACTCAAAACACACAAAGCTGCCTTACAGATGAATCCCACAACTAGTCTACCAAGCTCAGCATTTATTCACTTTTGTTGTTGTTTCTTAAGCATATACCACAATGGAACCCGAGGTTCCCAGGAGGTCTCCTATCCAAGCACTGAGCAGACTCAGACCTGTTTAGCTTCAGCAAAGTGGTGGTCTCTAGTTCCTTCAGATAAATCTTCTCATTTGTGGTGGATCTCAAAGAAAGGAGGTTGGGTGTCTTTCCAGCCCTGCTTAAAATACTATCTTGGCTGTTGGAAGTAGGGAGGTGAACCTGGCTGCTTGAAAATGGGGGAAACTACAGCCCTCTCCCATGGGCAAGCCAATCCTTTAATCTAGAACATTTGTCTTCAGTTTGTGTGCTAGAACCCACACAAACCTAAAAAGTGAGTCATGCCAATGGGTTCACTGAATTTGCTTGCTTGTTTCAGCTGATGCAATGGAGGCCTGGGCTGCCTTATCTTTAATGCAGAAGAATGGTTGAAGACCACTAACTGAAAAGGGACCCAGAGCATCTCTCAGGTGGTGAGATTTGGTCTACTGACTGTAGGCTGCCAAACCTTACTTTGCAACCATGCACTCTTCCAGGTTTGGCTGGGTTGCTTGCTTCCCAGGTGAAAGTGTGATGGCTGCTGTCCTTAAGCTGTGCAACTAAGTGATTTCTTAAAATATTGAAGCATGAAGTACTGCTTTGTCTAACAGTACTTTATCGACCTCAGCCTCTTCTCTTCCACCCACCTCTTCACAGCCTCGTAATTATTTGATGTTATTTATGTGAATGACATTTGGGAAGTCATGACTTCACAGTCCATTTGCTTTCATACCTTCAATCTGACAATGTCACAGAGAGGAAGTGCATCGCAGGGCTGCCAGAAAGCAGGCACCCAGATACCAACAGTAAGAATCTTCCACAAAGGAATGAATGGGAAGCAGCTGACAGTTCCTGTACATCACTGGCAGCTCCATGCATCTAACTGCAAACCATGGTTTGGCTATTTGTGCCTGAACTTGGGGCTCACTCTTTTCCCCTCAGCCACTGCACACTTCCAGTTCTCTCCCTCATTTCCTTGCTCTCACGTAAACCATAATTTTGTTGTGACAGGAAAGCAAAGCAAAATATAGTCTGTACCCCAGTTCAGATGTTAATGACTAACTGTGATGTGCACAAACAAAGGAAGTGAAGGAGGGAAATGAGATGTTTGGCTGCACCCATTCATGAACACTGTGTCTCTTAGAAACATACGTTGGGGCTGGAAAGTTTATTTTTTAATACCCCACCATGCATATGCTTTGAAAATTTCTTTTTTCCTTTAATGTCATGGTTTTTATGGCCTTTGGCTACAACAGTAAGAATGACTGAGGTAAATTAAGGAACAAGATGGTATACTCTTGCAGGTAAACAGTACTAGAATACAGTGGTGCCCCGCAAGACGAATGCCTTGCAAGACGGAAAACTCGCTAGACGAAAGAGTTTTCCGTTTTGGAGGTGCTTCGCAAAACGAATTTCCTATGGGCTTGCTTCGCAAGACAAAAATGTATTGCGAGTTCCTGCGGGTTTTTTCCCCTTCCCCCCCTTTTTCTAAGCCGCTAAGCCGCTTATCTGCTTATCCGCTAAAAGCCGCTAATAGCGCTAATCCGCTAAGCCGTCAATGGGCTTGCTTCGCGAGACGAAAAAACCGCTAGACGAAGAGAGTCGCGGAACGGATTCTTTTCGTCTTGCAAGGCACCACTGTAGTGGTTCAATTCCTTCCCAAATGCACTGGACAAGGAAGCCCCAAATCAGAAAGGCAAGGTATAGCTTTCAACAAGGAAAATAAAGATGCAGTCAAAGTCCCCCCCCACCCCAACGTAAGAATGGCAGCTCATCCCAATTTTTTGAACTTTCTAGTAAGCATTCAGCTTCCCCAGTTTTTAAGATACATGAAGTGTCTTGACACTCTCATTGTTCCTAGGTGACAGAATGCTGTTAAAAATTACAGCTGCATTTCCCATGAGTCATCAAAGGTGTTATTTCGCTGTGTATGTGTTCTGCCAGTATTGCTTTTACTTCTAACATCTGTGCTGTGTCAGGAAGGGTTTTTTATATATAAAAAGGATGCTTAATGCTGCAGCATTTTAAAATAACCTTCAGTCACAAAAAGTGAAGTCAGCTTCATGTTTGTTTCATCAGTGGCAGCTCACTTCTTAACAAATTTTCGTCCTGCCGATCAAATGCACACAATTCAGACACACAACACTCCCCATTTAATCCTTGTATGCTCCCAGTGTCACAAGAATGTGAATGGCATCTGAGCCCTTGTCCACAGGATCACTTTCTGCCTCTTTCATAAGTCTTTTGGGACTGGTGGGCAAAAGCTCTTTTACTGGAGGAGATGGTTTCCAAAAAATGGTTCTGCCACAGATGATAATTCTGAACACCCACAAGAACTGCCTTTCCCAAGACAAGCCATCTAGCCCAGCTTTGTATCTCCAGCAGTGGAGAGCTAGATGCCAATTTCTAATAAAGCACCTAAATAGAGCAAAAAGCTGAAAGGAATCAAGACAGATGAAGAGACTTAAAAACTATTTCAGTTTTATAGCTCATCTTCTGAAATTGATAGCAACTCAAATATCAAATAAAAAAATCCTGAACAATCCTGAACACAGAATTTTTACAGCACAAAAACACAGCTCTGCAATAGCAGCAATTACCAATAAACCATGGTTATCAGTATCTCTACAAATGAGTCTCAGATCAAGTCTAAAAAGCTATCTCTAGATGCCTGTCTCAGGCCTTTGAAGGTAAGAGTCCATTAAAGCCAGAAGACAGGAAGAGGACAAGGCTCACAAACAGCACCCAGGGACTACCCCCACTGCCTGCTCATTTATTAGAATATTTGTATAGTTGTATCATTAAAAATGTCAGTGCTGTTTGCAGCAATAAAAAATAAAACCATAAAAATTTAAAAACAGACATCAATTAACCATTGTGGAATGATGTATTCTTAATTGCTGGCACAGGCCTGGCAGAATAGAAATCTTTTCAGCAGGCACTTAAAAAGGGCGGCATTAGAATACAACAGCCGCTTGTTAAACACATAATAAATGTCACAACAAAGTGATGTTGTAACACCACCAACCAAGTGTGAGCTAAGCAGACTGCCTTGGAAAGGGAGTTTCATAACCTTGGCATTGCTACCCTCTTGTGCTTCAAAACCAGGTGAATCTCTCATGATGGTGGAGCAAGGAGATGGCAGTGACCATTTTAAGAACATCCAATTGATGTGCAATCGTGGATGTAGGGGTCCTTTGGGACCCAGAAGAAGGTGTAACAGGGGCAGGGCATAACAGGGTGGGGCACGCTTACAGGCGCTCCACCGACGCATGTGGGAGCCAGGAAAGGGGGGTTGGCCCTTAACTGTAGAGCAGGGGTGGAGAGCCAGGGGCCCTCCAGATGCTGTCAGACTTCAACTCCCACAATTCCTACTTGCCATGTTGGTGGGGGTGACATCTGGAGGCCACAGGCTCCCCATCCCTGCCACAGAAGACTTTAAAAGTATCGCTTAGCACCTAGAACTGGGTGCAGATACGAATTGCAAAAGAAATGGGTGGGAAATGAATCTGCAATATTAAAACATGAAATACTCGCCAAATGGCCATTTCCACCTTTAATCTGGGGAATGGTTTGTGTTAGCCCCCCCACAAAAGCAAGCACATGTGTTTGAGTGTACACGTCAAAACAGAAATTGTATACAAGCACAAACCTGAAATCTCCTCCCTCTCAGGCTACATACAGAAGCATCATTACTCACTCCTGTCTCGCTTGGGCTAACCAGAGCAAGTCAGACACAAACAAACAATGCAAAATTCAGGCAGCTTAACATTTTGTAGGTAGGTTATGCCTGTGGCGTCAAGCCTTTGGATTCCATTAATTGCTGCACCATGCAACTACATAGCTGGCCTGCCATGCACCTAAATACTGCACACATATTCCCAAGCGTCTAGTCAACTATTTTGTTTAACAAGTCGATTTAAAATAGTACAAGGCTACCATCACCTGCCATTGCTGGGCTGCTGTGGAGAATGTCTGGAATGGTCTGAAGGCTCTGACCTCTGGTCAGGAGATCGTGAACGACTGCGGCGGGGCCTGTCATGTGATCGGTTGGAATGATCGGATGCCAGCGACTGAATTTCTGAAATGTCTGTTAAATAAAAGTTGTTTTTTCCATGAAATGATTTATAAAAAATGATGACATGACCTGCCCAAAATGGATATAAGGTTTTGCAGAACTTATTATATGAAGTGTACTGGACCATCTACACCCCACCCCCAAATCACTTGTACTGGCTAAATTTGCATATAATGCTAAGCCATGGTGTGGGCGTGTTTAACCATGGTTTCAACAAACCACAAGTTGCCTCACAGGCTTCCTTCTTCAAAGCTTTGTCTGCTTCCCAGCTGCTCTTGCCTGGTGCTTCTGTAGCTTGGCAAGCATCTGGTGTGGGATGGCCAGGGATACTATAGTTAAGCGAGACTGTTGCGTTAGAACGTAAATGCTAAACTGTAGTTAAAGTAAGTGACCACTCATAAGCCAACAACAAACCATGGCTTCACATTGTGGTTTGTTTGGCAGAAATCAGGCAATGGTTCGTCTGCTGGGCTGTGTTCAGGTGTTCAAACAAGCCACTTGGTGAAACAAACCATGGCTTTGCATTATGTGTGAACTATAATTCTACTTGTGCAATATTGAGAAACCACTGATATATATTTTTAAAGGCATGCAATTCTAATGACCAATGTTTGTACCAGCTGAAAAATCCACCCCATCTCCCTTGTCTATATACACACTCCGAGTCTTGCTACATTTAACATTTAACATCTTTGTGGAACTGGAATATAACAACAACCCTGTTTCTACCTTTAAAGACAAACAGATCCGTACTCACCATCTCTTTCTGAAGCATTGACTGAGTGAATACTATCAGAAAGATCTGGGACATTCAGCAAAGTTGCTCGTTCATCCCTTTGAACCACCATCTTCAACTTGCCCTTTGACCTTTCTATTAGGGTCTTGGCATCTGTCAATGACATATTTTCTGTGACTGTTCCGTTTATCTGCAACAAAGCAAAAGGACTACTGATAGGAACCGAACAGAAAGTCAGCAGTTTCGCCTTGATGGCAACTTTGAAGACTAGAGGGAAAGGAAGGAAGAGACCTAGACAGACAGACAGAAGCCTGATTGCTCACTCTGGCTGTGGTGGCATTTGACCAAGTCATACTCAGAACAGACCCTTAGAAATAAATGAACTTAAGTCCACTGATGGGTATGCTTTGAACATGTCTTCATTGGATACCACACTACAGAAAGGCTGAGATGATGTGACTTGTGCTGGGTTGGAGGGGAGATGCGTGCAGTTTAAATACTCAATGTAGGGCACCAGCCAAAGGGTAGGAAACTACACACCTGGTTTATGGAAATCACAATCACGCTTTGAAGCTTAACATAATCATTGCATTTGAGTACCTTAAAACACCCATAGAAGGAATTACTGTAATTGCGTGACTCGACACCAAAGGAATGGGAGAACCCACCCCAGTGCCATAATTATGTCAATGGGATTCAGAGATTTGTCAATGATTTACACTGAATAGTCAGCAAGGGACTAATATCCTCTGGCCAAGATGATTTAGCTCCTCAAGCTCTTGTCCAAAGCAAGGGTGCTACAGGCAGTTCAGTCTTCCACATGTGGAACATCCCTACTGTGCTCTACAAGGGCTTGGCAAATGGTCCCCAACACTAGCCTTTTGCTGCCATGATTTGGCAGACAATGACATTTTGCTATATACCAGCCTTTGCCAAATGGGAAACCTCCAGGTTTTGGACTACAACTCCCATTGACCCCAGCCAGCACAGCTGTGCTAGTTGCAGGTTGATATACAGGAGCTTACATTCACCCTCTTTTTAATCTTCTGCTCCAGTGAATCAGGATTGGTCCCTTTAAAACCATCAAGTTACCAGGAAACCGGTTGTGTAAAAGTGTTCTCTCCTTCATCAAACAAAAAAGAAAACGAAAGGGGGGGGGCACATTTACTGTACCTTCAGTACGACGTCACCTTCCTGAATATTGCCATCTCTTGCTGCCAGACTGTCTTGGGATATTTCTTTCACAAATATGTGGCTGGCTAGGCGCAATCCATATTCTGTTTCGAATAAAAAGAAAATAAATGCATACTTCTTGTTAACAAGCATTTTCAGGGTCCACCACCACTGCTCCCATAAATTCAATCTTTCTTGGCCCCAAGAATTCCCAAATGGTTTGCTGGGACACACAGAGAGCGTTGCCAGGAAATAAGAGACAGTAAGTATGGCCTTATGTTTTCAAGTGAGCAGGCTGGAAGTGGTGACTCCTCTGTGCTGGAAGCGGGGTGGGGAAAGTCCTTCACAACACTGATTCCCTGCTCCTACCCTGTGCCAACATAAGGGAAGAGTCCAGGATGCACTGGGGTTTCCTGATGCAGCCCACACTACAGCTAAAAGGTGGGGACCCCATAAGCATTGCTATGCCTCAGAAAGTACAAGCCCATCCCTGACCTTAACTAAAAGCATGACTACCTGAGCTTTTCTGCAGGTGGCTTGTTTACCCCATTAATGTTTTCTCAGACTGGCAGAGGTTCTCCAGGGTTTCAGGCACAGAAGCAGTGGCATGCAGTGACATTTTTCATTGCAAAAGGGGGTTGGACTAGATGACCCTTGTGGTCCTTTCCAACTGTATGTTTCTAAGAGTCTCCATGCATAACTTGCAATTGCTACTGTGGGGATAGCAAAACTGGCCTGCCTTACAAGGCTGCTGCACAGATTATGAGAATGTTTGTACCTGAGGCCCTTCATACACACAGTGTTGTGCTCTTTTGCATTCAGAAGGCTCTCCCCATAAATGTGAACTCTTTAGTGGGCTTTCAGCTCCTTAAAATCCCTTCAGGCTTTTCCAGCCATTGATAAAAGGCCTTTGCCCCCTCAGCTTTCACCCCTCAATGTGTGCGTGTGCGCGCGCACAACCGCGCCACTGCTTTTCTTCAGGTATTTCTTTGACTGCCATTAGAATGTAATGTTTGTATTCAAAGAATGTCTTCCTTTGTTAAAAAGTGGGGGAGGATTTAAGCAACCTTTACATTCCCAGTGGCTACAGACACAAAGAGCTCCTTGGGGACACCAAAGAGCAATTGCCTGTCAACCTTCTCAATAAATGTAAAAACCTGGATGCTGGAGCCTTGCTGCCTCCTTTTGGGAAGGGGGCAGGAAGGCTCTTGGACCCCGAAGGAGCATTTCGCCTCCCCCCAAAGGTGCTCAGCCTGAGATGGGCTGGGAGCACTAACCCTAACCTGCCTGCCTCCCCTGCAGAGCACACAAGCTGGTGAGCGCCCCACGCCCCCACCAGGTTACCTCGTCTTTGGGGAGGAATAAGGAGGAAGGGGGAGGATAAAGCGCCTCCGCAGCTGACAGACATGCACACTTTGCCATCCTTTTCACAGCGCCCATTGCTAAACAGGTCTCCTATGCTCCACCTGCCCTCTTGGATCCACCAAGTTGTGCCACACCTCAGCAGCGCATGTAGACAGAAGCATTTCCTCAACCAACTCTCTCCAACCAACTTTCTAACTAAAGCATACCATGCACAGTCTGGGAGTCATTTTGGATTCACAGCTGTCCATGGAGGCACAGGTCAATTCTGTGTCCAGGGCAGCTGTCTACCAGCTCCATCTGGTACGCAGGCTGAGACCCAACCTGCCTGCGCGCTGTCTTGCCAGAATGGTGCATGCTCTGGTGATCTCCCAACTTGGACTACTGCCATGCGCTCTGTGTGGGGCTACCTTTGAAGGTGATTTGGAAACTACAACTAATCCGTAATGTATCTGCCAGACTGGTGACTGGGAGTGGCCGCTGGGACCATGTAACACCGGTCCTGAAAGGCCTACATTGGCTCCCAGCACATTTCCAAGCACAATTCAAAGTGTTGATGCTGACTTTTAAAGCCCTAAATGGCCTCGGCCCAGTACAGTGGTACCTCCGGTTAAGTACTAAATTTGTTCCAGAGGTCTGTTCTTAACCTGAAACGGTTCTTAACCTGAAGCACCACTTTAGCTAATGGGGCCTCCTGCTGCCGCCGCGCCGCCGAAGCACAATTTCTGTTCTCATGCTGAAGCAAAGTTCTTAACCCGAGGTACTATTTCTGGGTTAGCGGAGTCTGTAACCTGAAGCGTATGTAACCTGAAGTGTATGTAACCCGAGGTACCACTGTATACTTGAAGGAGTATCTCCACCCCCATCATTCAGCCCAGACACTGAGGTCCAGCTCCCAGGGCCTTCTGGTGGTTCCCTCCCTGCGAGAAGTGAAGCTACAGGGAACCAGGCAGAGGGCCTTCTTGGTAGTGGCGCCTGCCCTGTGGAATACCCTCCTATCAGATGTCAAGGAAATAAACAACTACCTGACTTTTAGAAGACTACTGAAGGCAGCCCTGTTTAGGGAAGTTTTTAATGTTTGATGTTTTAGCGTGTTTTTAATGTTCTGTTGGGAGCCGCCCAGAGTGGCTGGGGAAACCCAGCCAGATGGGCAGGCTATGAATAATAAATTTATTATTATTATTATTTAGAAAGGAGGGAGAGGGACTTGGTTGAAGAAACACTTCGCTCTATGCGTCTGCACACTGAGCTGTGAGGCTAGGCTACCAAATCCGCCCCTTTCCTCCCTGTGAGTCAGAAATCATTTCAGAGAAGACAGGGCCATCTCTCTAGGGCAGGGAACCTCCATGCTTTTTGGCTGCCTGTCTTCTCCACCCACCAGCACTCTTTGGGGAAAATGAATCCACCAGCCACCCAATTACCTCACCTGAACCGAGGGGGTTAGGTGTGTAAAAAAGGTACACACTTTAATACTCTAATTCACCGCCAGGAACATTGGGGACTAGGCTAGTCCCACTAGTCCAATGAGCACGGAGAGGTCTTTCCTGTCACTTCTTTGCTGCTCCTTTTAACAGAGAGGTGATGGGGCTTGAACTGGGAGTTTCTGCATGCTAAACAGGTGTTCCACCATTGAGCTATGATTCTTCTGTTCTGAAAGTTCATGTAGGAAATATCTAACTCTTTGGTCATGTTTACATGTAACAGTAAGCCAAACCATGGCTGACCATGAATGAGCAAGTGCGCTGGCGCACAGAAGCAAAACAGCAGCCCCTTTGCCCCTTTCTCTGTCCTGCTGCCGCCGCCATGCCACCAAAAATGAAGCCATGGTTTGGCTTAGTGTCATGCATGAATCTGAGCTTGTGATTTGTCTCCCCCCATGCTCCACACACAGCAAACAATAAGCAGTAAGACAAGCAAAAGCCTGGTTGTTTGCACTGAGACAAACAATGGGTCCAACTTCACACATAATGCTAAGTCAAAGCATGGCTTAGTTCTTGCAATCATAGCAGCAGCTCAGCTGGGAGAGAAACAAAGCATGTCACATGATTTTTTGCTTCATGAACCAGCATGCTTGCTTCTTCATGTTAATTCACAGTTTGTTATGTTCAAACGAGGCCTTTAAGTAGCACAAGTACCTCCAATTTTAGCCAAGGAAACTATCGTTTGGGAGATACCATTATTACTATCCTTGCTACATCCTTATCATGGCTTGTTCTCTCCCTGCTATGTTAGACCTAAGCTTACAGAGTTGTACATCATCTGGGAAGGGTTCACATGACTTGATGTCTGTGACACTACATGCATTTTTTAAAAGAGAAAAGGTTTAGAAAAATCTGAATGTTGCCAATACAGTGTTGTACGGAAGTTGTTACTGGAATGGTAGCATCCAGCTAGAAGGAGGCAATATTGTTACCTAACTATGAAATACTTAAGTTTTGAATGGCTCTGGATCTCAAATTTGCATAATTAGTGCAGCACGCTCTGTAACTGGTATGCAAAACACTGCTGTGAGATTGACTCCCGGGTCATTAACAGGCAGTCTGCAGTTTTCTGTATAATTGAGGAATGGCTGTATAGCGAGATTGTGCAAATTCATTCTTGGGAGAAGCAGCAATCAGAATAACCAAATTGTTTGCCAGCAATTTAGCAAGCTAAATTAGCATCACACTTTGTTCAGGTAAGCAAAACTCCCCAAACTTGCATTGAAAAGTTTAGATGGTAAATGGGGAAATGTGAAATAGAGGACAAATCTGTTCCTTCTTTCCTAGAAAGTTGTACATAGCAAGAACAATCGCTGTGTCAATCCCCAAGGAAAAGATGCTTCAAATTTTTGATGGGTACTTTTTATTGGGCCAGGTTAAGTAGCTTTCAGTTTGAAATTCTTCCTGCGGAAAGAGTACTGTGCAATCGGAAAGCTTGCTATCTTAACCCTAACCAAGACAAGATCCAAAAAGAACAGAACAGAGATGGCTTAATGTTATGGAGGTGTAAGAGGGGTTTACTCCTAATTTCCATCAGAAACTTCCAAAACACTATACAGGAGATTAATCCCATAAAGCAAAAATAAACCTCCTTCTGTGGAAGCAGGCTCCCATGCCAACTTAAAACTCCCCAAGCCTTAGGAAGAAGGGAAGCCTGGAGAAGAGAAGACCAAGGGGTGATATGAGAGCCACATGGAAGATGGAGCAAGATTGTTGGCAAGAATTGTTGTACAGTGGAAAGAATGACCTTGGAAGATGTGGACTCTCCTTCACTGGAGACTTTTAAAAAGAAAAGTTGGATGGCCATCTTTCAGGGATTCTTTAGCTGTGAGTCCTGCATTGCAGAGGGCTGGATTAGATGACCAGGGGAGGGGGGCAGTTCTCTTCCAACTCTACAATTCTATTGATTCTATGAAATGAAGCCCCAACCTCAAGTTGAAAGGTATGTGCATACATCAAACCAATGAAAAATGGTTTCTGTTTCCAAACATCTTCCTGCAGATACTATGTGTACCCTTCTTTGCAGTGTAAACAGGTGGCTGCACCTCTGTTGATAGAAAGGGGCTTCCATGGCCCATGAGCACAGTTCAGATTTCTACCAGCTTAACAATTGCGGGGAGACTTTCTCATCTTGCCTTGTAGCAGGACTAAACTCTGCCCTCATTTAGGACGGTCATCCTCCCCAATCTGCCTTCCTCAACCATACCCAGATGTAGAAACTAAACTCTCCTATATATATGCCAGACTTGAACCATTTCTCTCCAGAATGGCTCTGTCAAGCTAGTGGTAAGTGGCACACAAGAGAGGAGGAAAGACAACTCCCTCTTACTTCCTCTCCCAGGAAGCCAACTGACTCTCAAAGTACAACATACACATTATGGCTGATCGGCCAGTTAAAAAAAAGTCTTTGGGGCAAATGGATAAATGGAAACATCCTATTTCCTTCTGATGCAGCCTTCCCTGACCTGCTGCCCTTCAGATGTTTTGGACCACAACTCCCATCAAGCACCAAACGGATATGGCCATGCTGATGAGAGTTGTAGTTAAAAGACCAGGAGGGCACCAGGTTGGAGAAGACTAATCCAAACTATTAAAGAGCATACAAAGTTTAAAAACTTGTTTGGTTAAAACATGGCATGAGGTGCAAAGTCAGGGAACACTTTATCTTTTGAGTCCTACTGCTGAGTCACAATGTACCTTCATTCTTCCTGGATTTCACCAGTGTGACTTTTGTAGGTTTTGCGGGCTGGCTGGAAGCCACCGACCTCCTATCCGACCTCGGCGATAAACTTCTTTCCCTGCTTGCACTTCGGTCCCTCACCCAGCTCTTCTCGTGCCTCCGGCTCACACTTGAAGCTCCGCGGGAACTTCTGGGGTCGTGCGTATCCTCTTCATAGCTGTCCTCATCATTTTCAGAGACTGGGTCTGGATCTGTCCGAGTTACCGGAATCTGAACTTTTTTCATTCTTCGGATGGTCTGTAACGTACAACAGTAATCTTTCACTTTCTGATAAAATGCAAACTACCTACAACGTAAATCTAGAAATTATAATGTTTTGGACATACACATTTTGCATGCACCCTTCAGAATTTATAGTTGTGCTCATGCTAGTAATTTTCTTTCTGGCTTACCACCATAGTAGATTTCATTCTTATCTAGTGGTGGCAAACTCTTAACTCTTTTAGTTTCTGAGGGGAATATTCAGGAAGAAAATATGTAGTAATTGTTCATTTCATTCCATTTTCTTACCCCACCTTTCTGCTCCCAAAATACACTCAAGGTGGCTTAGAAAAACATTAAAACTTAAACAGTGGGTCATATTCAAAGTATTCAGTGTAATAAATGAATTTATGTAACTTATGTCTACTGGTTTCAGTAGGTCTACTCAGAGCATGATTTAGATGGATATCACCCAGGAAAAATGGGAACCATGGTCAAGTAAACTTTATTATCAAAAAAGGCAATAAAACAGCAGACTACATTACAAAAGACTGGCAGACAAAAGGGTCACTTGCTTCCCAAAGGCCAGACTGCTTTGTCCCATCCATTCTGGGGAAGGAGCAGTAAGAGGCCAGAAGGTTATGTCCAGCAGAGTGATATCCCATCGAGTCAGAGTCGTGACTTTGCTGGGAAAACCCAGAATAGAGGTTTCCTGAATTCTGAGTAATACATGAGACCTCCCACACAGATATCTTTTAGTACAAAGATTCCTGAAATCACAACAATAATAAACAACAACAATAATAGATTCCTTCCGAAGCCCTTAATGCAAAGCATGAGTGCCTGTACAGAATAAGGAAATAGGATAGCCAACATTTTCATCAACATTTAGATGCCACATGGGAGCCAAAAGGTAACTCTCAGCAGACCCCTGCAATGTTACAGAACACTGGAAGAAGAGGCAAAAGAAAATGAGCTGGCATCCTGGTGAGGTGGGAGGCAGTGAAGAGCTGAAGTGCTCCTCTCCCACACACCAACCTCACTGTTCAATTGTGTGACAAAAAAACACCACAGTGTGGACTTCAGTCGTAAAGAAAAACTTAATTTTGTGGAAATACCCTCCTGATATTATTGCAAGGAAGCTGGTAAATGTGGGTTGAACAAGGTAACTGTTAGGTGGATTTGTAGCTGGCTGACTGACTGAACCCAAAGAGTACTCATTAAGAGTTCCTTGTCATCCTGGAAAAAGTGACAAGCGGGGTGCTGCAGGGTTCTGTCCTGTGTCTGTTGTTGTTCAGTGTCATTATAAACGACTTGGATGAAGGAATTGAGGGGATGCTCATCCAATTTGCAGATGACACCAAACTGGGAGGGGTAGCTAATGCTGCAGAAACAGAACCAGAATTCAAAATGTCCTTAACTGATTGGAGAACTGGGCGCAAGCTAACAAAATGAATTTCAATAGGGACAAATGTAAGGTCCTGCACTTAGGCAGGAAGAACCAGCTGCACAAATATAGGATGGAGGACACCTGGCTTACTAGCAGTACATGTGAAAAGCATCTAAGGGGTCTTGGTGGACCACAAGTTGATGCAGTGTGATGCAGCGGGGGGGGGGGGCTAATGCTATTCTAGGCTGCATCAAGATCAAGGGAAATCACAGTCCCACTCTATACTGCCTTAGTCAGACCACACCTGGAATACTGTGTCCAATTCAGGGCACAGAATTCGAGGAGGGAGACCAAAGTGATCAAGGGTCTGCAAACTAAGCCTTATGAGGACAGCTTGAAGGAGCTGGAAAAGAGGAGACTGTGAGGAGATACGATAGCCACCTGCAAATATCTCAAGGGCTGTCACAGGGAAGAGGGAGCATGCTTGTTTTCTCCTGCTCTGGAGGGGAGGACTGGAACCAATAGCTTCAAATCACAAGAAAGGAGAATCTGACTAAAGATCAGAAAAAAACTTTCTGACAGTAAGAGCGATTCAGCAGTGGAATGGTCTTCCTCGTGTGGTCATTGACTCTCCTTCCCTGGAGGTTTGTAAGCGGAGGAGGGCCATCTGTCATAGGTGCTTTAGCTGTGATTCTTGCATTGCAGGGGGTGGACTAGATGACCCTTGGTGTCCCTTCCAACTCTATGATTCTATAATTTTAATTACCCCTAAAAGGGAGGGACGCGGGTGGCGCTGTGGGTAAAACCTCCGTGCCTAGGACTTGCCGATCGTATGGTCGGCGGTTCAAATCCCCGCGGTGGAGTGAGTTCCCGTCTTTCGGTCCCAGCTCCTGCCCACCTGGCAGTTCGAAAGCACCCTTAAGTGCAAGTAGATAAATAGGTACCGCTTTATAGCGGGAAGGTAAACGGCGTTTCCGTGTGCTGCGCTGGTGCTGGCTCACCAGAGCAGCTTTGTCACGCTGGCCACGTGACCCGGAAGTGTCTGCGGACAGCGCTGGCCCCCGGCCTCTTAAGAGCGCACAACCCTAGAGTCGGACACGACTGGCCCGTACGGGCAGGGGTACCTTTACCTTAACTTACTAAAAGGGAGGGAAGAGAATGCAGAGATAAACATGGATGAATATGTGGGTCGGTTAGTTACATGTGCTTAAGCTTAGAATCAGCAGGGCATGGGAACCGTGAGACTGTGCTAAAGGCTTCATGGGCAAGATTGGTCTTGAGGAAGGTTTTGAAAGTAGTAAGAATGATGGTGTCACACAGGTGTTCTAGGAAGAATTAGGGCAGCTTCTCTCCCCCGCTCCGCAGCACCACACTGAACACTTAAGCCTGAAAACTTTCAGTGGCCTTACTCACCTTAGCCAGTCTGGCCAAGCATCAGGGATCAGTCTAGCACCAAAGTCACTACCCATGGTCTAACAAAAAGCTTCACTTGCACCATTGTTTTTGAGAGACAATGGCATCTCTATAGAAGCCAGTTTCACAATGCTTTATAATTTGAAGATAGGTTCTTGAATGCTTCTTTTAAAAAAAGCATTCTAAATTCTGCAGCAGAACAGGGAGACCATCTAGGGGCTTGTAGAATCCTGCCCTGCTATAAAAGAATACTTTTAAAAATCAGAACTACTGTCTTATCCATATGCAAAAACATGTCAACTTAGTTTACTAAAAGATTGATCAGCTAAGGTTGCAATCCAATGCATATTTTAATGGGTCTTACTTCCAAGTAACTTAGCGTAGGTCTGTACTCCAAAATTTCTTTGACAGCCCCCTCTCCCTCTCTGATGGAGCTGTGGTAGGGCGATGCACTGCACTGCACTGTGCTGTGCTGTGTGATTGTTTTTGTCTGGCTATAACCTGCATTTGATCTCCTAATAAACTTGATTGATGACTGATTGATATACCTTATCACAGTCAAACAAGGTGGCTGATAAGCTGTTTAAAAAACAGCACAAAGTTGTCTACGACCCCTAGATACATCCAAGCACATCATCCCTACCACTGTCCTCAATGAAGTTTTTCTCCACCCACCCAAAAACGGAAGGGGGCATTCTCAGGTTCTGAGAAAGGGCAAAACATATAAAAGAATCCCATAATCTACAGACACTGCAACTTCATCAATATTTCAATGCTTGACAAGACTGCTGGAGTGGAAAGTGGCTTAGTCTCTCATAATGTGCTGTGTCAATAGGCATGCGATACAGACCTTTGTAGTATCGTTGGCAAGCCATCAAAACAAAACAAAAACCTGCTGCAGAGCAACACATTTGTCCTCAAAACTGAGGAATTCAACTTTCTTTCAGACTGAGAAAAGCACAAAGCTGTTTTTATGATCAAACGTAATTCTGAGGGTTAACAATATTCTTTGTGTACTCCAAAGTATAGTGTAGGAGTGTGCATGGTGTTCTCAAGTAACAACCAAGGATTTTTCAACTTCCATGAGGTTAAGCAGGGGAGGAAGGGGTAGCGTAGCCTACAGTTTATGATCATCTGCCTCAGACACTGCTTACATGAAAATTGTCAAGTGACCTAGTAAGCTAGATAAATATTCTGCATCATGCAGGTAAGACTTACAAGCCAAACAGGAGAGGGGGGAAATGATCCAAACATTGCCCAGAGCTACAGGTGACATTTGCAGAGATACATGCACAAACCCCTTTTACCCTCAGGCAACCCCACTCCTGTCTGCAAATATATAATCTGCCACATACTACCCAACACCTCTTACTAGCAGTAAGATTGTTTGGGTTTCAAGCTCAGGATATCTTTCAGGCTTATACTTAAACAAGTCACAAGAAGCAGCAAAGATACGATCAAGCTCAACCTACTGACTCAAGTCAGCCATCAGACTGCCAAATCACAAGTTGCTGTGAAAATTTGAATTGGGCAGACTTATCGCTAGTACTAACCTACCAACTACAGTCTGAAAACCCACTTCATCATGAAAAACCAAAAAGGGAGAGAAGGAAACTAGCATGTGAGAAAATAAGAAGCAGCACACAAGCCCAAAGCATACTTTTGACCCTCCAAACCACTGTTTAGTGTAGGCCTTTTGACCCTTTGCTGCCTCTACCCCAGCAGAACACTTCAAGGTGGTCCATAGGCTACTGGCACCTGTATAGGTGGTTGGAGTCTAGGACTAAGTCTGAAGGCCAAGAGACTTTCTGTTCTTTGCTTCCCAGGCACGTTGAGGATAACAGGTCTGCCCCTGTAGTGAGCTAGACACCATGACAGATGCAGCTCGAAATGAGGTTTTCAATGCCATGCTTTGTAGGATCAGTTTCAGTTTTTGCAGCCTGGTTACTCTGACAAAATGCTTGCTAGTCATGGGGAATGACTGGGTGGGTCCCAGGTGCAGTGACTGTGTCTTTGCATGAGGGGCTGGTGCCTCTTGCCTTGACGGAGGTGGGGGCAAGGTACCTGACAGGGTCCCGGTGGCACAGTTGCAGGCCCTCTCAGAGGAAACAGATTATCCAGACCCATTGCAATCTGGGTTCAGCCCAGGCTCAGGATGGAATTGGCCTTGGTCGCCCTGATGGAGGATCTTACTGGAAGAGAGACCTTGCTGCTTCTACTTCTCATTAGCTTTTGAGACCACTGATGATTGTTATCCTCCAGGACAGCCTCTCGGAGATGCGTATCAGCTGCACCGTTCTGCAGAAGGTCCAGTCTGATCTCATGGGACGGGTGCAGAATTCAACGTAGCCTGAGGGTTTTCTCAGCCCCCTGGTTCTTGAGGCATGAGGTGAAATGGGTAACTATTCTGTCCCCAATGCTATTTAACTTCTGTCTGACACTGTTGGGAGTAGGCATAAGAAGTTTTGGAGTGAGGTAACGTCTGAACTGGGAATGGCTGTGCAGGCGCTTGACCGGTGCTTGGATCCAGTGGTGTTCTAACAAACTGAGTCTGAATCTGGGAAGACAGAGGCTCTGTGGATCCATGAAGTTGGTAAGTTGTCTGCCCTGAAGGAGCAGGTGCAAAGTCTATGGATGCTACGAAATCCCACTGTGCCACTGGAGGCACAAGTGTTCTTCGGTACTAAAAGTGCTTTTCACCAGCTTTGACTAGCAGAACAGCTATGGCCATTCCAGGATCGGGATGGCTTGACCACAGCAATCCATGCACCGGTAACCTCATGATTTCATTACTACAATGCGCTCTATGTGAGGAACAATGAGTGTGTTACGATTTTTCACACAATACAGCGTTGCAATTGTTTACCACAAGACAGACTGATCTATTGCTGATGACGGGTTGTTTTGCAGATTTAAGAAAAAGCTATCTATGCATTCTGTCTGAAAGAATAGCAGGAATCAATATAATTGCACCATGCAGTGGCAAATAGTATGCACTGAGAATGAAGGAAAAAGCTGCTTGTTGAGGCATGAGAGGAAAGTACAGCCATTCAATACCTAGGGCATGTGAAAAGCTAGGCACAATTCTGCCTTGCTATGAAGACAGACTAAGGAGAAGCAATGAATACTGGGAACCTGAGACTTTGGGGATGGGTACTGAGGCCTTGCCCTCAGTGCTTACAGTTCCTTCGGTGATCTATAGAAAAGGGGGACACTGAGGACAGGATACTGCAGCCTCGGTCAATCTAGTGTCCTCCACTAGATTGATATTTTGGACTACAGCTCACATCAGCCCCAGTATGCCAAGTTTCATCATGATCTAACAGTCTCTCTACATTTGAGTTTCTTCTCCTATAGCATCTCATATCCATCTTTGGATATATCCCTCTTCACGTTCTCTCCAAGGCTCTCTGTTGTTTGCTCACTGCAGCCACACAAGCCCTGCTGTTCATTTTAGATTGCTCACCCATTGCACAGGTGGACATCCCCTTGGTCTTTTGAAATGGTATACTCTCCACAGTGCTTTACTCTATCAACTTGAATAGTGGTGGGGGGTTTTTGCCACATGCCCTGCTTATGTGTATTTTAACATTTTAGTTAAGAGTACAAAATGAATGAAACGCACAAATGAATGAAAATCGTAAACCTGATCAGGTTTCATCTGGGAACGGAGAAAGCTCTGCAGAGGAATTCTATGTGAACTCTGCATGTTCAGAATTCTGCAGAAAACCTAGACATCCAAGATGGAGTTTGCTTGATTTGCACAACAACTCTAGCCCAGTGCTAGCTGTAGAGTACCCGGAGCACATCCCAATGGACTGCTTACTTAAGCCTTAAGACATTTTTGCACATGTGCTATCCTGCTTGTCAATGCTGCCAAGGAGCAGGGTCACAGAGAGCCTTGTGTGGGCACAATTTAGACCTAGACCCACTTTGCTCAGCAACACTGCCTGCAGACAATTTGTCCTGGAATGCTAGCTCTGCAAAGCAAACACATTCCTTTCCTGTTTCCAGCTCCCCTGCCTGAATCATCAAAGCTCCACCTCCCTGCTTCAACTTTGAACCCGCAAGTGCTGATAAGCAGATCAAACATGCAAACCTGTGCCAAAAGTTTTAGAAGGCACAGTGAGGTTTCTGCACTGCTGAACATTTTGTGCCTCTGTTCCCAATAAGTCATAAGTCATATAGGTAAAAGTAAGGCAAAGGACCCCTGAATGGTTAAGTCCAGTCAAATTAGACTATGGGGTGTGGCGCTCATCTCTGCTCTCAGGCTGAGGGAGCCAGTGTTTGTCCGTAGACAGCTTTTCCAAGTCATGTGGCCAGCATGACTAAATTGTTACTGGCACACAGAGGATGTGATGAGTGCCAGAGCACATGGGAACACTGTTTACCTTCCCACCACAACGGTACCTGCTTATCTACTCACAATGGTAAGCTTTCAAACAGAGAGGTTGGCAGGAGCTGGGACAGAGAAGGGCTCACCCCGTCGTGCAGATTCGAACTGCTGACCATATGTTTGGCAAGCCCAAGAGGCTCAATGGTTTAGATCACAGTGCCACCCACGTCCCTTGAGAGCTATATTCTGTCTTTCCCGCAACTAATGAATTAAAGGCAGCTTATAAAGCATGCTTGAACAATGCTGTTTTCAGTCTCAGCTGGGGTAGGTTCTTCCACCTGAGTAACAGACTGACTTAAGCCCACACCTGATATGGAGCAAGAAAATGAAAATCCCAACCCTCTCTTTCACACTATGTTCCCCGACTCATCCATTATGGAGAAAGGCTGAGGAATGGGCCCAGACTGCCTCTTCCAAAGATTGGCCTTTCTCCCTCTTCCTTCACGGCATGAGAAGGAACAAGGAAAGCTTCCCAATTATCTCCACACAGAAGCTGTGTTTGGTGTAGGTCAAAGAGCAAGGCTAAATAGTATTAGCCCAGGGTTGTAGAGGAAGGGCAGATCCCCACTTCCTACCGTTACTCCCAAGCGTTTCCATGCGCTCTGGCTTCCATCACGGTGTTCTGTTGCACCAGAAGCGAGTTAGTTATGCTGGCCACATGACCCAGAAAACTGTCTGTGGACAAACACCGGCTCCCTCGCCCTGAAGCGAGTTGAGCACCTTTGATTGGACTTAACTGTCCAGGGGTCCTTTACCTTTACCATTTTACTCCCAAGTGTATTCTTTAGCTGCTGTTCATTACTAGGCAGTAAATGCAGGAAGAGGTTTGGGGCTGCAATCAGTGGATACCATGGGAAGGCTCAGCATATCCCCTGTGGCCCCAGCTAGTAAGTAATCAAATCTGCTTTAGGGTTTCATTCCCCCACCCCCTCACCCGCTAAAATGTCTAGAGCAGTTCAAGCACACATAAATTTTTGCTAAAAGACGTTAGCTATTTTACAAGTTTTGTGCTATTGTATGACAGATGTCAATGAACCCACCATCAAGGCTGCAATCATTTTATTTGAGCAATTCTGGTATATGAATACTTTGCGCACACATCTAGGAGTATAGGATAAAGCACCAACTTACAATTTTGGCATTTTTACCACTTTTCCTCAGCTGCTGAACAGCAAAAGCATGCTCCACATTATCCATAGAAACACCATTGACCATTGCAACACGGTCATTCTCCCTGGAAAAAAATTAAAATAAGTAAGAAGCTTGTTGGTAAAAGAGTAAAGAAAAAGCCTTGAAGAAAACAAGCAAAGCTTACTATTACTATGCTCTATAGCCCCACTCCAAGAGAGGTGCTTTGTGGATGCAGATCTTCTCTTCCACAAAGTTATCAGAATGTTTTGTTCGTAATATTCATCATGTGCTTCTACATTTCTGAAGTTCCTCTGCTATATTTTTAAAAGTTGATGCCACCAGCTCTGAGACTTCAGACACACTTCTCCATCCCATAAACATTGTTAAGAGGGAGGAAATGGGCCAGCTGCAAGAGGACTGCACACTGCCTCCTCCAACGCTTGAACTTCTTTTGGGCCAATCATGACCCCTTTAAGTTCACACCAACATTAGCCACAGTCAACGGCAAACAGGGTTTCCTCAAACCTGTATTTGAAACTGGATGCCAAAACCAAGCTTAGGAGCAAATTGTGTTTGACGGTCACACCCATGCAGGCAATGGCAAACCATGGTGAAGTGAAGCGGGGGGGGGGGGGGATCGAGGATGCACAGAGAAGAGGGAGAGGAAAAAGGTCACAATCCTGCCATACATTTAAATCACATTTGTACCACTTTATTTCAGTCATGCTCTCCCCCAAAGAATCTTGGGAACTGTAGTTTACCCACCACACAGCTAAAAAATTTTGGGAATCTGTGTACATGCAGCTCCTCACACAGAGTCAATTAAGGTTTGGCAGACAGCCAGAAGGCAATCTGAAGGAGTAAGTCTGCCTGGTGATAACAGAGGCATGGAGACA
The DNA here is from genome assembly GCF_964252035.2 of Podarcis erhardii. NCBI lineage: Eukaryota > Metazoa > Chordata > Lepidosauria > Squamata > Lacertidae > Podarcis > Podarcis erhardii. Next base: position 2,945,861 of record NC_138503.1, on the reverse strand, counting down.
GCTCCCTGATTGGTCAAGCTCTCTCAAGGGAGTGATAATTAACAGCCTACTAACTGGAATGTGTTAGTTCAGGAGTTCAGTGTAGGACGTGAGTCGTGTATGAGAGAGCAAGCTAAAGATCCGTGTTCTGTTCCTGTAAATAGTCCACTGTATATAATAAACACCTAACTACAAGTTCCTGGTTCCTGCTTTGTCTATCCTGTCTGCAGCCAAGTTGCCAATTGCTTCCGTGGATTCTGCGTTTACTCTGCTAGGTCTGGCTAAGGTCCTGCAACTAGTCAGAAAATTGCGAAACACCAAATAGGTTTTACCAATAAAATTCCCAGCACCGTTAAGCTACAACTCACTGGATTCTTTGTGGGAAGTCATAGGATTTAAATTTATGGTGTGAGTATGACCTGATTGAAGGAGATACGATCCTCGAGTCAAGCCTATTCCTTCAACAATGGTTAAGGAGAGGAAGAATTAATTTTACAGCAACACTTACAGGAACAGAGGATAAGACGATAAGCAGGAATAAACCATCCCCATACAGCTCCACTCCCCAAAATTAACTTACTGTAGTAGTCCTTCTGCTGGGCCTCCTTTGAGCACATCGGATATAACAATAGATGTTTCTCCACTCTGGAAGTGAGGATTATCTCTTCCACCAGATATTGCAATACCAAACCCAAATCCAGGAGCCTATGACAGACCAGAAAGAAGCTTGGATTAGAGGTATCAACAAGTTCATGTAACAGATAACGTTTATACCATCTACAGTGGTACCTCGGGTTAAGTACTTAATTCGTTCTGGAGGTCCGTTCTTAACCTGAAACTGTTCTTAACCTGAAGCACCACTTTAGCTAATAGGGCCTCCCGCTGCTGCAGCGCCACCGGAGCATGATTTCTGTTCTCATCCCGAAGCAAAGTTCTTAACCCGAGGTACTATTTCTGGGTTAGCGGAGTCTGTAACCTGAAGCATCTGTAACCCGAGGTACCACTGTATTTCAAAATGCAGGTATCAGGATTTTGAACAAAGCAACAACTTTATACCAAGAAAACATCCTGAGGCTCTCAATTTTTTCAGTTCACAACCTGTTGCTCTCAGCCTTTCATTCTCTTCCTTCCTCTCAGAGACAGAAACCAGCCTATAATACATTCAATGTCACAGCATCCCCAAGACATGGATGCAAGACAGTGATAATCACAAATAGTCTAGTTCAGTTTGTAGAGGCTGTATTGTTTCTCTCTTTGACCTACCAGTTTCCTTTTACAATAAAGAGTCTCAAATCAATTTGACAAGAATAAAGTATGGGACATAAAAACAGTTTGAAATCAGAAAAGAATGAAAACACTTAACAGCACATAATGGATAACATGATCATTCAGTGATGTACTAATAAGGATCAAGTCCTACTCACCCCACTAAAAAGATGACCACCACCATGGGAAGTTACATTGGTAAACAGAAAGGTCTGGCACCTAAACACTGTACAGCCCTGTTTAGGAAAGCTTTTAATGTTTAACAGACTATTGTATTTTAATATTTTGTTGGAAGCCGCCCAGAGTGGCTGGGGAGACCCAGCCAGTTGGGTGGGGTATAAATAATAAATTATGATGATGATGATGATGATGATGATGATGATGTACCAAGTGAGTGAGTCTCCCTGAGGAGGGCATTCCCCAGATGGGTGGGGTGGCACTACTGACAAGGCCCATTTTCATGAAGTCCCTTCCACAAGTCCCTTGGGTGAGGCGCACAGAGAAGCCAGAACATTTAACTTGAAAACTGAGTGTATTTGATCTGGAGCAAAAGGTGTGGATGCTACTTTTTTCTATCAAAGAGAAGACCATTTGAAAGTCATAATACAGGGGTCTACTCTAATTCTCCCTGATCTTAAAAGCTTTAGTACTTCCCCTTGAATTCCAATTAATTAGATCTGACTACAGACCTGCTGCAGGTTTGGACCAAACAGGCAACAGGAATCTTCTGTAGGGAAGGTGTGGCCAATGAGGCTCCCTCCTTATGTTGTGTACTACAACTCCCATAATCTCTGGCCACTGGCTGACTGGAGTTGGAGCCAGCAATATCATGCCCAAAACAACAGGAGTTGCCATTTTAAAGAAAGGGGCATTCAGGAAGAAGGTGCTCAACCCTCGCTTGTTTTCAAGTTGGATGTGAAAACACTTGATCTCATCCACCAGTATAGGAAGGAGAGGCGGTTTAGAGCATCTTAGTGTAATAGCTAGAAGCAATCCTTCCCAACACTTCTGAACTAAGCCAATGCTTGCTAAGATCCATGCATGCATAATCTAAAATGGATGGAAATGTGGGCTTTGGTTCAAAACTATTATTTACATCCACATGTAATTGATGGATTAGCTGAAATGCAATAGTTTCTTTTATAAGGTATCTTTAATTGGACATGCAACTCTTTAATTCTAACATGGTATACAAATATTAAGAATTAGTTTTAGTCCAAATGACTGTCCCAATTTAAAAATTAATCGCTCCCTGTGATGAGACCATCATCAGAACAGAAGCAGCTTCTCCAGGTGTTCCTTCCCTGAAAGCTTTTACAAGGCCAACTCATGTGCTTTATATTCCACCATAATTTAGAATGAACTCTAAACCCAGAGGAGCATGAAGACACAGCATTCCATCTTGCATGAATGCCTCTCTGTATGTTGCATAGTACTTCCTTTTCATGTTTCACAAGTGTAAGCTGCACTCTAGGAAAACAAGACCAGGAATGAAAAGGAAGGTTGTCATCTGGTGGTTTTGCTAGGGGATGTCATAGAGCAAGCTTAACAATGACTTTAATATTAGGATCCCAGAGGTTTTAAAAAATAAACCCCAAAAACCTCACGGAGGGAAACCTTTTTTTAAAAAATGAGCATTTAGTCTACAATCCTAAGAATGCTGGAAGGGTTGTTCCAATAGACTAAAGAATATATATTGGATCCGCCTCTCAGATATCACGGAAGTCTCTGGCCCTGACCCCATCAAATGGAGGAAGCTTGGGGGGCTGCAGAGGAGGATGGGAAATGGCTCAGATCCAAAGCCATCTCAGCTGCCTGAGCCATTCCCAAACTAGGCAGAGATTTACTCCAGATCAGGCAGTGGAGTAAAACTCTCCTCCTGATTTCTCACCCAGTATTCCCTAATTTTTCCAACCATGTTTTTCTCTTTGTAGAAAGGGGAGCTACAAAACAACCACCACCACACCAAAGAACCTCATTTTCTCTGTCCTCACTTCTGCCCTGACAGCAAGAGCCCAACAAGAGCTTAGGAGATAGCGCTTGAACCACCTTTAATAGAAATATTGTTTGTACACACATAATCATTAAAGGTAATGCAAAGCATTCTTTAACCACACACCAAAAGGCAAGAATCTTTCATGCAAGAGTCTCAGTGAAATATTTGGTTTTAATTTACTGGTGTTCCTATATTAAGGCTATAAACCCAGACAGTTCACATCAGACACAATATAGCTCTGAACACGAGGGACTGAGGATTGAGCTGAGTGGGGTGGTCCTGGGGGGTACAACTGGAGGACTGCTTTCAGGGCCTGCTTGCCAGCCTTTTTGAAACATCTGACTAGCAAACAGAAAACTAGACTCAATGAGCTCTATGGCATCATACCCAAGGGGCCTTCTTATGTTCCATATGCAACACAGTGTGCCTTATCTCCAAGTATTATAGTTTTCTCCAAATTTTCAAAGGAATATTTGATCAGGACTTGCCACAATTTCAGTCCAACTTACAGCTGGGCAAAAATCTCCACCAGCCAAGAAATATTACTCCTCCCATTCCTGGTAAAAATCTTAAAAATGATGTCTGTTGCAACTTCTCCTGTGGTTTTGCTAATCCAATTAGCAAAACAGATGCTTCTTCACACAAAACAAAATCCAGCCTTTAAGAAGTCCAGCCAACTTGAGACAAGAAGGAGATGAAGGAATACCTCTTATTTCTGTTGGTGAAAGAAGGCTAACTTTCAAACTCTGGAAAGCTCTCTTTCAGTCAGGAATGAAGAGCATATGGTGCAGTCTAGTTCTCTGTGTGACTTTGGAAGGCCTCTCATTTAAAGCTTTATTCCCTAGACTGCAGTATACGTCTCACTGCACCAGCGCACTGGCGCAACAAATCAACCTGAGATTGTTAGGCAATCATACTGTGGTGACTGAATGAAGAAGTCATAAGAACATAAAGAGTCAGTCCTCTTCTCACAGTGGCCGACCAGATGCCTGTGGGAAACCTACAAGTGGGATTCGAGCACAAGAGCCCCTCCTGCAGTTTCCAGCAACTGGGATTTAGAAGCATCACTGCAACCATCCAGGTTAGTGGCCATCCCTGCCTCCTGTGGAAGAGAGTTCAATAGTTTAAATATGCACTGTGTGAAGGAGTCCTTTCTTTTATCTGTCCTAGATAAGGTAAGCCGGATACCTTCATCTGCTCCAGCTGCAATATAACACACGTCTCCCATTTTGGTCTCTACAGCCACAGCAGACACTGCTAACTCTAAGACGGTAGTATTCAATGGTCTCTCGAGACAGATGGATGCCAACACACACACAGTTTCTTTTTGTGTGTTCAATGACGGGACACACAAAATTGGCTTGAATTGTTTTATCTAATCCTATTATATTTCAATCCACAATCTATGGAAGCCAATGATTGTCAAGATAGGACCATGCATTTTTAATGCACAGCAAGACAGGAAGCTGTTGGAGCACTCAGTCATCAGGGATAGGATAAGGAATGCTGAGACCTGTATCATAACTGAGTCAATATACTAGAATTTCCAGTGTTATGACAGCATTAAACTGTGGTTTGTGGTGCCATGATGTAATCCAACTAGACTGGTGTTTAAACTGCTCTTAAATATATGTTGTGTGTCATGCATTTTAAAAGTGGCCAATCATGCACCAACTTGTGCAGCTATAATTCATCTCTGAACAACATACACATAACTAGTCCACGGCTACTGCCCCCCCCCCCATAACACAAACACACACACTCCTCCTTCTCTTTAGTGGGAAATTTAAAAAGAAGCATAATAAAGCTTCAAGAGGAATGTGGCTTTTCCATATTCTCCAAGAGATTCCAAACTGAAAAGAGTCCACAACAGCTTATCTAATTTTACATTCCTGGGCCAGAGCTGGAGGGTGCTTAACTTAAAGGGACATTTTTTTGTCCTGTTGATCCTATGCTATAGGCTTCACCCCTCCTGCGACCTGGGAAAAGTAGGGGGGGGGCTACTTTGGAGGGATGTATTTTCTTATATGTTGTCAGGAACAGCCAAGGTGGAAAAATATGTGGCACATGTGGATGAGGTGGGAGAGAAGGGGGCTCTTTTCTAGCTGCTGAATTCCTTGAAGCCCGTTTCTTGTTCACGGAACTTCCTGTTTTTAGACCTGTGCACACAATGTAGCTATAGCAGCATCTTTTGCTATCCTTTGCCAAACCAAATAATTTTGAGACACAATGGCATTCTTCAATCTGCATAAAATTAGGCAAGTGTGCATGAGCTGTTTTTATATTCTGTCAGTCATGAAGAGATTCAGCAGAGAGGAATGTTCTTCCAACCTCTGGATATCTTACTCAGCCACCCTTTGGACTTGCGTCAGGCACTGACCATGCACAAATCCACACCCTCCCATTAGAAACGCAACTGTCCCCCTCTTTACCAGCCTTTCATCACCTGGCAAAGCTATTTCATTCCGTCAGGCATGTGAGGAGGAGTGAGCTGAGAATTATTTTTGTGATCATGGTATCTCCCCTGCCAGGTAAGTATGGAAAGAAAAGAAAAAGGGTTACAAATCGTTTGAAAACCATATCTTCCGGAAATCGTTAATTGAAGTTTGGGACAGATATAAAAATATATTAGAAACGGGGGTCCCACATTGGTTATCCCCATTAGAGGTTATAGGAGTTAAAAAAACTAACATGAGGAGCGAATGGATTACTTATGGAGAGTTGGTGGTGAAAGAAGGAGAGAAATGGAGATTGAAACCATACGAGCAAGTAAAAGAACATGTATATGACTGGCTGCACTACTATCAGATAAGCGATATGTTTAAAAAGGATGTGAAAGAAAAAGGGTATAAAGAAAAAGATTCAAAATTTCAAACAGAAATTGTTAATAATGATTGTAAGATAATTTCAAAAATGTACAAAATTTTACTGGAATGGCACACGTTAGATGAGGAAGTAAAAGTGGTAATGATTCAATGGGCCAGAGACTTAGGGTATAATATAGATATGGAAGATTGGCAAAAAATATGGAATGAAAATCTGAAGTTTACAGCATGTACTACGTTAAAAGAAAATGTTATGAAAATGGTATATAGATGGTACATGACACCTGTTAAATTAGCAAAAATGTACAAAACTTGTGACAAATGTTGGAAATGTAAAGAGAAAGAGGGTACATTTATTCATATGTGGTGGGAATGTAAGAAAGTGAAGGGGTTCTGGGAAATGATATATAATGAGTTAAAGAAAATGCTGAAATATAGCTTTGTAAAGAAACCAGAAACCTTCTTGCTGGGAATAACCTGAACGGACATAAATAAGAGGGAGTGTAAACTCTTCCAGTACGCAACAACAGCAGCGAGAACATTGATGGCTCAAAAATGGAAACAAGAAGAAGTACCGACCGTGGAAGAATGGAGAACAAAACTGACAGACTATGCAGAACTGGACAAATGAACTGGAAAAAATAGATTGCAAAGAGATCATAAGTTTTTAGAGGACTGGGGAAAATTTAGAGAATATTTGAAAACTGTATGTGAGGAATACACAACGCTAGTGTGTTTTAAAGAAGCTTTGTGAAAAAATAAGGAATATTGTAAGAATGCAAATGAGGATAGAAAAATTGTATTTAAAGGCGATACTAAAATTAAGGAATGCGAAGATAGAAATTTAACTACGGATGATTGTCAGAGGAGTTGAGGGAGGTCCAATAAGCTAAAATATGTGATGTGAAAATTTGTATGATTGGAGATTTTATGGAAAAATTTAATTTAAAAAATTTGAAAAAAAAAGAGAATTATTTTTGTGAGTCATGATTTTGAATTGTAAGATATATTAGTTTTATGGTGGGTCTTTTTTAATTTATATGCTGCGCTATTGCATTTATTTCTTGCTAATCACCACCCTTTATTTTAGAAATAAAATGAATGGATGTATCTTTTCGATCCTAGGGACTAGAAACTTATTTTGTCTCGTCAGCCATACTGAAAAGCTGGGGCATAAATTTATTCCTATACACCTAAAAATCTAAGGCTTTAGTCAAACACTGCTTTAGATAGTCCTATCCGTAGCAACACCAACTGCAGAGTGAGGAAGCAGCCCTGGTAGCACCCGGGGGAGCTCTGTAATTGGGGGGGGGGAGATGCTTCACTCTGTGAAATGCCCCCTCCCAGTTAAAGACAGTTGCAGGAAGGTTTAATGGGGGGTTGGGGTTGGGGGGGAGCAGTTTAGCAAGCAGCTCTGTGAAGTGCTTCCTGGCCTCCTTTCCAAGGGGGTGGGCTTGGAGTGCTGTGAAGGGATGGGTGAGGTGGTGGGTTAGAGCACTTGGCCAAGGGGCTAGTGGACAGGGAGGGTTGGCAAGCAGGACGAGCAGCCACCAATTATTAAATAAAATGCTACAATGCTCTTGTCCTTCCTGGGATCCCAAGCCGCAAAACTGGCTGCAGGAAAAGGGCCTACAACAGGTATGCATACATCTACACTCCCTTGTGATTTGTGTCCCTTTACCAGCACTGCTTGGTCCAGCAGTTTCAGCAAAGTTGGCTGGCTGTTGACACTTCCTATTGCCTTCTCATTCTATGAGGAAAGCATGGAGCTTTGTTCTGTCCTACTACTTAACAGTCTTCCCCCAGTCATCTAGACTTCTTGGCCACTTGTGACTTCCTTGGGAAGCTAATACCATTTCTATTTAAATATTTGGCCCCCTGCCCCCTTTATCTGTGCTCAGAACCTCTGTAACTAGATCCAGCTTCCTCCCAGGAAAACCTCAGTCTTGCTCTCTTTCTGTACAATGTTGGGGGTTTGTATTGAGTCCCGAGCCATCAAATTCTACTTAGCACTGAGAACAACAGGAAATAAATAAAAAAGTTCAATAAGAACTGAAGCCTTTAAGAAGTCCAGTGTTCTTTATGAAGCTCAATATTCTGTCCAATGATGCTTTCTGGGCATTTCTGCAGAACCTGGACATGAGAAAGCCTTTTACTGGGGCAGATGACTTGTCCACCTAGGTCAGTATCGCTTACACTGACTGAGAAAAACTGGTGTTTTAGGCAGGGCCTTTCTCAGCTCCCCTGGAGATGCTGGACCTTCTGCTTTCAAAGGATATGCTCTACTTCTGGAAATGCGAAGGATCTGCTCACTGTTGGATAGCTGAAGTTAAAGTAGGGAAGGGGATCCAGCTCCCTCTTGTCCGAACAAGAGGCAAGCTAGCAGCCCCTAACCCTGGAGTGCTGCTACAGAAAGGTGGTCAAGAGACTATAAATAAACTATTATAAGCAGTTGACAATCACACTAATTTCAAACAACGGAATATGACACAACTAGTTTCCTTTCTTTTTCCTTCCGGACATCTGGATTTTTGCTATTGTTTTCAAGAGCTGACAGTATCCTGAGTTATGAACACAGATCTATAATTGCAGAAACTTACCCTGTGAAGCGTCACTGTGTGTTGTTCCCATATAGCTGTTTCTTCCATTGTTGTGCTCTGATTAAAAGGGAAGGAAAAAGTAATCAAGATTACTTTCTTGCCGTTGCTAACAATCCAAGTACAAGTGTAGTCTTACAAGATGCAGACAGAGATGACTTTACAGCCAGCCAAATATTTCCTCTCTCCTTTCTTGCTTTCTTTACTAACTAACCTGAGGAAGATTTCTGGAGAACTTGAAAGTTTGCACAATATTTTGTGATACCTTGGTTGCACTAATAAAGACAGTGTACTAATAAGGACTTTAAAATGTACATGTGTTTTCAAAATGGCTTTGGATCTTTGTAACAGTGAATAAAATGAAGGCAGACAGATAACATTTTTGTTTTGTTTTTGAATTAAATTCACATAGTTGATCAGTGGAACATCCTGTGTTTAACTGGAATACATGGACAGTTGTCAACTCTTCCTATAAACTCTTCTTATCAATTCCTCTATTTTCAGCATGAATAACTACAAAATTAACGTGTCATGCTTTGTCTAGCTCAGCCACTCTTAATTTTTAATGTTTTACAAAGAAGTCATACAATACAGAAAACCCAGATAGTCAATCCTCTTTTAAAAAAATACTTATTGATATAGTTGACAACCCATATTCAGGGAACACAAAGTGACAAATTTCTTCTAGTCCCCATTATCACATGCCTTCAGTTCTTCTTTAACATTATTTCCTTATGTACTGATATGATGCATCCCCTACAGTGGCAAATACTAGTGGGTTGCATTTCTCTGCCCACCATTTAACTGCGCTTAAAACACACTTTCAAAACACTTCACATAAATATGGCCATCACAAGCCACATAAATGAAAACTGCGTCAAGCAAGTGCTTCTAATGAAATCTCTGGCATCTTACACTAACCATCCAAAGAGATAAACATGCAACATCCACATTCTCCCGGATTATTTCAGTAAGAATTTAAGACTGGTGGTATTAGGGCTCCTGTTTTAAGAAAGCCCCTTGAGCTCTTCTCCCACCCTACCCACCAGAGCAGCAGAAAAAAGAAGGAAGAGATAAATAATTTGCAATCAAATAAACAAGCTGAACCAATCTAGCTTCCCCTCCTCCGTAAACCATAATTAAAATTCTGAAAAGGGTGAAAATGTACAAATGATCAGAGAACAGCTCAAACTACTTTCAACACAATATGCAGAATGCACGAGACTTTTAAGAGTCAATAAACATATGAAATGTTTGATATAGTATCAGCACTCTCTGCATTTCACTGAACATTGCAAATGAATAAAACTGGTTTGTGCCCGACACCCAGATACAGCTACCTATCATTGAAGCATCTCCCCGCTTCCCGGCTACAAAAATACCGTGGTGCTTTGTTGAGAGAAATATTATTTGGCACACATTTTACACTAGGCATGGATTATGACATGCTGAGCTACTGTACTATATAGGAAGGTCACGTTTAACTGACTCTGCAGTTCTGTGTATGCTAATCTTCTCTCACGTGAATACCAGCATAGCGGAACAAAATAGGTTTCTATGTCAGACAGCCAGATTAAAGAGTATTGATAGGAGCAAATTTTAAAAACCGGATTACCAAAAAAGGAAGAGCACAGCTTTTGGTTTTGCTTTAAATGTAAGTGGTGTTGTGTTTAGAAAGCACAGTCTTCAAGATGAAACATTAATGGTCATAATGGGCCAAAAAAGAGGGACAGGCAGAACTCACACCAAGCTGTGTTGCTGCAAGACCTATCATTCATGAGAAGTGGCTTGGGCTTTCAGTCTAGACCTTTTGCAAGGAAACCCCCCAAACAGGACACTTTGTGGCATGAAGAGTCCAGCGGCCATTGACAGGTCAGCCACAAAGCCTTTGTTAAACCCAAAGTAAAATCCTAGATGGAATGACTGAATTGAATGAAGACACATTTATTATTTTTATACTAATGCTGCAGTTCTTTTCTACATCCAACCTGCAGTAAGACAGGTTTCATATAAAGATCAAATTCTGTTCAAAAATGCCCCTTCCCAAGGGCAGAGGTCTTTCCCAAGAGGAAAAAAGGAACTGTTTTCACAGGGATGGCGGCAGGGTTGGCACAGCTCGGCACCTGCCAAGCGCCACACTCTGGTGGAACCCACTGCCACTCTCTGGAACTTGTCTCCTTCCTCCTCTGGGGTCTTCCTGTCTGTTCACCTGCTCTCCCAACCCTAAAAACAACTGCAAGAGCGAGGAGATGGAAAACCATCACCTGCTTGCCCTATGATTTCCCTCTGGCCACAGAAAGGGAGTGGGGCAGTAAGGCCTTGCCCAAGGGCCCTCCAAAAACTGAAGCCAGCGTTGTTATTTTGCCAGCATTGTTATTTTGCTTAAATAGAAAGATTCAAATGCTTGCAGTTAAACAGATTTCCCTTGTAAGAGTATATAAATACTCAAAGGGGGTATCAGAATACTTCTTCTGAAAACCAAATATTCTACGTGGTGTGAAACCAGTAGATTTCAGAATAAATTTTTATTTTTTATTCCTTGACCCACAACCAATGAAGCTACTACCACTCGCCCAAACCCATGTACACTTTAGTACATGCACAGGATAGAATCCTAAGCCTGTTCCCGGCCTTTCCACTAGAATTAGTTATTTGTTCCCTCTGCTTCTTTGGGTGTCCTCATTCTGCCAGTTTAAAAAGTTTAGCCCTGGCAAAAACAAGCCACAGACTAAATACTACCCCCTTCAACATTTGCATTTTTAAAAAAGGAATTCAAGCTTGAGTTATCCCAATTCTGTCCGGGCATAGTCACTAACTGATGCAGTTGTTTTGTTAAATAGATTTCTCCAATATTATCAGGTTAAAAGTGACTCCTGCCTGCAGAAACCATAATCTTGGAAGACATAAATCCATTGGAAAGTTAGTTGAAAACTTTGTAAACAAACCACATTCCATTCTTATCAGATTGTGGGAACATAGCCAAAGTTATATAATGATATTTAAGCAAAGTACTGCTTTTCTGGAACTCTTGTTTAAATATTTACTGGAGGGTGGGGGGCAAAAATCCAACTTTGCTCCAGTTTTTACACCTGATTTTTATTTGAATAGTTAAGAAGTGCCAATTCAATACTCTGTACAATTTTGCTTTGTTGCTACTACTGGCAACTACTGATAAAAAAAAACCTGTACATTTTGAGAACTGTTTAAGATATTGCCTGTTAACAGAGAGACAACAGCATCAAGAGAAGCGTTTCCTCCCAATCGTGTTTCTGTATCTCAGTTAGCAAAATGGTCCTTTCAGGGAACATGCTCAGCTGTGGACTCAGGAAAGTAATCCTGGAAATGATTGGCTGGTTTACGGGGCCCTTTTTATCTTATGTGGGAGAAAAGCAATTAATTTCTTTTTTCCTGTCCAGTATTATCTACTCCTGCTTTCAAACCAAAGGCAGGCTGGAATTTTAAATGCCTTGCTTCTTGTAAGTCATAACATATGTCAGACTCAAAAGAGCACATATTTAAAACAAAACAGAAAATGCAAGCAGGAACAGAAATTAGTGACTAAACTGCTTTATTATTCACAAAGAAGTCCAGAACCCAAGATCTGGCTGGTTATTACAAAATTGTAAAATCCAGCCTTCTTATCTGCACGTACCCATTCCCTGGGGCAAGATCTGAGCAAAGGAGTCAAAGGCGAGCAGAGACCCATCTGATGGCCCAAGCTCACTTCACAGGACAGGGAAGAAGCATGACCAACCCAGGACCACACCCAGGTCCCAGGACAAAGGCAGGGAAAGAGGTGAGGATCAGCCCCTGAGGATGCATCTTTTTCTGCAGCAACTCTTGAATATTTGAAAGCATCTAATATCTAATATACTGCATCTAAGCATCTAAGCATCAAATATACCGCACAAAGCATTCTAATCATTTCAACAAAGGAATTGATGGCAGGTCGTCAGGTGTATATTACGTGAGTTTCATTTTGAATGACATAATATGCAAACTTAATTTATACAAGCTATGCAATGCCTAATCTGCATTCTCCTTAATATGCACATTACTCTGTCTTTGACTTTATTGAGTATATGTCAAGCTCAGAACAGCCCAGTGCTTAATAATTATCCTTAATAATCTCTAGCTATGATGAGTTAGGAAAAGTGGAAACGAGAGCCTCCTGTTCAAGCCTGCCCCCTACAAGAGGCGATTTCTTCTCTGTTAGTCACTTAAGTTTTGGAACTTTTATATCACTAGGGAGGGGGGAAACACTCCCCTCATGCAACTGGTGATGAAGAGGAGAAAATCTGAACACAAAATAGATGCTCTCAAGAGTCCTATTGGTTTTTTTGATCTCACAACATGAGGAAGCAAATATTTCACATTTATACAACTTCACAATTTGTATCTAGGGTGTCTGAACATCAACAGAAATTTTGAAGACTGTGACATGTATTTTATTCAGGGCAACCTTTGAGAGTTCTTCCAAAGCTGGTTCAATATATGACTGCCACACATAGAACATGGGGTCCACAATAATGTAGCTTCATTGGCTCCCAGCTGGTTTTCTAATTTCCCAAGTCCCAGCTCCCAGTATGCATCTTTAAATCCTAGATTGTTTGGGTCCAGGAAGAGTATCTCAAAGGACTGAGCACACATATCCCACCACTGCTTAGAAAATTTAACCAATTCAGCTTGCAAAGGGAAGCTACAGTGGTGCCCTGCAAGACGAATGCCTTGCAAGACGGAAAACTCGCTAGACGAAAGAGTTTTCCGTTTTGGAGGTGCTTCGCAAAACGAATTTCCTATGGGCTTGCTTTGCAAGACGAAAATGTCTTGCAAGTTCCTGCGGGGTTTTTTTCCTCCCCCCCCCCTTTTCTAAGCCACTAAGCCGCTTATCCGCTAAGCCAATAAGCCGCTAAAAGCCGCTAATAGCGCTAATCTGCTAAGCCGTCAATGGGCTTGCTTCGCAAGACGAGAAAACCGCTAGACGAAGAGACTCACGGAACGGATTCTTTTCGTCTTGCGAGGCACCACTGTACTTTAAAAAAGATAAAAGGCTACAGCAGCACCTATCACAACACAGATGCACATATCACAGCACAACTTAAAAAATGGGAAAAGGCCCAGGGTAAGCAAGAACCATGATAATGCACAGAACACATTGCCGGACCACTTCAGTCTAATCTAGCAAAGCATTTAGGACTGGGTGACCCAGACTTCCATGTTGGTGCCTCCGGTAATGGCTGAATTCCTCTGATCGGGAGGAATTTGCCCCGTGGGAATTTGGGTTTGGCCGTCACGGCGAAGGCGGAGACCCGCCAAAAATCACAGGCGGGAGAAGCCTGTGAGCGTGGGATTCGGCGGGCACCTTTTGCGCCTCCCCTACTCGCAGGGAAACCCAGTTTCGGGGGTCCGGAGCGACGTGGGGTGAGTGGTGCGGTGCTTCGAATCGTCTGCTTCTTCCATGGAGCGAAGCCGCATAGGTGTTGCCGGAGAGCACTGACTTTTTCTTGTGGACAATTTGATTTTAAAGTAATTACCCGTGAGTAGAGCTGAAGTGGGAGAATTGGATTTCTAAAAGTTTAATTTGGTATCGTAACAGGGAGGTTCAATACAGGAAGTCCGCCTTCCCCTTTTCTAAATAGACTGAAGCATTGAGGCTGCAAGCTGAAGCCTTGGAAAGCCTATTGTGAAGGACTAAATTTCCATCGGTAAAGAACATTAAACCCCCCCTTGGAGGCAGGAGAAGAGGGGGGGAAGTTGTGAATTGAATATGCCTGCGGGAGTGAAGAGAGTTAAAATACCGCCACTCAGACCCTGGAAACGGGCTGCTAGCAGGACTGACGTTCTTTGGAAGGCTCACTGACAGCGATTAAAACGCTCGTTGACAGCTAGCTAATAAGAGAAATACATTGTTTCTACTGTCTCCGTCTGCTTTTAAAAAGGAGTAAAACTAACTGAAAATTGAAACTAACTTCATTGTTTGAGCTGTGTTTAAAAGAGGACATTATTGACTAATATAAACAGAAACTGTTTCCCCCTAGAGGAAGCTTTTGAAACTGTTACAAGAGCTGGGCTGGGGAATTTCCAGCTGCAAGATAAAAAGCTGTGAGACTCTGGGACTGACCTTGAATCGGTTAAGTGTTATGGCAAATGGAAAGGAAAAAACGGACTAGTCAATTCCTGAAAAAACATTAAGGTCTGGGAGGACTTGGTAGCAATCTAGGAGAGCCTCAATATCAGGCCCCCCTGCTTCTTCTGCTATTGCTTTTGTAACAGTATATTCAAAATCAAGAGGAATGTCGACAGAAGAGGCCTTAGCGGTTGCATTAAGTAAGATAAGTGATTCACTGGAACAGCTTAACAAGAAAATAGATGTGACAAATGCGAAAGTGGACGCTGCAACTATTAAAATTGACTTAAATACAGAAAGTATAAATAATCTGGGACAAAAGGTGAATATCAATACAGAAACAATCCAGAAATTGATACAGGAATCTACTTTGATACAGCAGACTGCGGAGGAAGCTAGGGAGAAAGCCGTTGCTGCTGAATGCAAAGTAACACAATTGGTGAGAGAGTCCCAGCCTTACAGAGACAACTTGATGACCATAAGTCGACGCTTGCTATGATTGAATTTAAAGAAAAACAGATGAATTTGAGGATCAGAGCCCTACCTGAATTGGAGAAGGAAAGTTTGATAGACTTCTTCACACAGGAATTTGCTGATTTTGGGGACTTGGATCTGGGTCAAGAAGAGTTTAAAACTGTGAGGGCCTTCAGATTTGGAAGAGGAGGGAAAAAAGAGAAGAACAGAATAAGAGACTGTTGGCACTACCAGAAGAACCTAGAAGTACAACAGCCAAGAGTGGAAATTTTTAAAGACGTCCCGAAATACCTTTTGGATCTTAGGTCTAACTACAGAGATTTGGTTGCCCTGCTGAGAAGGAATAAAATCATATTTAGGTGGGAGTTTCCCCAAGGTCTATTCTTCAGCTTTAAAGGAAGGAAAATAAAAATAAGATCAGTAGAAGACAAAGTAAAGTTTTTGTATAAATACGAAGAAGATCTGCAGAAGGGACTTGGAAAAGAGCTAAGAGCATCGGACAGAAGATCACCAGGTTGATGGACTATATGGAATTGGCGGAAATGACTGGCAGAATCCGAGACCAGGGAGAAGAGTCGGTGGAAGAAGACTGGAAAAAGTTTAAAGATTATTTACAGAAATATTGTAAAATTAATGAATGTTAGGAAAATGATGGAATGAAATTATATGGCTTTAGCAGAAATGTTATAAGGAATTAGGTATAAATAGATTATTAGAGTATTAAAAGAAAAATAAGGTTAGAATATGTGAAGATAATTATAGGACAGAAAATAGAGGAAGATGGAAAGGAATTGCTGAAACATTTAATAGAAGTGGAATACAAAAAGGGAGGTGTGAGGAGGTCGCAGAAAGAAGTGAATGAAAGATAAGAGACTGAAATTGTATGATGTGTGTTAAACTGTTTTTGTTTTGTTTTGTTTATTGCGTTAGTGTTGTGTAATCTTTTTATATTGTATTGTCTTTTTTTCTTTTTTCTTTCCTTTTTTGTAGTGTTTAAAAGTAATAAATATTATTTTATTTTTAAAAGGAGGACTGGGTGACCCAAAGAGAAGCCTCATGTATCAAGGAAACATACTTCTGAATACGGACACTTCGGAAGCATACCCTAAGGGAAATCCATACCCATTGCCTTGAGGGACATCTTGGGGAGAAGAAAAGGCGAAGGAGTAAACACATCTAAGATGGTTAGATGGAGTCTTGCACGCTTCCTTCCAGTAACTCCTGCAGCAAAGCTGGTACCAAATGTATTGCTCTGCTTTCCTTTGGACCACACCAGCAAGGCTGACAGAGGGGTCTTGTTGTCTGGGCAGCCCAGGACCTCCATAACAACTGCCCAGGCTTGCACTCTGGAGAGGTCACTTCTGTGCTGCTAATGCAACAAAAATAATGCAGGAGGCAGCAGTTATGAGTTACAGGTCTCTGCAGCCACAGCAGGTGCTGTGATTCTCCAGCAGTTTGACTTCACCTCTGGGGTTATACTCCATTGTCTCTCAGACTGATGGATGCCAACAACCAAGACACTGAAGTAGCATTTCAGCACCAGCCTAGGAGTCATGGGTGACAAGGCCACATGCAGGCAAGGGGGGAGGCTGCAGTGAGAAAGCGGAACACTCCCACCTACCATTACTTCTGTGTCCAGCAGTGAAACCCGGTGGGCTGCCACAAGCCCATCCCCACAACCAGCATGGAAGTGTGGCAGGCTTTTGCAACAGGGATGGAGCCCTCTTATCATTCCTCGGCCACTCCCTCAGCAGGCTAGTAAATTCTGTGGGCTTACTGACCCACCAAATTTCTCCACAGCGACTTGTTTTTAAATGTGATGTATAAAGAATACTTATCAAGATGATCCAGTAATCCCTGATTCTTCCTAAAGAAAAAAAAAAAAGATCTTGCCTACTTTATATTTAACCATGTTTGTTCACAGTTATGAATAGTAGCGTTGTTAGTAAGCTGAGGATGGGGTCGGAATATGTTATCCAAAAATGCAGCCGCTTTGTGTTGCCCAAGGAAAATAGAATCAGTATTTTTGTAACGTAGCACGTAGCTCAGCCACCTGCTGGTATACTCAGACCAAGAACTAATGAACCCATTTTATGGGCAACATACACATTGGCCAAATGAAAAGTCCTTGACTCCCACACCTCTGGATCAGGGCCAACAAGCCTTAACACCTAGAGCTCTGATTTCCATGCACTTACAGTTATGGGGAAAAGAAAGTGCACCCTCTTGGAATTCTGTGGTTTTACATATGAAGACATAATAACAACCATCTGTTCCTTAGGTAAAATTAGGTAAATACAACCTCAGATGAACAACAACACATGATATGTTACACCATGTCAATATTTATTTAACAGAAATAAAGCCAAAATGGAAAAACCATGTGTGAAAAACTAAGCACACCTTAAGATTCTATTGCTTGTATAACCACCTTTAGCAGCAATAACATGAAAAAAATATTTCTGTAGGACTTTATGCATCTCTCACATCGTTGTGGAAGAATTTTGGCTCATTCTTTAAGTTTTGCTTCACTTCATTGAGGTTTGCTGGCATTTGTTTATGCACAACTCTATTAAGATCCCGTACAGTATTTCAATTGGGTTGAGGTCTGGACTTTGACTGGGCCATGACAACACCTTGATTCTGTTCTTTTTCTGTTGTAGATTTGCTGGAGTGCTTGGGGTCCTTGTCCTGTTGTTGTTAAGAAAAACTGGGGTTTTGGCCAAACTTCAGCTGTTGGGCAGATGGCCACACATTTGACTGTAGAATACTTTGGTATACACAGGAGTTCACGGGCGACTCAATGATTGCAAGGTTCCCAGGTCCTGTGGCTCCACTACCATGCTTGACACTTGGTATGAAATGCTTGTTCTGATATGCTGTGTTTGGTTTTCACCAAACAGGGCACTGTGTATTATGGCCAAATATCTCCACTTTGGTATCATCTGCCCAAAGACATCGTTCCAGAAATCTTGTGGTTTGTTCAGATGCAACTTTGCAAACCTAAGCCATGCTGCCATATTCTTTTTAGAGAGAAGAGGCTTTCTCCTGAAAACCCTTCCAAACAAGCCATACTTCTTCAGTCTTTTTCTAATTGTACTGTCATTAACTTTAACATTTAACATGCTAACTGAGGCCTGAGGAGTCTGAGATGTAACTCTTGGGTTTTTCTTTTGGGGTTTTTTGCAGTTTCTCTGAGTATTGCACAGTCTGACCTTGGGGTGAATTTGCTGGGGTGGTCCACTCCTGAGAAGATTGACAACTGTCTTGAATGTTTTCCACTTTTGAATAATCTTTCTCACTGTAGAATGATGGGCATAAAATTGGTTGGAGATGACCATAGAACCCTTCCCAGTTTCATGGGCAGCAGCACTTCCTTCTCTAAGAGCACTGTGTCATCTTTCCTCTTTGGCATTGAGTTAAAACACATCTGAATGCTACAGACCAGCATACTGCTAAAACCTTTGACTTTTATAGAGGTGGGCACACTTGCTGATGATCATCATCATCAAACCTTTTATTGGCATCACATACAAACATCCATAGCAAATCAGTACAAAATTACCGCCTTCCCAGTGACACAAAACATTTGTCAAATGAAAGAGGCAAGGCAGTCTAACATTACATCTCTAGGTCTCGAGGGAGATCAGACGTCTGCAATGTGTTTCGACGACAAAAAACCAGATAAAGATATTTAGCCACTACCTTGGTGATCTCCTGATTATTCCCCAATAATAGAAAATGTATGACCTCTAACTCTAGTTTCCATTTGGAACTGTGGGCAGAGATCAACATATAGTTTACATTTCAGAACCATATGAGTAAGAGTTTCCACCTGATGGTCTTCACATGGGCAAATTCTTCTCCTTCCACCATTCCCAAGAACCTTCTCCATAGGAGGTTTGAAGGATTTGAATTATAATGCCCTTCTTTCTTGAGGATTAAGCAAAAATTCAAGGTAATTGTGGTTAATTTCATGTGCCCAAGAAAGTTGAAAGTTAAGAGGGGAGCATGTTTTCTCTGCTGCTGCTGTTAGTTCCTGGCGTTCAATGTCCCACATCCTAGTTTTTATTGTAGCCTTGGCAGATGGTGGGGACATTGATCGCAAAGATTCCACTGACAGCCCAAGTTGCTGTACCGTTGTAGCCCTGGGGAAAGAAAGGGATCTAGCAAAACTTCACTAGGGAGAGGATCTCTATCTGTTGTGAGGCAGATGTTTAACCCAGGCTATGGTCTCTACCTTGTGTTGACCTCCCTCTAGACACAAGGCTGCATAGGGTACACAACGTGGGACAGCAAAAATCTTAAAATGGAAAGCTGCCTGCACTTGTTCTACCAGCTGGGTAAACCCTGGCAGCCAGACTGGAATTCCGTAGAGCAACTGAGCTATATCTTTGGCATTGAAGACCTTGAGGGCAGAGGGGATATGTGAATTACCTCTTGTTATAAAGAAATGCATTGTGGCCTGCATAGACATCTTACTGTGGCCTGCATAGACATCTCACCGCCGTTGCACGGTGCGAGGACCATAGAAGCCTATGATGGAATGTGATTCCCAGGTAGCTGAATTCGAATACCAGCTGGATGGGTTTCCCACCAAATACCCAGCTATAGCTTTTGCGTGAATTCCCAAAAACCATTATTTTGCTTTTATCAAAGTTCATGCACAATTTCGTTCTGGACAAATAGTCAATACAGGAATTTAACAAACGCTTTAGGCGAATTATTGTCTGTGAAAGCAAAATCATATCTGCGTATAGAAGGATGGGAATGCTTGATGCATTGAGTTTTGGGCTGTGGGCATCCACCTGTTTTAGTAAAGAAGTGAGATCGTTAAGAAAAAGATTAAAAAGAGAGGGAGCGAGTAAACAGCCCTGCTTTACACCTCTGTTTATAATGACAGGATCTGTCATTACATTCCCTGGTGTTGTTCTTATGCGACAGGTGTTCTTTGTGTAAAGCTTTTTGATCAAGTAAAGTAATCTAGGTTCTAGGCCCATTGTCTCCAATTTGGACCATAACAGCCCCCTGTCAACAGTGTCAAAAGCAGCCTTGATATCAAGGAAGGCACATAAAGACATTCTTTATGAAGCCACGTTCATAAAGTTAAATGAGGTAACACCAAACAGTTGCATAAAGCAGATTTCCCTGGCCTGAACCCTGCCTGCTCTGGACCTATGGTAAAATTCCCAGAGCCTTCCCAATCAGTTAGCCCATTGAGCCACGTCAGGGCCCTGGTGGTGGTCAGCTTGGTAAGTCACAGACCAGCGAGATTAATTACTGGATCCTGGGATCTACATTCCCAAAAACAGAAGTCTGGAAGAACAGAGGTATCCAAGATCTCCCATGCTTTTGCATACACCTCCCACCCTTGGCCCAGGCGGGCATTAAAGTCTCCAGTCAAGATAATAGGTAGGTCAGGGCAGATGAAGTCCAGATTCTCGAGCACGTGTGCAATAAATTCCCATTGTAGGTTCTTGGCTGTGACAGTAGGAGTGGGAGGAATATACACATTGATCAGTAACAGTTCCTGGTACACTAGCTCTATCTTTGTTACCAGTACAGTGGTACCTCAGGTTAAATACTTAATTCGTTCTGGAGGTCCGTTCTTAACCTGAAACTGTTCTTAACCTGAAGCACCACTTTAGCTAATGTGGCCTCCCGCTGCTGCTTTGCCGCCGGAGCACAATTTCTGTCCTCATCCTGAAGCAAAGTTCTTAACCTGAGGTACAATTTCTGGGTTAGTGGAGTCTGTAACCTGAAGCGTATGTAACACGAGGTACCACTGTAATTTACAGCTAGCATTTGTTGACAGGATGTGTTTACTTTTTATATGGGGAGCCACCAGGGTTAACAATCCACCCGAAGTCCTACCTTTCTTGTGGCTTTTGGTTGCCGGAACTGAAAAGGCATTAAAACCTGCAAGTTCAGTGTGACGTAATGAACAGGTTTCTTGTAAACAAACTATATCATATGCCCTTATTAACTTTGTAAAGTCAGGGAGACACAGCTTAGAAGACCACCTTGCCACATTTCACAATAACAACTTCAAAGAGGAATGTTGCACCAGGTTCCCAGCCATGGCATAAGGTCAATCTAGGTGCATGTCGGAAGGCTGGCTATCACTTGGAGCCCCAGATGGTTCCTGATGTATTTCCTCCACTACCTCTGGGGCTTCGGTTGTTAGTCCGTTGACCCTGGTGTCATCACTTCTTGAACTTGCAACTGTCATCTCCTTGATCGTACTCGAGTTAGCGATTTGATGGGTGAGGTCATTCGAACTTGGAAAGATGTTAGAATTATAGTCCCCTGTAGTTTCTCCTAGAGACAGTGTTATCTGAATTGCTGAGATCATTGGGGGGGGGCCTTCGTCGAAGACAATTAGATCTATTTCTGACTTTCTGTGTGTCACGTTACCCTTGGGAGGAGCGTCATTTGTCATTGGCTGAACAGATTCCAGCCGGGGTAAAGAGTGGTGAAATTCAGGATCTGCCAGAGATCTAATGGAGTGTCCTATCTTTGACTTATCTAGATTGGGCTGGCGTTCTTTATGTGTTTGGCCTATTTGCTCTGAGGTTTTCCTCTCCAAGGGAGTATTATGGCTGGGTTCACCATGCGTATCCATCTTTGACAGCCCTTCCAAATGAATTGCGGCCCTATGAAAAAAGCCCTTCGGCAGAGAGAGCGTTGGTTTCTTGGGGTCGGTCCGGCTATGCGGCAAGTTTGGCAGTAGTTGTTTTCGTTCCGTGTCTTTAAAAACGCACCTCAAATCAATATTATAGTCCTGTAAGAGGGCCCTATATTTCAGGAGCTTTTCAGAAGTAGCTGAGTCGGAAAATGTCAGCATGAGTCTAGGGTGCTGGGGGTCCGTTATTATGTCCTGATATGTAAAACCACAGAATTCAAAAAGGGTGCACTTTCTTTTCCCCATCACTGCATGTTGTCCTTCACTTTCACATGACTGTAAGGCAGCCACGTGGAATCGTTTCCAGCCTGAGGGCTGCATTCTCTTCTGGGCAGCCTTCCAGGGATCACGTGCCAGCAGTGGCCAAACAAGGGGAGAATGTAGGTGGAGCAAGGAAACACAAATTTTACCTTTTGCACAGCAGGCTGGTTACCAGGCAGGCAAGCAGCACTATCAAGAGTTCAAGGAATATTCCATCCAGGCAAAAGCACTCAAGGAGAGTTGGTGGGGCCTGGGGAAAGATCTGAGTAGAGCCAGATACAGATGCCTAGAGGGCCACATTTGGCCCACACACCCAAGGTTCCCACTGTTGCCCTTGGTGAATCCAGAAGCCGAAATGACTCCCAAGCAGATGCCCAGGGGCCTTTGCAACATATTGGCATCAAGCAATCAACAAGTTGTCTAGAAAACAGAACACCTGAATCCCAGTCAAGACTAGTGCTGACGTGCACAGACTCCCAACAGGCTTACAGAGACTCCCCTGGCTTGCAAAGGGTCCCCTTCCTCATCTGAAATTAGGCTTGAAACAGCATTCAGTTGTAGCCACTATATTAGTTTGTAGCGTGTGCTTGGTTGTGGCTGGTGTGTGGTGCTCACAACTGTTTCTCTGGTTTGCAAATGTGCCCACAGACCAGAAAAGGTCCCTGCTGAAGCAGATAGTGCTGGGTTAGATGGACAAATAAGATGGTCTAAGGCAGCTTCCAAGATAAAAACCAACCGGGACCAGCAAACTTCATTTCATCAAAATATTTCTACCATTGCTGTCTTCTAACTTGGAACTGCTCTCAGGAAACTGAAGTGTTCCAAGAAACACTATTCAAAAGGCATCACCACTCTCTAGTGTGAAATGTTTGAGATGCAACCCCAAGTTGCACACTGAATCCCACTGCTTAAGAGTTGGTTTTGGACTCTCCCAACCATTTTCAAGATGTGCACATTTGAGAGGTATCCCAGGCACAACGTTTCTTCCCTGTCTTTGCTTACAGCCATTGATGTTTATGTTCTTTTTCTCATGATGATTTGTATTTATGTTACTTGATTGTCAATTCCACAGTCAAGTTATATATTTTTAGGGCAGCTGTGTATAAACTTCACAAGGATTTGTGGCTACAAATGACAGGGTTAGTAACTTTGCCTGTATAATTTTGGCCACACCATTCATTTTCTTATTTAAGTTCATAAAGTACAGACGTTTCAGATTTCTAACCCTTAACCTGTAAGCCATGTCATACCCTCAATCTTCCTTTGTTCTGTATACTTCATACATTTTTAGATGTGACAAGCATTCCGCAAAGGCTCCAGGATGTTTCCTGCATGATAAGCAGCCAAGTCTAAACCCCCCCCCCTTTTTCTAAAAGATCAGAATGAGAGAGGGGGTTATCCTCTGGGATATTCTGAAGCAGTCATCCAAAAGGGGTACAACATTTGTTGCCAGATGACTTATGTAATTTGAGTATGAAGCAGAGCATTAAAGCAGCAAGGAATTGGTGTGACATCACACAAAATGAAAAAGCAAAATTTACCCAGCCAGTAATATATTTAACTTTCACCGCTACAAACATAATTCCTTTGACAAGAAAATGTACGTGGGCAATCGTCTGCTCCCTCTCCTTTAAAAAAAAAAAAAAGGAGAGAGAAACTAACATGAATAGCTATTTACAATATTTTTACCACAGGGGTTCCACATCTGAAAATTTTAAAAAAAACTGCCATGAGCATTACAAAATACCCTTTTTTGTAAGAGATACTCAGAATCCCATTGCCAAAAAAGCAGACAAAATACCCACAACTTTCTTAAAATAAATAAAATACACACACCCCAAAAAACCAGGAACCCCACGCCAAAAAAAAGGAATCCCACCCAAACAGATTAAAAAAACAACTGAGTGGGGAGTGGGCCTTGGCAGGAGGATGTCTGAGGCCACTGCAGTGCAGTAGGGACCATGTGGGAAGCCACAGGCTGCCACCTTAAACACATTTATTATGGAGCAAGCTCAGCAGAGCACATGTTACTTCTGTGCAAACTTATATGACATTGCACTGTAAAACACCCTATATAACTTAAAATAACAGCACCCACATAGAAGACTATTGTTCAGTAGTTGAGCACATATCTGGAAATGCCAGGGACTGAACCTGAGATGTCCTGCATCTATACGCTTCTGTCTGAGACGCTGGAGAGAAGGACGAGGGCGCAGGACCAAACCAGGTGGACCAAGAGTGTAACTCTGTAACTTTGCGCCAGTGTAATTTTGTATGTTAACATGTATACATTTATGTTATAATGAAAGTTGCCAGTCTCCGAATCTCTGCGAATCCAACACCACCCTTACCACTTAACACCTTTTAGGAAGGATACTTGAGGGTTTGTGTTGAGACTGATTGGTGCAGATAAGGGATTCTGTAGTTCTTCACCCCTCTTCCCTGCCTGACTGTCACACCTAGAGACAAACTGTTTTGCCTGGGATGACCGAAGATAGAACTGTATTTTAATTCCAGAAAGAACCCCACTGCCCTGGAAACACAGGCTACTTACTCTAAACTGAGAAGCACTTGATTCTACTCCCTGTGGATGAGTATAAGGCACCTTAGCCTGTGAATACCAAGAGATCCACGTATTCAAGTTTTATCCTATGTCCCTAAGTTTTGGCTGGTGCCCCTTGCTCTCTCCTGCTAGCCCACTATGGCATGTTATCTAATCTGGATGAGATGGGCTATTCTAGCTTTCCCCAACCTGGAGCCTCCCAAATACAGATGGACTACAATTCCTACCAGCCCCAGCTAGCATGGTTGGGGATGATAGCAGTTAAATTCCAAAACAGTGGGGAGCATCAGGCTGGGGAAGACCGAGCTGGTCTATGGGAAACTGTCTTGTGGGATACCATCAGCAGGTTGGGGCCACAAGACCTTCTGATGCCTCAAGATACACAATCTCAACTTCTGTAAGGTGCTCAGTTCCTTTAGCTGCTGCTACACCAAGGTGACGGGGGGAGGGGGGAGCTCCTTGCAAAATTGTTCTTCACCTTTCCTCCACCTTAGCTGGCAACCAGTCAAAAAGCATTTCCAGAACTGGAAATGTGACTAAAACATGAGAGAAAGGACACCTTGCCGACGCAAGCTGCGTTCATATGAATCACAGAGGTTACTCCAATGAAGGAAGAGGTGGGGAACAGAGAAACCTTGGGAGGGGCAGAGAGGGCCCCACCCAATAGGCTAACATTCCCATTAACAGTTGAAAATTGGAATGGCAGGACTTCACTTAAAGAGGAATCGATACTGCTGTGCTCTCACTTGACAACTTATTTCCCAAATCAGTAAGATCATGGGTAGGTAGACCTTAGGCTTGGAGGCAGAGGCAGATCCAAAATGATGGCTTATCTACTCCACTCTGTAAACCATATGACAGCATAACTAGCACATACAGCCAAGTTATTGCATACCAGAAATGATCTCTCATTCCTTCCACAAAAATATCCTCCTAGTCGCTCACCCTGCAACCCCACTTCTTTCATTTTAGCAGTCTTATTTGGGAGGGGCTGCTATTGTTATACAGTGGCACCTTGGTTCTCAAACTTAATCTGTTCCAGAAGTCCGTTCCAAAACCAAGGCGCGCTTTCCCATAGAAAATAATGCAAAATAGATTAATCTTTTCCAGACTTTAAAAACAACCCCTAAAACAGCAATTTAACATGAATCTTACTATCTAACGAGACCATTGATCCATAAAATGAAAGCAATAAACAATCTACTGCAGTCACAACCAATCAATCAGTAGCTGAACTGGGTTCCACACAGTCACAAACAAAAAAGAGCCGCATAAACAAAAACTCAAAATAAATAGCAAAAACAGACAGACCTCTGCATAACACTCAAAACGGAGGTGTGACACTCAAAACAGAGCACGCTCGGCTTCTGAAAAAATTTCGCAAACCGGAATACTTACTTCAAGGTTTGCAGTGTTTGGGTTCCAAGTTGTTTGAGTACCAAGGCGTTTGAGAACCAAGGTACCACTGCAGTTAAAAACTGGGAGTCAAAAACGCCTTGCTTTTTGCTAGCATACTAGACCAGTTAAAATCGATTTGTAGAGAAGCTACAAACTGAGGGCATTTTTAAAAAACAATAAAAATAGTAACATTTTGAAATGTTTTGAAAACTACTTCAAGGTTTTGATGCCCTACAAAACTGGAAGCGCCCCTATCCTCATGAAACCCACAAGCATTCCAAAACATTAACCCACCCCTGCTTACAGCTGATAGAATTTTCCACTATCAGAGTATCATAAAACCTAGCAAACAGAGCAGAAGTCATGAAAGTCTTGTAAGTTTCTTCCGCGCTCTTGACATTTTAAATGCCAGAAACAAGAGGCTCCCTTTTCTTTTCTGGATGAAACTAACACATTTGTAATACTTTACTAATATTTTTAAAGTAACACCACCCCGGTATCAAGCTTAGTCACCTGGCAGCACCAGCCACAAGGTTCTGTACACATCCCGGGGGGGAAATAATTCATCACTTTAAGATGGGCAAGTATTACCTTAGGCATCCAGGGGCACATTCTGGATTAAGATTTCAGCAAGCTGCTCATCACCCCTTTGGAATGCTCATCCCACTAAGCTGGAAGGTTATCAGACCATAAATAATACAGGCTGCTACACTGCTCTTGACTGAAATGCATACGTTGCTTTTTGATAGTACACATTTTACGAAGTTAGGCAGTATGTTTTGAAATTCAGTTCACAAATAAAGGGTTTAAAAAGCTTTAAAGAAAACTGTGTGGGCTAACAATTAGAAATCTAAGTTTTCTACACTCAGAAAGAAACGTACACCAAGACCCACTGCTTGCTGCGACGGTGCATGCGCAGGTCGCTATTCGCCACTTCTGCGCATGCGTGAGCAGCGAAACCCGGGAGTAACGCGTTCCATTACTTCTGGGTCACTGCAGAGCACAACCCAAAAGCGCTCAACCTGAAGCAACTTCAACCCGAGGTATGACTGTATATCCAATTGAAACACATGTTGGAAAAGCAGTTTGGCTCTGACGCTATACAGTGGTGCCTCGCAAGACGAAATTAATCCGTTCCGTGAGACTCTTCGTACAGCGGTTTTTTCGTCTTGCGAAGCAAGCCCATTGACAGCTTAGCGGATTAGCGGCTTTTAGCAGATCAGCTGATAAGCGGCTTAGGGCTTAGGAAAGGGGGGGGGGAGGGAAAAAACCCCGCAGGAACTCGCAATACATTTTCGTCTTGCGAAGCAAGCCCATAGGGAAATTCGTTCTGCGAAGCACCTCCAAAACGGAAAACCCTTTCGTCTAGCGGGTTTTCCGTCTTGCGAGGCGTTCGTCTTGCGGGGCACCACTGTAGAAGCATTGGAAACACCCATGCTGTTACAAGATTTAATCTCTGCAACAAAAACAAAAAATCATACACTTGCACTATATAAAACTTTACTTAACAGGAAGAAATACGATTTAGAATATGAAAGACAAAAATTGAGTAAAGAGTACAGATAACAAATGATATATGGGAGACAAGTATCAAATCAATAGAAAAAGCCTGTATGGATTTAAGACTTATTCAACAGAAAATAGTATTTCGAATCCACTGGACTCCAGCAAGATTATATCAGAAGAAAATAACAAGTGTAGATAATTGCTGGAGATGTGGGAGTAAAAATGCGAACTTAATACATATGTTGATTAACTGACTGACGTTCAGACCATTCTGGAGCAAGGTGAGGATATTTATAGTAAAAGTAATAAAAAGAAATTGTTATTTAGGGGAACTAAATTTAATTCTAAATTATATTCCGGAAACTTGGAAGATCTCAAGGGGTAAAAAAAAGTGATTGTATTGCACTATATTAGAAGCAACAAAACTTGTTTTGATGAATTGAAAGTGTCTCAAAAAGATTCCACTGAGCATATGGATTGATAATATGTACAGATTAGCTACATATGAAAGAATTGCTTGTTGATGCAAAATAAGAATGGATAAATACAAAGAAATTTGGAACGAATATCTAAGTGACAAGGCAGATAACAGTGGGAAATGGGGGGGGGGAGTGGTGATAAACAAGGAGTAGGCATAGGGATATTACTGTATCTAAATTTGTGTTGTCAATTTGTGTTATTATTGTTGTTATGGTTGTTTGTTGTACATGTCTTTTTAGTTTGATGTTTGTACTGATAGGAAAAAGTGAATAAAAAATAATGAATGGACTAAAATTAGATTCCATGTTATATTGGGAACCTGTTGGGGTTGAAAGTAGTTCAGAATTTGATGAAAATTCACCACCACAGGCTTTAGCATTTAATTCATTGGAGGAAAGTGGTGACATGAAACCCTCCCCACTTTTACGCATCTACTCCCGTGATCTGCACATAAAATTAATCATTTTGTTCATATGTGCAGTGAATCAAGGGTCAGGGAGGAAATGGTTCCACTCCTCCAGCCTCACATCAAGTTTTGACAGAGGAGCAAAGTGTGCAATAGAGGCAAGAAAGTTCTGAGTAGAGGGGAGGTGGAGGAGGGGGTGTGATACAAGCCCCTTTCCCCTCATGGATGAGGGGACATGGCAGCACCTTTCTGCCCTTAGATGTGACAACCATTATGGAATGTTCTGACAGCATCCATTTGGTGTTATGCCATGCCCCCATGGCATCCATTTTGTGACACTCAACACACTGACTCTGTCTACTGACCCAAAAATGTTGGCAATCCTGCATTCAAAGAAACTAAAGCAACATGCCACAGTAACTTATAACATATCCATTTTCCACAGTGAGACAGACCTCTCTGCCTATTCCAGCTGAAAGTGAGTCTCCAGGGTCTCATGCAGGGATATTGTCCAGTCTTCCAGGGTGGATAAAAATCAATGGTTTTTTAAAAATATTTTTAAAAATTGATTTTTTTGAATTAAATTGGATTTTTTTATTTGAACAGATTTTTAAAAATAAAATGCTTTTGGAGGAAAAATCTTTCTAAAGATAGTTTTCTATTTAAGTTACATTATAGTCCAAAGGCTATTCATCAGGAAATAAG
Source organism: Podarcis erhardii (assembly GCF_964252035.2). Lineage (NCBI taxonomy): Eukaryota > Metazoa > Chordata > Lepidosauria > Squamata > Lacertidae > Podarcis > Podarcis erhardii. The sequence continues at coordinate 2,916,593 of NC_138503.1, read as the reverse complement.
GATTTGTTTTTAATTATGTAGCATAAGGCATTATATGCAATGTTTAAATTTTTTGATAAATGAATTCCATTAATCCATTCACAATGTCATGCTCTTCCAGGGGTTTCTGTAATATTATTTGGGGGCAGTTTTTCTAACGAGAATATATTATCACAGGTTCTTGTTTTCAAAAAGTTTTCAAAAGTGTGAATTTGTGTCTGAAGAGATAACATGCCTTTTCTTCACAGGAAAAATGTTATAAAATAAACATACAGGGCTGAGGAAAAAACCTTAATCCCATTGTTCCTTTGCAAATTTATATACACAGAATCAACCCCGTACCTCTCAAACGATAAGTTCCAAGAGGTTCAATGAACAGATTGTTTGGAGTGGAATAGATCTGCACAAGTAGCTAAGTGTGAAGCAGTAAAAATGAAAGTGCAATCTTGTGAGCAGAATGCTCCACAAGTCTTGGGATCTCAGACTTGAGGCAAGTGCTGAAGGCTCTTCAGGGCTGGCAACCGCTTCCCAATCCCACTGGGTTCCAACAACTGCACTAACACTTAACTGTGCAGAATAGGCACCTGGATGTAGACGCAAATCCATTGGGGTGGTGGAAGAAATAGTAACAGTGATCTGTAAGTCCTTGGGCAAGACCTTGAAGTGCTTGCCACTCAACTAATAAGAGTTCACTGGTTCCAGGCTCTTCTTCCCAGGGCTTGCCGGACATTGTCCAAGCAATAAAGTCTCTAACCAAATCAGTTAACAAACATGGATATATATGCTAGAATGTTTTTGGTTTAGTTGAATAAATTGTCTAAATTGTTATTAAGGAAACAATTATTTATTTCTCTCCTTCCAATAAAGTACAGCAGAAATGTTGTCCAAATATAAACAGGTAACTTATTAAACCTCACAATAATTTCATAATTATCTGTCTATGTACAGTATTTCTAATAATATAACCAAATCAGTAATCTTTGATATAACTGTAAAAACTACTCTGATAATTTATTATTCCAGAAATGAAACCTTCATCTGGTTGTAAATATTAAGATTATACCAGCAAGAATGAGTCTTTCTGTAAAAAAATGATTTAAATCATTAAATCGATTTGATTTAAATCAAATCCACCCTGCAGTCTTCCTACAAAGGTACCTCTGGTTACAACCTTAATTTGTTCCGGAGGTCCGTTCTTAACCTGAAACTGTTCTTAACCTGAAGCACCACTTTAGCTAATGGGGCCTCCCACTGCCGCCCCGCCACCGCTGCACGATTTCTGTTCTCATCCTGGGTCAAAGTTCTTAACCCAAGGTACTACTTCCGGGTTAGTGGAGTCTGTAACCCAAGGTGTTTGTAACCCGAGGTACCACTGTACTAGAAATTTTATATTTCCAGAAATTTTTAAGCCATGGGGAAAGCCTGTTTTCTCCCAGTGAAAAGTGGAAATTTATGGGGAAACTGAAACATACAACTCCCTCATCAAACCTGAAATTATGGTGCTGCTCTCAACACCACAACGCCTTGTTTATAACTTAGTACAATTTATATTCTATCAATTAATGAAATTTGCAGAAGAATAATCCCCTAACTCAGATAGGCCAATCTGCTTAAAGGCCTTTTCTTCACGTGCTTCCTCCACAAGAGGCTTGGAGTGTGGCAACAAGAGAATGGGCCTTTTCTGCAGTGGCTCCCCACTTCTGCAAGGTTTTCTCCAGGGAGAATCACCTGGCGCTTTCATTACGTATCTAGCTGCCAGGCAACAACATTCCTCTTCTCCCAAGTCTTTGTTGAATTAGCCAACCTAAGGCCTTTTAAACTGAGGAGGGGGGTTGTTTTTGTTTGTTACTATGTCGTGCATTTTCTGTTATTATATTGTAAATTGCCCTGTACTCCTTGGATGAAGAGCAGTATATAAAATAAAATTAATTAAAATCTCCCACTGGCGACCAAGTGACGATGCGTGTTTGCCAGGATGGTGCCTGACATCTCCACCATCTAGAGGTGGGGATCCTTGGATATTAACTGTTTTCACACACTAACAACACATCCTGTAGAATTCTATCCATGATATTTTATCTGCACAATCAGAACAAATTTCAAGAACCAAAAGATCATATTGAAAAATACAACTTTCGAGTTTTCTGGCCCCAAAATGGCAACTAGGCCTTCCATTTTGCAACTATAACCCTGGTTTAAGGAGCCATTTGGCACCTAGCTTATATATCTGATATTCTAACACTGGACTGGAGCCTGAAAAGAATAAATGCCTTAAGTTCTGTAGCAAAGTGTCTGAGAACACTTGAGGGCAGAAACAAAGGAGGTTAACCACATGGGAGGGGCCAGGCCAAAAAGACAACAGAGGCAGGATACTTGCTTATAGTAGTGTCAAACTAGATCAAATGCCATGGAAAGGAATAAAGCAGCAGCAGCAACAACAATTTATTTATACCCCACCCACCTGGCTGGGTTTCCCCAGCCACTCTGGGCGGCTTCCAAAAGAACACTAAAATACAATAAACTATTAAACATTAAAAGCTTCCCTAAACAGGGCTGCCTTCAGATGTCTTCTAACAGCTTGGTAGTTATTTTTCTCTTTGACATCCGGTTGGAGGGCGTTCCACAGGGCGGGTGCCACTACCAAAAAGGCCCTCTGCCTGGTTCCCTGTAACTTGGCTTCTCGTAGCAAGGGAACCGCCAGAAGGCCCTTGGCGCTGGACCTCAGCGTCCAGGCAGAACAATGGAGGTGGAGACGCTCCTTCAGGTATATTGGACCGAGGCCGTTTAGGGTTTTAAAGGTCAACATCAACACTTTGAATTGTGCTTGGAAATGTACTGGGATCCAGTGTAGGTCTTTCAAGATGGCCACTCCCAGTCCCCAGTCTAGCTGCCGCATTCTGCATTAGTTGTAGTTTCCGGGTCATCTTCAAAGGTAGCCCCACATAGAGCACATTGCAATAGTCCAAGCGAGAGATAACTAGAGCATGCACCACTCTGGCGAAACAGTCCGTGGGCAGTAGGGTCTCAACCTGCGTACCAGATGGAGCTGGTAGACAGCTGCCCTGGACACAGAATTGACCTGCACCTCCATGGACAGCTGTGAGTCCAGAATGACTCCCAGGCTGCGCACCTGGTCCTTCAGGGGCCCAGTTACCCCATTCAGGACCAGGGTGTCCTCCACATCCGCCTGCCTCCTGTCCCCCCAAAACAGTACTTCTGTCTTGCCAGGATTCAATCTCAATCTGTTAGCCACCATCCATCCTCCAACTGCCTCCAGACACTCACACAGGACCTTCACCACCTTCACTGGTTCTGATTTGAAAGAGAGGTAGAGCTGGGTATCATCCACATACTGATGAATACCCAGCCCAAACCCCCTGATGATCTCTCCCAGCGGCTGCATGTAGATGTTGAAAAGCACGGGGGAGAGGACAGAACCCTGAGGCACCCCACAAGTGAGAGCCCAGGGGTCTGAACACTCACTCATCCCCCACCACCACTTTCTGAACACGGCCCAGGAGGAAGGAGCGGAACCACTGTATGACAGTGCCCCCAGCTCCCAGCCCCTCTAGACGGTCCAGAAGGATGTTATGGTCGATGGTGTCAAAAGCTGCTGAGAGATCCAGCAGAACGAGGAAACAGCTCTCACCTTTGTCCCTAGCCCGCCGAAGATCATCAACCAGTGCGACCAAGGCAGTTTCAGTCCCATGATGAGGCCTGAATCCCGACTGGAAGGGATCCAAATGGTCCGCTTCTTCCAGGCGTGCCTGGACTTGTTCAGCAACCACTCGCTCAATCACCTTGCCCAAGAATGGAAGATTTGGGACTGGGCGATAGTTGGCCATATTGGCAGCATCTAAAGATGGTTTTTTAAGAAGCAGTTTGATAATCACCTCTTTCAGCGGGTCTGGGAAGGCTCCCTCACAGAGAGAAGCATATAATTCACATTGGAACAAAAGACCTGCATGCTCTTCTCATGAAAAAGAAATCACACTATGTGCAGAAATGCATCATGCAACTAGGTATTGCAAATGTCTACAGTACACAAGGGAATTAATACAGGAGATCTGTCTAGTTTTTATAGCACAGATTGAGTAAAACCTTGCCTTAAAAAGCATTCACTCATTCCAAAGAGGGGTTTATTTCAGTGTTTCCCAAAGTTTAAAATTATTCCACTGGAAATGGTGGAGGGGAAATCCTCATTAGCCACCTCCACCCCGCCAGGCGTTCACATCTGTTATGCAGTATCTTTTCTCAACTGAAGATGAAATGGCTTGAACTTGGGACTGAATGCATGTGAAGTTGATGCTCCATTTTGTTTTTCAGTACAGTATGGGAACATAGGCACCTGTCACTCACATGACATCATGTGATGTCAGGTGTGGACCTGGTAAAGATGCAAAGGAATTAAGAGGAGCCTCAGAGTGCCCTGCTGATTGTTCCTTTGTTACAACAGCATGCATTCATTGCTGTTTAAATTTGCCACATAATGCAAACCACTCTCTGCTTCAGCAGACATCACAGGACAGCAAGTAACTGACTGATAGGTGGTCCCACACATCTATCCAATGTAGCCTGCAAAGAGTTGGCCAAAACTGGATCAAGCCCTCAGCCAAAACAGAGAATTTCAACACACACACACACACACACACACAGAGAGAGAGAGAGATCGGAAGGCTGCACTGGCCTGGGTGGTGTCGGGAGATGATGCAGGGACCCATGTGCCTGGTGCAAGGTCGCACCAGCCTAGCAGAAGGCTGCGCCAGCCTGTGCAGCATTTGGAGCATGTGTGATGTCACATGTATACACCGGGCCCCTTCAATCTTGGGGGCAACCTGGCATCTGTGGCACCAAATGAAGTGAAATGCAAAATAACCGTCATGTGCATTTGAAGTGCCAGGGCAAGACTGTAGATCAGGGATCGGCAACCTAAGGCCTGTGGGCTGCATGTGGCCCCATCGCCTTCTAAATCTGGCTCATGAATGGTCCCGGAATCAGCATGTTTTTACATGAGTAGAATGTGTCCTTTTATTTAAAATGAATCTCTGGGTTATTTGTGGGGCCTTCCTGGTGTTTTTACATGAGTAGAATGTGTGCTTTTATTTAAAATGCATTTCTGGGTTATTCGTGGGGCATAGGAATTCGCTCATTTCCCCCCCCCCCAATATAGTCTGGCCCACCACATGGTCTGAGGGACGGTGGACCAGCCCACGGCTGAAAAAGGTTGCTGACCCCTGCTGTAGATGGCCATTCTTAATGTTAAAAAAAAACACTACATTGGACAAGAAGCCCAGATTTTACAATGTGGGCCAATTTAAATATTTTCCAAGTTGGTCTGCATGATACTGAATGGGAGTCCGCAGTAACCTTTCAATTTTGAAACACAGAGTACAGTGGTACCTCGGAACTCGAACGGCTGCATTCTTGGAGCTTTCAGTTCCTGGACGCCAAAAGTGCATGCTCCGGTTTTTGAATGTTTTTCGGAACACGAATGTCCTACGCGGCTTCCACTGTGCTAAAACCTAGCTGTTGGCCAATCAGAAGCCATGCCTCGGAAGTCAAATGTTTTGGAAGTCGAACGGTCTTCCGGAAAGGACTATATTCAAGTTCCGAGGTACCACTGTATTTGTTTTGTTGACTGAAGGCCAAGAAATGTACACCTAATGCAGTCTGACTAATATCTGACTGGGATTTCACAGACATGGTAGCAGATGCTTTGAGACTGTTATTACTCAAAATTGACCCAGAAAACAAAGTTACTTGCAGTAAGAAGAAGGAATCTTGGGTTTCTTGCCTCTAGTAAGTCTGTAATGCGATGATCCCATTATACATCTTTTTAAAATGATTGTGCATTTATAGCAAAGCCAGTGACAAAATATTTTCTCCAAAGATGCATCCACCAAAGACATTTAGTGTTACAGAGATACATTTTACTTGTGTGCAAGAGGCAGATGAATTGATAGAGCTCACCACTGAAAAAACAGTTGTGTGAAAGGCACAACCAACTACAGTGGTGCCCCGCAAGACGAATGCCTCGCAAGACGGAAAACTCGCTAGACGAAAGAGTTTTCCGTTTTGGAGGTGCTTCGCAAAACGAATTTCCTATGGGCTTGCTTCGCAAGACGAAAATGTATTGCGAGTTCCTGCAGGTTTTCCCCCTTCCCCCCTTTTTCTAAGCCGCTTATCCGCTTATCTGCTAAGCCGCTAATAGCGCTAATCCGCTAAGCAGTCAATGGGCTCGCTTCGCAAGACGAAAAAACCGCTAGACGAAGAGAATCGCGGAACGGATTCTTTTCGTCTTGCGAGGCACCACTGTAGATGCAGTTACTTAAATTTAGCCCCAAATCTGTTTTAGTTTGCTACCATTTACCTCCACTGAATTGCAACTTATCCACTTTTGTCTCATGTTTTCTGAGAGAAGCATATAGCTCCAGCAAGGGAGTCAGCAGTAAGTTGTGCTTCACAAAATACTGCGTAAAAGCTACAGAATAGGGGTATGAAAGACAGCTAGAGAGAGAAAGAGAAGGGAAATATTTGGGGGTCTTTTGTGGGTGGGAGGGAGAGAGAGAGAGAGAGAGAGAGAAGAAAACGAGTCACAAAATTAGTTTATTGAAAGTCACTTTTAAACCACTACATACTGTAAAACTTTGCAGAGATTAGAAGTTCTTCCGCCACTGGGTAGTTTGTCAAAACCCATCTTGCTTCAAAATCCTTGTTTTTCAAACCGTGTGACTGTATCACCTACTGCATTGGCAGGAGCAGGAGCACCATGCAAATACATGGCTAAATGTTAAGAAATGAGTCCACAAATGTATGTTGGGTTAAAAGTGGGTCCTAGGTCTGAAAAGCTTGGTGACACCTGACCTACAGGACATTTGCCCAACGTACAAGTCCTAGGTTCTTGAATCATAAATTCCTGTGGTTTACCTAATGTGACTTGCAAATAAATCTCTAGCTTTGTCTTACAAGCTTTTTATGAAATCTGAACAAAATTAAAAACATGAATGCCATATAGCAAGGGGGGGTTGTTTCCCAAATTGCTTCAGATAAGCCCCATCTTTCTATGCAAAGCAAAAACTATAATCCAGTTATAAAACCCTGACCAGAGTGTCCTCACAAGAAACAGAGAAAGCTCCTTACACCAGATGGGACCACTGGGTCCACTTAGCTCACTGCAGCCTATACCAGAAGTGGAGACCTTTTACTGGATGGCGGGCTGGCCTCTTATCTCCCCAACCCTGGGGGGCAAAATATGACATGTGAGCAGGGCCATCCACATGTCAGTCATCTGATGTCATAGTGATGCCAGGTGATACCAAGTTTAGGAGTCTAAGCTGTCGGGACTTTGAAGTGCAGCGCTGGATTGTTTGCAAAAGGGCTTTCAAGCAGCCTCACATTGCACTCTAGGCTGCATATACATGTTCTCAGCCAGGGAAAAGGTGTAAGTAGCAAGACTGAGCAGGACTGAACCACTCACCAGAATTTTTCTCTACAACCATTAAACAGGAATGGCAGAACAGTTCCAAACCAAACGTGCTTTCTTTATTTCTTGATTCAGAAAATGCAACTGTATTTGTTTTTGTCAAATGCATAAATAAGAATTAAAAAATGTCCTCTTACTGGTGCAGCATTAAAACTGCTAGCACATTTGCAAAAGCTATGCAGGGTGTGGTATGGTTTCAAATTGGATGGAGGACCATGTGTTGAGATTCCAGCATTCCACGTGGTTGGGCTAGATTATCCTCAGGGTCCCTTCCAATTCTATGAAAAATATATATACGAATTAGTTCCACCTGTGACTTGAAGCCTTGCATTACTGATATGTCACTGCGTTTTTTAAAACGGCTATGTTGACAGAAATTTTATGTGCTATTTTCTAATTCTTTGTTATTATCACAAGCCACTGGGGGCTGAAATTTGTTACTGGAAAAGTAGAATACAAATATCAAACCAACCAGCTCCACCTTTACACCCATGTGTAGGTAATTTAGAAATCTAATAGAATATAATTCAGTATCATGGTCAGTACATGCCCAGAACATGTTTGTTCCTGGATGCAGCATCCTGGGATGAGGACTCCACCACCAGATCAGTACATGCAGGTTTAAAGAAGAGTAAAAGCATTGCATATGAAACAATACAACATGGGTTCACACATAATGCCAAGCTACTGTTTGGTGCTGCACAAGTCAACTTTCAGTCCATACTTTGCCTCCATCTCCTAAACCAGGTAGGGGGAACCTATGGCCCTTTGAGTGCTATTGGACTCTATCTTCCATCAATCCCAGCCAATATGGCCAATGGTCAGGTGTGCTAAGCATTAGGAATCCAGAAATATTGCAAGGGTCATAAGTTCCCTACATATTCCAAAATTTCCTTCCTAGCTTCCTGTTCAGTGGAGACCATAGTTTGTCATTGCAGCAGAAATATGATTTGTGCTTGTCTTGATATTCAGAACTGGATACTATGGTCTGACATCAACTTGGAAACTTGGTTTCAAAGTCCACCTTGGGAAACAGAGGCTTTGGTACTGTTACAACGAAAGCCTCAATAGTCATTTCACAACCTTCTGTACACAATATTACTGAAACAAATGATTTTTTTCTTTAAGTACAATTCTAAATAACTTGTGTAATAACAGAAGCCAAAACTATAATCCGTACTCTCATATATGATAATTAGGATAATCAACCAACTAAAGCTTTGTATTACTCAATTCTCAATCCTTTCAGAGAGTTTTAGGCACGACAAATTCCTGGTGGATTGTAATTTCACAATAAAATGGGATTCTCTCTTTGGAAAAACTCCAGGGCTTTTTCCCCTTAACTGCTTAATTAATTAGCTAGCAGGCTGGAATGGGTTCATTTTAACTTTCTGAAGCCATCTTAATCAAGTTAAGTAAGTAAAAACTGTAATTCATTATGTTAGCATTAAAGTACTAAAGACTGTAGCCAAGAGCTTCCAAGTTACCACTGATTCTGCCTAATCAGCCTCTTCTCCTTTTCTCTGGTGGGCTGGGGACAAAAATATGCCATTTTTGCAAAAGCTACATTAAGCAACATCTGTGTGCCAAACACCTCCATTTTAACAATGCTGAATCCTTTCCAATACCCATCTATTAAACATGGAGAAACTGGGTGTTTCCCAGATTCTCATGAAACGGTCTCCTCTCTGGTTTGACCCTGTGTCTCAGTGTGCACAGCACTCATACTCTCTCACCGCCCCCCCAAAACCACCTGTTCTAATGTGCAGGCCCTTCCAGCTGTCATCATGATGGGCATTTTGTCCTAACATTACATCAGAAAAATGCATACAGTAGTGTGGATGAGGGCAGTAAATATGACACACATGGGCTGTATCCTATGATAGTCAAACTCACAGATAGACCCACTGAAATTAAAGGACATGACCAACTCATATCCATTCAATTCAGAGGGTCTCCTCTGAGCAGAATTTAGCTAGATATCACCCCAATACCATAAACATGTTGCCCTAGCTCTTGCCCAGACCATGAAAACAGAGGCTTTTATCTGACAGTAAGGGAAATACTGTTATTGGGGGGGAAGAAGAGATACAGGCTTGGCAACAGATAACGAATCTTCTGAAGGCCGGAGGGGGGGCGAAAGGCTTTGCTCTCCACCGCCTGCCTTCCTGGGATAGCAGAGAAGCACAGCGCGTTTCTCCGCTATCCCGGACGGCTTTTGAAGGCAGGCGGGGGGGAGCAAAGACTTTTGCCCACCGCCTGCCTTCAGAAGACCTCCGCTGTCCCGGGGCTTTTAAAATGCTGGGGGTCGGCAGCAAAGCCCACCTATCCCCGGAGCTTGTGGGACGGGAGGTGGGGAGAAGGGCTTTTCTTCCCACCGCCAGCCTTCAGAACAGCCTTCTGAAGGCTGGCGGTGGGAAGAAAAGCCCTTGTCCCCCCCCCCCTCAGCCTTCAGAAGAGGTCGGGGGACAGACTGACTGTCCCCGGACCTGGTCTGAAGGCGGTTTCCATAGGAACGCATTGATTGATTTTCAATGCATTCCTATGGGAAACCGTGCTTCGCAAGAAGAAAAAACTCGCAAGAAGAAAAAACTTGCGGAACGAATTAATTTCGTCTTGCGAGGCACCACTGTATCCATCTGTGTTCATGCCTGTGTCTGCACACAAACGGAATATAGTTGACACATCTGCTGCTCCACCCCACTCTTGCCCCTGGATGCACCCTCCACTGGCATGTGGCTCTCTAGATGAAAAAGCATCTCCCACCCCAATGGTAATGAACTTTTGATGTAGTTAAGGAAAACAAGATGACTGTTAGCAAGAAGGAAGTAGAGGAATGCTGCTTGTACATTCTAAGTATCCAAAAGGTAATTTCTGTTGAGCCCAGAGCTCATGAAGAGACAATAAATTCTGACAGCTTCACAGAGGTGCTTATAAGGGAGAAGAGAGGAGCATCAAGCACTCCATTGATCCTGTAAGTGATAACTCTTGTTCATTAATACGGATCTTGGTTTTTTGTTTTGCTTTCTCTTGGATGTACATCTTTGAGAAGAGAAAAGTGAGCTTGGAGGGTGGGGGTAATAATCATTTCCAAGCTCTTGTTTATAAACAAAACACTTCTACAGAAAAAGATGGACGTACAGGTGAAACTCGAAAAATTAGAATATCATGGAAAAGTTCATTTATTTCAGTGAAACTAATATATGAGATAAAAGGTGAAACTAATATATGAGATAGACTCATGACGTGCAAAGCGAGATATGTCAAGCCTTTATTTGTTATAATTGTGATGATCATGGCGTACAGCTGATGAAAACCCCAAATTAACAATCTCAGAAAATTAGAATATTAAATGAAATCAGCAAAACAAGAATTGCAAATAGGGCAATATTGGACCTCTGAGAAGTAGAAGCATGCACATGTACTCAGTACTTGGTTTGGGCCCCTTTTGCATCAATTACTGCCTCAATGCGGCGTGGCATGGATGTTATCAGCCTGTGGCACTGCTGAGGTGTTATGGAAGACCAGGATGCTTCAATAGCAGCCTTCAGCTCTTCTGCATTGCTCGGCCTCATGTCTCTCATCTTTCTCTTGGCAATGCCCCATAGATTCTCCATAGGGTTCAGGTCAGGCGAGTTTGCTGGCCAATCAAGCACAGTAATCCCATGGGCATTGAACCAGGTTTTGGTACTTTTGGCAGTGTGGGCAGGTGCCAAGTCCTGCTGGAAAATGAAGTTAGCATCCCCATAAAGCTCGTCTGTGGAAGAAAGCATGAAGTGCTCCAAATTCTCCTGGTAGACGGCTGCGTTGACCCTGGATGAAGCACAGTGGACCAACACCAGCTGATGACATGACTCCCCAAATCAACACAGACTATGGAAACTTCACACTGGACTTCAAGCATCTGGCATTGTGTGCCTCCCCATTCTTCCTCCAGACTCTGGGTCCTTGGTTTCCAAATGAGATGCAAAAGTTGATCTCATCAGAAGAGAGGACTCGGGATCACTTAGCAACAGACTAGTTCCTTTTTTCTTTAGCCCAGGTAAGACGCTTCTGACGTTGTTTCTTGTTCAGAAGCGGCTTGACAAGAGGAATGCGACATCTGAAGCCCATCTCCAGGATCCGTCTGTGTGTGGTGGCTCTTGATGCCCTAACTCCAGCCTCAGTCCACTCCTTGTGAAAGTCCCCAACACGTTTGAATGGCCTTTTCCTGACAATCCTCTCCAGGCTGCGGTCATCCCTGCTGCTTGTGCACCTTTTTCTTCCACATTTTCCCCTTCCGCATAACTTTCCATTAATGTGCTTCAATACAGCACTTTGGGAACATCCAACTTCTTCTGCAATTACCTTTTGAGGCTTTCTCTCCTTATGGAGGGTCTCAATGATGGCTTTCGGCACAACTGTCAGGTCAGCAGCCTTCCCCATGATTGTGCTTCTTACTGAACCAGAGAGACCATTTCAAGGCTCAGGAACCCATTGAGGGTGTTATGGATTGAATAGCTACTGCACCTTTTCACAATATTCTAATTTTCTGAGATTGTTAATTTGGGGTTTTCATCAGCTGTACGCCATAATCATCACAATTATAACAAATAAAGGCTTGACAGATCTCGCTTTGCATGTCATGAGTCTATCTCATATATTAGTTTCACCTTTTAAGTTGAATTACTGAAATAAATGAACTTTTCCACGATATTCTAATTATTTGAGTTTCACTTGTATGTTTTTAGTTCAGTGGAAAAGAAGTCCAAAGAGGCATTTAAGAGCAATTAGGATCCAGCCAAAACTGTTTCCTGGAATAAATGTTCTCAAAGCAGGTACTGGGTATCAACCTCTCTGCGAATCCAAGACGCAGCTGCTTTTATATATAATACGCCACTCAGCCACCAGAACATACATACGTGATACGTACTCTTCTGGAGATTTTCGCAATATTGTTTTAAGGACTTAAAAAAAATTATATGTCTATATAAATTTACCCCACCTTTCAACATTTTATAATTACAAGTACAGATAGGTAGCCGTGTTGGTCTGCCATGGTCAAAACAAAATAAAAAAATTCCTTCCAGTAGCACCTTAAAGACCAACTGAGTTAGTTCTAGGTATGAGCTTTCGTGTGCATGCACGAAATGTGCATGCACACGAAACAGATGTGTATCTGTTCACACAGATGTGTATCTGTTCTGTATCTTCAGATACAGATGTGTATCTGAAGAAGTGTGCATGCACACGAAAGCTCATACCTAGAACTAACTCAGTTGGTCTTTAAGGTGCTACTGGAAGGAATTTTTTTATTTTGTTATAATTACAAGGTTATAGCTTCACAAGGCAGCTAATACATAGAAAATTGCAAATAATCAAAACATTAACATAAACCAATTGCTAAAAAAGAGCTCTATAAAATGGTGGATGGAATAAAAACATCTTTAAGGCTATCCAAAGACCTAACAGAGACCATCTGCATCTCAGTGAGGTCAGTCCAGAAATGCAGAGCCATCACAGAACAGGGCCTGTCCTTAATATAACCCGTCTTGTTTTTATATTTTGCTGGAAGCCGCTCGGAGTGGCTAGGGAAACCCAGCCAGGTGGGCGAGGTATAAATATTATTATTATTATTATTATTATTATTATTATTATTATTATTATTATTCAACCTGCTGTTCTCACTGTTCCCCAAATCTTAAGGCCTGGGCAGATCCATATGGGTGCAGGCAGTCCTTCAGATAGTCCAGTCGCAAAGCATGAAAAGCTTCAAAGGACAGTATCAGCACCTTAAATTAGTTCCAGAAATGAACAGGCAGCCAGTATAACTGGGATGGAGCAGAGGCAATGTGATCCAAACACCTAGCTTTCACAAGCATTCTACCTGCTGCAATTAAAGTTTCCAACTAATCTTTAAGGGAACACTCACATAGAGTGCATTCAAGTAACCTAGCCAGGATATAACGCTTCACCAAGACCAACAGTTATGTAAAGGACTGCACAGTATACATCTATTCTGCTTCTTTTTTCACAGATCAGCAGGGTTAGATTCCAAATAAAGCTGGCTGGAAAAGATGAGGAACATAATTTGGGCAACACAGGGAAAACCAAGTGGTGTTGTTTTTAAAAAAAGCAAGAAAAGAGTGTATAGAGCTAATTTATTAACAATGAGATGTACACATGTCGAAGGTTGATTATTTCCTTTAGTTTCTTCTCAGTGCATCCACACAACTGGAATGTAACCAGTGATGTCTAAAGTTTTTATTTCAAAAGTTTGTTAGAAATGATGGATTGATGCCAGTTACAAATAAATATTAGGTAATCTTGGCAATTTCAACATTTTAGCTTTGTTAACTATATACAAGTAAAACTAAATTAGATCACTCTATAGGGCATCAGAAAATATTCCAATGCAAGGTGAAAAATTTCTGATGCAAATTACTCTAATTTACTGGACACCCACACCATTGAATGTAACCCCTTACAGTAGTACCTCGGGCTAAGAACTTAATTCATTCCGGAGGTCCGTTCTTAACCTGAAACTGTTCTTAACCTGAAGCACCAGTTTAGCTAATGGGGCCTCCCGCTGCCGCCACACCGCCAGCGCACGATTTCTGTTCTCATCCTGGGGCAATAACTTGAAGCGTCTGTAACCCAAGGTACCACCCAAGGTCACATTGACTGCCCCACCCACCTTTGGCTCTGGCATAACTTGCCCCCAGCATGCCTGCCTCCCCAAAGTCTGCCCACAAGGGAATACGGCCCTCAAGCTAAACTAAAGTTCCCCGCCTCTGCTGTATACTTTTCAAAAGAACTGCACAACTCTTTGGGCCAGTATTGCGGATATATGGGGCAACAAAGGATGATATGAGTATTGTGGCTATCCTTCCACTTTTAACTACTGACTTGAACTTGGGAAAGGGTAGAGAAAAAATTACTATAGATTTGCAACTCATCCGAAGCTTAGAAAGAGTGTTATCTAATAGCATTAATGGGGATCCCATAAAATTCTGTGATGTAACTCCTCTAGAGCCTCTACCTCTGCAACCAGCAGAACATAGCAGCTATTTTCACTCAACTTGCCTTGCAAGTTCCTCCTTGCTCTAAATTTTAATCCTCTAAACCCTGGACTCAGAAAAAGCAATTTGTGTTCAATGCTACAGTACCCATTTTTAACTTTAGTATACTACAATCATTTTTAAAAAATAGCCCCAAAGAATATATCCCTACAGAAGGTGGTATTTTCACAACTAAATTGATCCTTCAAGGCTATGGTGATTATACCACGAGACAAATTCACACTCTTGCACACAGTAAGAATCTTAATATATTTCACGTTGCTATACACAAATTATTTGCTCTCCTTGTTGCCATGGAAGCATCAGCAGCTGTCATTAATCCCTTCTTCCAAAATTAACTAAAGAATCTGCCCCCCCCCCCCGCCCGCCAATTTGAGAAGCAGATTCCTCAGTGGACAAGCTGGATGTGCGTTTTAGCTGCATTCTCTCAGCCTTTTTATTGCACCTGCTGCAGCAAGTAGCTCTGGCCCCACATTCCTTCCCTCAGAAGATTAAATCTGCATGGCAGCACATTGCCATTACATGGGGCTGAGCCAAGCAGCAAAACCCATTTTAAATACATCAGCCTCTTAGCCCAGGAAGCTCATTACTAGCTGCAGACACAAACACAGGAGCACATGATGGGGGGCAGCAAGGAACCCCAGCGTTTCCTCTGGTGCTGGCTCTGTTTCTTCCACCAAGGATGGTAAATACAACCAAGCACACCACATTTAATAGAACAATTAGAAAGACCTAATATTTGAAAAAATAAAGCTCAAGCCAACCACATTTCACCAGACTACTCCCAGGGAAGAAGCTTATACAAGCATGTAGAGATCCAGTGCAGACCAAACTCTGGCTCCATGCAAAGCATTGCTAACAAATCTGGAGTCAACCAATCTGAGAACACACACTCCTTCTCTTTTCCCTACATGCATCTCCAGCACAAACTGCCCCTTCACTTCCCTTGCTCATCTTAAACAATGTTTACTGTGCAATCTGTAATAAGCCTGCTCAGAAGTAATTCATAAGCACACAAGAGCAGTTCTGTTGGATCAGGCCAAGGGCACCCCAAGTCCAACATCCAGAGACACTCCTTCAGGTATACTGGGCCAAGGCCGTTTAGGGCTTTAAAGGTCAGCACCAGCATTTTGAATTGTGCTCAGAAATGTACTGGGAGCCAGCAAATATCCTTTAGACTCCCTCACAGAGGAAGCATTCACTACCCTCTGGAACCCATTGCCCAGCCTGGCTCAGCTCACGTTTATGAGCTAGGATGGGCAAGGAGCCAGGTGGTTGGTTTCACTTCTCCCAGCAGCCTGTCCAGATCCTCAGAGGTAACAGATTGTAATGGATCCCATATAACTTGACTAGAAAGAACTCTAGTGCTTTCCCACCCCAATTGCTACTACAGTGGAGTCTACCTCTTTCCAAATCTGAGCAACTTTATCTGCAAAAAAGTTTGCAAAATCATTGCAGGAGATCTTGGGGTCTTCACCATGTCCCAGTGGTGAAGGTGGTTCTGTTAAAGAGTTTCCTGGTGCTGTTTTCTGCAGATGTAACCTTCGCCATCACTATCACCACTTAGTAGGCTCAACGCTGACCTGTGTTTGGTCTGATTCAGAATGCGTTTTCCGCCACCAGCACTCTAGCCGTCTCAGCGACTGTTTCATCGCCCTCAGCTCCAGGGAAAACAATGGGGCTGTCCGGATTCCAAGGAACCAGAGGGCGCTTCAGAGCCAGACAGTCAACAGCCCTGGTTAACTCTGCATTCCAGAAGGCCAACAGGAAATCAACTGTGAGGCCATCAACATGGGATAAACCATTCCCTACCATTCTCTAGAGACCATTTGGATCCAATAAGTGGCAGGGGTGGACCATCCAACTCAGTCCCACCTTCCTGCAGAGGAAAAGGGTTGAGGAGAAGTCTAGTTGCACCAGAAAGTTAACCGCTCATGGCACTTCTTTTATTTCACTGGAATTTAGTGTCAGATCACCCACGTCCATAGAGGTGAACACCAAGTCAAAGGCATGTCCACGGCTATAGGTCAGGCCAAACTTATTCAGGCTATTTTTTCCATGAAGTCCCAAACGGCCCCTTGTAAGGTTGTGTTGGTATGGACAACCAGACTAGGTGTCTCCAGGAGAACATCCGCCACAACCTGAAACAGTTCGGGCAGGAAATTCTTGGTGCAGTGGGGAGCTTGGTACACCCATAGGATTCCTGTACTGTTCCTATTGCCCAACTTCCAGAACACGCACTCAGAAAACTGGGTCTCCCCAATAGGACCTGTATATAACAGAAACCTGGCAGACAAGCAGCAGCAATGACAGGCCCATCTGCCATGTCCAACCAAGTCTCTGTTACACATGCCAGGTCAATTCCTCCATCCACAATCAAGTCATGGATGGTAGTGGTCTAGTGAATCATTGACCTGGCATTGCGCAGCAGCACCTTAAGGTCATATGGGTCACCTTTGTTGATACCAATATCATTCTGGTTAGGACCAGAACCGGAGGCAGGGATAGTCTTCAAGCAATGACTAAACCTGCCTACTTGGTAATGACACAGTCTGGTCGTTGTGTAACTCCTCCTCCTACCCGTGACCACTGATATCAGGTGTCCCAGTGCATCCCCCCTAGTGGAACCTGCCCTAGCCGTTCTGTTGGCTGAGGCCCACTCTCAGGCAGCCCTGCCCCCCTCCCCCTTAGAACAGAATAACTATTATAAAAAGTAAGCTAAAAATATAAACTCACAGCAAACTAAAGAGCGGAGGGCTGCATATCCATAACCATATCCATACAAATGCCTGCTCAATGGGTGGCTCAGAAAGCTGGGTGAAGCGTGCCCTAACCACCAATTTTTTCCCTCTTGCCATGGGTCCTAATTCTAAAGTATGGTGTGAATCCAGTTAAGACTTCTGTCTTCCTGGGTGCACATGCAAGAAACTCTTTCAGCAGGTATAGCCACTTTCCGGTATGCAGGGAGGCCATTAGAGTTTTGCTTCTTAGAAGGTTCAACTCAGGCACGTTTTGAGTTCTTGCAAGTGAAGGCAATTAATTTTGCCCACAGGGATCAAAGGATAACATAAAAATACCTATGAATAAGAATTGTAGGCTCTAATCATAGTCAATTTGTTATTCCAAAGCAAGCAAGTCATATTATTCTCTTCTCATATTTGATCGTGCAAAATATCCTATCCCATGTTACCTCTTTTCCTAGGAATTCAGCCTCATTGACCGTTCACAGCCATCAGATGAATGGAAGATTGTAGTTTATACCTTCTAAAATAAACAAGAATCATTTCCCCCTCACATCAAAAAGAGGAAGCACCCTTACTATTTTTTCAAAGCCTTCTTCAGGAAAAAAAATACAGAGAGTGGGAATATTTCACCAAAGCTACATTCTAAGTTGACATCTTTTATTTTCAGACGAGCGTAAGAAGTGTCTGTTGAATCAGGCAAATGCCATCCAGTCAAGTATTCTGTTCTCATAACAGCCAATGAGATGCCTATGGAAATGCAGCCAATAGGATCTGAATGCAACAGCACTCTCCCCACTTGCCTTCCCATCAGAGGCGCACTCTCTGGACAGTTTATCTAATCCTCTTTTAAAGGCATCCAAATTGGTGGCCATCACTACTTCCAGAGGGAAACATCTGCCTACACACTGTGTGAAGAAACCATTTCTTTTGTATGTTCTGAAATCTTGTAGCATTCAGCTTCACGGGATGACCCTGAATTCTAGCCTTTAAATTCCAGCTCCTAACAGCAATTTGGTCATCTTAAGCTTGTTCAGAATTTCATATCTTTTTCTGTACTACACGCCTTTCTCTTTGAGGAAGGGCCATGGCTCAGAGGTAGAGCACCTGCTTTGCATGCAGAAGGTCCCAAATTCAATCCCAGGCATCTTCAGGGAGATCTGGGAGAGAACTCTCCCTGAAACCCTGGAGAGCTGTTGCCAGTCAGTATAGATAATTTTGAGCTAGATGAACCATTGGCCGTACTCATAATTATAGATGAACCATTGGTCTTACTCATAATTATATGTGTTATACGTAGGTGGCGCTCTGTGGGTTAAACCACAGAGCGCAGGGCTTGCCGATCAGAAGGTCGGTGGTTCGAATCCCTGCGACGGTTGCTCGGTCCCTGCTCCTGCCAACCTAGCAGTTCAAAAGCACGAAGTGCAAGTTGATAAATAGGTGGGAAGGTAAACGGTGTTTCCGTGCGCTGCTCTGGTTTGCCAGAAGTGGCTTAGTCCTGCTGGCCACATGACCCAGAAGCTGTATGCCGGCTCCCTTGGCCAATAAAGTGAGATGAGCGCCACAACACCAGAGTCAGCCACGACTGGATCTAATGGTCAGGGGTCCCTTTACCTTTACCTATACGTAGGGCTACCTCTGAAGATGGTTCAGAAACTTCAGCTGGTGCAGAATTTGGTGGCCAGTTGCCCACCGGGGCAAGACTGTTTCAGCCTATTACACCAATCCTAGCCCAACTGCACTGGCTGCCAGTTAGTTTCTGGGCCCAATTCCAAGTGCTGGTTTTGTTCTATAAAACTCTAAATGGCTCAAGACTACAATACCTCAAGAACTACCTCTCTCCATTATGAACCAACTCAGACCCCGAGATCATTCTCTGAGGCGCTTCTTCATGTGCCTCCTCCATGTCAGGTCCGGAGGCTGGCAACGCAACTTTCTGCAGTGGCTCCCTGTATGTGGAGGCTCAGTTGGCCCCTGCATTATGCACCTTTAGGCACCAGGCAAAAATGTTCCTTTTTAACCAGGCCTTCAGTTGATTTACATCCAATGTCCTTTTAAAATGTGTTGTGGAAGGGGGGGGGGTTATTGGGCTGTCTTTTATTGTGCATTTTCTGTTTTTTATATTGTGATTTTATGTGGTGAACCGCCCTAAGATCTATGGGTAAAGATAATAATAAAATAAAATAAAAATACTTATTATCAAGGAATGTCCTATGGACTCTTATGTTCCTCTCCATCACAAATAGTTTTATATTAAACTACTCAGCACCAATTCCTGCTCCCAGAGTGTGTGGTTACACAGTTTAAAATGGGTGGCAGCACAGGCAAAACAGACAATTGGTGCAGCAGCCACTGCTCTACAAATTGCATTTATTTGCAGCCATAGCTCTTAGTTTTACAATATGCAGCATTTATAGCTCAAGGGATACAGATTCAGCAACTGCTGCAATTCTTGAACAGCAAAAGATGTCCAGAGGGTTTAATTGTACAAAACTCCCCAACACATATATTATGCTGCCCCACTTGAACGTAATTAAATTGTGCCTCAAAATCTAGGGCTGCAATCTTTAGCCAGTTTAAGAGCATCCAGATTAACCAAGCAGATTTTTGTTTTACAACTGTAAGATAAAAAAATGTCATGCAAGAATCATATTTGACAGCATCTCTGAAAAGGCATCCTGCCTTGCCTTTTACATAGTAGGAACACCTCTCCCAAAACAGCAATACATGCAGACATGTTTTACAAAATATGCTTTCCCCCACCCAGAACTATCCTTTCATGCACATTTGTCTATATTTAATTAACCCATTTCCTCACTCAACTACAATTTCCGTAATCATTAAGTGAGTGAACTCCTGATGTTAAGAATTTTAGCCACACTAGGCTAAAACCTAGTTTGCACTCTCTGCTCTGTAAACAGGGAGAGCAAATTGATATGATGGGAGACTGGGGGTGGGGTGGAATTTGCCTGTTGAAGCATTGCTTGGAAACACCCTTTTGTTGGTTTTTGTTTTGTTTTGCTTTTGGTGGGAAGGGAATTGAATGAAAGATAAGCCTGGCCACTGATATGTAATCAGCCAACTCTCCTGCAGAACAGGAACTGAAGGCTGATGGAAAGGGGGGTGTTCTCCACAATGTGTTGGAGCAACTGTATTATTGAGGACACCGTGGAAGGACAAGGTGGTGGCTAGCGCATCAACACACACAAGTTCTGCTGCTGCCATTACCTGCAGTGACAGCCTACACAAAAATTGTGATCCTCCCCCAAGGAACTGTCAGAGAGGACTTCCAGGTTAGCGCCAACGTCTAATGGCGGATTCCCTCCGAGCTCCGGAGGGAATCGGCTCAGTAGGGACCGGGTTCTGCCGTGCCGGCGACACGGGGACCCTTAGAAACCACAGGCGCAGAAGCCTGTGGACTTGGTGACTCGGCGGGCACCATTTGTGCCCCCCCCGACCTGCGAAGGAGCCTTTTTAAAGGCTTCGGAACGGGGGACAGGGAGCGGCGCGGTGCTGAGAGTCCTCCGCTTTCCCTGCTGAGTGAAGCCGCATGCCATGGACGGAGAGCGCTGACTTTTTCCTGAGAACATTCGGACCGAAAAGCAACAACCCGTGAGTAATACAGAAACTGGACTTAAAAAGGAAATTTTTTCTTTGAATTTGGTACGACCGGGGAAGATACAAAAAGGAAGTCCGTCTCCCCACCTTGTAGGCAACTTAAAGCAAGGATTAAATAACTAAGGTCGAGAGAATACTTTTTATTGCAACTGAACAAAGTTATTAATTTCACGATTGGACAGTATAAGTAATTTTGCTGGAGGATAAGAGTGGATTTTGAGAGCTGCGCAACCCCCCGGGTTGTATACACTGCTTTTTATATAAAAGAAGCTCAGAGCAGCTGACAAAAAGGTTCATAAAGCACATTACACAAAGTAAAATCAAAGGCGCTAAATAATCTTTTGCACAAAATAGAACCACAAGAAGATAAAACAATTCAGTGCAACCTGGAGGGTGTTTGGAGGCATCTACACCCATTGGAGAAGAAACTTAAACAGTTTTCCAGTGAGAATTTCTGGCTCAGTTTTAGTCTTCTCACACAGCCTTCTGAGCACAGGGCGGCGGCAGCAGCAGCAGCAGCAATATAAAGAGACAGCCTATGTCCTACCAGAAAGCAATCACTGTGTGGTAGACAAATACTTCAAATTCCTAAGCAAGTTTACAGCTGGCCAGGTCTTGGCAAATTAGCTGTTATTCTTGCATTCTGCCATTCAGTACACTCATTTCTAAACACAATGTTGAGATGTGACCCCATCCAATTAGCAAGGGGGAACGACCCTATGGGAAGAAATGTTACATTGCAGAATGTAAGTGAGTTGTGTTGATTTCCTTAGAAAATTCAGTAGTGTGGGGAGAAGGAAACCAATCAGGTGGGTTTGTGAAAAGCTATAGATGAGGAATAACTTTACAATAATGTTTCTGGGTCAAAAAAACCAAAAACTGAGTAATTGCAAACATTTTAGTGCTTTAAAATTTCCACTTAACACTGTACTGCAAGATCTTGCTTTAATCACAGCAACCAGCAAATCTTACTAAGATCAGTTAGATTTAAAGTCTATTATTGCAGCCCCAAAAATCTATTACCGCTTGAAAACAAAATCTGCCGACATTCAGTAAATATGAACAGATGGAGTTGGGATTATGTTTTTAAAACACCATTGCACAAATAAAAGAAATTCCTCAAAAATGCAATTAGCAAAATTTGATTACAAAAACGTACAGTTTAAAAATATTTGATTTTAGCCTATCATCTATACAGTAAGATAGAGAGGTTTCCCCTCCACATACAATCTATTCATCTCATCCAATGTCTCAACCGAGTCCATCTACTACAATTGCTGCAAAGAAAACCTTTGTAATTATGCTTCATACTTCAAGGCAAGCAAAGCTTTTTTAGGCCAACCCACACCTTATGCAAAGCAATTGAGAACAATATAAAATTTTTCAGAATCCACTTATATACTGCTTTACTATAAAGCGCTTGCCATACACACACACCCAAAAAAATTACATAAGACTAGCAACATATGACCATAACCAGACAATGCTCATTTATTGTTTTACTTCCTTGCATGAACCTATGTAATCTGTCACTATTTTAGTGAGTGTCAAGTATCTCCTCCTCCATTATCCAAGAAGTAGCCTCAAGCTTTCAGAAGCAACCCATGCTCAAAGCCAGAAGAAACACCAAGATTCTTGGGGACTATTTTCAGATGCCCAGGAAGGTGTTTTATTTTCTCAGTCTAACTCTCTATTTTAAGCCGGGGCACAGAACCTGTGGCTCTCTAGATCAGACTTTAGCAACCTGCTTCCGTCTAGAAGCATTTGGACTCAAACTTCCAAACCGAAAGACGGGAGCTCACCCCGCCGCAGGGATTCGAACCGCCGACCATGCAATCAGCAAGTCCTAGGCACTGAGGTTTTACCCACAGCGCCACCCGCGTCCCTTTTGGGGACCCTTTTTTTGGGTTACAGACCACCAAAACCTGGAAGTACTGGAACGGGTTACTTCCGGGTTTCAGCTGTTGCGCATGCGCAGAAGCGCTAAATCACGCTTTGCAAATGCGCAGACGTGCCGAATTGCAACCTGCGCGTGCACAGACGCACCGCTGCGGGTTGTGAACATGCATCCCGAAAGGATCATGTTCGCAACCCGAGCGTCCACTGTATCTGCATAAACACAAACCAGGATTGCCTTTGTAAATAAAGAGTTCAATTTTTGAACTTTGGTTAGAAGGGAATCTTTAGTGCTGATGCAGATGTAACATGCTGACAGCAAACCAGGCTGGGCATAGCATGTTACATCTGCATCAGCGAGAAACAAGTCCAGAAAGGAGAGAAGGTTGCATTTGCAACTTTTTGGTTTTGAAATAAGGCAAGTAAGAGGTGACATGATTGAAGTTTATAAAATTACACATGACATGGGGAATGTGGATATATAAAAGTTTTTCTCCCTCTCTCATAACATTAGAACTCGTGGACATCCACTGAAGCTGAATGCTGGAAGATTCAGGACAGATAAAAGGAAGGATTTCTTCACACAGCGCATACTTAAACTATGGAACTCCCTTCCACAGGAGGCAGCTTGCCAATTTGGACGGCTCTGAAAAAGAGCTGGACAAATTCATGGAGAAGTCTATCTTCAATGGCTCTGCTCTGCTTCCACGGCCAGAGGCAGCAATGCTTCTGAATACCAGTTGCTGGAGGGGAGAGGGCTCTTGCGCTCAAATCCTGCTTTCAGGTTTCCCACAGGCATCTAGTTGGCTACTGTGAGAACAGGTTGCTGGACAAGATGGGTTAGTGGCCTGATCCAGCAGGCTCCTCTTGTGTTCTTAGGAAATGATGCATCTGCACCAATCCACATTACCTCTCAAAACCACCAAATCGTTAACTACTAGCCACACTGGTGAAAAACTACTGTGCAACTGCCACCACTCAGTTGATGACCTTTATTTCCAGTCCGGGAGGTGGGGGGGGGGGGAGAGAAAGAGACCTGGGGATCCATCAGCAGTCAGGAGAACAAAGCTGGCATCTATGAGCATTTCTTATTTATCTCAATACAGCTGTCCTGGTGTATAGTTAAGCTTTCTTTATGTATTATATCAAAAGTACAATGTCTTCAGAACAGCCGAAGGCTTGCATGAGCATTAAAACTTTTGAACAACTGAGGATGTGATACACAGAAAGAACTGCAACATGTCAAATGTCAAATGTTTGTTTATTCGGCTTTACGCCCATCATAAACCACAATACAATACAACAAAACAAATCAAATAAAACAGCAAACTCGTACAAACCACAAATAGTATAACACAGTTCACAACTCATAAGGACAGATATTAGCCATTCATAAGAAAAGTTTAAAATTAGGATTAAAATTAGGATTTAAAAATTTTTTGGCACTACACTAAAATTGATATCTGATGTCATTATAGAAAATTCTTATAGCTATCAGTAATCAGCTAACATTCCATTCCGTCTCTTGTACGAGAGGACGGCTGATAGGAATTTAGCAACCTGTAGGGTGATATAGGGATCCACATCTTGAAGAACCCAGGCAAGCTGTAGGTCTACTGGTTTGTCAGCCGTAGACTGGATTATGGAGTTTAGTATACTAGCACGGACTGAACTGTACAAAGGGCAGATAAACATAACATGATGTAGAGATTCCGATGTTTTCATTTCACAAGCACACATTGAAGAGACTTGGCCCTTAGTGAATCTATGTCTCAGCACGTTTGTTGGAAAGACATTGAACCTAGCTCTAATGAAGGCATATCGGTGAGACTATAAGCGATGTAAAGTAGGACGGAGCGCGGTAGATAGGGGTTATGCCGAAATTTAACGGCGAGCAGGCTCCACCACCAGCTACGAAATTTTGGTATAACTGCAACATGAAGTCAAGCACATAAGCAAAAAAGCAGTCTTACTCTACCTTAGATATTACAAGACACATGGAAGGGCCTAGTTGGACATTAAAGACATTTTTGGACCACAACTCCCATCAGGGGCTGATGGGATTTGTAGTGCAACAGCAAATGGAGGGCACCTGGTTAGTGAAAGCTGGCGTTCTGACTATAAATGGGTTTTGTCTCTTACCAGCTGGCAGGTCTTTGCCACAGCATCCCCTCCGCAGAAAAAAAGAAGGTATTTCAATAAATAGATAGCAGAAACACTGATTCAGCTGCAACACTTACTAAAAGAACCAGCACTTTGATCTATGCAACATCCATCTCCACGAGGGAAGCAGGAGGAGCCTACAAGCAGCAATTGTTTTTCTGTTAAAACAGTCTAGTTAATATGCAGCTGAAACACAGTGGAATAAACAAGGTGGAGGCAGGGGAAAGGGAAGGCAAAATCCCAACTGGCACAACTGCATCCGGTCTCCAGGAACATTTGGAAATTGTTCGGCAGAAAATTCAGGAATGGGAAGACAGATTTACAGTGAAAAAGAGAGACTTGCTGAATTTCATATCATAACCTTTTAGCTTGACATATATTTGCCAGGCCAAAATGGATACTTTAACAGATGGATTAAGTATGACCATACCATAAATGCTTTATCTCCCATTTCTTTTACGCTTGTAGCTTGGCTGCAATTTTTTCCCCTATCTTGCAGTCTCACTGCAGCTTAACTTTATTCCATTTACCATTTTCATAATCCAGTATTTTATGAAATCATCAATTTACTTAATGCTTGAACTCCCTCAAATCCTGTAACCTCAAATCAGCTCTTTTGGTGCAATTATATCAGAGCTTTCTTAATCGCACTTCACTCAGCTATTCAAAAGCCACACTTGGTTAATTAAACTCTCCTTCCTGACAGTTGCTTGCCCAAGTCCACCTACCCAGCGAGTTCCATATCACTGAGTTTCACCCACTGAAGTATTTACATGGCCAACAAAAAACACTTTCCTGGTAAATGGGCCCTTAAGGGCTGATTAAGCCAGTTCTTAGCAAGTGACACCCCCGTCCCACTAATCCACCAGCACTTCCATCCAGCTTAATAAGCGCTGTGCCTTATTACGTCTTGGAGGCAGTTACTCACAGCCTCAGAACCCCCCTTGTAAAGTGAGAGTTTGAACATGATGATCCAGCTGGTCATGTCACAGAGTTCTTCAAAAAGCATAGGAAGAAGAAGTAGAACTAGTGCAATACATTGGATCCCATTAACTGGCACCAATTCCAGACTTGCTGCCAGCAACTACCAGCAACATGACTGTCCACAGCCAAGGTCCACCCTCTGAGCTTAAATGGAAGAAAGAGAATCGTAAAAAGGATTGTGCGACCCCCTTGCACCCAGAAAGCTCAACACAGTCTAGAGAGGTGTATTATTGGGTTCACACATATTTATTCTTTGCAGTACAGTGGTATCTCGGGTTAAGAACTTAATTTGTTCCGGAGGTCCGTTCTTAACCTGGAACTGTTCTTAACCTGAAGCACCACTTTAGCTCATGGGGCCTCCCACTGCTGCTGCTCCGCCACCCCACAATTTCTGTTCTCATCCTGAAGCAAAGTTCTTAACTTGAGGTACTATTTCTGGGTTAGCAGAGTCTGTAACCTGAAGCGTATGTAACCTGAAGCACCTGTAACCCAAGGTACCACTGTACTTTTAACCTGCTTTTCAAACAGACTGCCAAAGCAGTGAACAAATTTAAATTCACAAAACAAGTGAGATTACAAAAGTAAATAAGGGCAGGATAAAAAAGTCAAGAACCAGCATAAAAGGAAAGGATGTGAATTATAAAAGCAGCTTGGGTTGTTGTTTTTGCTCAGAGTCGGGGGCTCCTGCCAGTCATGGAAGCTGTGAAGGCCTATTATCCAGTGCCCCCCCAAAATACTCTTTTGACCTCTTCCATGCAGAGCCATAGCTAGGTGATTTTGCGCCCCTGGCAGAGCCATCCAGATTGCACCACCTAGCCACGAACAAATCACCATATTTTTCGCTCCATAAGACGCACCTAGATTTTAGAGGGGGAATGCAAGGAAAAAAAATTCTTTAAAGGAAGCGCGGAGCAGAGCCTGCATGCATCCCAGGCTCTGCTCAGGGCTCCCTTTCATGAGCCGTGTGGAGCGTGTGTGCGGCGCTTGCAGGCTTTTCCCCCGAGCGTGGCTCTTTAAAGGGAGCGTGGCTCTTGGGGGGGCTTTTCCAGGAGGTGGCGGAAGGGACTGAGGAGCTAAGCCAGAAGCTAGAACAGCGAGAGGGAGCGCTGCGCAGCGGTCCCTCTCGCTGTTCTGGCTTCTGGGATAGCTGCGCAGCCTGCATTCTCTCTATAAGACCCACACACATTTGCCCTTACTTTTTAGGAGGGGAAAAGTGCGTCTTATAGAGCGAAAAATATGGTAGCTCTTCTTTCTGCCTCTCCTCCAACCCCTCCCCTGCACCCATTCAATTCCTCATGCACTTCACCTTGTAATGAATTCTTTTTTGTAATGAATTCTGATTGAAGGAGGCCAAAACAGAGCCCAGACACCAAGATGGGGAAGGCTGACCTAGATGATGGTATATAGGCATCTCCCCACTTATGTGCGGGTTACGTTCCAGGCCCCTGCATGCATAAGTGAAGTCGCCTAAAGTGGGGAGCACCCCACTTTAATAGGGAGGAGGGCATGGGAGCCAACTCCTTGGGGCCAAGGTTCCTTGGCCCCCACTAAAATATTTGAGCCCCCCCCGTTAATGGGCATTGCCACTCAAATAGTGTGTGTGCGCTCCGTCTCGATTATACTGGGCAGTGCTTACCTGCCCCCCCCATATATTTTATTCAAGTTGGTACCCTTGAGGGAGGGTGTGGGCAGTGAGGTGGGCTGGGCAGCATCAGGGGCCGAGGCTGGTGGACCTTCCTGGCCCCAACCCCAAGTGAGGTCCAGGAGAGGCAGAGGCGGCGCCTCATGGCCAGAGGGGATGGGGCGCTGGGGCACGCGCAGGCTCCCCAGCCAGCCCAGCCGCGGCACCCAGGAGGGTCAAGGGGCGCAGCCAGGAGCAGCTGCCGCCCAGCGCACCCTCTTCCCTGCCCTGCCTGGGATGCGGGCAGAGAGCGCTGGAGGGCACAGGGCGCCTGGCGGAGGGTCTCGGCAGCTGATTTTGTGCCCCCCCCTCATGTGCACCCCTGGCGGGGGCCCACCTCACCAATCCCTAGCTACAGCCCTGCTTCCATGCATGACATTCTCTAAGAACAAAGCTAACATAAGCCATTGTGCTACAAAATCAAGGCTTCCCTCTAAATATCCTAGGTCGACATTCCCTGCCTGGCAAACACACACACAAAACCCTCAAAGCACCACTGATCATCCCCCAACACTTTCAGAAATATTTCTAGGCTATCAGTTCAGCAACTTTTCTTTTCTTTCGTATTGGGGGCGGGGAGTGAATGAGCTGTTCTCTCTCAGGAGTGTTAGTTACTTTTCTTAGTTGGACTGGTGACAATGCCTGGATCCACTTGCTTTAAATTAGCTTGCACATCAGGCTGTTTGAGTCTTTTGTACTCCGTTTTTTCTGTTTAAGGTTTGTATTATCAAATGCTTCCTGAAGTCTCATTTAGAAAGCTAATTTAGTCAAAAGGCATTCTTGACCCAGTCTCTCTGTGTGTGCTATGAAGATGCCGGTTGAAATGCCAAACAGATAAGCCAAGTATTTAAAAGCACTGTGATGTTAACATTTTTGCTTCCATGGTAAACGTTTCAGAGCAGAAACACAATTACAGTCGATCCCTACCATTTTGTTAAATCCATTTTACAACAGGTCATAGCCAAACAGGATACACTAGCAGGGGTGTCCAAACTGTTTTCAAAGAGGGCCAGATTTGATGAAGTGAAGGGCTGTGAGGGCCAAACAAAGTTGTTGAGCTTTTTTTATAAATTTATCCCAAAGTTGTTCACTTTGGACATGCCTGCAAAGGGAAAACAGCAGGCTCTTTCTACCAAGGTCTTTCCTTCAAACAATCTCCTCCTATCTCCATTTGCCGTGGAATTGGTGTTTTGTGGGCACATCAATGAGAACAGGGGTGGAGAACTTTTTTGCAGCCTGAGAAATGACATTTCCTCATGGCGGACCTTCTGGTGTCTTCACGCCAGTGGTGGGCAGGGCAAGAGATGCAATTCTACCTTTGTACAGAATAGCCACACAGATGTCATGGAGTTTCTTCCTACACCCCAATCTACCCAGGTCTCTCTATCCAGGCAAGCAAGAGGCACTCTCTCACAAAGATCCAAAACACCTTCTAGCCAGGCAAAAGCACTCAAGGAGGATACAAAGCAGAGTCAGTGAGGGGTATAGCTGGCTACCAGAGAGAGAGGCCTTTTGACCCCTTGGCAGGCGTTCCCTACACAACCTAGAAGAATCACATTGACCTATATAGCCTCCTATGTCCCAGGACCCAATATAGGTGACTTTCAACTTATGCAGGGGTTATGTTCCAGGGATCGTGTGTAAAGCCAAAATCACATATAGTCAAAACAATGAAAGGTGGGATGGCCAAAGTCGTTTTCCCCAGACCCCCCCCCCTTTTATTTTTTTGACAAACACATAAAGCTCAGTTACCTGCACCTCAACGACGACTTCTCCCCATATGAATTGACTATGGCCCTGCCATTGTCATCTGGGACCCTTCTCCATGTGCCCCCTCCATGGGAGATCTGGAAGGAGGCAGCACTAGGTCGGGTCTTTCAGTGCCAGGCAAACAAACTTTTCCACCAGGCCTTTGGTTTTTAAATCTCTGTGGCCTCTTTTAAATCCTGCCTTTTGAAAATATGAATATGTTTTACATTTTTCTGTGTTCTGTTTCATGCTGGTGTAATGTACATTTTACTTAATTATTGTTTCCAGTCACTTTGAGTTACTTTGGTTTAAAAAGTGTCTAATAAGTTTGACTTTTATTCCCAATACCTATGCTTATGGTTGTTGTTTTCAGCATCATGGACATGGTCCTTTCAACTAAAGAAAACAACAACTGCATGAGGTAAGGCAAAGGGACTGGCTGGCTAGCAGTGGCCACCTGGCTCCACACTATTTACCCATAGCCTTGCATTTAGCAACTCACCTAGTAACCCTCTTCACAGGTTAGCAGAAACCTTTGCAGGCTGTTAACTTGATTTACGGCACACTCAAGCCATGTCTACGTACTCCCAACTACTGTATACAAATGATTCATTGTTTGCCTGCTTTAAAAATGTAGCCATGCTGTTCTTGGGAAGCAAAACATCCTGCATCTTATCTCTCCCTGCCACCCCCCTATTTCCACAAGCAAGAGAAATGGCCATATACCTCGCCCACAACTTCTGCAGCTTTGCCCCATTGTCCTTTCCCATCATGGAAAAATAAGCATTTGAGGCAACACAGTGTGCTCTGTTCAAGGCTTTGTACACCAGATGCTTACATTGTTTCTGTTTCCTAACAACTGATTTCAAACTGGAGGGGGCGGAAGTGCATCACATCCCACCTCCCTGCAGCGAATGGTGATCATGGTCAAAATGCTGCTAGCTACATGGCGAAGCGTACCTGGGAAGAAATGGAGCTGCAGTTCTGCAGCCCTACTCAGCCGGAAGCAGTATCATTTCCAGGTCTGTAATGAAGGGGAAAGGGTTACAAGAGCAAAGCAGCACACTGAGGACTAGACTCCAATGAAACTGACAGGATGGAAGGACCCAGGAGAAGAGGGGGGAGGGGGAGAGTTCCCTCAAAAATAATTAGGGAAGAATCTTGATGGTCAAGGTTTCCTTGAACCAGACAGAAGACACAATCATCCTTAAAAGAAATGTTCTCCACTATCAGGATGATTTTTAGAAGGAACAGCACACCAAATGCTCGCTGCAAAGTAGGAAGAAAAACAGGATGCTCACGTGCCTTTTGCACAGACTTTACATCTACTATAGGAAACAGCCATAAGACATGGGTTTTCTGTTTGGTTCCCTCCATACTTGTGCTCTGGCAGTGAGTCAGATCACTTACTTGAAGACTTACTTCAGAGTAGACACATATAGGGTCACACTGAAGGTTCCATCAAGTTTAATGAGACTTATTCTCAGGTACAGCAGCCTTCAGCTACCAGGTGCCCAAAGCAAACTCCCTCAAATAATGATGGGAGTGAGGTAACACGACCAGATTTTGGGAGCTTTAAAATTTAGGACACTCCCTGTCAGTAATAGGCCTGGGTGATATATCAATATATCGCCCAGGACCGGTATGAGGAGCAGACAGCAATGTTGGCTTCACTCAGCAGTATATTGCTAGTGAAACCGCCATGGCTCCAGAATCCCTCTGTTAGTGACTTCCTCCAGAAGGACTCAGCAGCGGTGGCAGTTTCACCAGCGATATATTGCCTATATTGCCGACTGAAACCGCCACCTCACTCTGCCCTCATACTGCACAGAGGGAGAACAAAGCTGCACTGCTGAGGCTTGTTCTTCCCTCTGCATCTTTAAACTGCTCGGCTGAGGAGGGCGCGGTTGCTACTCCACTCTGCCAAGTAGTTAAGGCATGAGTAGGCAAACTAAGGCCCAGGGGTCGGATCATCCCAATCCGGACGGATCCGGCCCAAATTCGTTCATTTCCCCCCTTCAAAATCTAGTCTGGCCCCCCACAAGGTTTGAGGGCCAGTGGACAGGCCCCCTGATGAAAAAGTTTGCTGACCCTTGAGTGAAGGGATCCCCGAGCCTGGCGATGGCTCCCGCGCAAGCGAGGAGGGAGGCTGTGCAAGGGACGGGGAGCCCTCCAGCTGAGCCATACGAAGAAGCTGCCTTGTCCCAGCCTGCTAGGCACTGGGGTAAAACGGCCTCTGCTCCCGCAGTGAGAGCTGCGGCAATTTCACCCGGTGCCTCACAGGCTGAGGCCCACGCAGCTTGTTTTTTCTACATCACAGTATATTGCCAGACCACAACATTTGGCTGGTGATATACTGCTGGTGATATAAAGTGAAAGGAAACCCTCAACCAGTGGATCAAAGTAACAATACGTCAGAAACAAAACTAGAATTTTATTAAAACAAACTCAATGAGGGTTAAAGTCCAATGGTTTGCTCTGAGGAAGCACAACACTTTGTTTTGGTCAAAATCACTTTACAGACGTAATTAAGAACTTTACTTTAAAATTCCACTGTTTCTCATTAAATTGATTCCTCCTAGAATGGCTGTATGTTCTATTAAGCCAGCAAAACATTTCCAGCCGGCTTCTAGGACCATTTCCTTTCCCTCAGGGAAATAATGTGGGGTGCTCTACCTAGAAAACCCCAAACCACGCAGCTAATCCCTAGCCAAGCCTTATCTGGCTGTTTAACTGCCAGGCTCTCTCTTTTAAATCTACCCTCCCCTCCAGATTGGCTATTGATTCTCCAGGAGGCTGGACCAAGCTCTGTCCATCTGTTGCAGAGCCATCCAGATTATTTGAACTACAACTCTCATCAGTCCCAGCCTACACTACGCCTAAGCATCGAAAGAGCACTAGGCTGGCAAAAGCTGCTGCAGAGAATTGCCGTCTAAAATGCCCAGAAACTGTCCAGAACAAACAGTCTTTTGGTTGAGTCTAAACACACACAATGCCTACTTTTATAATAGTTTCAGATGTGAGTTACCTTTGTCCCAGGGCATTCCTTTACACAGAAATGCAAGATTCAATTCAGTGTGCCTCATAAAGGGTCATGGAACCAGTTTTCATGATAATATTTAGTATGTGAATAGCCCTTTCAAGTGCTGAAAGGACACAGAATCATAGAGCTGGAAGGGACCCTGATGATCCAACCCCCTGCAATGCAGAAATATGCAGCTGTCCCTTATGGGGATTGAACCTGCAACCTGGACATTATGAGCACCACACTCTAACCAACATTTTCTCCTTGTAATTTTTACAAGAACCCTGTACAGTCAGTCAGTATTATTGACCCCCAAATGCAGATGAAGATGAGAGCAATTTATCTAAAAGCCATCTAGCAAGGTCTTAGCAGAGGCGAGATTCAAACTGGAGACTTCCTGGTTTGCAGTCCAGTCACATAATTGCTGTGCTAGACCAGCTTCCATACAATCTTTGTTTACATGCTTGCATTACATTCCAATTTAATCTCTTCTTTTTTAAAAGCGTGATTTAACAAGTACATTTCTTAAGTCAAAGTAAAATGCACATCTTATTTTTGTTTTATCCTTGACTTGTACCAGCTCCAATCTGTAGCCACTTCTCGAAAAGTAATTCTTAGGCCTGCTTTCCTCTGCTGTTATCCAATGATTGTGTTCTGCTTGGGGGCAGGGATAAGAACTTGCATCCCTCTAAGTGATTTCGGACTCTCTCCGATCCCATCAGCATTTGCCACTGGTCAGGGGTGGTGGGAGTTGCAGTCCTAAGTCATCTGGAAGGACATAAAATCTGGAAGGCATGAAATATTAAAGCCGGCTAGCTTATTCAATTTCACCTCAATCACTTATCTTGTGTGTGAAAGCAGACAGTTCATTGTGAAGCTGGCCTCATTCATCATGCAGAAACACGGAAAAATGAAAGGGACAGTAGCTTTGTTCAGCAGTGGAAGAACCCATTGGCCTCATCTCTCGGTCTCCATCACCTTCCATGTGTCAGGAAGGCAAACTGTGCAGTGCTGGGACACTGTGCTTGCGCAGGAGCCGCGTGTGACTGAGATCCCTGCTGCTTCTGGGTTCTAAACCATGTGGGGAGGCTACACGACCACAGAACATCAAAGGTGGACCAATGTCAGGGCTGGAGTTGAGCATAGGTCAGCAGCAAAAATTATAAATTACTTGAGGCAAGTTAACTCTTTATCCAAGCACAGCTCCAGTCAAGTGGTCTCAGCAACTCTTTCTGGGAGGTCTTGCCCTAGTGAAGCACTTGCGAGGACTGAAGATCCCTGCCTTTCCAGTGTCCGCTAGGACTCCTCCTCTCCAGGATCTTTCCCACAGTCTCAGGCTGCGTCTGTGCACAACCACCTGCTGGTCAGCCCATTTCATTTCTCTGCGGGTCCTAAGAGACCAGGGGGCAGAGGAGCTGGTCGCAGCAGGAGGGGGAGACTCCCTGATGGTCTGAAGCAGGGGTCGGCCAGTTCACTCCAGTGGAGATCCTCTGTGGGCCGGATTGTGCATGCGCATGAGTGCGCGTGCCTGCGATTTCCGGTGTCTGCACAGATGCAATTTTCAGTGCCATGGAAGCAAATCCCCATGCCATGCTGCACCAGTTTAGTGCAGCTCATGCGGACTCGCCGAGCGGGCAGCTCGGTATTCGGGGGCGGCTCATGGGCTGGTTAAACGACCCCCGTGGGCCGCTTGTGGCCCATGGACCTTAGGTTGCCGACCCCTGGTGAAGCAAACCACTATTCCCTTAGTCTTTCCCTTGCAATCTGAGGTCTAATTTACACAGCTGTAAAGATTACCAAGATAAATGCATGTGAAGGCTAAAAAAATGCTGAACCTTTCCATTTGTACGGTATCCTAGATCTGAAGGTAAGTCCAAAGGTTTTTGTGCTTTTCCACCTTAACTTTTTCCCTGCATGCATAGGTAATTTCCCTTTCTGCTCAATCCCCACAGGGTTGGGGGAGGGAATACATCTGTTCACAGTGGATTAGTAAGCAGCATCCTATTATAAATTCTCCAATCAACTTGAGAAACATGCTATTTGAAAACCAATATATTATTAACACCTCTCTAAAAATAAAAAATGTGATTGGTGTTTTGAAACCAAGGGAAAGAAGAAAAGTCTGGCAAGTGCTCTTCAATGTCCACCACAGAGTGGTTTCTGCAAACTCCACTGACTCATGAATTTAGTTTTCCCAGTCATATGACCTGCTCGGCAGACATTCCAGCAAGGCTTTGGTCACATGGGCAGCTGAAGCCAGCCTCAGACAATGGGTCACAATCCCTCCCCCAACTAACCACCCTGCCCTCTGCAAAAAAACTCTGAGTGATAAAAAGCTGGGCCTTATCAGCTGTAGGGGTCAACAGCTGCAGTTTTCTCTAAGGCTCTCCAGCGCTTTGACTGCAACCACAGGTACAGGCAGGCACCAGTGAAACAAAAGCAGCATTCCTCTGACTGCCAACAAGTTAAAGGATATTCAACTGCTTAAAAATCAACCCTAAAATATCAATTAACTTTTTTCCTTGATACATCTATCATGCTGTACTACTTCAGCAAAGGTGCTTTGAGACCCTGAAGCTAAAAGTCACTTAGATGAAAAATGTGTCCCTGAGAAGAGGGTGCTGGACTAGCTGGTCAACTGGCTCCTTTTATGTTATGTTCAGGACCACAGTACCAAACAAGTATCTCAATACTCCTAAGAAAAAGACAAAACACTCAGCTTATCTGTAACTCAAAGTGCAGCAAACCAACATGGCAATCCTAACCAACCTCACTCAGAAATCAATCCAAGTTAAGCGGGTGGTGCAAACTAGGGCAGCACATCAGATTTGGCTGAATGCCAGGTTGATTCAGCTGGATGTGGGGGCTTTGGCTGTGTCAGGTGGAGGCAGCCCCAGATCAGGACAGGCCTCCTGGAGCATTCTTGGGCTGCCAGGGGACAGGGCATCAGGCAGGAAGGAGGGGCTTTGGCTGTATGCACCTACTCTGAAGTAGGACACACGTGTGCAGGCAAACAGAGCAGGACTGAACCATTCGCTCATCAGCTGGAGCACAGGATTCAATCCTGCAGGTGGCACTGATCTGCTTCACCAGCGTGTTCCTTGCAGAGAACACACTGGAAAAGCAGACCTCAGCAGGACTGACACCCCCCCCCCCTGCTTTCTGTAATGTGTGTGTGGGGGGGTCAGCATCTTCTCCCATATCCCTCCTGACCATATGCTTAATTAGGATTTTTAAAACCCTAATTAAACATTACCTCGTCTCTTAAACTGATTCAGGGCCAGATCCTGGCCAGTGTTCCATGGCCTTAGATCAAACTATATGCACCATTAAATGTGCATTGCTCTGGGGCTGTGGAACACCCAACCAGGATGTTGGGATACTTTTCTGCTGCCTCCTATTTAAAAAAGTATCAGGACTGCAGAACTCGGGAGGGAAGGTTTAAACCCTCCTCCTTCAGCTGTACTCCCAATTAAAACCATCTCCCTTACTTTGCTATCCCTTAGTCTTTTCTTTGTTTGGTGGAGGAGCATCCACAGGAGAGGAGGGAAGGAAAGATTAAATCTCCCCACCCCACACAGAGTGAACCTGATGAAAAATCACCCATTTCATTAAAAACACACACCTTGATGCAGCCTCTAATGACATAATTAGAGTCATGTGTAGTGGCACGTGAAACTGTTTAGAACTGCAACTGCAATCAGATTGATCTTTTAAACTTAAATTAATCAAAAGATACTATCCTGCTTTCTTCAAGCCTCCATAACACCTGGGGGTCAACCCAGCCTGGCTGTACTAGAACTCCTGTCCTCAACCCGGTGCCCTCCATATGTTACAGAACCATAGAACTGTAGAGTTGAAAGTGACCACAATGGTCATCTAGACCAACCCCTTGCAATGCAGGAATCTTTTGTCCAGCATGGGGCTCGAACCCATAACACTGAGAGTCTCTGGTTCTACTGGCTGAGCTATCCAGCAGTTACATTTCCCCATCAGCCCCATCCCACAGGCCCAACAGTCAGGAACGGTGCGAGGTGGGAGTCCAACAACATCTGATTGTGGGAGGCTACACTAGAGTCACAGGACCAAATTCAAGCTGAGCAAGGCTCATTACAGAAAACAATTAGAGGTCTAGTAAGACTGCTGCACAGCAAAACTCTAATAAACAAACCTTTCCCCCAGACCAGGACTCAAGGTGGCTCAAGCAAACCTCTCTTAGGAAGCCCTTTTCAGGCAAGCAGGGAAGCCTGTAATCATAATGTTTTGAGTTTTTCTGGTAATATACAACCAACAACAGTATTTCAGAACAGTAGTAAGTACATATTGCTTGGAAGTCACCCATCTTACTATGCCTTGAGTGCTGTGCCTCAAATGAGCCTCATTTCTCTCTTTCAAGCCAGAGGGGACACGAATGACTAAGGCCATATCCTTACAAGCTGTTGTTTCTTCTTGTTGTTGTTTTTAGGTTACGTAACATTTTTGAAGCCTTGGGAATGCTCACCGTAGCTTACAAACAGCCCCTTAAGAGAGGCCTGGAGCCAGTTTTAGAAGTCAAGAGGACTAGATAATGACTAGCGCTTAGGACTTTTTAGTTGAGAGAAAAGGCGAGTAAGAGGCGACATAATAGAAGTTTATAAAATTATGCGTGGCATGGAGAAAGTGGATGGAGAAAGGTTTTTCTCCCTTGCTCACAATACTCAGGGATATCCCATGACATTGAATGTAGATGATTCAGGACAAATAAGCAAAGGAAGGCTATCAATGGCTGCTGGCCAGGATAGCTATCCT
Source organism: Podarcis erhardii (assembly GCF_964252035.2). Taxonomy (NCBI): domain Eukaryota; kingdom Metazoa; phylum Chordata; class Lepidosauria; order Squamata; family Lacertidae; genus Podarcis; species Podarcis erhardii. The sequence goes on along the minus strand of NC_138503.1, from coordinate 2,879,425 downwards.
CTGCCTCCACAGTCAGAGAGGCAACAATGCTTATCAATACCAGTTGTGGGAAAGCACCAGAGGGGAGAGTGTTCTTGTTTTCAGGTCCCACTTTTGAGTTTCCCACAGGCATCTGGGTGGTCCCTGTGAGAAGAGGAAGCTGGACTAGACGGGCCATTGGCTTCATCCTTCTTATGTTTAAGATGTGCGCTTGGCCTCTGCAGTCTCCATGATTTGATCATATTTCTGTCACCATCTTTGCCATCTCAGATACCCAAACATTTCACTGTCCCTTCAACATCCAGCTCTCCATAGTATTCCACTGATATCAGAGTCCAACAAAACCCTGCATGGAAGTTTGAAAGCGGGGAATGCATGATGCCACCTTATTTCACAAGCCTTCTTGCTTATTCCTCACTTAGCAGACTTGTGCCAAAACGAACATGATATTAACCCCCATTCACCAAAAAGCAAAACAGCCTATCTTCATTCTCATTAGAGGCCATACCAGGGAAAGTATTTTAGAAGTGCAAGGTGTATGTTTTGTATCTTACACCAACTCAAAAGAAATCTAAAACTAGACTGAGCAACTGACATTTTAAAAATATTCATCTTGACCTCTTTCTAAAGAATTAAAACCCTTTCTACCTTTTCACTATACTATTTTTTGAATTGTATATATTGACCATCATTTCCCTCAAAAGGCAGACTTTTTTTGGATATGGGGGGGGGACCCTGAATCTACAGTGAAAAAAGCTAAGATCTTGGTCTTCAATTAAATGCCCCATAAAAAGCAATAATCTATTACCTTAAGCTACTCTAAACACAATAATGATGATTAGTAGAAACAGTCAGCATCACAAAACACTTAGTGTGGCTGCACTTCAAAATAAAAAAAATGTAGCCCGATATATCCCACAAACTCTAAACATTTATTGGCCCACTAGGATAAGAACCTACAATGCCTATTAGTGAAGATAGTCATAAGTAACCAGACTGCAATTATGTTTTCTTGCAACAGATGTGGGAATCCTATGGCCCTCTGTATGTTGTTGAACTTCCATCAACCCCAGGCAGCATTGCCAAATGTCAGTCTAAAAAATAAGACACAAAGATTTCTCACCCAGTACAGTCCAAACTCACAGATCTAACATGTACACTAGGGCTGTTTGGTGATCACCATTCTCCATTTAGGTCAACCACTGTCCAAACCAGCCCAATGAGAAAGCTGAGTTTGGAACCAACCCAGTGGGCATGCACACCACCCTTCTTCATTCCTCCTTTCAGGACAGAAGTGAGTGAATTACTAGGAACTCTTCAACGAACTATAGTTTCCTGTTTTATCCGAACTGGGAAACTAATATTATACTAACTTCAAACTATACCTTCTTATTCTGGCTCATTTCAAAGCTATTAACCATAGCTTCCCAGGTCAGACAAAACAGTAAACTATAGCTAATGGAAAAGAGTCTTGTCCGCTTGCTGCCTTGCTCAAATAAAGGAGTCGTGCACACACCCACAATATTCACACATACAGTGGTACCTCGGGTTACAGACTCTGCTAACCCAGAAATAGTACCTCGGGTTAAGAACTTTGCTTCAGGATGAGAACAGAAATTGTGTGGCGGTGGCACAGTGACAGCGGGAGGCCCCATTAGCTAAAGTGGTACCTCAGGTTCAGAACAGTTTCAGGTTAAGAACAGACCTCCAGAACAAATTAAGTTCTTAACCCAAGGTACCACTGTATCTGATTTTATTAAACAGAGATATAGAATCATAGAGTTGGAAGAGACCACAAGGGCCATCGAGTCCAACCCCCGGCCAAGCAGGAAACACCATCAGAGCACTCCTGACATATGGTTGTCAAGCCTCTGCTTAAAGACCTCCAAAGAAGGAGACTCCACCACACTCCTTGGCAGCAAATTTTTCTTGTAGTTTGGATCCATTGCTCCATGTCCGCTTCTCTGGAGCAGCAGAAAACAACCTTTCTCCCTCCTCTATGTGACATCCTTTTATATATTTGAACATGGCCATCATATCACCCCTTAACCTCCTCTTCTCCAGGCTAAACATGCCCAGCTCCCTTAGCCCTTCCTCATAAGGCATCGTTTCCAGGCCTTTGAGCATTTTGGTTGCCCTCCTCTGGATATGATCATCTGAACCCAGCCATTGTGCAGGAATACACTCAATGTCCTAAAATGACAACTGTCTCCAAGTGCACCCCTCAGGATGATTGCTCAGCAGTGTCACAGAGTTCAATTTTGCAGCCTTATCATGCATAACCACCAAAAAATGTTCAACCCAACTCTTACTGCAAATCACATTTTGATTGGGGGCAGGGGGAGGGGTAGAAGGAGGAAAATGGATTATTACTAGTCTTCCTCCCATGTATCTTATTAGAAACATGTTACTCTCTACACTGGTGTCAATTTCTGTCCAATTACAGAAGGATGTGTGTGGGAATTTTAAAATAAGCTTTAGGGGAGGCATGGCAATGTGTATGCAATAAAATTGCTTTGTTTTGCCACACACTCAGCTCAAAGAGAAACTGGCAAGACAGTGGGAAGGCGTACATGACAGTCCTGTAATTCCTTTGTTAAGTGATATCGTTTTTACAAACCTACTAAAAATAGGACCCTGGGTTAGCAGATTATTCTGTTTATTTTTTGAACATATTTCACCATACTACCCAAAGCTGTTTATGAAGAAATTCAGAGTTGAATGTTCACATAACAGGAATGGCAACAAATGACACCATATGGAACCATGACAGGAAACAAGACTGTCGATGGTCAACAATGTAATTTGTTTTCTTGTGGATTCCACTGGAAAGAGGCACTGGAATGTGTTTACGCAGGCGTAGCCAACGTCGTGCCCACCAGATGCTGAAATGTGTGTGAGTCACAACTCCTCCTACAGCCAAGCCTGTGAACATCAACTAGACAAAAAAAGATCCCAACCGATTCCTCCTAACAGGTTAATAAGTAGTAGTTTAAAAAGACTTACATAAGAATTAGACTATACTGTATCTTCTATAAAACATAGATAATTGATGACAGACAGAGAATTCTGTTTTCACTCCATCCCAAAAGCGATTTTTAATAGGACAGAGCCAACTACCACAATTCATGGTTCCTGATAAACCAGACTGGATATATACTTGTGGCCTTTGCAGTGCTTAACTCCACATCCCATTTTAGATAATATAAAGCAGCTTCAGTCAATTGAAATAAACCTAAACAACAACAACAACTCAGGTCTCTTTAATGCATTCATGGGCATGAGACAGAGATAGAAATTTGCAGGGCGACAGGTGCATTTTGCACCTAAAGATTCTCCATTTGCAAGCACCTCAAAAAGTCTGGGTGCCATTTTTCGTGTGCCTGACTGACATTCAAGGATTACCAAAATGTATGTGCTTTGAAGCTTCAAAGTATATGTTAAGGATAGACAATATGTTAAGGAATTTAACAATAAGGAGTAGAGTGTTTTGAAACATGAAGTATGGTACCAATATTTTTACTGTAAGCACCAAATTAAACATGGACAGTGGTACCTTGGGATGCGAACGGGATCCGTTCTGGAGCCGCGTTCGCATCCTGAACGGAACGCAAGATGCGACGGTGCGTCTGTGCATGCGTGGGTCGCATTTCACCGCTTCCACGCATGTGTGTGACGTCATTTTGAGCGTATGCGCATGCTCCGTTACTTCCGGGTTGCCTCAAGAGCGCAACTCGAACACGCTCAACCCGAAGAACATTCAACTTGAGGTATGACTGTATTAAGAATTTCTGCATAAAATGTGATATTAACAATATGTCACTTACGTGAATTGCATATTAATTCACAACCCAGGTCCCAGAAGCCATTTGGCTCCTAGCTTTTCTATCCCAGTTTCTAACACTGGTATGGGACAATTGGCACACAAGACAATATAAATTACTTTAAAGTAAACAGGCATATTCAAAGTTATCTTTCAATGGCATATAATAAAAGTTTAAACCATGGGCAGGTGTCCAACAGGCCAGCTGATGATGGGGGTGGGAAGATTATAGGGGGCCTTTATTACGTTTAGTATTTCTTATCCTTAAACTCAAGGCAGACAACATATTCAATATGCCTGTTTGATGGGACATGTGCAGTTTTCATGCAATGCACTTCCTATTCCTACTCTAGTTACATACACTCTTAGAAATGAACAAGAGATCCACCGTTTGTCCTAAAGTGTCCCATTTTAAGTCTTATTTAGTATGCTGAAGTCTTACTGAGCTAGCAGCATAAACTACACTATAGCTAATAATAATAAAAACCACCTGAACTGTATTTTCAGTATTCAAGATGCAAAACTTCTATTTTAAGATGGGGATGACAGATTTATTCCAAGGTTGCCACTGCACAAGAATCTATATATACTGCTTAACTTTCTGGATGCAGAAAAGCCAACAGAAAAACTTCCAACTCCTCCCTTGTAAGAAGAATGAAGCAAGTATTAATTACTGGATCTCCATGCCTACTGCAATGCCTGCATCATCCCTTTTGAATTCTAAAATATTCATGTGGTGTCATCACCAGGCCCAGCAAAAACCCTTCAATAAGGATGCAGAGGTTTTCCTGGCAGTGGAGCATTAAGCAGATAATGGAAGTCAGCATTTATACAAAGAAACTTCTCATTAGACAAAGAATCCAGATTAATATATTGACCAACTTACCCAAGATATATAAGACAAGAAAGCATTGTGTGGTGAGAAGCTATGCAATTGTTAAAATGTCATTTACTGCAGGAAGGGAATGGAAGACCACATATCCCAAGATTTCAGTTACCAGTACCTCCCTCTATGTACAGCAGTGTTTCCCAACCGGTGTTCCGCGGCACACTAGTGTGCCGCGAGAAGTTGCCTGGTGTGCCGTGGGAGGGAGGCGGGCGAGAGCGCAAGGCTTGGGGCGGCAGCTGGCAGCGCGGAGCACGGGGCGCCCTTCGGAGAGCTCCGCGTGCTTCGGGCAACAGGCTGCCGCCCCAAGCCTTGCGCGCCCGGCGGGAGCTCCTGCCGGGCGCGCAAGCCTTGCAGACACTCGCCCGAAGCACGGGGAGCCCTCCGGAGGGCTCCCTGTGCTTCGGGCAACAGGCTGCCGCCCCAAGGCTTGCGCGCCCGGCGGGAGCTCCTGCCGGGCGCACAAGCCTTGCAGACACTCGCCCGAAGCACGGGGAGCCCTCCGGAGGGCTCCCTGTGCTTCGGGCAACAGGCTGCCGCCCCAAGCCTTGCGCGCCTGGCGGGAGCTCCTGCCGGGCGCGCAAGGCTTGCAGACACTCGCCCGAAGCACGGGGAGCCCTCCGGAGGGCTCCCTGTGCTTCGGGCAACAGGCTGCCGCCTCAAGCCTTGCGCGCCCGGCGGGAGCTCCTGCCGGGCGCGCAAGGCTTGCAGACACTCGCCCGAAGCACGGGGAGCCCTCCGGAGGGCTCCCTGTGCTTCGGGCAACAGGCTGCCGCCCCAAGCCTTGCGCGCCCGGCGGGAGCTCCTTCCAGGCGCGCAAGCCTTGCAGACACTCGCCCGAAGCACGGGGAGCCCTCCGGAGGGCTCCCTGTGCTTCGGGCAACAGGCTGCCGCCCCAAGCCTTGCGCGCCCGGCGGGAGCTCCGCGCGGGGCAGACATCTGCAGCTTAGGGAGCCCTGCAGGACTTCCCCGCAGGGCTCTCCAAGCTGCGGATAGCAGCCTGCTGCCCCGCACGAGGGGTGCTCTTAAGCAGAGCGCTCCTTGGGCAGGGCAGACATCTGCAGCTTGGGGAGCCCTGCCGGACTTCCCCGCAGGGCTCTCCGAGCTGCAGATAGCAGCCTGCTGCCCTGCACGAGGGGCGCTCTTAAGCAGAGCGCCCCTCGCGCGGGGCAGACATTCACAGCTTGGAGAGCCCTGCAGGACTTCCCCGCAGGGCTCTCCAAGCTGCGGATAGCAGCCTGCTGCCCCGGACCTGTCCTGAAGGCTTGCAGCGGGAGGAGGGCTTTCCTCCCCACCGCCAACATTCAGAATGCTGTTCTGAATGTTGGCGGTGGGGAGGAAAAACCCTCCTCCCACCGCAAGCCCCGGGAAGAGAGGAGAAGCTGTGCGCCTTCTCTTCTGTTCCCGGACCTCCCACCGCAAGCCTTCAGGACAGGTCCCAGAACAGAGGGGAAGGCGCGCAGCTTCTCCTCTGTTCCCAGGGCTTGCGGTGGGAGGAGGGTTCCCCGCTGTCCCGGAGATTTCCCTATGGGCTTCCGTCTTGCGAAGCAAGCCCATAGGGAAATTCGTCTTGCGAAGCCGCTAAAAAATCGGAAAACCCTTTCGTCTTGCGGGTTTTTCGTTTAGCGAGGCATTCGTCTTGCGGGGCACCACTGTACTTTATATATAGTCAATATAGGCACAGAGTTAATTTTTTAAACATTTTCTAATGGTGGTGTGCCTCGAGATTTTTTTCATGAAACAAGTGTGCCTTTGCCCAAAAAAGGTTGGGAAACACTGATGTACAGAGCCTTGGTTGAAACTGTTACCTTTGAACATTTTAAAGTGATTAGAAAAGATTAGTAAAGGCCTTTTCATAGTATTGTTTCATTGTGGAAGGTACACACAGCTGTTAGATATTAAACGGGTCTAAATAACTTTCTTCTCAACTTGTGCAGGAGGGTGAAGGAGAAAATCCAGTATTCCATCCCCAGGTATGTGAAAACTGGAAACTGCATTTTACCAGTACCCAAACTGTAACCTGCTAATCACAGAGAAAACGCAATTACCTGTCCACCAATGCTGTTATTATCACTTTGGGTGCTATCTGGAATGTGACTGAGAAGCATCATAGGAATCTACTCAATACTTCCCCATTCTTGTTAAAAGCCCTTCAAAGTTTTCCCCACTTTTACTATTCAATATTCATTGCAAGTAAACATTGCAGCAGTAAGACTACCAAAGCAACAAACAAAACAAAATAAAATCACCCCTCATACAATTAATTTGTTTTAACTTCTTCTGAAAGCAAAGTGTTCTACAGCTACTCCACTGTTCATGCATCTTTTTAAAAGGGGTGGGGGTACATACTCTCATGGAAGGCATGAAAGGCTACCCAGCCCCAGCCCTGTCGTAAAGCAACACCACAATCTATCAGTGGGAACAGAGCAAGTTTGACATGACTTTTGTTCATCATTCTTTAAAATTTGTGCTATGTGTTTACGCTGCACAACCATTAGATGGAATTGGATTATCTCTGGCTATGATGCTTTGAAGCAAGCAGTTCAAATCTCCTGTTCATATGCACATTTGAGTTTTAAAAACAAAAATCAGGAAAAGGGGAAAAAACATTCCTTACTACTAAGAACAAGGAGCAACACAAAAGGCCTAAACAGACCATTGCACTCCCTGCCATATTTACATGGCAATGCAACAGCGACACAGGCACTCTCACAAGGCAAAGAGAACACAATGAAAGCAGTATTCACTTTTATCACCTAGGTATAACCAGCATTCTAAGGGAAGCAATTTTGGAAAAGCTGAAAAGTATTTCAGATTCCTGGGCATCATAGTTATCTTTAAGTATCTGGTTTTCTCCCCCTTCTCCACCCCCTTCCTGCATTTTGCTAGAACAAAGTAATAAATGTGCCATTTCCAAAAGAAAATGTATGAATCGGATTCATATGCCTCAGCCTTGGTCAACCTGATGTGCAGGACAACAATCTCCATCCGCTATGAGGTCTGGAGATAATGCAAATTATAGTTCAAAACATCTGGAGGACCCCAGGTTAATCAAGGCAGATATAGCTCACCTGACATAACCTAAGAATGAACACGTTTTGGAGACTGAGAAGAAAAATACTCTAATGCAGGTTATAATATTTTTTCAAAGTGCCAAGATAATGCCAAAAAATGAAATTTAAAAACTACTACAGTATAAACTTTTGGGTGCTTCTTTGAGTCACAAACTTTGCAAGCTCAATAAAGTGAGATTTAAGTTAAAAATGAAACTGTACCCAATACCTATTGGAGAATGAGTATTCATGAATGCCACCAGAAACTGATTCTACTGCCAAGAATCTGTGCCAAGCGTCAACGCCACTGCATTAGTGCAGTATCAGAGGCGCACAGTTCAGGTGCAAGCGCATACCAAGAGATGACATCAGACAGAAACTACACAGTTTCACTTGAGAGCAAACCCTTCCAGAGAACTATCGAGCAATATTCCTTAACGCAGCCAACACAAAACAACCAATGTACTGTCTCCAAAAGAACCAAGAACTGTTTATAATTCTAGAGTAGGAAGGGGAAGCTTTATTCCACCTTTTTTAAAACAAAAAAGTTTCCAGTCTAAGGTTTCATGCATAAGGAGAAACTTGTTGAGCATTTCAACTCCACCTCCTTCCCCTAGGAGTAAAACAGCACAGCTGACTCACTCACTCACTCACTCACTCACTCCTGCAGAGTTGAGGGAGGTCAGAGTACTACATGCACCTGTACTGTACCATATAATACACCTACAGAACAGGTGGAGCTTTTCTTGGGCTCCCAGCACCACCCAAACATATTTGCACAATGTCAGCAGCAGCTGATTCAAAGGGAGTTGCTGAGAAATCCTGTTTTTCAGGAATTGTGAAACCTGCTGTTTCAGGAATTCCTGATGTGAAATTCCTAAGAAAGGACACGTCCTTTGGAGTACAAAAAACATCACACACACCATGTGCTAAAAAAACAACAAACCCAGCCCAATTCCATTCACACCCCAGATTAAAGCACAGAAACAACATGTGATTCAGATGAGAGTTGAAATCTCCCAAAGCAAACGCTTTCTGCTGCAATTTTTACAAGGCAAAACTGCAACCCCACAGCTAGGCACTTCCCAATCTGTATTTTAAAAGCACACAGGAAGCAAGTTTCCACCCTGAGACACCTCACTTTAAAAGCTGGCTGCTTGACAAATTGCAGGGCAGAACCCTCCCCACCTTCTCCGCACAATGTCAAAAGCAGAGCGCAAGGAGAGTAAGGGAATTAAGTCTTGCTGAACCAAGAGGGGCTTACTTCTGCGTAAAAAATGTGCTCAGGATAAGGCTGTAATGGGAAGTCCATTTATTTAGGGCAGAGGTCTCACTGAACCCAGTTACGACTTACTCCTGAGTAAGGAGACTTGGAATCTTCTTTTGGGTCCCCTTTGAAAGCATCTGTAGAGCTTAACTTTTAAAACTTGCCCTCCAAGAGGAGAAACCATCCACTCTTTGGCCACCCACTCCAAAAGGAACTGATCTAGAGTTTGGTGGTATCCTGAGCACACCAGCCGCCCTTCACCCAACAGGTGTTTTGTGGGGGGGGAGGGGGAGTTGGAGAAAAAGAACAATTGTGCGAACCTAAAAAGAGGAGCTCCATTAATTTCAGACACACACAACCAAGCCAGACCCCCCCCCCCGGTTCCCAGAGCTTGGTTTTTACTGATTTAAAAATCATTTTGTACTGAGCCCAAGTCTGTAAGAGTTGGGTATTTAAGCAACACTAAACAGACTTCCGAGCCAAGAGGGGCGGGGAGCTGGGGCCGGAGTGTGGTGTGTTCCCCCTCCTCTTCAATCCCCTTTCAATAAGGTGGGCCTGGAGGGGGAAGCCGGGGGAACCAGGCGCGCCGCACGGGGAATTGTGCGCGCGGGGGGCGACTCGCCCCCCAAGGCGAAGGGGCGCGCGCCCCCGAGGCAGGCTGCAGGCCCCCCCCTTCCCGGGCCGGCGGGGCAGAGAGGAGGGAGGCTGGCTCCGGGCCCCCCCCCCGCCCGCAGCCGAGGCGGCTTTCGCTTACCTTGGTGGAAGCAGCAGCAGCAGCAGCAGCAGCTGCGGCTCGGGCAGACATCTTGTTTCCTTCCGTCCCCGAGGAGGGCGGGGAAGAGCGGGCGGCGGCGGCGGCGGCGAGGAGGGAGGGAGGGAGGGGCGACGGGGCGCGCTGCCTCCGCCTCCCGCCCGCCCGGGAGTCCCGGGGCGGCCGCTCGCCCTCGCTCGCCCTCGCGCGCTCTGCCTCCGCCTCCTTCCTCAGGCCGCGGCGGCCCCGGCCAGCCAAGTTGCCTGCAAGTCCGGCCCCGAGCAGAGCGGCGCCTGGCCCGGCGAGGGTCTGGGGAGCCGCCTTCGGGGCGGGGGGCGCTGCTGCTGCTTCCGCGGCTTCCTTGGGCCGGAGCGGCGAGGCGCCTCTGTCCTCGGCGGCGGCAGCTACACGCCCGCCCCCCCCCGCTCTCCCCCCCCCCCGCTCTCCCCTCCCAGCAACCACTGCCATGTCCGCCTGGCTGCTGGGAGTGTCCATCTCTCTCCTCCCGGAGGGGGGGGGGCGCGCAGAGGAGCCGGGCTTGCGCGGGTGCGCAGACCCCGGGGAATGCGGAGGAAGAGGGGAGAATCAAGAGGGAGGGCATCGCGGGAATAGCGGGGCTCCGCAAGGCGCCGGGACTTTTCCCATCGCCATCATTTTGCTTTCTTCCTCCTTTCCCTCCGCTCCAAATAAATGTGCAGAGTGTGGAAAAAGAAGAAGAAAGACGCTTTGCAAGGAAGTTGCTTGGCTTCCCTCCGAGCAAAAGGGGCAGGGATTTGCAAGCCCCCCCCCCCGCCCCCCGCTGCTTCCCAGCGCTTTGGTTGGGACCCGGGCGGCGGCGACTGGGGCACCGACTTTCCTGGCGCGGACGAGCCTCTCAGCGGCCGCGGAGGAGGGAGGCTGGCCAGGCCGGGCGCTCCCGTGGCCGCCGGGCAGAGGACCGGACGGGAGGCTGGAGGCTGGAGCGGGTTGCAGAGCGACCCAAACGCGGCAGGAGGAGGGAGAGGAGGGTTTGCACAGAGAGCGGCCGCCAGTTTGGAAAGGCTGTGAACTCTTCTTCTTCTCCCAGGCCCAGCGTGCTTTCTTTGCTGGTTTTCAGTATTCTGTTTTGCAATCGGAATAACCATTCCCAGAGCCGCGTTTGAGCAGTGCGATCCTATACTGAGTAGTCCTGTACAGTAAATTCCACGAGTTCAGTTGGGCTTGCTCCCAGGTAAGGGTGTAAAATTGCCACACACGGTCTCTTGCAGCAAAAACAAAACAAAACCAGCTAAGAGAAATGTGGTACCTTAACGTCTTAACAGGTTTCTTGTTGCCAAAGCTTTTGGTATCAACATCAGAACTGCTTCCCAAAATGCAAGTGGGAAACTTAAATTTTCTGCTTTTTAGCCAAAAGAAAACCAAGGCCCAATTTAGCACAGATGAGGAATCACAGGCCATATATTTGCAGTTTTGATCACTGGTGGCTGCAGCACTTAACTTGGGAGAAAATCTCATTAGCATCTTCATTATTTTTTGCATTTATACCACACCTAACAAGGAAATATCCAAGGCAGCTTAAGATCAGAACCAAAACTCAGCACAATAAAAACCAAAATATCAATAGAACCAATCAGTAAACATTCTTTTAAAAAGGCTAAAAGGCAGTGGCAGCATAAAGCAACTTAAGGACAGCACTCTGCAAAGGTTTGTTGAAAGAAAACAGTTTCTTCTAAAGTCAATAAGGCATCAGTGCCTGAGGTCTAGTGGCATAGCCTCAATCCAGTGTGCAGTTTCCGAGGAGCACGTCCCATTGAACTCATCTTAGCGACCTTTTGAATACTCACACGTAGGCTCACAGCCACACTTCTTACCATGGTGGCACAAGAGACCCCAACCTGGCTCATGCCTAATTAATATAAAACTTTCAGTTGGTGCTAATAATAATGATAATCCCCAGCCACTGTGGGCGGATTCCTTCATACACAAAAATGTAATAAAATATTAAACATTGAAAACTTCCCCATATAGGGAAGCAAGAAAGGCAAGTGTGGATCCTGCAAAAGGCCTTTGAGAAAAGCAAGGCCTCTGAGCCCTTCTAAAAGTGAGGAGGGACAGAAGTAAATAGGAGGGAGGTGATCAAGGGATCCCCGCAGCGGAGATGCAAAGTGCCAGGCACTGCAGTTCCAATAACAATTCTTTTTTTAAAAAAAAAAATACACCTTTTTGCAAAAGTTTTTTCAAAAGTTAGAATACAGCTTTGTCCACTGCCATAACACCACAGAACGATCACTCCAATCCTCAATCCCACATTACTGCCATGCTGACTCGCCAAATACCCTACCACTGATCTGGTTTACTAGACATTTTCAATCAATGTATCCCCTCCACAAACACATGATGATGACATTAAAATACCCTGTTCTTCATTAAAGGAGAAAAAAAGGAAACCTTGAGCACAGGACTTACATCACTTGGGGCCTTGAAAATGAGCAATGTGATCTTAAATTCAAATGCGTTGCTCTGCAATAGTCAGCTAGAGCAAAGATGCAGGATGGGCATAATTTGATCACTCGTGGAGGCCTAGAACTGTATGGAGCTGCAGTGCTGCATTCTGAGCAAGTCGTGAGCACCACCAGAAGCCTGCACAGCAAAGATTTACAACAGCCTTTGCCAACCTGTGCTGGAAGGGGGGGTGATGGGAGTTGTAGATGGAGGGCACCAGACTGGCAAAGGCTGGTTTGCAGAAATCAAGCCTTGTGGTCCCCCAGATCACCACAGTAAAGTCAGCTTCGAGCAAATGTGTATGTAGTTTTCCATGCTGAATGTAGAGTAGAGGTAATGATTATTTGGGTTCCTGCAAAGGCAGGAGAACTCTGTCCCTGCTGCTTTGTTTATCAGTGTGAAATGATAACATGAGCAGATAAATTTGGAGGCACAATACAGGCAAGGTTAAGCACACTTCAATCCCATGCCTTAAGCCTCAGGAGTGAGAGAAGTGAGGTCTACATACCAAGAGGAGGGGAGGAGAGACAGAGAACCCTCCTGACTAGCACACACAAAAATTTATCACCTGCCAAATGCAAAAAAAAATACAATGGTACCTTGAGTTACAAACGCCTCAGGTTACAAACGCCTCAGGTTACAATCTCCACTAACCTGGAAGAGTTACCTCAATTTGATAACTTTGTCCCAGGATGAGAACGGAAATCGTGTGCCAGCGGCACGGTGGCAGCAAGAGGCCCCATTAGCAAAAGAACGCCTCTAGTTAAGAACAGTTTCAGGTTAAGAATGGACCTCTGGAATGAATGAAGTTCATAACTAGAGGTCCCACTGTAGAGGTGGTGAATCGCCAACAACAGGCACCAGGAAAGTGCATTTGGACCACGTGTGTCCGTTTCCTGCACCTGCTGCCAACATGCCTGATACTCCCCCAGGCTGAATTTCTTGTGACTTTAGTCCCCTTCACACATTTTTCACGTGAAGGAAGCTTCACATATAGAAGAGGCAGTGTGGCCACATGTCAGCCCCTGAATTGTCCGTAAACATTTGAATGTGGGAAGTCCAAGCGCACAGAGCATTTCCACCTGGTGTGGAGCCCTGAACAATTGGAGTTCATTTTCATCCTTTTAAGGCTTTTATGCCATGCCCTTTGGTTGAAAAGGCAGCTTACAAAAAATGCTAAAACTGTCCCTGCCCTCAAACTCAAAATCTGAAAAGATGTGACACAGGAGGAACAAGGAATGGGAGGGAGGAGGAGAAAGCAAGCACCAGTTCTTAAAGTTACAGTTCTTATAATACAATTAGATAGTTCTGTCCATGTGGATTCTAGCTGCCAAGTAGAACAATGGCGATTCACTAGCATTAGAGGTGAGCCTGTTTGTCTTGACCTTGATAAAGAGCAGTTCCTCCCCAGAAGCCTTTGTCCCTCCAGATCAGATCCAGGAGCATAGTAGGGGACAGTGTCCAGGCCAGGGGGATGGAGCAGCTCCTGCCGCACAGTCCTTCCTTCAGGCTGCTGACTTGATGGCAATTACAGTCCTCACAGGAGGAAGCGCCTTCCTCCCCTGCCAAATTCAGTTGCTGTGCTGGCTGCTCAACGCATGGACATCAGGGGCAGCAGAGCTCTACTGCTCCTCCCAGGCATGGAGCCCTCTGCCCATATGCAAAGTGTGTAGATGGCACCAGTCTCTAGTTTCCAGCTGCACTCTTGGCTGTGAACACTTTTAACTATTTCCTGCATTGCAAAAAGTTGGTCTAGATGAGCCTTGGGGTGCCTTCCAACTCTACAATACTTTGATTCCACTCAGCTTTCAATGACAGTTGCTTAAAGTTCATACTAGAGCTTAATTGGGAAAATGAGGGACTCTACTCTGCGCTTAATGTTACCAGGAATGGGTTTATTGCAGCTTGGATTCTAGGACCCCTTGTTAGTATCTGAAACAGAATCTGGTCTCAACACTGCCAAGATTCAGCTCAGACAAAGCTCTTATTAAACGGCAGAGCTGAGCCTTGGGTAACGCTACAAAATAAGAAGAAGAAGCAGTGCTCTCTTTTTTGAAATCCAGGCATTCCATTCACAGTTTAAGCACCAGGGGACTGTCTTGATGTGCCTTATTTTATCAAACACTGCAAAGGACTGGTCTAAAACATTGTCATGCCTGCGGTGGAGGAAAATCCAAATGGCACCCCTTCTCGCCAAGTGGCATGGAGTACAACCCATCTGGGATTTCTCTATGTGTGTTGTTGAAATGAATTAGCTGCTCCAGAATCCAGGGGCATGCACAGGGCCCCTTGTGACAAAGCTGCCCCTGACCAGCATTTTAAAGCAAGTGGGGTACCTGCAGACCTCCGAATGGCGTGGGACTCTCAACTCCACCAGCCTCAGCCGGCATGGCCAATAATGCAGGATAGTGGGAGTTGGTCCAGCAATGGCTGGAGGGCCACACGTTTCTCACCTGAGCAGGAGATTGGACAAGATACACCATCTTCAACCTTGGGTCCCTCCAGGTATCATTAGACTGCAACCATCCAAGACCATTGGCTAAGCTGGTTGGGGATACAGGAATTTCTGTTGCTGTTGGCTTCCATCTGTCTTGAGAGACAATGGAGTGTACCTCCAGGAAGTCAGAATGTTACATTAGCAGTACCAAAGTAACTTCCCTGGGGCGCATGGCTGAGCAGTGTGTAGGGAGGTTCTAAGCTGCACAGATGGCAAGACACCCCCCCTTGACCTCACTGATGTGGTCCAAAGGAAAGCAGAGCAAGGCTTTTGGCACCAGCTTGGCTGCAGAACTTGCTGGAAGGAGGTGTACAAGGTGGCTCTTAAGGAGTCTCTACCCAGGATTTGTGTAGGGTTTAATCTTTAGCCTTTTCTTTTCCTGAAGATAGCCCACAAGGCAGTGGAGGGTTAGACTCAGATGGACTACCTTCCTGGGCTGACAAGCCCCATCTGCCCCTCATTTCCCTCTACAGCACTTGCAGAAACTGCCTCCTTGACTGTTGGACCCACTATTGGCGCCGTCCACTCAATCCACCAGAGCCTATCTTCACATGCACAGGAAGTACGTAACTCACTAATGGTTTAAGACTCATTGGCTACCCTTACCTGGTTCAGCCGGCCAGTTAACGCTGTTCCCGGGGTGTGTCTGCTGTCACATGCTGACAGCTCGTAGGAGCCACAGGGGAGAGCTGAATGCAGGGTAGGGACCAAAAGTGAACAAACTACCCCAGAAGGAGTATGATGTGTCCCCCACCAAAGGTGCTACCCTTCCCCTAACACCCCATACAATCCATACAACAGGAGTTGTAGTTCAACAATATCTGGGGACCCAAGATTGAAGAACTCCAGTCTAACAATCTCCAATAATCCTCACTCTATGAAATCCCTATGAGTCTTTAAAATTGCTTTCTTTCAGAATGCCACAGGATTCTGAACTCACTGTTGCTTTTCTGTAGCTTTCATCTTCCAACCCTGATGGAATGGACAGGAAGGAAAAGGCTGGGATCACCACAGGAAACCAGCCTCTGAACTGAGAAAATGCAGTAGGTAGTTTGCTAGAAACCTCTTGTTTTCCCAGACCGTTCTCTACCTAAAAAGAATATCTGCTCTGTTTAAAAACTCAGCACAGCGTCTCTTTTCTGGTAAATGAGTATTTTGTTCCTGCTTTTGACTCTGGAAGAAATGTTTATTGGGCATGACATAAAGCAAAAATAGAATGTACCAGTTTTCCTTTTATTCCCCATCCCCAAGTTGCCCACTCACACTGAATACACTGAAACTGTTTGACTGTTCTATCGTTGTGAAATTAAACACTCTATTCCATTCTTTGCTTTTAAAAATAAGTCGATAGATAAACAAACAAACAAACAAACAAACGCAAAACATAAAACGGTATTTATTCTAAAGGCAGACTAATGCACCAGTCTTGTTTCTTATTTAAGGCACCTCACTGACCCTTCTCCACAAATTTTTAACTTGGGCACATATTTTGTATGCCCCTCGATATACCGCAATGCCCTCTCTCCCCACTTCCCACTGCAATAGTGTTATGGCCTGTGCAACACCCACACTATTGTATTAAGAAACAATTCCCATTGCTCAAGAAAGTGCAACCCAGTCATAGTGAGTTTCCCAGGATTATGTTCCAGTTGCCATATTTGATATGGCAACCTTACAAAGAGAGGAAGTTGACATCACACAGAGAACTTTTGTTGAGGATAAGCAGGCTGTGGAAGCTTCCAGAAGAAAATAAAACTTACAAAATGTGATGAGTTTGCAGACATTTCTGAGCAGCATGGAGGCGTGTAAAGTTCCATTGAAAGATTTTGCAGCCACAAATGAAGCCACTGCTCATCCTAGGGCAGGGACAACCCTACATGGTGCCTTCTGTGTGTTTTAGACTACAACTCCTGTTATCTCTGTCCACTGGCCGTGTTGGATGGGGCTGTTGGGGGTTGTAGTCCAAAACATCTGCAGAGTCCTTTGCTGGGGAAGGCAGTTCCAGCTGATAGAGTTATGTACAGTAAATAGAATCAGTGTTATTTTCATTTAATGTAAGCATCATTCCAATCTCTGGTATTACTAGCACCAATTTAGACAAAACAGCAGGGATAGCCAATATAGTGCCTGCCAGATATTATTAGACTCCAGCTACCACCAGCCACATCAATCCAACAACAGCCCTTGCAGTAAACCATGGCTGTTATGTGAACAGTATAGGTTCCAGGTTTTGGGGGGAGGGATATGCTCTTGGGGGGACTCTCTGAGTGTGCCCCACACCACATTCTCCTCTTCAATGCAGCTGCCCATGTGCTTGCTTCTACCTTTGTGCATATTGGCACCACCTCCAGGACAGGAGGAGCATAAGACATGTGAATGAGCAGGCAAAAGCATGTTCCACTCCTCATTGCATGCAATGGATGACTTAAAGCATTAAGCACTGTTGTTGCATCCAAACACAGCAAACAGTGGCTTGTTCAGTTCAGCTGGTTAGTTAGCTGGGATGTCAACATCCAATCCTGGTCTGATCTTCTTGTTTGCTGACTAACTGAACTTTTATATCCTGGTTTCTTTACAAGCAGAAGTACTCTTTCTCTTGTGGGGCAAGGAGAAGTGGGAAGCTCATGCAGAACCAATCAGGCAACAGCAAACCACAGTTTGTTGTTACATCTGAACAGGGGCACAGCAGTGCTAGATTACCCAAAAGACAAAGCAAGCATGTGCTTAGGACAGCGGCAAATGGGGTGTAAAAAAGTGAGAATTTTGGGGGGGAAATTGGCATTTGATTTTTTTTTAATGGAAGTAGTCAACCTTCTTAGAATTCCTTACATTCCACACCCTTCCCCCATTTTTCTGTTCTCTTTTTATTACTTATCCATTATCCACTCAGAGGAGAAGATGGTGAAATGCAAACGGGACACAGAAAGGGCTGAACTCCTCAATGCCTTCTTTGCCTCAGTCTTTGCCTCCGATAAAGAAAACAATGCCCGGCCTGAAGAATTTGGAGCAAATGATTCAGCAGAGGAAACACAGCCCAGAATAACTAAGGAGATAGTACAAGAATACTTGGCTAGTCTAGATGTATTCAAGTCTCCAGGGCCAGATGAACTGCATTCAAGAGTATTAAAAGAACTGGCAGATGTGATCTCAGAACCACTGGCAGTCATCCTTGAGAATTCCTGGAGAACAGGCGAAGTCCCGGCAGACTGGAGGAGGGCAAATGTTGTCCCTATTTTCAAAAAGGGGAAAAGAGAGGACCCAAATAATTACTGCCCAGTCAGTCTGACATCAATACCAGGGAAGATTCTGGAGCAGATCATTAAGCAAACAGTCTGTGAGCACCTAGAAAGGAATGCTGTGATCACCAATAGTCAGCATGGAATTCTGAAAAATAAGTCATGTCAGACTAACCTGATCTCATTTTTTGACAGAATTACAACCCTGGTAGATGAAGGGAACGCAGTGGATGTAGCCTACCTTGATTTCAGCAAGGCATTTGACAAGGTGCCCCATGATATTCTTGTAAAGAAGCTGGTAAAATGCAGTCTTGACTATGCTACCACTCAGTGGATTTGTAACTGGCTGACTGACTGAACCCAAAGGGTGCTCATCAATGGTTCCCTCTTCATCCTGGAGAAGAGTGACTAGTGGGGTGCCACAGGGTTCTGTCTTGGGCCCGGTCTTATTCAACATCTTTATCAACGACTTGGATGATGGACTCAAGGGCATCCTGATCAAATTTGCAGATGACACCAAACTGGGAGGGGTGGCTAACACCCCAGAGGACAGGATCACACTTCAAAACGACCTTGACAGATTAGAGAACTGGGCCAAAAGAAACAAGATGAATTTTAACAGGGAGAAATGTAAAGTATTGCACTTGGGCAAAAAAAAAATGAGAGGCACAAATACAAGATGGGTGACACCTGGCTTGAGAGCAGTACATGTGAAAAGGATCTAGAAGTCTTGGTTGACCACAAACTTAACATGAGCCAACAGTGTGACGCGGCAGCTAAAAAAGCCAATGCAATTCTGGGCTGCATCAATAGGAGTATAGCATCTAGATCAAGGGAAGTAATAGTGCCACTGTATTCTGCTCTGGTCAGACCTCACCTGGAGTACTGTGTCCAGTTCTGGGCACCACAGTTCAAGAAGGACACTGACAAACTGGAACGTGTCCAGAGGAGGGCAACCAAAATGGTCAAAGGCCTGGAAACGATGCCTTATGAGGAACGGCTAAGGGAGCTGGGCATGTTTAGCCTGG
This sequence comes from Podarcis erhardii, assembly GCF_964252035.2. NCBI lineage: Eukaryota > Metazoa > Chordata > Lepidosauria > Squamata > Lacertidae > Podarcis > Podarcis erhardii. The sequence goes on along the minus strand of NC_138503.1, from coordinate 2,860,424 downwards.
AGAAGAGGAGGTTAAGGGGTGATATGATAGCCATGTTCAAATATATAAAAGGATGTCACATAGAGGAGGGAGAAAGGTTGTTTTCTGCTGCTCCAGAGAAGCGGACATGGAGCAATGGATCCAAACTACAAGAAAGAAGATTCCACCTAAACATTAGGAAGAACTTCCTGACAGTAAGAGCTGTTTGACAGTGGAATTTGCTGCCAAGGAGTGTGGTGGAGTCTCCTTCTTTGGAGGTCTTTAAGCAGAGGCTTGACAACCATATGTCAGGAGTGCTCTGATGGTGTTTCCTGCTTGGCAGGGGGTTGGACTCAATGGCCCTTGTGGTCTCTTCCAACTCTATGATTCTATGATTCTATGATCCCCAGCTAATGTAGATTGAAATAATGTAAGGAAATCAGATTCTGCCATGTGTTGTACATGGCATACATACATGTACATTTCAGCATACAGGCAAACTTTGTGTCACCATAATCTTTTCAGTGCTTAGGACCTTTAAAAGTCTTAATCCAGCCCTGGGCCACAGACATGGAAGAGCCCTAGAGCCTTCACTTGCACACACATACTCATCTTCTAAAAGTGTATAACTAAAGCATCAGAACCAAAGGAAACACAGCAGCTTGGGAAAGAGCTGGCATCTTTGTCGATTCTTTCAGCTGCTCTGGGATGGAGGAAATCCCATTATAGCTTCATTGTTTTATTTTTTTTCTTGCAGACGCAGCAGGAATACAATTTAATATTTAAAGCACTGTTAATATTAATGGCGGCTATCACCATTTTAACCAACTGTTAGGATGAAGGTTGTTTATCGGAGTGAGTGGGAGGGGAGCTGCTCTGCATGCAGAAGAGTTGGAGGGGACTGCCCAGCATCTCCAGTCCAAAGGTTCTTCTCCAGCAGTATGGATGGGAAAGAAGTCCCCACCACACACATCTTGAGAACCCAAATAAATTCACAGCATCAGCATTATCAGTATCATTCTGTCTTTTTCCCCAGCAGGGACTCAAGATGGCTTATAGCTAAAGTATAAACAGCATGAGCAATATGACACAAGATAGTCATTCATGATGGAAAGGACATGTCATGTGTGCACATGGTTCTAATTCAGCAATGAGAACCTAAGAACTTGGTTGCTGGATCAGACTAAAGGCCTATCAAGTCCATCATTCAGTCCTCACAGTGACCAACCAGATACAGCAAGTCCATAGGACATAGTCTCATGCCCCTCCTGCTGTTTGCCCCTTAGCAACTGGTATTCACCAGTATAATGCCTCTGGTCCTAGAGATCTTACCATACTGGGGAGGACTGTGAACTGGTAATGGACTGTCATCCATAAAGCATGACACAGACCCCCTGTCTTGGTACCTGCCAATCTGATTCGAAAGAATGACAGGCCAGAGAGCAGGGATATGGCTGATCTTAGAGGTGGGTAGCATTCTGTGATATTGTACGCAAGTGCTCCTTCAGATGGCCTGAGCCTGGACCATTGGGTGGCTTTCCAGCCATGATAAACCCCCTTTTCAAAATGCAAAGGGCCTTTTCAAATTTAGTTAAATGGTTAGAACTAATCTGGATGATGCAAGTCGCCCCAACTCCAACATGATCTGTTAATTACACCTTGGGTTGTTTTTATCTAGTAACTAAATAAATTGCTCCTAGAAAACTATAAGCACTTGTCCTATAAGCACTTGTCTCTTGTTATTTTTTAAAAAGAAATATGCCTTTTAGATAAAGAAGAAATGGGATGTCTCATTTTTTCTTGCAAGAGCACAGCAATCAAAATGGCCGCTGCAAGTTTTCATGCGATTTCAGGCTGCACTTTTTTCGGGCATGGCGCCCAAAAACATTTGTTTGGGGCATTGTGCCTCAAAAGCATGCTTTTGGGGGGCCACAATCTTGTGCGGGTCACATGACTCGCACAGGAGTGTGGATCCGGAAGATGGCATCCTGGATTTGGACCACGTCATGTTGGAAGTTATGCCTTTGTTGAAGCTTTGCTCTGTGCTGGACACCGAAGCTGGGAGCTTGGGGTCTCCCTGGAAGCCTAATGGGGAAGCAAGAACTTTTTGGGGTGGTAATGCTGCGAGCCCCTCCATCCCATGCTCAGGTTGTATATCCATGAAAATAAACCATATATCTGTAAGACACCGTCATTCCTAAGAAATCCTGATTAAGCGCAGGGACCCCTCATTGCTCAGAAACTGACTGCATGGCTTAGACAGATTAGAGGCGCCATATTTCAAAAAGTGAAAATCCGGACACAAAAGTTGCTTTTGGGGGGGGGGGCAAAGTTATTGAGCTGAGCTTCCATGGGGGCAGGTACCAAAGATCTCAAAAAAAGAAATAAAAAGTTTTTGAGCTATTTTTAAGGTAATTCGCAAAAATCTGCACTTCCAGAATGGGTTGACATAGGTCTGGATTTTCCCGGACATTTAAGCGATTTCTGCCCACACACTGTTTCCGATGGCCAAGTCCTAGTGATGTCCAGGAAATTCCAGACGTATGGCAACCCTTTACTTTTCACAAGGAAGGAAACCTTTGTTCCTTCCACAAAGGTTTCTGCCTTCACAAGCTCATGGATGCACAGTGTTTTGTTTGCTAAAAGTACCATTTGTAAGTACAAATTCACCTGGAAAATTCTAAGGCAAAGAGAGAGTTGTTTATTTATTCATACCCTGCCCTTCCTCACGAGCCTGAGGCTAACAAGCTTCATAAATAAATAAATGCAAAAAAGGAAAGAAAGAAATAATTATTATGAAGGACAATCAGTAGGATCGAAATGAAAAATTAATGCCTACACCAACCAGACCAAAGGACGTGTGATGCCAGCTCCAGGCTTGGGGGGCTCTTGGGCAGCTCACCCTCCTTGGCCTCCCCCCACAAGGCCACCTCCTCCCCACCATCGTCATCGGCTCCACCCAGGGTTCCTCTTCTGCACTGCTACCATTTCTGTCTCCGATGGTTGAGGCAGGGCCTAGCCACCAGGGCTAGGAACCATCAGTAGCCCTCTTCTCCCTGAATTTGTCCATTCCTCTTGTAAAGCTATCCCAGCTGGTGGCTATCACTGCCTCCTGCAGTTTAACTCTACACTGCATGACGAAGTCTTTTCCTTTAACTGTCCTGAATATTCCTACATTCAGCTTCATTGGATGCCCACGAGTTCTAGTGTGGAGAGGAAGAAAAACTTTTCTGTTCCACTCTCTCCTTAATGTTATAAACTTCCATCATGTCACCTCTAACTCAAATTGAAAAGTCCCAAATGCTGCAACCTTTCCTCCTTCCTCCTCCTCTTTCACTGGTTTCACGGGCTTGGATGGGGCAGAAAAGGGTGGCCAGAACAATCAAGGGGATGATTGGTTGTTCTGGCCACCCTTTTGTCCCCCATCCAAGAGGAGGAGGGAGGAGGAGGAGCCTCCACTTGCCTCGCTGGCGGCTGCTGTGGGTGAGGCAGTGGCAAGGAGAGGGGCTACTCAAGGGCCCCACCAAACCTGGAGCTGGCACTCGCTATGATCTCAGGCAGAAGGCCTCGGGCAGCCACTGACAAGGCAAGCCATCATTATGGGGCCAGGTGAATCAACAGACTCTTTTGATATAAGGGAGCATCACACAATCACAGTTCAAATATCGGCATAGCCAGGAGGTCAGAGCAATACAGGGGAAAGCAACCATCCAATATTGTTGCACAGAGTTGATTCTGAGTTAGGTTGCTATACATCGTTTGTTAAACTACGGAACAAAGCGCACATCCAGCGCTCTTTTTGAAAAGGCAGCATTCCCTGGATCCAGGCATTCTGAACTCCTTGGCACTCCCTTCTTTCTGTTAAGGATTGCGTGCACCTTCGTCTTGTAGGCACTGCAGAAGAAGGTACAATCTGCTGAGTGGGCAAAACGTGTGTACTCTTCCAAGAACCTTCTCTCTCTCTTTCATTGGAAAGAATTGCTGGGGCAGAGCCATCACCCAAAGGCTTCGTTTTGCTCTGCCTTAATAATGTCTCCAGCATCCTCCTGCATCAGAGCCAATCTTTCTCTCACTGTATTTATATTCAATATATATATATCAGAACGATGGATGGGAGGCGGGGAGTGAATGATGGAAAAATATCGTTTGGCTGCATGGCACCCCGCTCCTGCTGCAGAACAGTTTTAGATTATTTTTATCCTATTTCTGCACAGCTCCTCTTGACTTTCTGGGAGTGACTAAAGAAAGACTGAGAAACAGACTGTATGCATTGCCTTCAGGAGCGGCTGTGTTTCAGGTGGATGCATCTGTCCCGTTCTTGTCCAAATATACACCCTACATTGGCAAGAGACTCTCAGCTTGGATTGTCTGCCAGTTGCCTCTACCCCCAAACTATTAGTAGCACAAATGATGATATACAGCTTTGAGAGTGTAGATTATCTCGTATTATTTTCAGAGTCACATCCCCTCCAACCACTAGGTACTGCTACAAAATCTGGCTTCAGTTTCCACTTTTACCAAAAAGTGATCTCTGTATTTGCTAATGTAAAGCAAACATACTGCATTTTTTCTTCTGCTGCTTTCTGGCTGACCACAGGGCCCTGTGTTTAGCTTATGGCATGCAAGAAATCTAGGCAACAGCTGGGCTTTGTTTTTAAAAATGGAGATTCTGCTAGAATCCTAGCAGAGAGCAGAGAGTAGGGTCCAGCTGCACCCCAGCTTAATGTGGATTATGTACCGCTTGTTCATCCTTGAATTCCAAACTTTCTCTCTGCTAAATCTGGAGTTTCCCTAGGCTCAGAAAATCCAAAAGGGGCAACTGCTGCACTTTAAAAGCACTCATACCAGCTTTCTGTAGACACTTCTGTCTAGTTTTTTGTTTTTGTTTTTATGTGGGCATTTTTGATGTGAAGCAGCTTCTAAAGAGGCAAGGTTGCCTGAAACAGCAAATGGGTGAAAAACAGGGAGAATAATAGAATAGTAGTGTTGGAAGGGACCCCAAGGGCCATCTAGTCCAACCCCCTGCAATCCAGGGATCTCAGCTAAAGCATCTATGGCCATCCAACCTCTGCTTAAAAACCTCCAAGAAAGGGGAGTCCACAACCCCCGAGGGAGACCGTTCCAGGTTCCCAAGAGACATGAAAATTCTGAGTTAAAATCACATCCAAATATATGTGGCCTGCCAGGGGACAAACTGATTTTGTACTCATTTTTGTACTTTTATTCTATTTTTCCTCATTGCACACACAATTTCATCCCTTACTTAGTGTAAGATTTGTACTAATACAGAGTTCTGGAGAACATGAAATCTGTCCACTGTTTGGTTGTTCCTAATCAACAGACTGCCCAACTGCGGATTTGAGAACTTTTCTTCCTCTCATAGACAAACATGTTTACTTTTGCCTTTCTTGGTCTCACAATGATCCTTACAAGAGCCCTGTGAGGTAGATCAGCACTATCCAGAGCCATCAGAGTAAATCAGGATTTCCTTCTACCCTTGAACCTTTTGTCTAGGCCCCAAAGCTCTTTATTGATTCACTCAGGGAGTGAAACGGAAGAAAAGCTTAATCAGCACCAACAAACTTTGGATGGTGGAGCTGTGAACACGAAAGACTGCAAGCTTTGGCACTGGGTGGCAGGAATAGTGTTGACGTATCCTGGACAATAGAGTGTCATCTCCATTGTTCAACTGTTTGATGATCCAGGGGCAAATCTGACACCCCTGAAGCTGGCTGGATACACAATTAAATCCTGCAGGTCAGTTTCTAGCACCAAGTATGTCAAGAATGCAAGTCAAAAGATTAAGCGGCTTGCGCTGGATGGAGCACGTATCCAAGCATTTCTCTTCTACCTGCTTGTCTTTGGCTTGCAAGCAGCATAATCTGTATCCCTGCCCATGTATCTCCCCTGTTTTTGTATCTCCCCACAACACCCCACGCCCTTGACTGCCGCTGAGGGAAACATTCTTAAAGACATTTCAATCCTGGATCCTCCTGGTCAGACTAGAAAGGTTTGTTTCGGAAGTATTGCAAATTGAACCTTGACCAGGATTTACACAACTTTTGGGAAACTTATTCAGCTACTGACTTGTTAACAAGGTATTATATGCCTGTATTATATGCCTCAACCCAGGACTCCATGGGCTCTAACAACACCTTCTTGGTGCAGGGAAGTCCAACAATCTCAGCCATCTGATCAAAACCAGGGGTGGCCAGTTCCATGTTGCCGTCTTGAGGCGAAACAGGAAAGTGTCCCTCACTGCTGCCCCGTGGCCAAGGCCTCGCTTACCAGGGCCGTGTGGCGACTTTCAACAAGATCTCGTGAGATCTCACAAGATGTTGTCGGAAGTCGCCACAGAATCCTGGCGGCGGCGGCGGCAGCAGCAGCAGCAGGGGCGGGCACAGCGTTTGTGGCACCAGTGCCCCCTGGGATTCTGCCACTCAAGGTGGCTGCTTCAGTCCACTTCATGGGCAGGCCAAACCCAATGAAAACTGTGCAGCAAAACTGGTGGTTGTCATGAGCTCTCAAAGCAAAAAAAGGTTGGTGGTTTTGTGATAGGCCCTAGTACACAGGAGCAGCCAGGACATGTGTAACTCACATGTTAAGACAAGAGTTTAGCAAATCCCTTAGCACACACACACCCTCAATTTGAGTGGCCTTTCTGATTCAGCAGCCCAGCCGCTCCCCAGAACCACAAGCCACTTCTTAAGCTCTGTAGAGTTTAAGACAAAGTTGGGAGGAAGAGGAAGTGGGAAGAAGGAACAAGGAAGAAAAAGAAGGGGGCTAGTAAACCGGAAATGACATTGATGTCCTGGGTGTCCCAAGGTGCTTCTGGATCACTACTTCAGACAGCAGGGTGTGGATAATTGTACTAGTTACACTTGTTTATCAGCTACAGTGCTTTGGGGTAATAAATATATAGAAATGGCTCCTTTAAAAAATGAACAGAGCTAGCAAACGCCTCTTAAGTCCAGGATGTGATTTTTCATGCTCCAGATCAAAATAGGCTGTATGCTTCCAAAACGACCATGTCAAGAACATGCAGAGCACTTCAATGTTTCAAATCCAGGCAGATAAAGCTGTGTGTTTCTGTTTTGCTAGGGTGTGGTTTTTCCTGCTGCCAGACTGTTTTGAAATTTCTCTTCGCTTTCTTTAGTGTACCACAGTCCAGAAACCTCAAATCCAGAGCTATTTCTTGAGAGGGACATGGCTATAAGGCAGTTTCCATTAAAGAAAAATTCAAATGGCTCTTTCTCCCACAAATTCATCAGAAAGAGCAGTCGGTGGCCATAAAAAGAATAAAGCCTTGCTGTTAAAGAGGAATTGGGAACACAGAAAATATCCAAAGGTTAAGATCTTACTCTTGTCATTATAAAGCGGGGATGGGGATCCTTTTTCAGCCCAAGGGCCACGTTCCATTATGAAGAAGCTTCCAGGGGCCATGTGGCAATGGTGGGTGGGGCAACTGATGCGACACTCACCTTTAAGCAGGTTATCTACCAGCCACATAAACATCAACAGATTTTTCTACACACAAACCTCCCTCCCTCCCAGCAAGCAAGAGGCATTATCACAATTCCAGACCACATTCCAGCACTGAAGGAGGGTTTGTAACAGGGCTGAGGAAGGGCGACTGCTTCTGGTGCCTGGTTTCCAAACTTTGGCACAGTTCAGACACTTGTCTGGCTTCCTTTCTTCTGTATATCTTTTTAAAAATCTATTTATTTAATAAGATTTAAATAGCGCTTGATTGTAAAAAAAAGAAGAAGGTCAAAGCAGTTTACAAAAAGAAAATGATTATCAGTAAAAACAGTTAAATATTTAAAACATTTTTTGGGGGGATCATTAAACTCTGCTTTCATGGTCTGCATTCCTACTAAAATTCAAGTTCAAATGAGCTTATCTTCAGGGTTTCTGTCCTCCCTCAGCTTGCTTAAGATGCCTGTGTGATGTTGGGCAGGCAGGCAGCCCAGTCAAACTCCCTGCCCGATTATGTCTCCTGGAGAGGCCCTGAGCAGTGTGTGCCTCCACTTCTGCCCTGTAAATTGAGATGTCGATTTAGCAAGTTACAGATAGGTAGCCGTGTTGGTCTGCCATAGTCAAAACAAAACAAATTCCTTCCAGTAGCACCTTAAAGACCAACTAAGTCAGTTCTTGGTATGAGCTTTCGTGTGCATGCACACTTCTTCAGATACACACTGTGTATCTGAAGAAGTGTGCATGCACACGAAAGCTCATACCAAGAACTGACTTAGTTGGTCTTTAAGGTGCTACTGGAAGGAATTTGTTTTGTTTTGATTTAGCAAGTGTGTCAACTGGTACCTAAGAACCTGAATATGCTGCTTTTGGAACCCAGCAGATGACAGACCATCCAGTCTGGATGTACACATCCAGAGTATGTACACATTACCTGCTTAAAACACAGTGAGGTCATTTTTCCATACTGTGTTTAAAGTCGATGCCTTCCCATGTTGCCAGCTCTCTGTCCCTGGTTTCCCATTCATCCCCGCCCTCCCCAAATCACCTTCCACAGGACTGACTCCCAGTCTAAGTGAATGCACCACAGAGTTGGAGTTTAAACTCCTTCCTAGCATTTGATGCACTCATGGGTGGAAAGGGAGGTGGGCGGGGAAGGAAGCTGTGTGTGCATTCTGGGCTCTGATCCCTTTAGCCTCCAGGATCCTGCAGGGAGATGGTTCACCGCTTTGATTCACCCCAGTGTTGCATACCCTCCAAGTGTCCCTATTTTCCAGGGACAGTCCTGCAATTATGAAAGCCTTCTGGTTTGTTCCTGGAATGCCCGTTTCCCCCACCAGGGCCAATGCTGCTGCTGAGCTCAGGGAGGAGGATGAGCAAGGACAGTGGCAGCTGCAGCAGCTGTGAGGGAGCATCCTCTTGCCTCTTCATGGCCACCGCTGCCGTCCTCCTCGCTTGGGCACTCGGAGTGGCTGCTGGAGAGCAGGTGAGGAAGAGGAGGGGCTGCCATTGCAGAAGCCCAGCCTCGTGTGATGTGCCAGCTCTGAGGGGCAGGCAGAGGGCAGGGCTGCCCTGTGTGGGAAGAAGCGGGGAGCGGAGAAGAGCTCAAGGAGTCTTGATTTTTGTGCATCCACGTCTAACCTTGCCCCTTTCTAAAATTTATTTATTTATTTATTTATTGGTGTTTTCTGTTTGTTTGTTTGTTTGTTTGTTTGTTTGTTTGTTTTGATAAATCTACCAAAGGAGAGAATGAAATAGAATAAAGAAAATTGGGATTAAGGGTTTTCCTAGGATGGTGGAGGGTGTCTGTGTCCCATTGGTGTGGGGCTGGTGGCACTCGCCCTTCTTCTGATAGGAAATGCTCGGGGGGGGGTGTGAGGAAGATCAGTTGGGGGAGAGGGAGAAAAAATTCATCTGAGGAATGTTAGAGGGTATGGTGTTGCCACTTAAAAAAACCCAAGTAAATGAGAGGAAACCGATCTCTTGCTTGCAGAGACTCAGTCCTGGCCCGCTTACTAGGGAGTCGGTCTCCTCTGAATCCAGTGGCACCTACTTCTGAAGAGACACGGTTAAAATGGCAACCTTAGTTCTGAGCCAACAGGATTAGGGAACATGGCAAGTGGCAGGGTGGGTGGAAAGTGGGGTGCTCCTCCACAATACATACCCTGCCCCACATCAAACCCCCCCCCCCCAGCAAATGTTTCCACTCTAAAGCCTATGAGATAACCTAGTTGGTGGAGCAGGGGACTCTTAATCTCAGGGTTATGGCTTCAAGCCCCACACCGGGCAATAAGATTTCTGCATTGCAGGGGGTTGGACTAGAGGACCTCCACAGTCCCTTCCAGCTCTATAGTTCTATGATTTTATGCACATGGGATTCACCACACAATGTAAAATAAGTTGGAGTGAAGTAGACCTGGGGAAACCACATCAAAACACAGTGTTTCAAAAGAAACTACAAGATACCTGGGGATTGTGGGTAACGTGTACAAAGATTCAAAGAATGGGGTGAGAACACACTGATGCCAGAGTAAGTGGCAATACGTAGATCCCTATATAAACTTGTGTCTACAAAACATGATGCTGAGTATCTAGTGATATTGCTTTCATTTGAATTATTAAGCAGAGAATTGGAAACCAGGCCACTAACACCTGATGGTCATTCTAGCCTCTTCTTATCCATTTTCAGAGAGGGCATAAGAGAACACGAAGGCTCTACATTTCTTTAAATATAACATCTAGGGTTAGGTGAAAACAGTGGTGCAGCCCGGGGCCACCACTGGGTTTGCTGCCCCTCTCGCTGTTCCTCATCCAGGAGCCCCTCTGGCTTGCCAGCCTGGCGTTTGCCGCCCAATGTGGGCTTCCCCAGCTGGTATCGGTGGGATTACTCTAGAGTCACAGCAGGAGCACCAACCAAGGCTGTCTTATTGGTGGTGTACGGGTGGCAAAGGAGCTTTTCTCACCCCGTGGCTCTGCAGAAATGCTATGGGCCTCCCCAGCGCAAACGGGAGCCCAACCATTGTCTTACCCCACATATGCCCACTCAATAGCTTTGCAGGTGCCACATAATACATGCTTCACATATGAAGGAAATTGGCCTTTCAGTAGGTGCTCCTCTACTTTGCAACTCCATGCCTATTGACATCAGGCAAGCACCTTCGGGGCACCTGCTAAAAACATCGTTGTTTAGGCAAGCCCAGATATGTAGAATGTTTACATGTGTTTTACCTGCTTTTAGCTCATGGTTGATCTTAATCACTTTGTGAGTGTTTTAAATAGCTGTCTTTGACTGTATTCATTATTTTATGGTTTTATTCTTTTTGTGGGGTGTATCAGGTATTAGGGGAGGGATAGTGCCTCTGGTGGGGGGCATATCGTGTTTGTTCTGGGATAGTTTGTCCACCTTTGGTACCCCCTGCACTCTCACCTGTGACTCCTAGACTCTTAATATTAGGCTTGTAGGTTCAGGCCCCATGTTGGGGAAAAAGATTCCTGCATTGTAGGGGGTTGGACTAGATGACCCTCGGCGTCCCTTCCAACTCTAAAGTTCTATGATACTATGCCAAAATAGGAAAGAAAGCTTCTGCATTGCCCCCCATTGCCCTCCCACAGAGGTTATCACTTCTCCACAAGATGCTCCACTTGTTAAACATCTCCCTGCTTTGGTACTTTGCACACTGAGAAGAACCAGTGTTGTCAGTTGGCATGTTTTTTTCCTTCAAGAGTCAGCTAAACTGTTACTTCATGTGTGAAATTGTTTATGAGGAGCAAGTGCTAGAAGAGACAGTGAGATGTTTTCTGATATGCAGAAGTCTTTCTCTCTCGTTTTTTTTCCGTGAGAGCTCCTTCTGAATCTTAGGAAAGCTGCAAACACACAGTTGGAGCTCCTTCAGGTTTCAGACTTGGGTTCCCTTTGGGGCTCCTGAGGGGAAAACCAGGCGACCACTCACTTCCTCCCCCCACTAACCCATCCGGACAGTCTCATGTGGTGGTCTTGCTGTATTGAGGAGGAGCCACGCAAGAGTGCAAAGCAGGGGTTGCCAGCCTTTTGGGACCGGTGGGCACACTTTGAATTTTGAGAGAGTGCTGGAGGCACCAGTCGCAAAATGGCTGCCATGGAGGGGGCATAGCATATCATGAAGTCAGAGAGACCAGCAGCCCCAACAGTCTAATGCTCACCAGCTATGACCTGCTGGTCCTAAAATTGAAGCACACTCTTCTAATCTGACAGAACCCAATGGAATGTGTGTATATATTCATTTTATACTTGCAAAAATAATGTACATTGAGTTACATAAGGAACAAGGGGAAATGAACAGTAAACCTCCTCCCTTTTACCCAATCTGAATAACAACAACAACAATAATAATTTATTTGTTATTTGTACCCCACACATCTGGCTGGGTTTCCCTGACCACTCTGGCCAGCTTCCAACAAAGATTAAAGGTAAAGGTAAAGGGACCCCTGACCATTAGGTCCAGTCGTGACCGACTCTGGGGTTGCGGCATTCACCTCGCTTTATTGGCCGAGGGAGCCGGCGTTTGTCCGCAGACAGTTCCAAGTCATGTGGCCAGCATGACTAAGCCGCTTCTGGCGAACCAGAACAACACACGGAAACGCCATTTACCTTCCCGCTGGAGCGGTACCTATTTATCTACTTGCACTTTGACGTGCTTTCAAACTGCTAGGTTGGCAGGAGCTGGGACCAAGCAATGGGAGCTCATCCCGTTGCGGGGATTCGAACCGCCGACCTTCTGATCAGCAAGTCCTAGGCTCAGTGGTTTAACCTACAGCGCCACCTGCGTCCCTCCAACAAAGATTAAAAATACATTAAAATGTCACACATTAAAAACTTCCCTAAACAGGGCTGCCTTCAGATGTTTGCTAAAAGTCTGGTAGTTTATCTCTTTTACATCTGATGGGAGGCATTCCACAGGGCAGGTGCCACTACCGAGAAGGCCCTCTGCCTGGTTCCTTGTAGCTTTCCTTCTCGCAGTGAGGGAACCGCCAGAAGGCCCTTGGTGCTGGACCTCAGTGTCCAGGCAGAACAATGGGGGCGGAGACACTCCTTCAGGTATACTGAGCCGAGGCCATTTAGGGCTTTAAAGGTCACTTTGAATTGTGCTCAGAAACGTACTGGGAGCCAATGTAGGTCTTTCAGGACCGGTGTTATATGGTCATATAACATATAATGGTCTTGGTGGCCGCTCCCAGTCACCAGTCTAGTTGCCGCATTCTGGATTAGTTGTAGTTTCCAGATCACCTTCAAAGATAGAGTGCATTGCAGTAGTCCAAGCGGGAGATAACCAGAGCATGCACCACTCTGGCAAGACAGTCCGCTGGCAGGTAGGGTCTCAGCCTGCGTACCAGATGGAGCTAATAGACAGCTGCCCTGGATTCAGAATACGTAGTGTAAGACCACCCACGTCACTAGAGGTGAACACCAGGTCTAAGGCATGTCCGTGACTATGAGTTGGGCCAAACTTATTCAGAGACAGCCCCATGGAGGCTATGCTTTCCACGAAGTCCCAAGCGGCCCCTTGTAAGGTCGTGTCGGCATGGATGTTAAAATCCCCCTAGGACAACCAAACTAGCTGTCTCCAGGAGAACATCCGCCACGACCTGAAGCAGCTCAGGCAGGGAATCCTTGGTGCAGCGGGGAGGTCGGTACACCAAAAGGAATCCTGTACTGCTCCTATTGCCCAGCTTTCAGAACATGCACTCAGAAAACTGGGTCTTTCCAGTAGGACGCCTGATGCAAGCTAGTGACTTCCTAAAAATGACTGCAACCCCCCTCCCCACCCACAAGGCCTGGGTTGCTGTGTGTAAGAGAAACCTGGTAGATAAGCAGCAGCTAAGACAGGCCCATCTGCTTCATCCAACCAAGTCTCTGTTACACATGCCAGGTCAAGTCCTCCATCCACGATCAAGTCATGGATGGCAGTGGTTTTATTCATCATTGACCTGGCATTGCACAGCAACACTTTCAGGTCATGTGGATTTCCCTTGTTGATTCCAGTATCCATCCGGTCAAGACCAGACCCGCAGGCAGGGATAGTCTTCAAACAACGACTAAACCTGCCTCCTCGGTAATGACATGGTCTGGTCTTAGCATAATTCCTCCTCCTGCCCGTGATCACTGAGATCGGATGTCCCAGTGCATCCCCCCCTGTGGAACTTCCCCCAGCAATTCTGTTGGCTGGAGCCCACTCCCAGGCAGCCCTGATTCCGCCCCTTAAAAACAAAACGCAAACTATACAACAACCAATAAAACAACAACAACAACAAAAAACAGTTATACTAAAATTAATCCCCAACAAGATATCCATCCCACCCCCCACCCCCAACAAAGCAAAAAAAAAGGGGGGGAGAAAAAACTTAAAATGCCACTGACTTCTTAAGTGTTATGTACTGAAGTTCTCACCCTGGGCTAGCAGGGGGATACTGTAGATAGTTTTCACTCAGGTCCACATATGCAAATAAGGGATCAAAAGTGACGTTCAGTGATTGGATAGTTACAGAAAATGGTTACTGTTGCGTTCTAGTGGAGCTCTGTATAAGCAGGCTGGCTGAACCCTTCAGTTCAGTTCTGTTCTGGCCTGTGAATAAACAAGAGCTGTTTGAAGAATCGCTGTGTCGTCTGATATGTTCACCCACAACTTAACACTGGCGACGAAGGTGGGATTGATGGACAACAGAGCACAGCCAGATGCGGCCACCTTCTGAGCCGAGCTGAATCACTGAGCTGAAACACCGAGCAAAATCACTGAACAGAACCAATTCAGAGCTGACCATTCTGGCTAGAGCACTGTGTTCCATCCATCGCCTCCACATCGGCATCGGAACCATGGCTTCACTTGTGCCTCTACCGCCGTTTGTGCCAGCCTCTGAATCATGGGACTCCTACCTCGCTCGGTTCGACTGCTACCTCCAAGCCAACGAGCTGACAGAAGTATCAAAGGAGAGGAAGCGGGGCCTATTCCTCAGCCTCTCTGGGCCTGAGGTGTTTGAGACGGCCTGAGCATTGGTTGCGCCTGTAGCAGTCCAGGCAACACCATGGGAAACGATTCAAGAGAAGCTCCGTAACCACTATGCGCCAAAGCCGTCCAAGATTGCTGCCCGCCATGCGTTCTACCACCAGAACCAGGCAGAGGGGGAGTCAATTAACAACTACACTGCCGCCCTCCGACAGGCTGCAATGCACTGCGAGTTCTGAGACTTAGACGATGCCCTGATGGATCGAATCGTCTGCGGGGTCTGGGATATCAGTCTGCAATGGCGCCTCCTCGCCAAACCAGACCTCATGCTGCAGAAAGCCATTGAGGAGGCCATGGCCTTGGAAGCTGCCCAGGAGATCCGCAAGGCCAGCAGCCCGCGTCTTGCTACGAAGCCAGTTCCAGTGCATCACGAAGAGGCCAGCAGTGACCAGGCATCCTCCAGTGAAGACGATGACATGCACCAGACAAAGCGGGAGCGCAGAAAGTTCCAAAAGAAGTCCAAGGGCCAATCGGAATGTGCCGGCTGTGGAGGCAACTATTCCCATGCCAAGTGTCGATTCAGAAACGCCATCTGTCGGAAGTGTTCCAAAAGGGGCCACATCGCTAAGGTCTGCCGATCAGCTCCGTCTGACACCTCCTCCCCACATTTAAGGACATTTTAAAACACATTAGACACTTGGAACAGGGAAGCAATAGCAGAACAACCCCACACTTCCCCAAGAGTTTGTTCCAAATGAGTCCAGCCCCACTCTCTAGGCACTGCAGCAGGACTCCTTTTGTAGCTGGGAGTGTGAGGGCCTGGGCCCCACCCCCTGGGCCAGTTGGAAAAGGCCTTGGAAGGGAGCAGGCCCTGCAGTCCTCACCACAGCCAATGGCGTTCAGATCTAAATAACAGCAGCAGCAGCAGCAGCAGCAGCAGCAACAACAACAACAACAACAACAACAACAACAACAACAACAACAACAACAACAACAACTTAATAATACAACTTAACTTAATTATAATAATGGTATAGTTCATAAAATCACAAAAGTGGAGGAAGTCCAAATGTTGCTGATGTCAATATATAAAGGAAGAGGTTGACACTGCTATAGATTGAGGAATGCGGCTGGTACAGTTTGTCCTGTAGAGACCTTGTGTGCTGGATAAATAGCCACCAGTCCACCATGGAAGTCCCTCGGCTTTTTTGCCCTCTGGCCATGCAATATTTTTATATTATACCATTTTCATACATTCAATTGAGTATTTGCCACATACTGAAAACCATAACAGGAAGCCCCTCCTTCCACAAATTAACATGGCACAAAACCCCTCTTCTTATACCTCCATGGAACAAGCAGGACACATGCACACCTCGTCCAAGCACACACCACAGCCTAGTCTCTTGCTTACCGCAGAGCGCTTCTTCCAACGTCAGCTGGGGATGAGAGTGGGCAGCGCATGGAAAAGCCTCTGCAGGAGCATGTGCACCCACAGGTGCAACCTGGCAACTCATGCTGGACACAACACTGATGAGAGGATAGCTGATTGGCCAGTCGATGGAACAGTGTGAGGTAAATTAAAGAATAAAATATTTGTGGAGGCCCAGCCCTCTGATACATCTCTTTTACTAGCCTCTTCTATTCCTCTAGCTCAGGGGGGCACAACCTGTGGCCTTCCAGATGTTGTTGGACTACACCTCCTATCATCCTGGATCACTGGCTATGCTGGCTGGGGCTGATGGGAGTTGTAGTCCAGAAACATCTGGAGGGCCGCAAGTTGTGCACTTTCGCTCTAGCCTCTAGCTATTCATTTCTCCCTACTTAGTGCCCTCCAAATGTTTTGCATCACAAGTCCCATCAGCCGCAGCTGGCACAGCCTTAGGTGAGATATAGTCTAAAACATCTGGAGGGCACAAGCTTGGAGAAGGCTTGTCTAGACAGCCCTCCCTGTCTAATACTTAGCATTCATACTGAGTTGCACAATGAAAACAAACTGTGGAATCTGCACAGCGCCGAGATTTCAACTCACTGAACTATTATGCTTTAGCAACAGTGATCTGCCCCTGAGCAGGGAGGAGAACATGGAAGGAGAAAGACAAATATTGTCTTTAGCCTTGTGGATTTGAGAGTCCCAATGTTACTGCAAATCCTTTGCCCCTCTCCCGAATGCATTCATTAGGAAAGACACGGCCAGGAGTCTTCAACAGAATAATATTTATTCCCACCAAACAGGAAAATGGCAGCATGTCAATGCATCTAGTAACCTACACCTCAATATTATTATCTATCTGTTGGGGTGAGTTGATGGGTGAAACTGCATAAACACCAATGAATATTCACAGAAAGTGTGTAAAACTGTGACCACAGTGATTAATCTGCTTTTTTTGCATGTTGGCTGGCAATATAGATCATCAACAATGGGTGTCACAGACAGTGAATTGACGGAAGGTTATCCAGTACACCGTTTGCCAAACCACAGGAGTAAACAAAGAGGCATTTAGTGCTGTTGCAAGTACCCCAAACTCTGAGCTGCATATATGCAACCTGAGCATAGGATAGAGGGGCTCACGGCCCCAACAGATCTTGCTCCTCCATTAGGTTTCCAGGGGAGCCCCAAGTAGAGCACCCCTCTCTATCTGCAGCTTCTAGCATTGGCTCAGCTGTCAGACACCACTCTCTCTTACCCAGCCCTTCCTTGGCTGGTTGGTCTCCATCCTAGGACAACACGGCATCCAGCAGGTGAAGTGGGCAAATGCCCACCCATTGGTCTCCATGGCAGCAGAACAACCTCTTTGAATATGTTAATTCACAGTACTGTACTTAACTGGTCAGCCAAAGCCATTTTCTCAACCAAGGCTTGTCTAGCAGCCTCTTCTACTAGAGAAGTGGCCTTGGAAGGGACCTCAGGTATCATCCAGACTGACCCCACCTCTCCAAACTCCTAACAGCATCCTATCACGGGTGTATGTGTACATTTCCCAGTGAACTCACGATTATTGTGATTATGATTATTATTCTGATTATGATAAATTTATTTATATCCTGCCTTTTTCCTTGACAGGTCTCAAGGCAGCTCATAGATTACAGTGGTACCTCGGGCTAAGAACTTAATTCATTCTGGAGGTCCATTCTTAACCTGAAACTGTTCTTAACCTGAAGCACCACTTTAGCTAATGGGGCCTCCTGCTGCTGCCGCAGCATGATTTCTGTTCTCATCCTGAAGCAAAGTTCTTAACCCGAGGTACTATTTCTGGGTTAGCGGAGTCTGTAACCTGAAGCGTATGTAACCCGAGGTACCACTGTAAAAACAAGAATCGCTAAAACATAGAAAAAACAATAATTAATAAAACAATTAAACACAGATAGAATTAAATCTATATATACAGTGTTTAAAACTTACGAATAACTACGCTAAAACAGCACGGCACCAGCCGTTTCATTAAAAGCAGTCAGTTCCCAAAATGATAACAAGGAGGGAGCCAGCCTAGCCTCTCTCTAGGAAGGATGTGCCAATGTCTGGGAGCAGCCACAGAGCAGCCACCCTCTCATGCGCCCCCCAAGTGCGCCTGTGGGGGTGGGGGTACCGAGAGAAGGGCCTCCCCTGAAAACCTAAAAATCCAGGCAGGTTCATAAGAGAGAATAGGGTCTTTCAGATAGCTTGAACCTAAGCATTGTAACCAAAACTTAATTCCCTCCATTTCCAATATTCAGGCTGTGAGTGCCGTTGTTCTGGAGTCAGAACATCACCCCTCTCACACCAAAGAGAGGTGTGCCATATATTTAGTGGGGGGGGGGACCTAAGGTGTGTGGGGGGGCGAGAACACCATGTTCCCAGTGGCCAAGAAAAGTTGAAAAGAGGAGAGTGAAAAGCCAAGGGGAGTGGGAAGGAATCCTGGATAGCAGCACTCCGCACTGCACAGTTCCGTTTCCCCAGTCATTGGTGGCTATTTCCTCAATGAAAATGTCAAGTGTAGAATAAGAAATGGAGGGGAAATGACACCTTTCACTGCGGAGGGGATCCAAAACAGTTTGCATCAGGCCGTAAATGTTATTAGGCTAATGCAGCAAGCATTCTGTTTGCACAGGACTCTTAGTTGGGCATTTTCATTCTGTGCAGATATGAAGCCTCCTCATCTACCTTACAAACAGTGCTGTCATTCAACCTATTCAGTATGTTCTCATTCTGAAGCCTCCTCAGGAGTATCACCTGCTCTGTCTTAACTATGGGAGATTTCCCACAACAACAACCCTCAGACTGCAGACCTTCAGAGTGCACCTTACTGTAAGGTTACCAGGTTTTCCCCCCAATGAATTCGGGGACTTTTCATGATAGGATTTTGTCAGGGGACTGATTTGTAAATCCGGGGACTGTCCCTTGGAAAAGGGGACATCTGTAGCCTCACCTTACTGAAGTCGTTGGCAAAACTCCAATAGGTTTCATTGACTGGCGTAGGACTGCAATCCTACTCAGATGCAGACTACTGCATGATTGGGTATTGTTTGTGTTTCCAGGGCTAACAGAATGTGGTCTGATTAAATTAGGCTTGCCTCTTTTGCCAAAAATGTTGATGCTGCTCCACCAGAGTTACAATATTCAGGTGCCACACCTGCATAGGGCGTTTGCATTATGAGATGAGGGCATCAAGTCTTAGCTTCATGCATCATCATATAGATCAGGGGTCAGCAAACTTTTTCAGCAGGGGGCCAGTCCACTGTCCCTCAGACCATGTGGGGGGCTGGACTAGATTTATTTTTTGGGGGGGGAGAAGAATGAATTCCTGTGCCCCACAAATAACCCGGAAATGCATTTTAAATAAAAGCACACATTTTACTCATGTAAAAACATGCTGATTCCCAGACCGTCCGCGAGCCGGATTGAGAAGCCGATTGGGCTTAGGTTGCCTACCCCTGATATAGATCAATCGTTCCCAAACTCCCCCTCCCCTAGACCATTTGAAACTGCTGAGAGTCTTGTGGACCACTTAATTATTTTTCTGCTTGCAGTAGCAATTGTAATGAGCTGTGCTAGATGCTTTTAATTGTATTTTTATTGCTTGTTTGATTTCTTATGGTTTTTATTGTATTCCATAGAATTCAAATTGTAATGCAATAAAATGCAATATATAAGAAATACAAGAAGCAATAAAATTACAATTAAAAATCAATATGTATATTTCATGCAAAAGATGTGCTGTCTCCTGTCTTCAACCACAAATCCACAAACACACTGCGGACCACCTGAATGGAGTTCAGGGAGCACAGTTTGGAAGTCCTTGGCTGCAATCCTACTGCACTCAACAGAAGCAGGGCTTAGTAGACAGGATTGTAAAGGCGTGTGCTGTGAACAGCTGACCACTTATGTGCTCTTTGTTCCTATGGCAATTTCAAGCCTGTGCAGTAGATTAGGCTAACCCAGGGGGTGGGGTGATCAACCTGGTGCCCATGGGCACCATGGCACCCACAGTGGCCCCAGACTCTCAGCTTTCCTTTCTTTTTTTAAACTAAGACTCTAGCCCCAGTCCAACTAGCTCATATTGTGAGTTATTGTTCTCCCACTTATGCAGGTGGGATTGTAAGGAACGTGTTGGGGGTGGAACTCTGCATACAAGTTCTGGAAGCAGATAGTAACAGAAATGAATGACTAGCAGCTTGGACCATGTTGTGTCTTTTATCCATTTTTGATGGTGCTGATCTTTTTTGTCAACAATTAATTCTCTATCTGCTGGTCACTCCTTGTTTAATGATCTCTCAAGGATAGGAGGATGCACCTTGATATTTGTTATATAAATATGAACTTTTTATTCCACCATGGAATATATTTTACCCTATTTTCCCCTAGCTCTAATATTTTTACTTGTATTTTTATTCTCCTTGCCTTTATGACCATTTTTATGATGTATTTTAGTCTGTTGTTTTCTTTATTGCATTTGCAAATTAATTTTTTTAATTCTCACTGATCTTAGACTAACACTCTAGCCACTAGACCACCCTTAATGCATGTAATATTATTATATATGAAGAAAAAACAAGCAGCATGAAACACAGTTTCTTCAAAAAAAATCTTCTTTTGCTCAGCTTATACAGCATACCTTAGTGAAACTGCACATGCAGCTAATATGTTGCAAATTTTGCCTTTGCTTTCTTGCTTGCTTGCAGAGGAGCTACAGTCTTGCAGGGACGTCTGCTTTGATCCAACAGATCATGTTTTGCCACACTTCTCTGGACATAATGGACTGACTCCTTGCAACTGTGTTTTGGCTTCATCAAGGGAGCTCACCCAGCAGGTTTCTTATCTTCTTTTCAAGGCATATCTTTTCTCTTCTTGATTGCCAAAAGCCCCTCCCCTCCCCCCCAAAAAAACTTCAAAGGAGAAGCAAACATGTTTAGAGTGTTTTAGCCAAAACTGACCCAAACAAAAGCTAACATCAAGGTAGTGGCAGATCAGATAAAGTTGCAGAGAAAACAGAACAAGGCAACCCAGACTTTGCCTCTCCAGAACTGGGAGAGTCTGATCAGTGCTGAAAATCTGCATCAGTGCAGGGAGCCTTTTTTCTCATCTTGTGATAGCTATTTATAGATCTGAGCAAGGAAACACAGAACACACACACAGGCTCATTGCATAACAGATTTTTAACATTATGATTAAGTTTTTCCCATTTCTCACTTTTCAGAACTTCTTTGTACAACAGATCCTGAGCTGACTCTACCAGCACCAGCGAAATGTGTACATGGCACACAGCCAATTTATTATGAGTCAGGCCATCAATGCACCTCTCTCAGTATTACACTGGCTGGCAGCAGCTGTCCAGAGGTTCGGACAGGAACCTATCCCTGCCCTCCCTGGAAATGCTGGGGGGGATTGGACCTGGGAACTTTTGCATGCAAAGGAGATGCTCTAGCGCTGAACTACAGCCTCTCCAACTGCAAAGGATTTTGCAGCTCCTACCCATACAGTACTTGCGTTATTGGGTTGGGGGTGTAGGCAGTCCTTCATGGAATCCATGAGCCTCAGATCCTGACCCCAACCAGGTTAAGCCCTCCCACTCAACTTCATTAGCCATGTTGGGCTGTTGTTCTTTCCTGGCCAATAACACACTATCTTCTTGTCTGCCTCATTTGCCGCAAAAAAGCCCTAGCTCACTGGCAGAGCACCTGCCCTGTATGCAGAAGGTCTCTCCAGGTAGAGCTGAGAATGTTCCCTGTCTGAAACCGTGAAGACCCACTGCCAGTGAGTCCAGAGAGTCCTGAGCTATGACTCTCTCTGCTCCTTCTCTCTTCCAGTGGTTTTTTCCTAAAAAAAAAAAAAGTTTAGGAGTAATCTTGTTTCCCTACTCATATTGTAATCTTGTTTTCCTACTCATATTGAAATACTGCACCTCAATGAAGCCAAACTTAGATTCACAAAATATTTAGGGGTATGCGTAGCCCTGCATCCTCCCAGAAAAAAGCACTGCATGTCTCCCTAAAACATCAGTTTTTCCAACCTCCCACTCTCCCTTTCACAGCAGATGCTGGATCATGAAGTCTTTCCTACCTGCCAAAAATGACACCCATGGCAGCCCTGGGAATGTGGAAGTAAGAGACAGGTGGGTTTTGGGATACAGATCCAGAAGGATGGGGATCTATTTTGGACATTCAAACTCCACCTTCTCATCTGCAGTTTTCCAAGATTTGGCATAACATTATTTAGTTCTATTTTATTATGTTGTTTTTCATTTATATGACACCTTTCATCATGTTTCCCTGGGAGATTTACAATATCAGAACAATGCAAGATTGCCAGGATTAAAACAGTATAATCAATGACATAAGCATGAAAGACAACAAAATCTTAAGTGCCATCCTATGCATGGAAGGGGTTAGACTAGATGACCCTTGGAACCCTTCCAACTCTACAACTCTACAATTCTATGTCTACTCAGAGGTGAGTCCCAGTGAACTCCCTCCAGGTAGAAGAAGCAAGTACATACAACCAACTAATCAAAATGTTTTAAATGGCCTTCTGTAACCTTGTGACCTCCAGATGTTTTGGACTATGACTTCTATCAGCCACAGTCAGTGCTGGTAAAAAAAAAGCTTTCAAAGGCCTTGGAGAATTACATAAAAATGCCTGGCAGCTTAGACTCCAGCCAAAACGTCACAAACTAACATGCTTATGTCACATTGCTAAGGACTAGAATCTTTAAATAAAATAAAAATAGCCAAATAGTCAGTACACTGACATTTGTGACAGCTTATGCTGTGCTCTGATATTTCTTGCACCAAGCATTATTTCCCTGTACTCATATCCTGCCCTTCCTCCCAATGGGAGCACACAGAGGCTAACACGGAACAACAACATTAAAAAAAACCCATTAACATTGTAACTCCATATACAAAACAGCAGCATCAGCAGGAAGCCTGATTACTTTCCACAGGCCTATGCAAAGAAAACAGGTTTTTACTTTGAACTTAAATGAGGCCAGCATGGAGGACAACCAATGTCATTCAGGAGGGGGTTTCATAAGCCTTTGGGCTGCAATTTCTTTTAACTGATTTTAATATTGTTTTTTTAAATATTACTTGTAAATTGTTGCAACCTGCCCTGAGACCTCTTGGTGAAGGACAGGTAAGAAATCTAGCAAATCTTTGTCCGGCCCCAGGGAGCACCACTGTGAATATCCTGTCTCACGTCACTGCCTGCCCAGCAGAAGCCAAAGTCGAAACAAGGCTGTCCTGGTTCTCCCCGTATGGCCAGAACTGGAACTCATGACTCCAGTTTAGCTTTTGTACACAAGGCAGTCACAGATTGCAAAGTCAGTGGTTACACAAGAGATCAAAGGCATAGTTCAGCAAGAGCCAAGATGCTGAACCCCAAAGCCCCCTGCACCTTCCATTTGAAGGGCAGACACAGCATTTAGCAGGGCAGCGGGCTGAAGTCCCCAGGCTAGGCAAGCAAATGGGCGCTCCTTCTAGTGAGATGGCTAGGTGAGATTGGTGCACGCCAGCACGGCATCTCCTTGCCCTAGGTGATGGAGGCAAGTTGGGCATCTGATTTACTCCCAGCTGCCTTCCTTGAAGGGGGAGACTGCTGTACAATAGGAGAAGGCAGTGGATGCTGCTCCCGAACTGGAGAAGCTAGGAGTGGGTGTCTGGAAGGGAGGCAAGGGGAGGCACAAGGGGGGATGCCTAGGGTCAGGCGTGTCTTGGAGTTTGGAATCCACACACCCCACTGAACTGGGACCTCCCTGGGGTCCTCCAGATCTAACTCTCCAAAGTCCTCCCACTTCTTCTCGAAGTCCAACCATCTCTTCCATGCTCCCCCCCCCCCCCAGTACTCATGGCAGAGGCTTCCCAGCAGATCTTACTGGACAGGCAAGGCAATACTGGAGAAAGTGCACTTTCAGGTCCTGGGATGATGTACAAGAAAAGAGACACAGGAGCCCCTCCACAATTGCACGGGGAACGCTTCCCTCTACCCTTTCTGGGTATGGATGATTTTAGTGAGGAATTTCTCCTTCAAGGGAGCTGCACAAATTTGACATATTTTCTGACTATCCATATTACTGAAGGTTGTTTACAGCTCTGAGCCAAAAGAGAGTAAAAGTGCTGCCACCCACAAGATCAAGCAATCCGAGAAGGCAATTTTTTTGATGGCTGCAGACAAAAAAAGAAAGGAAGAGCTGAGTGTCATGCACACACAGGCACACTTCCAGCACAAAAATCTCAGACAAGATGTACACGGCTGCACAATACACAAGCACTGGAAAAGAAGGAACGCGCAAAAGGCTGACTGGTGGAGATGTTGTGCAGCCCACAACATCTACACCAGAAGGTTTTAAGCAGGCGTTTGAGAAATGCAAGCAGGATAAAGCTATCAGTGGCTACAAGTCAGGATGGTCAGTGCCGGCCCTACCATTCGGCTGAGTGAAGCAGCTGCTGAGCAGTAGTTAGTGGACTCTGCTTTGTGTGCGATGCAGCCTACCCTGTGCTCCCCTAAGCTGGATGGCTGTTTCAAGTGAAAGGCATTCTCCTGCTACCAGTGTTGAAATAAGATTGAACTGCCAGCTTTGGCAAATGGAATAAAGGAAGGTGCCATCTGGTCCTGCGTCTCTGGCAGCAAACTATATTGAGCTGGCCCTGTTTTCTATATGTTACTAGTCACTAGGGGGCAAACAAGAGGGAAAGAGATCTATTGCCTATGGGCTTCTCAGAGGTATCTGTGGCTGGCTGCTGTAGGGTATGGTTGGGCTTTTTTTCCAGCTGGAACTCACCGGAACTGTGTTCCAGGACCTCTCAGCTAGGCGCTGGAAATGGGGGGAGAGACCTGTCCAGCCCCAGTAAAGCCCTGCTGCACCTCCAGCGCACGAGAGGTCATCTTTGGGCTCTGGGGTGGGTCTGCTGAGGGAGGTGCATCCCAACACCTTTCGATGTAGAAAAAAAGCATTGGGGAACGGGATGCTGATTGATGCTCTTATTCCGGATGTGTAACTGGTCCAATTGCTACACCTCCCTTACAACTCCAAGCTCCACCCTTCCTGACCTGGGGAAACAGACAGGAATTATAATAACATAACATAGCATAACTTAGCATAAAACATAACATAACAACACATAACATAACAACATATAACATAACATAACATAACAACACATAACATAACATAACATAACATAACATAACATAACATAACATAACATAACATAACATAACATAACATAACATAACAACATAACATAACATAACAACATAACATAACATAACAACACAATAGTCTAATTGTTCAGAGCACAATTTATTCCCCCCAGTGGTGTTTGTGTGTGTGCGTGTTTACACACACACACACACACACACACACACACACACACACATGTCCTCATACGAACATATTTCACCATTCAGAAGACTTGGGGAAAACATTGATTCAGCTGAGCAGCCCTGCAGCTGCACCAGTTCAAAGTCCTGTTGAGAAGGGAGAAACTTGCTGGGAGCAAACTGCCATAGCGCTGGCTGTTTTTCTCCTGGCCATGACAAGGACGGATCTGTTTTCTATTGTCATACGCAGACAGAATGTAAGGGGAGATTACGAGTTGTCTTAACCAGTAACATCAGCTTCTCGATGCATACAAATGTTTAGGTGGCTACACCTTATGTAACATGGAGAAGAGCCTACATGGGCAAAGCATCTCCGTCGCCACGGTTTTGTCCTGTCAGAGGGAAGGAGGCAGCTGCCTGGGGCTGTGAACTTCCTCCCTTCATCAGGGATATTCCAGATATGCCTCTAATCCAGCCTTCGTCAACCTGGTGCCCCAGAACGGATGAAAGTTGTAGGACCAAGCCTCTAACTCAGGCATAGGCAAACTTGGCCCTCCAGATGTTTTGGGACTACAACTCCCATCAGCCCTAGCTAACAGGTCAGGGATGGTGGGAGTTGTAGTCCCAAAACATCTGAAGGGCTGAGTTTGCCTATGCCTGCTCTAACTCTTGTAGATATAGAAGGGGGACAGAGGAGAAAGGCAGGCCATATTTCACCCAAGGGCTCACTAAGTAGTCAAAGGTGGAAAAAAGAGCAAGCTGTGGCACCAGTCACCAGAAAACGGGGGAAACTGGACAGCTGCAAACCCGATCTGTTGTTGGTGTTAAACAGAAAATGCATAGAAAGACAGGGAATGGAAAATGCTTTGGAAACGGGGCAAACGTCTTCATCAATGACTTTCTGTGCAATCCTGACCTGGGCCACATTCACCCCATACCCTTAAAGCACTATGCTACCACTTTAAAAGACTCCTGGCTTCCCCCAAAGAATTCTGGGAGCTGTAGTTTCTTAAGGGCGCTGACAGTTGTTAGGCAACACCTACGCCCCTCATTTAACTACAACTCCCAGAGTTTGCAATGAAGAGACCTTGATTGTTAAACCTGTTATAAGAATTTTAAGGTTATATGGATATATAATAAATGTTCATAACTATATATAAACCACATGTCTGAAACCCCACAGAAAGAGTCCTGAAACCATTTTGTCCCTCCCAAATTGACCTCAAATATTTCTCTGCAA
Organism: Podarcis erhardii; assembly: GCF_964252035.2. Taxonomy (NCBI): domain Eukaryota; kingdom Metazoa; phylum Chordata; class Lepidosauria; order Squamata; family Lacertidae; genus Podarcis; species Podarcis erhardii. The sequence goes on along the minus strand of NC_138503.1, from coordinate 2,833,975 downwards.
GGTCGAAGGAAAATGGAAAGGCCTACCCCTTGTCTTTTCGTTCACAAATCCTGTCTTAACGGTATGTCTGTGTATGAATAGGGCGAGCCTGTGACCTGGCTCAGGAACTAAGTATTTATCATTAAAAAGACTGGCCAGGCTCCCCAGGGTATCCAATCAAGTGAGCATTAATAGGTAACCTGCCAGACAGGAGATAAACAACGCACTCAGATTTCTGTGATGTAGGTATGATGTATCTGGGGGGTGGTCTTGGGCTACACCCCTTCTGTGATGTATATATGATGTTTCTGGGGGTGGTCTTGGACTCCAGGGTGGGCAATTTAAAATGTCTATATAAGGGCGCACACACCTTTGTTCTGGGTCCTCCTGCGTGTGAGGGGAGCACCCTGTTGCAACAGCTTTAATAAAGATCAGGCTTACTAGCTGCTTTGCTTCTCAATATTCTCTGGTTGGCCTCTGTTATTTTCTCCTACCAATAGGGAACCCACTTAAGGACTCTGTACAGGCTCTTGGATACCCCATAAGGGAAATAGGGCAGATTTTGTTATAACAAACCAATCTGGGAATTGTAGTTGTGGGAAGGGATCGGGGCTCAAGGTTGACCAGCGGCCGGGATTTGAATTCACATCTCCCCAGCTAGAGTCCAACATGCTGAATGCCACACAACACTTGTATGCCTAGCTCCGTCTTGCATGCCTGTCAGCTGATTACCATTAATAGATCCTATGCTATCTATTGTTCTGTGTAGGATGTGCATTTTTACACACCCCACCCCACCCCCAATATTTAACTTCTGTTGCAAAATGATACAGCTTCTGCCTTCATCAGCTGCTCTGGTGAAAATCACATAAATTGAGAGCCTTGATAACTTAGTCAGTAGAACTTGGGCAAAATATTCCTGCATGGCAGGGGGTTGAACTAGAGGACCCTTGTGGTCCCTTTCAACTCTACAGTTGTATGAGCCTATGATACAGATCAGCTTTATCCAGCCTGGTGCCCATCCTCCAGACGTTATAACTCCTATTGTTCCTGATCAAGGGCCAATATGGATGGGGCTGGTGGAATGTCTGTAGGGCACGCAGGGCAGGGAAGATCTCTCCTAATGGATCAACACAGCCACCTGCGTTTTGGACTTCCTGGTGGGCATGGTTTGGGGGGCTGCCATGTCAAGCTCCTGAACTGAACTGCCCTGCACCCCTGGTGACCAAGAAGTGCTTGAGCAGGAAGCCTTGACATGAGACCAAGGGCATGAGAAGCGTCTCCCTGCTTTTATCTGTGAAATAGTAGAGGCTGTGGACTGGGTGTGCTTCCTGTTGCGCTTTCGGGCCCCAAGAGAGCTCTTTTCAGAGAAACATTGTGTGCTTGTTATTGCACAGATCACCTGATCTTAAAAATACAGAGCCTGCTGTTTTTATTTCCTTTTTAAAAAGCATTCACCAATGGAATTTGGGTGCTATGGTTTCAGGTGGAGCTAATGTTCTTGGCAGGAAAGAGAAGCCCCCTGGAGTCTGCTTCCCTAAATACATTCCAGCCGTTTTGATATATCAAAGCAGCAATATTATTCTATCCTAGCCTTGGGGCAGAGGGAGCGGGGGCACTTGGAAGATTACTGAGAGATGTTAAGCCAGGCCTGTGCAAGGGAATCAAAAGTGATCCATCTGCCATTTACAACAGGACTCCAGCAGGCCGAGAAATGGGGGTGGGGGATTTCAGCCACTGGAAAAACAGCTTGTAGGCTTGGTGGGTCCCAAGTTGTATGGACCTCTCTTAAGACAACCACACTGGAGTTTCTGATAGCCAGTGGCAGTGTAATGGTTAGAGTGTTGAACAAGGACCTGTGAGATCAGGGTTCAAAACCCCGCTCACTGCGTGACCTTGGACCAGTCACTGCCTCTCAGGCTATCCCTCCTCACAGGGTTGTTGTGAGGAGTCAAGGAGGGGGGAGGGGGGACTTCCTTTTGCTGATCCCAAAGACGGGCTTCCCTTCCCACCCGAACTAGTGCACTTCTGATATTGGAGGTGGGCTGAATCAATGAATGGCTATTTAGGCCAGTGGCCATTATCTCTTGGCACTTCAATTTGCACTTCCAGGTTCCAACTGAAGGAGGAAATGTGGGTAGTAGTAAGAAATGCTAGGCAAATATGGCGTGCCCCATAGAGTGACTCCTGTCTCCCCCCCCCCAATCCATGTCACTGCTCTACCCCACAAAAAGGGCTACCACAACTTTAAGTCTGTTCTGCTCCTCTTCTCTTTTGTTAGCCTGATGGTTCCCTAGATCAGGGGGTGATATCTATGAGGTGTGATATCTATAAGACAAGGAACAAACACCAACTAGAAATTACTATAGGGCAATGTGATTTCATGAGGTTTCAGCAAGAGTGCTCCCCCATTTCAAAAATTCTCCTGCAGAGGCCAGGCATAAGTTTGGTTGAAAGGCAGCATTGTGCTCCCCTGGAACAAGGAAATTCCCTAAGGTATGAGAGCCACCATATATAATTCATGGCAAACTCAAAATGTTTTTAAATCAGGCTTGATACAAAAATCCCCAAGGGCTCACTGTGGAACAGAGAGGTTCAACAGAGCAAGACAGCAGCCCAGACGCTAGAGTTGGAGCAGACATGTCCTCAAGCTTTTTGGTGTGTGCTGAAAGGTTGCACAGTCTCAAGGCAGTGGATGCTAAAATAATAAAATGTATCACCAAGGGGGCCCTTTGGTGATGGGGCAGAGGGAATCCCTGCCTCAGACCGTGTGTAAGTCAGTCCTCACCTGTATAACTGATTCTACAGTGGCAACAAAAATAACAGGCCCTTGTGGCCCTTAAAGAAAAAACAAGCGCATGGTTCTATAGCGACTGGTTATCTACAATTCAGTGTGCATGTGTGGTGAAGTAGGCATAGAACAGGTGCAAAGTCAGGGCTGGTCCATGCAAAGCAAGTGGTGGAGAACCAGAAGCCAGGAGCCATAGAACAGAGCAGCAGCCACAACCAAACCACAAGTCCGACTCAAAGACCCAACCAGCAGGAAGTCTGAGAAGCCAGCTAAGAGCAAGCAGGCACAAAGAACAACCAAGGGCAGAGACGCATGCCAGAGGCTCAGGAAGACCCTTGCTGCTCCAGCAAGGCTCAGGTGGAAGAGGAAGCTCTCTTGCAATATGCTTTGGAAGCCGCCCAGAATGGCTGGGGCAAAGCAGTCTGTTGGGCAGGGTACAAATATAACAATAATACAGTGGTACCTCGGGTTACAGACGCTTCAGGTTACAGACTCTGCTAACCCAGAAATAGTACCTCGGGTTAAGAACTTTGCTTCAGGATGAGAACAGAAATCGTGTGGCAGTGGCACAGTGACAGCGGGAGGCCCCATTAGCTAAAGTGGTACCTCAGGTTAAGAAAGTTTCAGGTTAAGAACAGATCTCCAGAACGAATTAAGTACTTAACCTAAGGTACCACTGTACTTCCTGCTTGAGAGGAGCCAATGGATAGACCAGGCTTCCTCAGCCTCAGTCCTCCAGATGTTTTTGGCCTACAACTCCCATGATCCCTAGCTAGCAGGACCAGTGGTCAGAGTGATGGGAATTGTAGTCTCAAAACATCTGGAGGGCCGAGGTTGAGGAAGCCTGGGATAGACCAAAGGGGCCCATCTAGTCCAGCATCCTGTTCCCACAGTGGCCAAACAGATGCCCATTATGGGAAGCCCATAAGCAGGACTCCCGAGGGACTGAGGCACCCTCCCTCTCCACTTTCTAGCTGTCAACTATAATAGGTTTTTGGTGCCTGCTGAAGATGATGGGCCTCAGCCATGCAGATTGTTAATTTACATGAACTGTTGAACCAAATTTGTATACTGATTTATTGCACACTGATGTTTTAGATTCTTGTATGTTGCTCTGAAATGTTCAAAGATTTTCACAAATAAAATAGAAGAAAAGAAACAGGGGAGATATAGGAATGAAAGCACAAAGCCTCCCTATCAAATATTTGTTTGCTTCTGTATTAATTTAATTTATTGGTCACCCAAAGATTAATGGATATCTGAGTAACAGCACAAAATCAAGCAGATGGAGGGGGGGGAATCCCAATCCCAATAAAAGAAGAATAACGTAGGAACAAATAATGCAACTGTAAAAACAAACCACCATCCCAAAGCAGAGCTCTAAAGCGCAAAACATTGCAGCTACAATCAATTACCACAGAAAGCCAAAGCGATAAATTCTACCGAGCTAAATCAACCAGACTAAAGAAAAACCCCACAGCGTAAGCACCTAGTTTGGCCCTTAAAATATTTCTGTTTGACATGTGAACATTGAGAAAATTGGAGGGAGTGGGAAGGACCGATAAACGAGGCAAAGCCCCTCAAACAGATATGCAGAAAAATAGAAAATGGTTGTACTGTGTGATATTCCCAATCGTATTTCTTACATGCACAACCTAAATTCCGTATCTTATTGCAGCAATTCTCTTATGGCACAGTGTGCCAAAATAAATGTAAGGAGAGCTATAAAACTCTTTTCTGAGTATCAGTTTGAGACTTGGTTTGATGGACCCTTTCTTCGTTCCTCTTTTCATGCTCATTCCTTCCATTCCTAGGTGGGGAAAATCTGTATACACTGACCTGCTCCTCAAAATACAAACTTAAAGAGCTGTATTTTAAGAATCCAGGAAAGGCACCCATTGGAAACACATCCTCAACGTTTGCCATTTCAGGAGATAAGCCTTCCTTGTTTACATATAACTCTTCTCCCAAGGCCAGAGAGCAACATTCCTCTTTGATTAGATGAACCTCCCACATGCCCCATTATGAGGAATGTGTGTGGGAAGCCTGATTACTAAAACTGCCGCCCTGGCACTCTATACTGAATGAACGCTGGAGAGATGGGGAGGGGAAAACAAACAGACAGACAGACAGACAGACAGACAGACAGACAGACAGACAGACAAACAAACAAACAAACAAACAAACAACAAGCTCTCAGGCTGGCAAGTCAAATGTCATGGCTGAACTTAATACATCAACATTCTTAGAAAGCGTTGTATCTTTTCACCCACATTGCCTCCTCCAGCAGGGAATTCTCTTCCTCCCTCTCTGCAACACAGCCATCATTGGGGATTTCTGGCTCAAAACCTACCGTACTTGGTTCCCACCAGCTAAAACAGGAGCAGCCTCTGCCTCCCCTGAAACTGAAAACAGGTTTCGTGTGCAGCTCGATTTCACCCCAATATTACATAAATACAGCAGACTCTGAAGTAGGGGGAACTGAAGGAGTCAGGTCATGGGGGCAAGTCTCAGCCCTTTTTCTAACTGCCTTGGGTGTTTCTCAAAATACGTAATGTGAGATACTGAACTGGTTAGAAAATTAATTTGCGGGGAATCAGTTCATTTACAATGACCTTATCTGGAGATAATTTTGGAGATAATGAATGTGGATAATTGAAAGGGAATTAAATTCACTTTAAGTAGGATCCGCTGGAAAATCAAATGGGGGTAAATGAACTGGTTTGGTGTGATCTGGGACGGAGTTAATTGAAGAATGTATTTTGATGGGAATTAGTTATTTTGCCTTCTGTGACATTTAAATTCTGAATTTGCATCTCTACAAGTGCGAATGTTATATAAATTTCTGTCTATGAGCCTGTCCTCTGTATCTTTTAAGAACCTAGCAATACTCCTGCAAAGAAGATTCAACCCTGCCTGGAATGTCACTCAGTGACTATTACCCAGAATAGCGAAGTGGAACCCCCATGTTCAGAGGCAGTCTACTTCTGAATGACAAGGGAAGGCTGTTACCTTCATGTTCTGCTTATGGGCTTCCAGGATGCATCTGGTAGGCCCAGGGCTTGCCCACACATTCACCTTGGTGAGGTTGTTACCTCAGGAGGCAGGAAGAGGGGTAGCAGATCTGGGCCCTCGAGGAGCTTGCAGCTCACTATCTCCTGTGTTCATCACCCATGGCCACCCCCTCTTCTCTCTGGCCTCCTTCTTTCCCCCCTGCTCCTTCAGTATACCAGGGCAAACACAGGCTGCCGCCATTTGCCTCCAGTGGAGGAAGAGACGGGAGCAGCGGCAGAGAAGGCGGCAGTGGCAGGCCCCCCCCCCCAATTTTCTGTTTTGCCTCAAGTGGCAAAATGTCTTGGGCCGGCACTGGGTAGCCATTGTGTGAAAAAAGCTGTTGGACTATGCAGACTTTTGGTCTGATTCACCAGGTCTATTCTGATGTTCTTCTCTCCACATCTCCTGACATGAACCTGAGGAGCCAGGGATCAGAGGCGGAGCCTATGGGTGGTAAACCTTCCCAGGTTCAACCCCAGCATCTCCAGTTGAAAATATTTCAGACAGCAGACGACAGAAAAAAGTCCTGCCTGATATCCCCTGTCTGTCCAAGTGGGCCCGGGCTGGGGATCTGTGGCTTCTGGTTGGAGCTGGACTCCTCCAAATCCCATCAGCCCCAGCCAGTTTGCCCAATGGTCAGGGATGGTGGGAGCTGCAGCCCAAAACAGCTGCAGGGCACCAGGCTGGGGAAGGCTTCAAAGAGCAAGTCAGATAATGAGAAAAATAATCAAGTGGCTGGATGCATCTTTCCTTTCTTTTGATGGGGTCCTACTTCACACTACCAGTTTAAATGATAAAAGTTCTTTGTACGATTGTTTGCATTTCTAATTAAAAGCCAAAGGCTGCATCTCTTCTGGCTAAAGATCTTTTTTAAAAGCCCAGAGTTTTTAAAGAAATTGAGTCCATGCAGCCAGAAGGAAGCACCAGAGGTCAATTAAGTTTACTCCTAGGAAACTATGCATGGGATTTCACAGGGCTGATCAGGGATCTGGACCTAGGTTTTGGCAGCCTAATTTCAACATGCTAACTCTTTGCCAGCTCACTGTACAATGGCTGTTGGCTGATCCTAAATTACGAGGCTTTGGGGGGGGTGTATGTATGCAGAGGTCTGGAGGACCTCCAAACCAACCTAAATATATTTGCAGAAGCTTACAAAAAGCTTGGCCTATCGCTCAACATCCAAATAAATCAAAGTGCTGCACCAACAAGCACAAAACAACCCTTCTGCGGCGCTACAAATCCAACTCAATGCTGTAATGCTGGAAAGTGTCCGTCACTTCTCCTACCTGGGCAGTTATCTTTCCACAAGGGCCTAACATTGATGCCGAAATCTAACATCGCCTGAGCTCTGTGAGTGCAGCTTTCTCCCGATTGAAGGGCAGAGGACCGGGGAAACCAAGATGCAGGGAAACCATGATGCTTGTTTACAAAGCTGTTTACTCCCAACTTTACTGTACACTTGTGAAACATGGACCACTTATAAACACCATCTCCCACACCTTGAAAGATTCCATCAATGGTGTCTCTGAAAAATTCTACATATCACTTGGGAAGACAGGCGAATTAATGCCAGTGTACTGGAAGAAGCAAATATCACCAGTGTTGAAGCAATGATTCTTCAACATCAACTTCGTTGGACTGGTCATGTTGTGCAGATGCCTGATTATCATCTACCAAAGCAATTACTCTATTCCAAACTTAAAAATGGAAAGCTTAATGCTGGTGGTCAACAAAAAGGGTTTAAAGACTCTCTCAAGACAAATCTAAAACAATGTAGGATAAACACCAACAACTGGGAAACACTGGCCTGCAGGCGCTCCAGTTGGAGAACAGCCTTTATCAAAGATGTCATGCACTTTGAAGACACTCGAACTCAGGACGAAAGGGAGAAATGTGCTAAGAGGAAGGCACACTTGGCAAACCCTCACCATGATCAACTCCCGCTTGAAAACCTATGACCCCCCACTGTGGAAGGACGTGTGGATCCAGAATTGGCCTCCACAGTCACTTACGGACTCACTGTTAAGACCGTGTACATGGAAGACAATCTTACTCGGCTACGAGGGATCGCCAAAGAAGAAGAAAAAGATGTATGCAGAGACACAAAACACATAAGGGATCAACACAAGAGACCACCTGCAGTCATTAAGAAACACCCACAGGTCCTTGTTATCCCCTGTGATGCCAGTGCACCGGTACCAACCAAGGAAGGAGCCACCTCCCCCTCCAATCCTGGTGGAGGGGAGCCTGAATACAAGGTGGTGTAATTGCTGGACTCTCGCTGGAGGGGGAAGGGACTGCAGTACCTAGTGTCCTGGAAGGGGTATGGGGAAGAGGAGAATTCTTGGGAGGATTCTGGGAACATACATGCCCCGAAGTTGCAGAGATAATTCCACAGCAGTTACCCCAGTAAACCCAAACCCAGAGGGTGGGTGGAGGAGTATGAGGATGAGGATGAAGATGAAGAGAGTGAGGCAGAATGGGGAATGGAAACAGAGGAGAATCCACAGGGGAGCACTTACTGGGAAGAGAGTGAAGGGGAATGGTGGGGAGGTCCCCATAGCGCCCCTTATGGGGAGGAGGAAGAGCAGGGGGAGCCGGAGGAGACCCCTAGAGGAGGGAATGATGTCAGGATTGAAGAACCTACATCTCATAATCTGCCACTGTCCGAAGAGCAAATGCCAGCATAAGTAGGAGACAGAGGGGAGGAAGAGAATGATATGCAGGTTGCCAGAGAAACAAGCAGACAGGAATTAGGTGAAGGTTCAAGCGACAGAGTGAGAGAGACACAGTAACAACCTGTCAGAGAGAGAGCCTGAACCAATAAGCTACAGACTTCGCCAGAGAGGTGGGTTATAAGATAGAGAGAGGGAGAAGCAGTGCAGAAAGAGGATGTATTTCCGTTGTTTTTTCCATAGGAAGAGAAAGGGAAACCAGGCCCCAGTTGAGTCATCGTAGGCTGTGATGGAGGCTGCTCGGGCTGTTCTGTTTATTCTTGGCAATAAACCATCCTTTTTAATTAGCTGGACTTGTGTGTTTTACATACTGCTGACAGGCAGCAAGGAATTTGCCGATTTCTCACTCAAGACTTTGCACCTATTGAGGACTTCCAAGCTTGAGATGAGAACCTTAAGAGATACAGCTGTGTCCTGTCTCCTATGCTGGCCAATTAGATGATTCCAGGAAGCCCAAAGAGAAGGGCGTGAAGGAAACAGCCTGCCCCCTAGTCTTGCTCCCCAGGAACAAGTTTTCAGCAAGTTTCTGCGCCTGGAGGATCACTTCAGACCCTGCCTAGTTTTCAAACAAAATGGAAGGTTGCTAAAGATGACAGGCATAAAAAACCTATATAAATAACATTCCCCATTAAGATGAAAAAGTTTGCACCAAACCCCCAAACTGTAGTGGCCCATTCAAGAACAGCCATTGCAAAACTAAAACATGAAAGTTAAAGGGGGAAGGGTATCAGCCAAAGCCCCTTTTAAGCACCCACTTTTTGACCAATTGCCTAAAGTGATGCAGGGATGCAGCCTGGCCAGAATGGCTCTGTTCTACCTCTGCTGCCAGAGGCACCCAACGCTTCTGAATACCTGTTGTTGGGAAGTGCAGGTGGGGAGGGGGCTCTTGCGCGGAGGGCCAGCTCGCAGGCTTCCCACAGGCATCTGACTGGCCGCAGTGAGAACGGGATGCTGGCCTGATCCAGCAGATTCTTCTTACCTTCTTCTGTTCAGTTATGATTCAGGACTTTGTGGGAAAGGCAACCTGGTATATATCCACTCAGATTAGGTCTTTAAACACATGCCCCTTAGCAATAACTGCCTCAGTCCCTTGGTTCTAATATCCTCTCTCCATTTCTGAGATGCTCTTATCCTAGTTTGTCAGCTGAATATATTACTTCCTTTTTTAGGGACTGTTTGTACAACCAGGCATGGAGAACAAAGGTAGCCCTTCCCCTCCAGCTAACTGCATTGAAATGATAATGTAAAAGTCCAGTGACTTTCCAAGGCAGGCTGCCTTCCTATCTCTGCAACAGAATGGAAATGTACTCGGGTCAGGAGGGTCAAAATCTCCCCCTTTCCTGGACCTGCCCCATGTGTCAAAGCAGAACCGATTTACAATTGTTCCAGCTTTCACCACGGGTTTTGCTCCTAAGATACAACAGTTCAGATCAGGAAATAACTTGCCAAATCCAAGAAGACACTTAATGCAGAAAAATAATCATGTTGCTGCTTCTACTAGCTGCTCCCTGAGAGAGCAGATACTCGCAAACAAAACGACAAGGGTTCATATGCTGGGGACACGGGGTCACATGCTGAGCGTGGCTGGGGCTGACTGAGGGGGGGAAGTGGGGTTTTCAGAAACTGTCCAAATCTGACATTTTTCTGCACGCAAAGGATCACGGGAAGTTTCCTAACTGATTCAGACCAATGGTCTCTCTAGTTCAGAATTGTCCACAATGACGGGCAGCAGCTCTCCAGAGTTCCAGACCCCGAGATAAGAACATAAGAAGAGCCTGCTGGATCTGGCTGGTTGTTCTCAATAGGATGCGAAGCCCATAAGCAGGATCCAAGCACAACAGCTGGGGATGCTGGAGGACTGGGCCTGGGAACTTCTGCATGCAAGGTAGATGCTTTGCCGCTGAGCTAAAGCCCTTCCACAAAGGCTAGGATATTACAACTTAGAACCCCTCCACTAGTTCTCACTAGAATTTTTTTCTTGCATGGGACCAGAGACAATGCAGGGCCAGCTCAAAACATTTTGCTGTCTGATAAGAAGGGAAACATGGCTCTCACTCTCTTTCCATGGACAGAAGCTGCCCAGCCTGGCAGGTGAATCTAACTTCTACATGGAGGTAAGAGAGCATATTCCCACAGGCTGCCTTATGGGGCACAGGGCAGGTGACACAACACCCCCACACTGCTGACCTCAAACAGCTCCCCACTGCTCCCCACTTGCAGGATCTGCTGACAGAGGCAGTTACCTTGTAACATGGTAGGGCTGGCCCTGAGAGGAGAGAAAGATGTGCTCTCATTCTAGCAGATTTGATTACAAAGCCACTGCTTCTGGCTGCATTCTTGCATTCTGCATTTGAAAGCATGTGCGTTCCTTCCAAACACAGTAAAAATGTTGAGCCCAGGAACATGGAGAATATGAGCTCACCCAGTGAAAAGGTGGAAGAGAAACAATGGACATCGGGCAAGACTTCATAACGATTGTGGAGGTGACTGGCAGCAAGTGGAAACCTGTTGCAGATCCTGAATTGTTGGGATTATGTGGTGCGGTAAGTGGGTAATGAGCAAACAGAGACCCAGGTGTGGAAAAGCCTCCAGAACATTGGACAGCTCCTTGAGCAATAGATGTGGCTCCAGTAAAAGCTCATTTGGTTATGGACATCCCAGTGTAGACCTAAGGAATGACTGAGACCTGCCCACAACTGAAATGGATGTAAAGGGGTGGCATTCTCCCCAATAGTTTTCCTTTATCCCTAACTGAAAAGGCCCCCAAATGCTCTTGCATTTCCTCCTAGGAAAGGTGCTCCTTCTGAGGAAAGATCACTCCTTTGCCACCCGGTTCAGAACCAGCAACACCAGCTGCCATCCTGCTGCCTCTAGCAACTAGTCGAATCTGAGTTGGCTGAAACTTCATATGCTTCTTCATACAGCACTTCTAACCTGTCCTCTGCCTGACAAAATGAAAACCCTTGGATCCACACTTCATGTGACTTGCTCCCCTCAAATATAGATCCTGTCAACTTGCATTATGCACGGATAACACAAATATTAAAGACGTACCCTCTAGTAAGAAAGCTTACACAGCTTTTTCAACGTGACTGAAATACATAAGAGATTGCCAAGACACCAGGGGAAACTTCAAAACAACCAAAAATTAAGCCGGAAAAAGGGCACTTGCTTTTTTATTAAGGAAAAGGGGTGGCTGAGAGCAGGGGATAGACAACCTCAGGCCTCTCTATCTGGCCCTGGCCTCCCCCAGGCCATGCACCCCACTTGAGTGTTTTTGCCTGACTGGAATGTGCCCTTGAATTTCTGATAATGATTCTTAACTTGCTTGGATCAAAGACCTAGAGAGGAGTGAGAGTGTTTGCAGAAACTAGCCAACTGTACAAACATAAGATTTCCCTTCATTGCTTCACCTCCTTTTGCCTCTGGCCCCACCCAGCACAGTCAAGTGGCCCCTGGAAGGTTGACCAGAACAAAATGTGTCCCTCAGACTGAAAAAGGTCCCCCACTCTTGGGACAGTGTAACATATTTAGAGTGAGGAGACCAGGTTCAAATTCCTATTCAGCCATGAAGCCTGCCTTACAAAACGGAGGCTGCAGGAAGACTATAAAGATGGGAAGAGCTCAGCGTCAGCCGACGGAGGCCTGCCAATCCACCCCACAGGCTTGGACTCAAGGACATTGCTAGGCACAGGCTCTAGGAGAGAAATCTGCATAACGTGTGCAAATTTATGTGTAAAGATGCAAATTTAGGCCAACCGTCAGATTTTATTTGACTTATTGTATTTCTATGCCTCTTTTCATTCAAAAGAATCTCAAAGCGGCTTACTAACAATAAATAACAATAACATAATAGAACATACAGTATAAATCATGTAAAATAATTAACAAATCATCAATAAAACAATTATAATCTATAAATCACTACAGTATGAACAAAACAGCAACTAAAACAGCATTGGGCAAAGGGTATGCAAAAATATATCCAAAGAAAATAAAACTTCTTCCTAGAACAGCTAAGATAGGGACAGTTATTTGTTATCATGCAATGATGCCTCCTCTGGGGTTCGCAGGTGGTGACGTGACCTATGCAGGAAGTGACCAGACCAAGTCTTGCTGAGCTTCAGCAAGGTGTTGGCCTCATCTGCTTTCAGTTCATACCTTGGGACCATGTCCACATGGGACTCCCATACTTTACCTGCATCTTTGCCATGCAACATCCCTCTAAGAAATTAGCAACACATCGAACCACACCAGGTGGGTAGCTCTGTCCCAGGGCAAGATGAAGAGGGACGGACAACATCAAAAGGACCAACAGCCAAGGCCACAGAAGGATGAAACTGAGACACAGACCCTGACGTCAAGAGCCCTACAGCGCAGGGACCCCTAAGGACCACTTTCCCACCACAAGGGCCAATCCCTCCCTGCCCACCAGACTCTATAAAACCTCAGCCTCATAACTTGTACCTCAGTTATGCCATCTGCCTAACTCATGCTCCTTGGCTGCTGTTCTCACCCTTGTCCACTGCCTGGTTTTAACTATGCATGCCTTTGGCCCCTCAACCCTCCCTTCCTTCCCTGGAACCTGCCTGCTGCCTGTTTGGGACCACATGGAGCACGGCCCTTGCAGAGACCTGAAAAGGCAAGGTGGTGTCCGCAGGGATGGTGGTGGCCGAGTCAGAGACGGAGGCTCCCTTCCCCACCCAGCAGCAACCCTTTCCAGAAGACTTTATGCATGAGTCCCTCAATAAAAATGCTCCGCAGAACCTGCTCAACTATTTCAAGAGGTTTTTCCCACCTTAATTTTCATAGCACACAACAATGAAATGGCAATGTATATTTTACTGGCTTTAATAATATCTTTGATAATATTGAAACTAATATGTATTTGCGCCCTGCTGAGCACACTGCTGTGGCATGCCCGCAAAATCACATATGTGCTCTTCTTGTGGCCAAAACCACAGTGAACAGCTCAGCAGAAGCTGATGCAAAAGCAGTCAAACTTTTAAAAAGCAACAAACAGCAACACTTCAGGTTGTTTTAGCAAGGAAAAGTGGGGGGGGGGACGACTCCACACAAATCAGAAACCCTGACGGAGATTACTTGCAGGCATTTTCTATTTTCTGCCTTCTCCCAGGCTCCAGAGATACTTGGAACATCTTGCATTAATTCTCCAAGTCACCAAAAAACGCACAAGAACCCATGATCCTCGCTGAATGCCCACAGCTTCTGCTAACAGCTATATGGAGTCGGCTAAAAATAACTGCCTCGATTTTAAACAGGCTTAAAAAGATGCAGCAATAAATACAACACTTGCACATTGACTGAAAGAAGAGGGACGGGGGGGGGGGGGCATCAACAAAGAATAATATAACACACCATTTAAAGGTTAGCCTAAAGCATAGTATCAGAAAATCGGATGACTCGCTGGGAGGAAAAGGGTGAAGGAAGGAAAGGAAGACATAAAACCTTACCGGAAAGATTAATAATTCTTAAAGCAACTGAAGGCTGGGACAACACATCACTTCTCTCTTGGCAATGCAAAGAGTCCTTGTTCCCCAGAGATTTAGGGTCCAGCCCGGCTGGCTGGCCAAAGGACTTCTGGGGGCCTTGCTTTCTTGGGCTCTGGAGGTGGCAGCCACCCAAAGGCTTTCCAGGCCCCACTGTGGCTCCCCTAATGGCTGCCCATGGTGGCTGGCCCGGCTGGCCCAGGCCCGGCCAGGCCTCCGCCCCTCCTCAGCCCCTCCTGGCTGCAGATAATAGGGAGACTGTGGGACCGTCCAGACTGAGGATAAGTCCACCAAGGGTAATGGGACTTATCAGCACCAATGCCATTTACAGCTTGGCCTTAATCCGAAACGTCTACAACGCTGAGGCAAGTGACAGTTAAACAATTAAGGAGTCAATTGGCTAACCTAGTTTACATCAGTCAGAGGCTTCCTAATGGGGCCGGTTCGGGAGCCCAGTTGCCCATGATCCCAAATCCTGGAAAGTCATTGCATCCAAGAAGAACCTTGCTCCCTTCCCCACCCGAAGTTGGATCAAGGGGCGCTTTGCTCTTGCCCCTGCTTCCCCAAAAGTTCATTTTCAGCAGCAGCAGGGTGGGTATCCCCTGAACCAGGGGCCAAATGCAGCCAGCAGGACTGTCCCTAGAACATGCCTCTCCCCTGCCAGGTCACACCTCCCGCTCACTGGCGGAGGAAGAGGAGTGCGGGGGGAGCAGAGCTGTCAACGTTTCCCTTTTTAAAAGGGAAATTCCCTTATTGTGAATAGGATTCCTTGCAAGAAAAGGGGAAAGTTGACAGCTATGGGGGGGGAGCGCATCGCCCCCTGCCCACGCTGGCGCCATGCCCCCGCAGGCCGCGTGCCCCACCCCCAGGACGCATGCCAGCCCTCCCCCCGCCTGCTCTCTGCCCCCCCCGGTGCTGGCGCATGAAGCTCCGCCCCTGCTCCCGCTGGCTCTGCTCCATGTCCTCAAATACTTTTGCCTGGCTGACCTGTGTCTCTGAACTGTGATCATGTGTCCTGCTTGCCTGGAAAGAGGCAAGAGAAGTGTGTGTGTAAACCTCTGTCTTTTGCATGAATGGTAGTCCATTTTGCAAAGGCAAGAGCCACATCCATTACTCCACCCACTTTGGTCTCTGCCCACTGCTGGGACATGGCCCCCAGAAGGCTCCCTGTGACAGATGGAGGCCCCCGATTTACAGCCTATGCCTCAGAGAAGCTACATCTCTTGTTCTGCATTAGTTCAGGTCCTGAGTGTGCCTCTTGCTAGGAAGCAGCAGCACCGGGCAGCCTCTGTCAGGGCTGAGCCATCAGGAGTCGTCAAGGGGGAGCCTGGCCAGGGTTCAGGCCAAGAGACCACGCCAAGAAGCAACGAGCAAACAGCCAGGAAAGGCCATTGACAGGAGAGCTGGGCAATAGATTCATATATTGTTCAACACCGGTTTGAAGTTCACATCGTGATAATTGTTTCATAATATTTGAACTGGCAATATATTGCAAATCACAATGTGTGTATGGGCTAGGCGATATCTGGTTTTCAACATCACAATAACTCAACAGCTAAATGTTGCAATGTTATCAGCAGCTAAACCTCACAATATCACCAGCTGAACATTGCAATCTAACACAATGTTTCAATACTGCAATACTGAAAATCAGTTATCGCCCAGCCCTAAATGACATCTGTGCTGGTTGCAGCTGATAGGTAGTAAAAAAGTTTTGGAGGGGTCCAGCTTGGCCAAGGCTGGTCTAAGAAAGACTTTATCACGGGAGTCTGATGATTCCAAAAGCTGACTCATGGCCCATTTCACTAGTGCTTGGAGGGGCAAAGCAACACACAAACCCCACACCTGCTCAAGAGAAGCACAGGAGGAGCCTTCAATAGAAAGCCCACACTAGCCTGTGATATTGGACATCCACTCCCTCAATACTGTGGGAGCAGCGGAGCCCGGTCTGCAAAGCCAAAGGAAACCTTTATGTTGAGAAACCAGAGTAAGATTAATGGGATGTCAACCCCCGACAAAGATGCTATCTATTAGCAAATGCAGCAGAATTTCAGCAAGTCCATGATTTATTATATCTGTGATCAGCAGACCAGAACCCTTTGTGGGAATCTGGGGTTTCTGTTGCACAAGAATTTCTGCCTGTGTTTTTGCATATCCGTATGATTTCCTCAAAGTTCTGGATCATTCTCTGCCTTTGCCAGTGGGGTAATACTCAAATCAAGCAGCAAAGCAGACAAATTTCAAGTTCCAGTAGCAAGAGACGGGGACTTTGCTCAGTGAGCAGAGAAGAACCAGAGAGGGGTTGATTCAGTGAAAAAGAAAACCAGGAGCTTTGCTTAGAGACAAACCTCTTAATTACAGCTTTCATTTCTCTTTAGACTCACAGGCCTAATTATTTCTGTCCTCCAGAAAATAACAGCAGCAGCAACAACATAGGGAAATATGGTACTTGGTGGTTATTTTTCTTCATCAAAGTCACTTTATTAAAAAGCCATTTCTTTTTTTGTTAATTAGCATCCAGCGGCAAGGAAATCAATGGCTTCCACAAGCCATTAATGAATGCAGCAACTGATGCTGGAAACAGGAGAGGCACCATGGTACTCCAGGAGATTCTCTTGCACTCCAGCTGTTCCTGTTTACCAAGGACAACCCCTATTTGCTCATCCTTTCCTCAATACACCATTATTTTGGTCCCCCCCTTTTTGGGGGGTTGCCTTATTTAAAAAAACTGAATTCTGCTTCTCCCTGCATCTCTGTTCATTAACTTACTAGATCTCTAGACCACCTTATTACAAAAGTGCTCCAGTGGGCAGCGGGTGAAGCCAGAGTCAATGGCAGGTGGAGCCAAAGACTTACCCAGGCTGCTCTGCTCCTATTTTCACCATGGCTGTCTCAGACCTCTGTTCTGAAGCCTGTACAGTGGTACTCGGGTTACAGACGCTTCAGGTTACATACGCTTCAGGTTACAGACTCCGCTAACCCAGAAATAGTACCTCGGGTTAAGAACTTTGTTTCAGGATGAGAACAGAAATTGTGCTCCGGTGGCGTGGCGGCAGCAGGAGGCTCCATTAGCTAAAGTGGTGCTTCAGGTTAAGAACAGTTTCAGGTTAAGAACGGACCTCCAGAACAAAATAAGTTCTTAACCCGAGGTACCACTGTACAGGTCTACTCAGAAGTAAGTCCCACTGGATTGAAGAGGTTACAACCTAAGAAGTTTTCCTAACCTGCATTTTTAAAAAGTAGGGTTGCCATACACCTGGAATTTCCCAGACATAGCTGGGATTTGACCATCAGAAACAGTGTCTGGGCAGAAATTGCTTAAATGTCCAGGAAGATCCAGACATATGGCAACCCATGTTGGAAGTGTCGATTTTGGCGAATTTCCTTAAAAATGGCTCAAAAACTAATAATAATAATCATTTTATTATTTATACCCTGCGCATCTGGCTGGGTTTCCCCAGCCACTCTGGGCAGCTTACAGAATATATAAAACTTAATAAAGAATCAAACATTTAAAACTTCCTGATACAGGGCTGTTTTCAGATGTCTTCTAAAAGTTGAACAGTTCTTTATCTCCTTGACATCTGAAGGAAGCAACACCACATACATGTACAGTTATCAAATAAAATATTGCTCGCTGAGGGAAGCTCTTGAAAAAGCCAGGGGAAATGAGGAAAGGAACAAGAAGCAAAGAGCTGTAATGGGAGTTTGGAGCAGCTTCCAGGTGCACTAGGTGCATAAAATGAAGTGGGGACCACATGCAGCCTCAAGACTGCAGGTTGCTCACCTGTGGTGCACATGCATAAGGGTGCCTTCCCGTGTGCACCCAAAAATGCTGCTCACCTTAAGAATTAATCCTGCTGATTTCAGCTGACTCTGCACTTCTGGCTTTCTGCCATAGAAATAAGCATTAGAAACTCTAAATGAATTCATGTCAGCAGCTGGCCCACAGTGAGAAAATTTGGCACTATACCTATTAATAGAGACAAGAAATCCTTTTTAAGGGTTTCCCAATAGCAATGGTGGTGCTGAACCAGGAAGCCAAAAAAGAAAATATCTCATGCAAGCCCTTGCTCTTGCAGGGCTTTGGCACGCCCTGAACATCTGGACTATAAATGACCAATGCTCAGATTCAGAGCACCAATTGCTCACAACACACAATAGTTCTGGCATGGCTCCAGATTCTTTAAGATTACTCCTCTTCCCAGTCTGCACAAGATCCATTGTGCATCTCTCCCTCTCCTTGTGCTCCCCCTGCACCCACAGGTGAAATTAGGATATGATTGCCTGGTAAATTTATCTCACAGTGCAATCCTATGCGTATCTACTCAAAAGTAAACTCAACAGAGTTTTATGCCCAGATAAACATGTACAGAATTGTACCCTGAGTTGCTGAATTGTGTGAGTTGTATCAGGATTCATGAATTTGTAATCTTACCATGCTACCAAATTTATTACCGATCAAGTTTTGAGTGGACCATCAGGTGCATGAAGTGTTCTCCTGAGTTCCAGGATACAGACAGTGGGTTTTGAGGGTGGGGGAGTAATTGTAAACATTGAGGTTAGAGGGAAATCAAATGTCCAAGAGAACAGACTGATCATTATTCCCTTTAGGAAATAAAAATAGGAAAGCCTCTTTTAAGGAGCTTGCCATACACCACAAATGCTCTGGGGTGGGTTTGACGCACTGTAGAATACACTAAGCAAAGAATCCAGTTTGGGAGGGACCTGTGGCTCTAGAACATGGGTAGGCAAACTAGGGCCCGGGGGCCGGGCCGGCCCAATCGCTTTCTAAATCCAGCCCGCGGACAGTCCAGGAATCAGCATGTTTTTAATTAAGTACAGATAGGTAGCCGAAGAAGTGTGCATGCACACGAAAGCTCATACCTAGAACTAACTCAGTTGGTCTTTAAGGTGCTACTGGAAGGAATTTTTTTATTTTGTTTTAATTAAGTAGAATGTGTCCTTTTATTTAAAATGTATCTCTGGGTTATTTGCGGGCCATAGGAATTCGTTCATTCCCCCCCCCCAAAAAAAAATAGTCCGCCCCCCCTAAGGTCTGAGGGACCCCTCAGAAAAAGTGTGCTGAAAAAGTTTGCTGACCCTTGCTCTAGAAGAACTAGGGATCCAGATCAGAAACACAGAGTTCTTCCAACTCTTGCATCACCCAGAGTGGCTGGGGCAACCAAGGCTGATGGGTGGAATGCAAGTCGTTGTCGCAATCCTCCTCCTCCTCTCAACTCCAACGTCCAAAATACAAATCCCAGCAAGGCAGCCTCATTCACTGGGCTTCCAAAGACCAGTCCGTCTGGAGCTGCTTCCGGTTGCTATTGTTTTTGCTGGTGTTGACAGAAGTAAAATGGGAGGAAGTCAAAGTAGAAAGAGAAGATACATGCACAGATCTCTAGCTATGGCCAGCTGTGGTCCCTCTTGGCTGGATAATAATGGACAGGCTAAGTGGGAGGAAGTGGGCCCAGCCGGGAAAGGTTTTCACTGGAGATGTGTGATGGAACAAAAGTCTGCTTCATGGTGTGCTTCACTCACCTCAGAAACTACTAATGCCAAAGACCACCCTGACAAATGGTCTGGCCACCTGGATTCAGCTCTGGGGTGTGGGTGTGGGTGTGTATTCTAGCACACTTCATAAAGAATCACAGAATGCTAGATAGAGTTGGAAGGGTCCCAAGGGCCATCTAGTCCAACCCCCTGCAATGCAGGAATCACAGCAAAAGCATCCATGAAAAAGAGAAAAAGCTATCATTTATGGCCTTTCCATTTACCTAAATGACTGGAGACATAGCAGAGCAGGGATCATAGAATCATAGAATCATAGAGTTGGAAGAGACCACAAGGGCCATCGAGTCCAACCCCCTGCCAAGCAGGAAACACCATCAGAGCACTCCTGACATATGGTTGTCAAGCCTCTGCTTAAAGACCTCCAAAGAAGGAGACTCCACCACACTCCTTGGCAGCAAATTCCACTGTCAAACAGCTCTTACTGTCAGGAAGTTCTTCCTAATGTTTAGGTGGAATCTTTTTTCTTGTAGTTTGGATCCATTGCTCCGTGTCCGCTTCTCTGGAGCAGCAGAAAACAACCTTTCTCCCTCCTCTATGTGACATCCTTTTATATATTTGAACATGGCTATCATATCACCCCTTAACCTCCTCTTCTCCAGGCTAAACATGCCCAGCTCCCTTAGCCGTTCTTCATAAGGCATCGTTTCCAGGCCTTTGACCATTTTGGTTGCCCTCCTCTGGACACGTTCCAGTTTGTCAGTGTCCTTCTTGAACTGTGGTGCTTCTTGAACTCTTGATGGGGAGCCTGTGCCCACCACTCCCCAAATTTGTTGGACTGCAGCTCCCAGAATCGTGATGATTAGCCATGCTGGCAGAGGCTGCAGGGAGCCAGAGCCCAGCCACATCTGGGGGTCCACTTGTTCCTCATCCATGTATTTAAAGTTTCTAAAATGATGCACTGTGTGGAGAAAGCAGGCAGGGAGACTTTTCTCTCCCTCTCCTTACCTCTCCCTCAGGTAATGCTAGCACTCAGGGCTGATCCAATGAACCCTCATCTACTAATGTAAAAACCCTCAGGACAGATAAAAGAAAGCAACACAGTGCAAAATTGATTCACAGGATTTTCTGACACAGGGTATGTTGATAGTTGCTAACTTGGGTGGATTTAAAAAGGGTATTAGAAAGCTGATTGGAAAGATTTGTTACATGTTCAGTGGCACTGTGGCTGTGCACACTTTCCTGGGAGTAAGTCCCATTGAACTAAATGGGGCTTACCTCTG
Organism: Podarcis erhardii; assembly: GCF_964252035.2. Taxonomy (NCBI): domain Eukaryota; kingdom Metazoa; phylum Chordata; class Lepidosauria; order Squamata; family Lacertidae; genus Podarcis; species Podarcis erhardii. The sequence goes on along the minus strand of NC_138503.1, from coordinate 2,813,109 downwards.
AGAAGGAATGCAGAGGATTGCACTTTCTGTTGCAGCAACAAGAGGTGAGGACCATTGCCTTCATGTGCTGCTTCAGCAGGGCTCCCAGAGGCACCTGGCAGCCACTGTGAGGAGCAGGATGCTGACTAGATGGGTATTTGGCCTAATGCTGTGTGGAGCCAGTGTGGAGTGTAGTGGTCAGAGTGCTGGACTAAGACCTGTGAAACCAGGGTTCAAATCCCCACTCAGCTATGAAGCTCACTGGGTGACTTTGGCCAGTCATTGCCTCTCATCCTCATCGTTGTGGGGATTAAATGAGGAGGGGGAGAAGCTGGTATACCACATTGAGCTCCATGGAGAAGAAAGGTGGGATACAAATAACAGGAATGAAATTAAATCTAGTGGGACTCTTCTTATTTTTATAGCATGAGTTTAGACTTGCAATCTTTTGCATACCTATTAGAAAATAAATCCTATGGAACTTGACAGGATTTGTTTCTGAGGAAACTTGCTATGGATGAAGCAATCTATAGTTGTGGAAGAGCAAGTGTCTCTGAGAATCACAGAGCCCAAGAGTCAACTAGTCCAACTGCCTGCATGGCAGGGATCCTGGAGGAGACCCTCCTTTTGCCTGACCTAGTACACAAAGGGGGAAGAGGAAATCACAGCCCATATGGTCAAATAATAAAACCTGGCAGTTATATATCATGCTCAAAGGACTTCAGGCATCACGAGCACCACATCCATTTCTTACCATTTTCTAGATCAGTGCTGTGTTGGGGGCACTGGGTTGTTTGACACTGATGGGGGGGAGAGGAATCTAAAAGGGGTCCAGGTGGGCAGGGACACCCTGCCTGAGGAGTCCACATGCCAAGCTCAGACCAAAACCTAAAGATGCATCTTTACATGCGTGTGCACAGGAACATAGGAAGTTGCATTTTACCAACTCAGACCATTAGTCCATCTAACTTAGTATTGTCCACACTGACTGGCAGCATCTCTTCAGAGTTTCAGGCAGGGGTCTCTTCCAGTCCTAACTGGGGATGCCAGGGACTGAACCAGAGACCTTCTGCTTGCAAGGCAGATGTTCTGTCACTGAGCTGTGGCCCGTCCCCAGCTGTGGTGGTGGAAAGCTATCCTCTAATGTCATTTGAAATTATTGTTGGAGTTATTCTGGCATGATAACAGCTTTAATAAGAGTACGGCAGTGCGGCACCATAAAACATGGAGTGCAGGCCATTTGATTAAGATGAACTGCCCTTATCTGTGTGAGAGAGAGGCTTGGAACGGCTAGGCGGTTGAGTTGAAGAGGATTTTGAGCAGGTTGCATGAAGAACTGCAGCCTTGGAGGGAGAAAGGGAGAGAGAAGGAAAAGCCAAACTAACCAGTAGTTGCTCTTTACAGTGAACCCAGCCAGCTCTTTTTACTGGTCCAAATCAACACTGGACTTTTAGTTTTCTACACAGCAGGCCTGGTTGGCACAAGTGGACTGTATGATGTGGGTGGAAGTGGGACTGTCCCATTTTTTGAATGTTCTCTTGCATCAACAGAAATTTCAGCAAAGTAGGGAACATACTCACCTAGTCACTCTTTCTCCCTGAGAGGCTAGCTTTTATTTGTAGGGAGGGTTTAAAGCAAAACAACCCAAACAAAACTTTGACTGACCAAATCCAAAGAGTGCTCAGTCCTCTGCCGCTCGTAAAATGGCAGCGCGGAACGGATCGCTCTGATCAAAGCAATCCTTCCAAAGCTGGCAGGAGCAAGAGGGGAGAGTGCCAGGACTAGGCACCCCCCCGAAAGCCTCACGAAGGTCTGCGAGGTGTCGAGAGGTCCGGCAGAAGTGATGTTCTCCTGCTTTTTGCCCAAAAACCCAAGCTGAAGGGGGAGGGGGAGGGAGAAGCTGTTGAGAGCGCTCCTGGCTAAAACGCGGCTCCGCTGGCTGAAATAGGTACCACTTTATAGTGGGAAGGTAAACGGCGTTTCCATGTGCTGCGCTGGTGCTGGCTCACCAGTGCAGCCTCGTCACGCTGGCCACATGACCCGGAAGTGTCTGCGGACAGCGCTGGCCCCCGGCCTCTTAAGTGAGATGGGCGCACAACCCTAGAGTCGGACACGACTGGCCTGTACGGGCAGGGGTACCTTTACCTTTAAAACAAGCAATATAACTATTATAAACACAATATTCAATTATTATTAATCAAGAAATAGAGTGGAAAATAAAAAGAATGAAACAAAAACATTTTGAATATGCAATAAAACCAGGGAAATTATTAACATGGCAGTTAAATAAAAGTGAGCAAAAAACCATCATAAATAAAATCAAATTAAATGAAAAAATTATAGATAACCCGAAGGAACTTAGGAAAGGAAGAGAAAAAAAGCAAAGAGATAGACCAATATTTGAAGGCTAGTAACCTGCCAAGGATAACAGAAGAGAAATTAGCAATTTTAAATGCCCATATAACAACATAGGAAATATTAGATGCAATTAAGTTGGCAAAAACAGGGAAATCGCCAGGACCAGATGGATTACCATCAAAATATTGTAAGAAACTAAATAACCAATTGGTGAGACCATTACAGGAGATAATGAATGAAATCTTAACTTCAGGGAAAGTCCCAGAGACATGGAAAGAAGCATATATAACTTCATTTCCAAAACAAGAGGCCGATGTGTTAGCAGTTAATAATTATAGACCAATTTCATTATTAAATAATGATTATAAATTATTTGCTAACATAATGGCCAACAAAATGAAATCAGTATTGAAAGATTACATACATCAGAACCAGGTGGGATTCTTCCCAGGCAGACAAATGAAAGATAATATTAGAAATATTATTGACATTATAGAGTATCTGGAAATAAGAAATAAAAAACAAGCAGCATTGATGTTTATAGATGCTGAAAAAGCCTTTGACAATGTCTCTTGAGAATTTATGCAGGGGGGGGGGGACTCTGCAAGAAATGAATTTCGGAGATAAATTTAAAAAAGGAATTCAAGCCATATATTCAGACCAAAAAGCAAAATTAATTGTTAATCAGGTGGTAACAGAGGAATGTAGAATACAAAAAGGTACAAGACAAGGATGTCCGTTATCACCTTTATTATTTATATTGGTATTAGAAGTCCTGGCGAGAAATATCAGGGCAGATGAAAATATCAAAGGAATAAAAATAGGGCAAAAGTCATATAAATTGAAAGCCTATGCAGATGATCTGGTAATTATAGTAGAAGATCCTAAAAGACTCAGGAGTTTGGGAAAGTTGCAGGATTTAAACTAAATAAAAACAAGACCAAATTATTAGTTAAAAATTTGAAAGAAGTGGATAAAACTCAAATTACAGAAACAGAAACCCATAAAAAGTTAAATATTTAGGAATTATGAAAAATGCTGGAATGAGATGAAAAGGAATCTAGAAATATGGGGAAGAATGAATCTCCCCTTAATAGGAAGAATTGCAGCAATCAAGATGAATGTATTGCCAAAAATGTTGTTTTTATTCCAAACAATACAGTTTGGTGACACAGTTTCCTTTAAGAAATGGCAAAAAGATACATTTAAATTTATCTGGAAAGGGAAGAACCCAAGAATAAAATATAAAATATTAACAGATGTGAAGGATAGAGGAGGCTTCTCTCTTCCAGATTTAAATTTGTATTATGAGGCAAGCTGCATTACTTGGATCCGGGATTGGATCAAATTAGAAAATACTGATTTATTAGATCTGGAAGGACATGATAATAGGTTTGGTTGGCATGCATATTTATGGTATAACAAAGGGAAGATACATAAATGATTTCATAATAGTATAATTAGGAAAGCATTGATAAAAGCATGGGGAAAATATAAAAATCTGTTAGAGAAAAAAAAAACCCAGGTGGGTGGCCCTAACAGAGGCAATGTCAACCAAAAGAACAAATATGGAGGCAAAATATATATATAGATATATAGAGAGATATATTGACAGGCAGAGAAGGGAAATTAAGACTTAAAGATTATGATGAAATAAAAGACTTGGTCTATGATTGGCTGCAACATCGACAATTAAACGAGATTTTTAAGGAAAATAATAAGAAAGGATTTAGTTATACCATATCTAGATTCCAAAGAGAAATAATAGAAGAGAATAGTAAATTACTAAAGAAAACTTACAGCTTATTGTTAGAATGGGAGAAAAAAGAGGAGGAGGTGAAATCAGTAATGATTAAATGGGCACAAGATATAGGACATAATATACAAATGGAAGACTGAGAAAGATTATGGAAAAGTAATTTAAAATTTACGGATTGTATATTGCTGAAAGAGAATTACATGAAAATGATGTACAGCTGGTATATTATATTGGCGAAAATGGCAAAAATGTATAGAACAAGTTCCAATAAGTGCTGGAAATGTAAAGAAAAGGAAGGTACCTTTTTTCATATGTGGTGGAATTGTAAAATAATCAGAAATTACTGGGATATGATTTATAATGAAATGAAAAAAATGTTCAAGATCATCTTTGTTAAAAGACCAGAAGAATCTATTTATGTATGCGACAACAGCAGCCAGAATTCTATTAGCTCAAAGAAAAGTGATGAAATACCAACGAAAGAACAATGGCAAGAAAAGTTGATGGAATACGCGGAAATGGCAAAGTTAACTGAGAGACTCAAAGATAAGGACAATAATGACTTCAAAAAAGATTGGGAATCTTTTATGATGTACAGTATATACAGAAACAATGCATTGAAATGAACTCACTTGCAGGATTCGAGTAATACACTTACAATGGACAAATATAAATATAAAATATAAAAATGAGGTTAAAATGTTAAGAACTGATTGATATGGTACAACTTTAATTTTAGTACGTAAAGCATATAAAATTATAAGCAGAAGAAATAAATATGCTATAAACCAGAGAGGGAAGTTGGGGGAAGTCGGGGAGGGGGGATTAACTGAAAATAGAAAATGTAATTTGAATTTTGATTATACTAAAACTTTTAAAATTTAAAACAAAACAAAGAGTGCTCAGTAATGGTTTCTTGTACTCCTGGAAAAAATTGGAAGGGGGGTTGCACAGTTCTATCCTGGGTCCGTTGTTGTTCAGTGTCTTTATAAATGACTTGGATGAAGGAATTGAGGGTGCATTTTTGTAGCATAGAATTGTAGCATAGAATCATAGAGTTGGAAGAGACCACAAGAGCCATCGAGTCCAACCCCCTGCCAAGCAGGAAACACCATCAGAGCACTCCTGACATATGGTTGTCAAGCCTCTGCTTAAAGACCTCCAAAGAAGGAGACTCCACCACACTCCTTGGCAGCAAATTCCACTGTCGAACAGCTCTTACTGTCAGGAAGTTCTTCCTAATGTTTAGGTGGAATCTTTTTTCTTGTAGTTTGGATCCATTGCTCCGTGTCCGCTTCTCTGGAGCAGCAGAAAACAACCTTTCTCCCTCCTCTATGTGACATCCTTTTATATATTTGAACATGGCTATCATATCACCCCTTAACCTCCTCTTCTCCAGGCTAAACATGCCCAGCTCCCTTAGCCGTTCCTCATAAGGCATCGTTTCCAGGCCTTTGACCATTTTGGTTGCCCTCCTCTGGACACGTTCCAGTTTGTCAGTGTCCTTCTTGAACTGTGGTGCCCAGAACTGGACACAGTACTCCAGGTGAGGTCTGACCAGAGCAGAATACAGTGGCACTATTACTTCCCTTGATCTAGATGCTATACTCCTACTGATGCAGCCCAGAATTGCATTGGCTTTTTTAGCTGCCGCGTCACACTGTTGGCTCATGTTAAGTTTGTGGTCAACCAAGACTCCTAGATCCTTTTCACATGTACTGCTCTCAAGCCAGGTGTCACCCATCTTGTATTTGTGCCTCTCATTTTTTTTGCCCATGTGCAATACTTTACATTTCTCCCTGTTAAAATTCATCTTGTTTGTTTTGGCCCAGTTCTCTAATCTGTCAAGGTCGTTTTGAAGTGTGATCCTGTCCTCTGGGGTGTTAGCCACCCCTCCCAGTTTGGTGTCATCTGCAAATTTGATCAGGATGCCCTTGAGTCCATCATCCAAGTCGTTGATAAAGATGTTGAATAAGACCGGGCCCAAGACAGAACCCTGTGGCACCCCACTAGTCACTCTTCTCCAGGATGAAGAGGAACCATTGACGAGCACCCTTTGGGTTCGGTCAGTCAGCCAGTTACAAATCCACTGAGTGGTAGCATAGTCAAGACCGCATTTTACCAGCTTCTCTACAAGAATATCATGGGGCACCTTGTCAAATGCCTTGCTGAAATCAAGGTAGGCTACATCCACTGTGTTCCCTTCATCTACCAGGCTTGTAATTCTGTCAAAAAACGAGATCAGGTTAGCCTGACATGACTTGTTTTTCAGAAATCCATGCTGACTATTGGTGATCACAGCATTCCTTTCTAGGTGCTCACAGACTGTTTGCTTAATGATCTGCTCCAGAATCTTCCCTGGTATTGATGTCAGACTGACTGGGCGGTAATTATTTGGGTCCTCTCTTTTCCCCTTTTTGAAAATAGGGACAACATTTGCCCTCCTCCAGTCTGCCGGGACTTCACCTCTTCTCCAGGAATTCTCAAAGATGACTGCCAGTGGTTCTGAGATCACATCTGCCAGTTCTTTTAATACTCTTGGATGCAGTTCATCTGGCCCTGGAGACTTGAATACATCTAAACTAGCCAAGTATTCTTGTACTATCTCCTTAATTATTCTGGGCTGTGTTTCCTCTGCTGAATCATTTGCTCCAAATTCTTCAGGTCGGGCATTGTTTTCTTTATCGGAGAAGACTGAGGCAAAGAAGGCATTGAGGAGTTCAGCCCTTTCTGTGTCCCCTGTTTGCATTTCACCATCTTCTCCTCTGAGTGACCCCACTGTTTCTTTGTTCTTCCTTTTGCTACGAACATACCCATAAAAGCCTTTTTTGTTGCCTTTAACCTCTCTAGCAAGCCTGAGTTCATTCTGTGCTTTAGCTTTTCTGACTTTGTGTCTACACGTGCTGGCTATTTGTTTGAATTCCTCTTTGGTGGTTTCCCCCCTTTTCCATTTTTTGTACACATCCTTTTTTAATCTTAACTCAGTTAAAAGTTCTTTAGATAGCCACCCTGGCTTCTTTAGGCTTCCATGTTTCCGTCTCATTGGTATTGCTTGAAGTTGTGCTTTTACTATCTCCCTCTGAGGGGATGCTCATCACATTTGCAGATGACATCACACTTGGAGGGGTAGCTAATGCAACAGAAGACAGAATCAGGATTCAAGAAGATATTAAGAGATTGGAGAGCTGGGCCCAAACTAACAAGATGAATTTCAGTAGGGACAAATGTCAGGTTCTATACTTAGACAGGAAGAATCAGATGCACAAGTATCTAGGGGCCTTGGTGGACCACAAGCTGAACATGAATCAACAATGTGATGCAGCAACAACAACAAAAAATAAAATGTAATGCTGTTCAAGGCTGCATCCGCAGAAGTGTAGTGTCCAGATCAAGAGAAGTAATAGTCCCACTCTCTTCTGCCTTGCTCACACCACACCTGGAATACTGTGTCCAATTGTGGGCACCACAATTTAAGAAGGATATTGACAAGCCAGAATGTGTGCAGAGGAGGGCAACCAAGATGATCAAGTGCCTGGAAACCCAGCCTTACACAATAAGAGCCACACAGCACTTGCTTTCCTCAGTGCAGATTAGGCTGCTTTGTTCTTGGAGGTCATCCTCTTCTGTGACCAAGAGAACATGAACTGTCCCACCTGGGGCAATCCTCTTGATCTTGCCCGCCAACCCAGGGTTGCCCTCTCACTTCCTGCTCTTTTTGCATTTGCTGCTGCTACGCAACACTTTTCTTGGAGTGTTTCCTCTACAGCTGCCTGACACCTTACTCAGCCTGATTGCCCTCAAATGAGCCATCCTCCAAAGCCATTCCAGCAGTTATTTACTGCTCTCGCTGGGCTCATATTCAAGAAACACGCATCCCATTAAGCAGCAGAGGCAACAGGTGCATTGAGTGTGATTTCACTCTTGGATTGGAGTTATTGCTGCCCCAGGTGGAATGAGAAGGGCAGCCCGAGACATCAGATGCTCTGCAGAATACTCTCTCTCTCACACACACTCTCTCTAACATTGTATGATGACTCAAACTTTGGATCGGCCATTCCATTCCGTACCTATTTAGAAGGAGATGAAATGGAAAGGAATCAGCGCTGCTTTAATGGCTTGGCTCACATCAGACGCATTTGTTAAAAAAATAAAAGCAGGAGGTTCCAGAGATGGAAAACGACAAAGCTAAGATGGCAAAATCCCAGTTTGGGACTTTTGCCTTGATGGACAAAATTCACAATCATATTTTGTCATTTGTTCAAAAGCTCTAAGGGGATGCAAATAGGCAGAACTTGGAAAAAAAAGATGAATTTTGACTACACCACCATTTACAGCCAACACCCTGCCTATCCATGACATATTTGCCTTTGGCCAGGTCTCCAAATGTCTCCTAAGATCTCTTACAAGGGAAGTGAAATTTAATTGTCATAGTTTGGTCCAAAATTTTGAAATGCAAACACCCAAACAAATTCAATACTATTATATATAAACATAACCTGGTGTTGAGAGCATACTCTTCAAGTGTGAACAAGAGAGAGCCTGCTAATAAATAGAGTAGAACATTTTTTTTATTTAGTCAAAAACAAATATACAGCGACAGCATGAAAATCCTGAAAGTTTCCCTCTGTATTTACTAATTAAAACCCACGTTTAATTTAAACTAAGAGGCTTACTTCATCAGGGTTGCTGTAAACTTTACTGAGGGAAAACATTAAGCATTATTCATATTAATTTATAAAGGTGTCAAGGGTTATGTTCACCTTTGTCTTTCGCTATAATTTGTTTTTAAAATGGCATGTAACCTCTACCTGGGTATAAGATACTTCCTGGTAAAGTAATAGCTGGAATTATTTGCAGCTTAACGGTATTTTATTTCTCGACATTTGATCCTGTTTTTAATCAATAGCACTCAAGGCATGCCACTTGGACGTTTTTCTTACTTATATTCATCTAGCAATGTAATTTGTATGAAGAGAGCTCTACACACTCCAAAGCCTGAATATGTAGCCAAAGCAGCTGAAGATTTATATACATTTCTTCTGAAGCTGCTGAATGGCAAAACCTGTCAGATCGAGCCTCCTCCTGTGTAAACAGGGCAGAACGGCTCCCGTAACAAATTGCCCCAACGCATGCCACAGAGACTTGGGCTGTATTTCTTTATTGATCCTTGTTCAGTCTTGTTCCACTACGCAGAACCTCTGCAGCAAGTGCGAGGGAGCACTCAGCAATGGAACATCAGGGACCCCCTTCCAGGGGCAAGTGTGTGCGGCAGGGAGTGTGGCCAGGTTGCCCATGTAATTGATTATAACGAAACAACTTAAGATAGGAGGGTGACCATGGATATTTTCATTAGTAGTATCGTTACTATTATTGTTCAATTTGATTTCTCACCTGCTCTTCAACTGAGGTCCCAGGGTGGGTTTCAGCAATTTTAAGACACAATATTAAAAACAAATAAAATAGAGGAAAGTTCACTCGATGGCTACAAGCCACAATGGCTATGCTCTGCCTGGCCACTGTGAGAACAGGATGCTCGACTAGATGGAACTTTGGCCTGATCCAGCAAGCTCTTCTCATGTTCTTAACATGGGGTGCTTTGAAATGCATTATGAAGACCTTAGAAAAGCAATTACAAACCTAGACAGCATCTTGCCAACAACATCACCTTGCCAACAAAGGTCCGTATAGTTAAAGCTCTGGTTTTCCCAGTAGTGATGTATGGAAGTGAGAGCTGGACCATAAAGAAGGCTGATCGCCGAAGAATGGATGCTTTTGAATTATGGTGCTGGAGGAGACTCTTGAGAGTTCCATGGACTGCAAGAAGATCAAACGTATCCATTCTTAAGGAAATCAGCCCTGAGTGCTCACTGGAAGGACAGATCCTGAAGCTGAGGCTCCAATACTTTGGCCACCTCATGAGAATAGAAAACTCCCTGGAAAAGACCCTGATGTTGGGAAAGATGGAGGGCACAAGGAGAAGGGGACGACAGAGGACGAGATGGTTGGACAGTGTTCGCGAAGCTACAAACATGAGTTTGACCAAACTGCGGGAGGCAGTGGAAGACAGGAGTGCCTGGCATGCTCTGGTCCAGGGGGTCACGAAGAGGCGGACACGACTAAACAACTAAACAACAACAACATTCTTAGTCTTTTTTAAAAAAATAATATTTATTAACAGTTTAAAGATTACAAAAGAAAAGAAAAAGAATTATACAATACAATACAATACAATACAAAACCAAAACCAAAAACACCACACAACCCAAACCCTATGACATTGAATCAACCAAACAAAACAAAAACAATTTAAAAACACATCCAATAATTTCAATATCATAACTTTCGTTCACTTGTTTCAGCGACCTCCTCACACCTCCCTTTTTGTATTCCACTTCTGTTAATTGTTTCAGCAATTCCTTTCCATCTTCCTCTGTTTTCTGTCCTATAATTTAGCTTAACATATTCTAACCTTGTTTTTTCCCTTTAATACATTTACAATCTGTCTGTACCTAATTCCTTATAACATTTCTGCTAAAGCCATATAATTTCATTCCATCATTTTCCTAACATTCATTAATTTTACAATATTTCTGTAAATAATCTTTAAACTTTTTCCAGTCTTCTTCCACCGACTCTTCTCCCTGGTCTCGGATTCTGCCAGTCATTTCCGCCAGTTCCATATAGTCCATCAACTTCATCTGCCATTCTTCCCAGGTGGGTAAATCTTGTGTCTTCCAATACTTCGCGATGAGTATTCTTGCTGCTGTTGTTGCATACATAAAGAAAGTTCTGTCCTTCTTTAGCACCAATTGGCCGACCATGCCCAGGAGAAAGGCCTCTGGTTTCTTCAGGAAGGTATATTTGAATACCTTTTTCATTTCATTATAAATCATCTCCCAGAATGTCTTAATCCTTGGGCATGTCCACCAAAGGTGAAAGAATGTACCTTCAATCTCATTACATTTCCAACATTTATTTTCGGGCTAATGGTAAATTTTTGCAAGCTTGACTGGTGTCATGTACCACCTATAACTCATTTTCATTAAATTCTCTCTTAGGGCATTACATGCCGTAAATTTCATACCTGTGGTCCATAACTGTTCCCAGTCAGCCATCATAACAACAACATTCTTAGTCAAGCCTTTTCAGAATCACTCCAGCTTCACTTTTCCAGCACTACAGCATTTCTCCCTCATGCCCACACCCAACCTTCTCAGGTAGTCTTGACCTGTCGCCTCCCTGCCTTCTTCTTTTGCCCTTTCAGTGTGGTCTGCAAGCTGTCTAGGGAGTGGCTGTGTGTGTTTGTTCTGCATACTGTTGACACTGAATATATTGCGTAAGAGCTGGATCACACCAAAGGTGCACCTGGTTCAATGTCATATTTAGGTTGGTCACTCACACACTACCAAAAAGGGGGAAATATGTCACCCCAAAAAAATGTGCGCATAAATTTTGCGTACATCTCACCATAGTGGGAAAGCCTGAGCAGGCGCCCTCTGTGCCCTCCAGCCGGCCATCCAGGAGCTTGGTGTTAGTGAGGTAACTTTCAAGCGCCCTGCTCTTACCTCTGATGACTTTTTGTCTTCAGACCATTCAGCTCTTCAAATAGTGGACAGTCCTCTGTTACAGAGGACATATTGCCACCCTAGTCATATTAACTAAAGTGAGTGGTGGGGAGAGATCAAGTCTTGACAATGCCAAGCAAGGCAATACAATGTGTTATTATTACTGCAATGTGTTAGATGTGGGGCTGCCTTTGAAGGTCGTTTGGAAACTGCAGCTGGGGCAGAATTCAGCAGCCAGGTTGCTCAGTGGGGCAAGGCAGTCTGAGCATACAGCACTGATCCTGGCTTGACCACACTGGCTACTAAGTACCGTATTTTTCGCTCTATAGGACGCACCCGACCATAGGACGCACCTTGATTTAGACAGGGAGAACAAGAAAAAAAATTCTCCCCCTCTCTGCCCAGCACCCCTTCAGCGAAGCAGCAGGAGACGCTGCGCAGAGAGGGGAAATTTTTTTTCCCTTGTTCTCCCCCTCTAAAACAAGGTGCCGTTCAAGGTGCATTCAGTCGCCTTCAGTGCGCACCGACCCCTCTCGCTCTCCAGGCTTCAGTGAAGGCAACCCAAAGCCTCTGGAGTGCTGCAGGAGTTCCCGCTGCGCTCCGGAGGCTTCGGGTTCCTTTCGACCTGCTCTTTGGGGCTGGCAGGAAGAAGCCCCCCGCCAGCCCCAAAGAGCAGGTCAGGGAGCAGCGGAAAGGCGCACAGCCTTCCCCTGCTCCCTGAGCTTGTGGGGCTGGCAGTGGGGGGAAGCGCTGCTTTCCCCCACCGCCAGCCCCAAAGAGCAGGTCAGGGAGCAGCGGAAAGGCGCACAGCCTTCCCGCTGCTCCGCGAGCTTCTTGGGGCTGCCGGGGAATCTCCCCAGCCCCAAATAGCAAAGAAGCCAAGCCAGCGAGTGGGACGCATCCCGCTCGCTGTCTTGGCTTCTGCCATAGCTGCGCGCAACCTCTCCAGCTGGGAGAGCCTGAACGGGGCTATGGCTTCTTTAGCCCCGTGCAACCTCTCCGGCAGGGAGAGGCTGCGCGCGGCTATGGCAATACCCCCACCTCCCGCAAAAGCCCACAGGAGCCGTGCACCCTTTAAGGAGTGGGCGGCTCCTGTGGGCTTTTCTACGAGGAGGGAGAAGGGACTGACTGGCCGTGTCAGTCCCTTCTCCCTCCTGAGGAAAAGCCCACAAGAGCCGCATGGCGCTTGTGTGTGGCTTTTGGGGGCTTTTCCTGCCTGCCTCCCCCCTGCATTCGCTCCATAGGACGCACACACATTTCCCCTTCATTTTTGGAGGGGGAAAAGTACGTCCTATAGAGCTAAAAATACGATAGTTCACAGGCCCAGTTCAATGTGCTGGACAGTTAAGTCCAGTCAAAGGCGACTATGGGGTGTGGCGCTCATCTTGCTTCAGGCCAAGGCAGCCGGCATTTGTCTGCAAACAGCTTTCCTGGTCATGTGGCCAGCATGTCTAAACTGCTTCTGGAGCAAAATAAAAATAAGGAGAGACTGTGGTCCTGTTTTCATCTTCAGTTATAGACCAGTCATTTGTGATCCAAAATACACGGGAGCCTCTGCTGAATATTTGCCTCTGCCCCCTCTGTAGATTTCGTTGTGTTGCCTTGCTAATTACAGGAGCTCCAAAGCGCTGCCTTTATCCTTGTATCAGAATGATGGCAAGCGTGTTGATTGCAAAGCCTTTGATTGGTTTTTGTCCCCTGGAAGAAACAATGACCTGATCAGCTGCACTTCTTCTGTTAGCAAAGGCCAAGCCGGTTCCTGTTGACGCTAAAACAGATCTGCATTCACAGGCCTCCCCCACCCGAGACCAAATCACAATTCTTGAATCTTTTCCAAACCACTTGGCATTTTGCTAAAATACACAAGGCCATGTTTTCCTGTGCTGCTCTGCCACTCCTTGATACTTCTCGGCTTTCCAAATATTTGCCTGTTTTTTTTGTCAGCGTTTTCACCCATTTTCTGCAGGGGGAATCTTGGTTATATTTTCTTGATATAGATTAGAAACCTGGAATCAATTGGGCGCTTTGGGTTTTATTTGTTTTAAGTGCCACATAATACCTTTAAAATCTCTTTCAGGTGCAGTTGAACCAAGCCTTGTAACCGGCACTCACTCCAGCTTCTCCGAGTACTGCTCCCATTCGTGACCATGCCATGCTTTTCATGTATTTGTTTGTACACACTTCACTCTTCAACATGCTCCCAGGAAAACTTACAAGTAAAATTTTTGTCAAATGAAAGCAAACATTAAAACTGGAACACTGATACACCACAGTGGCCCGGTTCACATTCAGCATTAAAATAAACTGTGGTTTTATGCAGAAATACACTTTGCTCCTCCCTCCCTTCTAACTTCAAGTGAGGCACGAAACAAGCCAAGAACCCAAACTCATTCCTGCAACTTGACATGTTTGATTGCAAAGTTATCAGCGAAATGTGTCTCTGTGTGTTTGTACACAGGAGTGTGTAACCACCAGACATCAAGTCCATTAATTAACTACCTGTTGCAAAAGACCCTGAACCACCCACTAATAACCATGTTTTGCCCCTTTTATCCTCACAGTGCTCTGTTAAAGATCAAAGGTAAATTAGGCTAAGAGACGGTGACTGGTCCACTGAGCTTGTGTGTGTGTAGGGATTTGAACTTGGTTCTTCCTGGTCTAAGGTTTCAATCCTTCACCCAGGAACTCAGTTGAGCTTTCAGTTGAGTTAGACACGTACAAGACTGCACTGTAAGTCCAGTATCCTAACCACTGTGCCATCCTGGCTTCCATTATACAAGCAACACCAGCTAATAAAGTATGTACAGCTTTGAAAATGCTCCCTTTAAATGTCCACACCATCTGCATGGTGCAGGATTTTAAGTAAATGAACAAAGACAATCATGTCACTTTCAATAGCCAAACTTTTGGTAAAGTATTTAGTTGCCCAAGAAGGTTGGACGGTGCAGTGTGTTCACACATTAGGTATCATACTTGATGCTATTCATATCTGGTCAATATTTTCATCAAAATGCTAATTTCAGCAGTTGCTTGTATGTCAGTTGTTAAAACTAGCTGGCACAGGGTCACACGCCCCCCTGGGCCAAAATGTGTTTTCTCTCACATGTTAGAAGGATACAATTTATCCAGAGTGTGTTAGATTGATCTTAATCAGTTTTAATGTGCTGACAACCCAGTAGTTTCATTAGGGTCAACAACAGTTTCCATTTGGAAATGCTTCCTGGGCTCCATGGAAAGGAAGAGCATTTGGAAACTGCTGTCTGAAAATGTGGAAAACGCCCCCCCCCCCCCGTTCTGAGAATTTTATAAATATGTTTAGCAGGTGGAGAGGAGCTGGAACCCCAAGGGACCGCATTCAGTTCACTGGATCAGCACAGCATGAAGTGAAAATTCTCTAAATAGCTCTTGATGAACATTTAGCTATGAACGCAGAAGCCGAGCTTACAGGATGCACAGAACTGTGTAAATAACAGAATGTTGGAAGGGAAATCTAGAGGAAACCTAACCTAACCCCTTGCTTGGTGCAAGATCTTGCAACTTCAGCATCTCTCTAGCTAACATACATGAAACTAGAGGCTGATCTTGTACTCTGGGTGGTAAACAATGGTCTGGGGTGTCTGAACACAATTAAACTAAATTTTACTCATGGTAGACCTGTTGAAATTAATGGACCCAACTTAATCATGTTCATTGATTTCAGCTGCTCCGCCCTGAATAAAACTTAGTTGCATACTACTCTATGTTTACTCTGCAAAGCGGCAGTGGGGAGAGCAACTTTTGGCGGGGAAGCATTAGTGGGGTGGTGGATATGCTTAACTTTTTCCCTATGCCCATCTCAACCTTTTCTCAGCTTTTTCTTTATACTTGAGAACAAGAAATTTAGTAAGATTTTTATTAAACAACAACAACAACAACAACAAAACAGAAATGTAAGAGAAGGTTGATGACTAAAATTAGATCCATAACTAATTTTGGAAAGGAGGTGTGTGGTGGGGTAAAAACTAGTGAGAAGAAAAAAGGCTTCCAATAATTAAAATTTGTTACAGTCCTTGGCTTCTACGGAAATCCAGCATTTTGTCATCCAACGTATCCACAGAGATATGTTTCTGGAACTATGTCTTGAGGGAGGCAGGAGGCAACTGCACTACCTTTTTATATGTGACTAGGCATTAATTGCCTCTTTTATTTGCTACAAATACAAAACCCAGAGCAAATACCAACCAAGCTGCTAGGGAGGTTTAAGCTGATCAGGTGTTCAAAGGCTGTCTCTGTGGCGATTAGGGAGACTGGCCTCTGACATTTGGGTGGTCCAATTAGGGAGGTGGTGGCTGTGAGCTAGATGGCAGATGGCAGCCGTCCCAGACAATTAAAATAGGTGAAGAGGGAATGAGCTTCTTCTTGGATCAGCAGAAATAAACGAGAAGGAAAGAGGGGGAAAGCCCACATTAAAAAGGAGAGACTGAGCTGAAACCACCTTATTCATCTTTGGAAAGCTTAGGGAGCAGCAATCCACAAGCAAGTCTCTTACTGAGAGAGACTCTTACTGAGAGAGACTCTGGGGCTGCTTTAGAGAATCATAAAATCATAGAATCTTAGAGTTGGAAGAGACCTCAAGGGTCCTCTAGTCCAACCCCCTGCAATGCAGGAATCTCAGCTGAAGCATCCACGACAGATGGTAATCCAAACTCTGTTTTAAAACCTCCAAAGGAGAGTCCACCACTTTCTGAGGGAGACTGTTCCACTGTTGAACAGCTCTTACTGTCAGAAAGCTTTTCCTGATGTTGAGTTAGAATCTCTTTTCTTATAACCTGAAGCCACGGGTTCAAGTCCTACCTTCCAGAGCAGGAGAAAACAAGCTTGTTCCCACTCCCATGTGACAGCCCTTGAGATGATGCGGATCCATTGTTATGTTGCAGTCCAGTCCTTAGGGGTGCATCCAGGTGCCCCCAATTTCAAAATCTGGGGAAGTCCCAGTTCAGCACCTCCACGCTTGAACCTGCAGGATGTTTTAGGCTGTGCTAGTTCACATTTCTTTTAAACAGTCTTCCCAAAACTTAGGCTATACCTACTAAATGCTACTTAGAGCAGACCCTGGAAATTAATGGACATGGTTAACTTGGGTTTACTGAGGATGCAGCTGAGGTCCTTAGATGCAGCTAGACTGTATTAGTATTGTCCTCCTTTAACCCTAAGAGTTCAAGATGGGTCACAACAATTAAAATACAGTATTAAAAACAGTTGCGAATTGCAGAAATAAGATGGGTTGTGAAAACATACATCTCAGGTGCCAAAAGGCCTGGGTAAAGAGGTGTGTCTTCAGCATCTGCCAAAATCTGTGCAATGAAGGTACCAGACGCTCCTCTATGGGGTGGGAGTTCCACAACTTAGGGGCTTCCTCAGAGAACCCCACCACTCCTGGCCAGCATGGCCTATGCTCGGGGATGATGGGGGCTGCAGTTCAACAACATCTGTGGCTCAAGGTTTGGGAAGGCTGACCAAGGGTAGCTGGATACCTAAAAAGGGCCCAGCCTTTCAGGCCATTAGCTGTGGTTGCTGGGCGTGCAGGAAAGGGACCCTGCCGTGGGAGCATATATTTTATTGGGGGGGGGGCGGCGGCGAAGGGACCTTGGTCCCTAGGAGTTGGCTCCTATGCTCTATACATGTCTGCACAGAAGTGGATCCTGCTGAATTCTAGTAAGAACATGAGAAGAACCTACTGGATCAGGCCAATGGTCCATCTAGGCCAGCATTTGTTCTCACAGTGGCCAAGCACAGTTCTACAGGACTTATTCCCAGGTAAGGAGGGAAGAGGATTGCAACCTCTTTCTCTGCTCTGGCTGTCCAGCATACATAGAGGTGTGAGAGGGATGGCTATTTTTTTCAGGGGTTTAGAGTTGCAGGGGTTTAGGGTACAGCCTGTAATAACTAGGCAACTTGGCCTCCCCTGAGTGCTCTGCATCTGCTCAATGGGAGTGAAGCAAAGGAGACATGGCAAGGACACAGATCAGCTGCAAAGGGGTCAGGGCTTCTCTCCCCCTCCCTTCCCCGATTGCATGCCTGACTTCCCATCTCACTATTCACCTGATTTGTCATGTCACAGCCGATGCAGCAATCACAGGGGAGTGCCGGTCACCATGCAGTCAGCAAATCTCAGTGCCAGCCTCTGGGGTGCTGGGACAGGATTGCCCCGCTGTGCCTTATCACTCTGGCGTCTGTTTGCCTACAGCTCCAGTGGCCTAGCTAGGGCCCCTTGCTGCTGCAAATGACACACACGGACTCTCTAGCAGCACGAGCAAGTAGTGCATTTGGGTGGGACAGGGATCTGGGCCTACACCTTCCTCATTTCCCTCAAGGTTGCCTCTCCCCCCACCCTCGTTTCTTAAAAATGGAAATGGCACACATCTAAATCATTCACCTCCCACAAATTATTCTGCTGACTGGTGGATAACATGGATAACATGTTGGGATTCTTATCACTGCAGTGGGACTTGTGGCAAATCTGTCTGTGGCTATCAGTATGGCAGTAGTCTTCAGATGGAGAGTGTCACAAATGGGAGGTTTGTTGCCTGTGGGACTACAAATATTGATTTCGAGCTCTAAACATCTTTTGGAAGCCCACAAAATTTATTAACAATATTATACTATTATACTGTATATTCAGGGTCCTTGAATATATTTGCAAAGCCCTGAACAACTTAGGTCCAGGGTACCTCAGGATCCCCTGAACCCTTATATCCCAGCACAATTGCTGAGATCATCTGCAGGAACACCACTGGTCATTCCCCAAGTTAGTGAGGTTCATTTGTCATCAAGGAACCAAGCCTTTTGTGTCATGACCCCAGTCTTGTGGAACGCTCTGCCACTAGAGTTTCAGCAGACACTTTCTGTCACTGCGGAGGAAGAGGAGTGCGGGGGGAGTGCACCACCCTTGGCAGCGCGATCCCAGTGGGGTGCCATCGCGGCTGCCCCCCTGCCCACGCTGGGTGCCATGCTCCCAGGACGCGCACCAGCCCTGCCCCTGCCTGCTCTTCACCCCCCAGTGCTGGAGCATGAAGTTCCACTGCTTTCTGTGCCAACTATTAAATGCCTCCTGGAAACTTCTATTCCATCAGGTTTAGGCAGGCATATCTTCACAATTGTTGAGGTCTGAGTTTAAGTTTTTTCTCTGTGTTTTTTATTGTGTCATTGTGTACACATGTAAACAACTCTGATTTTTAAAAATGAATAGGTAAAGGTCAAGGGACCCCTGACCATCAGGTCCAGTCGTGACCGACTCTGGGGTTGCGGCACTCATCTCGCTTTACTGGCCAAGGGAGCCGCCGTACAGCTTCTGGGTCATGTGGCCAGCATGACTAAGTCGCTTCTGGCGAACCAGAGCAGCGCACAGAAACACCACTTACCTTCCCGCCGGAGCGGTACCTATTTATCTACTTGCACTTTGACGTGCTTCCGAACTGCTAGGTGGGCAGGAGTTAAAATGAATACCTGTATTTAAATATTGTTAATAAATAAATAAACTATGATTTTTATTGCATTTCTAATACTTTTAATATTCTTTTGAGAGCCACCCAGTGGCTGGGGCAACCCTGTCAGATGAGCAGAATATTATTATTATTATTATTATTATTATTATTATTATTATTATTATTATTATTATTTCAAGCTGTGTACATCCAACGAACAGGAAAGAGCTCAGTTACAAAACACAGGAGCAGTACAAAGGCTGTATTTTCCAAATAATAGAGCAGTTAATGTAGAAAAATAAAAGCAGCAAAACACACCATGAAAGCTAAATTTTGAGATTTGGTAAAGACAGTTTTGTGTAGTTGAATTTGACATATAGGAAATGAAATCCGATTATATGATTATAAATGGAAAGTAATTTTCTTCATGTTCTATGGTTCCCTTCCCAGAAGCCTTGATCCATTGCAATGTATAGATATATCAAACTAAATAATAAAATAACATCTGCATAAACGTGTGAAAGTTGGGCAATACATTCTGACTGTGGCAATGTTATAACATTTGCAAAATGTTGGTGTGTGACCTGCCACATACATTAATCCCTTCTCTATTGCTAGTCTGTAATACTCTGAATTATAGTTACAGAAAGAAAGGGAGAAAGCCAGGGCTGTGAGATTTTGCAGGGATCTCTTCATGATCCCTGAATATCATCGGCATTCACCGTGTTAAAGCTCTTCCCCAGAGCCTCTATTTCAACAGTCCGTTTGGAAGGAAAACTTCAAAGCACCAGTCATTATAACAATGATAATCCTCCGTGTGGGAATGTGGAAAAGTGACTCTGCCTCTTTCCGCCACGTCTGATCTATTTAAGCAGAAATTCTGCCATCTGGAGGATTTTCCCCAAAATGTCCTTTGCAGAAAAGCTCCTTGAAATGTGATGTGCCTGCCTGCTCCAGCACATCTTTAAAAGGTGAAGGCCACTGCAATTTCAGGGCTAGACACCAGATAATTTCTTCTGACAGGGTTCTTGCCTACATTTATCCCTCGTGTCACATTTGCAAAGAGGGTGAGCATCTGTGCCGCAGCAAATCCCCCTTTATCATCCTTCACAAATTGCAATATAATATAACAGCTGTAAGTCTCAAGTGGTCTAAACTCTCCTGGGTTTTATGGGCTGAGGGATTTACATCCTTTAGCAGGGACCACATTAAATGCTTCTTGCCCGTGCTTGCTTTTTATACAGCAAACTTCTTACTAGTTATTAAGACAAAAGTAGCATTAGCATTTTAATGGCCACCATCTTGCCATTTCACGGTGGCTTCTGTTCCTCCTCCCTGCCAATCACCACATTACCTCCATTGCTCAAGTCTTGGGACCAAGCCTGGGTGCTTTCAGGGGATCGCTGCCTCTTGGGCAAGCAAGGTTTTCCCCCAGTGTCCTCATGATGACACTGCTGGCATCAAAATAACAGGCCCCTATTCTGGCACCCTCTAATGGGGGGAATCTGATAAAAAAACTGTTACCAATGACCAGCGCTTTTTTAAAAAGAAAAAGAGGTACCAGTACTTACCATGAAGTTGTTGCAGTACGTTTCCGAGCACAATTCAAAGTGTTGGTGCTGACCTTTAAAGCCCTAAACGGCCTCGGTCCAGTATACCTGAAGGAGCGCCTCCACCCCCATCGTTCTGCCCGGACACTGAGGTCCAGCGTTGAGGGCTTTCTGGCAGTTCCCTCCCTGCGAGAAGCCTAGTTACAGGGAACCAGGCAGAGGGCCTTCTTGGCATCAGCACCCGCCCTGTGGAACACCCTCCCACCAGATGTCAAAGAGAAAACAACTATCTGACTTTTAGAAGACATCTGAAGGCAGCCCTGTTCAGGGAAGCTTTTAATGTTTAATAGACTATTGTATTTTAATATTCTGTTGGAAGCCACCCAGAGTGGCTGGGGAAACCCAGCCAGATGGACGGGGTATAAATAATAAATTATTATTATTATTATTATTAGTGCCCACATTTTACATTCTGGGAAAAAATTGCCAGTACAGTGGTGCCTCGCAAGACGAAATTAATTCGTTCCGCAAGTTTTTTCTTGCGAGTTTTTTGTCTTGCGAAGCACGGTTTCCCATAGGAATGCATTGAAAATCAATCAATGCGTTCCTATGGAGACCGTCCGGGGACAGAGGGGAAGCGCCACGCGCCTTCCCCTCTGTCGCTGGACCTGTTTTAAAGCAAGGGAAGGGGCAGCGGGGAGAAGATCGCTTCTCCCCGTTGCCACCCCTTGGTTCAAAAGGGGTCCGGGGACAGAGGGGAAGGCGTGCGCGCCTTCCCCTCTGTTCCCGGAGATTGCGGGGCTGGCAACGGGGAGAAGGGATCTTCTCCCCGCCGCCCCTTGCTTCAAAAGAGGTCCAGGGACAGCGGGGAAGACGCGCTGCGCTTCCCCGCTATCCCCGGAGCTTGCGGGGCAAGCTTCGTTTTGTGAAGCAAGCCCATAGGGAAATGCGTCTTGCGAAGCGGCTAAGAAAACGAAAAACTCCTTCGTCTAGCGAGTTTTTCGTCTTCCGAGGCGTTCGTCTTGCGGGGTACCACTGTATTGTGTACCCTTGAGTACTCCCAGAAAAAAAGAACGGCAAAGACCCGTTTGCAAATTCAGCCCCCTTTCCCCCAGTTTGCACATTATGGCAAGCCATTGTTGACAGTTGGTCATGCTTTTCGAAGCTACCTTCTCCTGCTCCCCGGCTCATCATGACCTCTGAGCCAGGGCTAATGGCTTATTTTGCTCCAAACAAACCACCAACAGTAAGCCAAGAGCAAGCTTTGCCTACCAAATGTTGAGAGGGAAGCGGGAAGCAAACCTCGGTCCTTGGTTCAGGTCAGGGACGGTGCATCCCATTTTCCATTGCTGGCAGAGGCGGGAGGGCAGCCTATTATTATTAGTAGTAGTAGTAGCATTAGTAGTAGTATTTGAATTTATATACTGCCCTATACCCGCAGGTCTCAGGGCGGTTCCCAGAAAAGACTGGGGGTGCCCCTTCAGCTCCCAAGTTGGAGCTCATGCATGGTAAGGCATGCTTTCAGTTCTGCTGCTCCTTCATGCAGTGATAGTTTAGTGCTGCTCTTTTGTGTTTTTATTGCAATCTGTAGTTTATCTGTGTTTTAAAGGTCAGAATATCTGTGCATTTATGTTTGCTGCTTCTTCCTCTTTGCGACTCCTTTGTAGAGGGGGAACTGGGGTACACATCTTTAACATAAATAATAATAACAAATGGTCAGCTTTGTTGGTTGCAGCACTTCAGCTGAAAATAAATGACAGCACAAGGATGGAAGGTGATCAAACAGGAGCAAAGCTGAGGCATTCAGGAAATGAGCCTTTAAGAGCGTTATTAGGATAAAGTGAAGCATTAGCTCCACTTTGCTGCTGTCAGGGCAAGTTAAATTTTAATTGCTTTCTTTAGATATGTTGTGATGTATTTTAATTACTGTTTTTAACCAGATTGTTTTTATTATTCTGTACTTCATAATTGATGTTTTGAAACATTGTAAGCCACCTTGAAGCCCAACTTGGGAGAAAGACAGGTGATAAATATATTAAATAAAATAAATATGATGATGATGATTAATAATACATTCCCATCTAGTTCTGTTCCAGGTCAGCCAATGCTTTTGGCCTCAGCCAGCAAGGCCATTCGCGGTGGATTAGGGGAGCTGGAAGAGCAACACCTGAAATAAAGAAAATAATAAAAGGCTCTGAAAATATTGGGCAGAGGTCCCTTCCTCATTGTTTCTGCTGCCTGGAATCCTTTTGCCCAAAGATGCTACGAGGGATTGAACTTGGGTCCTTCTGCATATAAAGCATTAATTGAATTACAGTCTCTCCCAGGGCTTTTTTCCAGCTGGAACTCAGTTCCGGCGCCTCTCAGGTGGGCAACGTTGCCATTCCAAGAGAACGAGGGAGGTGTTCATGGCGAGTTCCGGCACCTCTTTTCCCTAGAAAAATAGCACTGCTTTCTCCTCAGAAGCATTGGTCCATCTCCTCTACAGGCAGCAGCTTTGTGGGATCTCAGGCAGGAATTCTGTTTCCACCACCTGCTACCTCTTCCTTTCAACTGGAAATGCCAACAGCTGGACCTGGGATGCTCCTGCATGCAAAGTACCTGCCTTGCCAATGAGCTTCAGCCATTCTCCTGATGCATCGCCAGACTTTACAGAAACCAAATTTAGAATGCCAAAGACTATTGCATGCAGTGTGTCACCTTTTTTTAACTTCAGAAGGAGAAGGAAGCTGAGAAGTGCTCTAGGATCATTTCAAAAGCTCCAGACCTCCTTTTGAAACAAAATCTAATGTGTCATCTTGTGAAGAATCTCCACGGGCTGGAAGATTGCAGGCTGGAAGCTGAGCTGCTCCTTCACCCAGAAGAGAACCAAGATGACTTTCTGAGGCCAGAGAGAGACGCATGTAGGAAAGGCAGGGGAGGGTTTGGGGAGGGGGCAGTCCTACAAGGTGCAGCCTTGTTCCTGCACCAACCCATATGCCTTGCTCTGGTGTCAAAAGTGAGAACAAAGGACTGGGAAAGGGACAAAAAGAAGACACTTTGATTCAGGATTACTTTTTCCAATACGCCGTACACAAAATTTGATGGCAGGATAATCTGATTAAAAGTTAGCTTCTTTACTGTTTCAAGGCTTCCCCTCCTTCACACAGGTGCAGGAACCCACCCACCCCTCCTCTCTTTTTCTCTTTTGTACTTTGAAATTGGGTTGAGGGGCTTTCTGACATACAAAAGCCAGCCAATCAATACAATGAGGAGCCTTGAACTGAGAAAGGGAAAGTTGTCTTGCAGAGCTGCTGTGCTGATAAAACTGGTGAGAGGGAAGGAGAGCAGGCAGCACCCTAAGCTGCTTAGAGGAGGGTGAGATAGTTCATTAATTTATTATTGATTGCATTTGTATCCCTCAAGGTGGCGCACATAGTTTTCCTCCTCCCCACGACAACCCTCTGAGGTAGGTGAGGCTGAGAGGCAGCGACTGACCCAAGGTCACCCAGTGAGCTGAATGGGGATTTGAATCTTGGGCTCCCAGGTCCTAATCTGACTCTAACCACTACACCACCCTGGCTCCTCTGCAGTATGACTGGTGCAAGGTCCAGCTAGTCAGACAAATGGAAAAAAGGGTGTCACTGAGCCCAGTCCGAGCCATAAGAGTGCATATGTGTCACACAAGTATTGGGGCCTCTTCTGCAGCCTCTGAATTACATCTGTCTCTGGTCTAACTATCTGGAAGAAGATTCAGGACATGTTTTATTAATACATTATGAAGCCTTTAAACATGTTTAATTTTAAACAACACCGGCTGTAAAATTAAGAATGGCTTAGTATACTTGGAATTAAAGGAGACTCCTATGCCAAATCCCTTTCCCCAAAAAGTCACCCCAAAGCAAGAATGAAATTACTCTTCCCAGGAAAGCTATATAATAATTACCATTATTTGTGCTGCATGCAGACTTCAACCCCATCATTACAGAAATAGCAGGTAGTTTGGAGCTAAGCAGATGTTTATATGTTAAGGCGGCTGGAAGAAAATCACAGAACACAGACGTGTGACTGGTGTGAAGAACAAAAGATGGGGAATGACAGAACTCAATTTGGTGTGTTTTGTGCTTTCTTGGTCATTTGTGCGTGTGCCAGAGCCATCGTCTTCTTTTCCTGCATGAGAGGATGACAGAAATTATGATCTTTCTTATCAAACTGCAAGCCAGACAGCCAAAGACATGAATCCAAGCTGGGCTTGTCATTTTACTGCTGGAATGGTTGCATGTGCTCATGTGCTTGAGTGCTGGGGGCACCAGCTGGGGAACCCCCAAGGGAACCCCCAGAGGAGGAAGGCTCCGAGCCAGGGGTTTGATGAGGAGAGGTCAGAGGGAGACAACTGGGAGGAGGTGCTGAATACCGAAGGGACAACAGGGTTTAGTGAGCAGGAGGAACCCATGACAGGAGCAGTTCAGACTCTGATGCAGATATTAGTGAATATAATATACAAAAATGCATTAAATGAAATAGAAATGTGTATAGAAATGTGTGTATAGAAATGTGTGCACACTGATGAGTTCTACAGATTTTTAAAATCATAATCACAAACTGATCCAGAAATAAGGTAAACTTAACCTAAGAATTGAAATAATAAGAAATTAGGAGTAACCAAAATTGGCAGATTCATCCATCAAATCAAATGGAACCACCATTGCAGGGGGTTGGATGAAATAACCCTTGGGGACCCTTCTGACTCTACGATTCTATGATTCTATGAAAAACCAGAGAATTTCAAAGTATAGCTGCCTTTCTGTTCATGTATTGTTCCAGTATGAAATGTGGATCGAACTGAATTCTCCCTCCCCATTAATCAAAAGCTGGACAGGCTTGTCCTAATCAGTTCAGAGGAGGTCACCTCCATGTTCTTTACTCTAAAGATCAGGAACATTGAAAGAATTTCCTCAGAAATTTGACGTGGATTAAAATCTGGAGCCTTATTACATATCCATGGAAGGCAGGGAGATCCTTTGAAATTGTGCTTGGAAGGCTGTTTTTAAAAGAACGAAAAGAAAATGTCTCCCTTGAGAAGAGAAGTCTTGCTTCCAAAGGGTTCATACAAGTCATACAGTATTGTTCTGCAGTCACTTGTGAAACACACAAACAAAATTCTCTAATAATTAAAGCAAAAAATGTAGTGTTGAAAATAAAATGTTATTTGGCCAACAGAGAATTGTCTCATATTAAGGGAAAGGAACTGCTGATCAGAATTCAATGAGACCCCACCAGAGGAACGATTGCCATTGCTGAATAGGTGTAGACTGTTTCTCAAAAATGGTTTCTCACACAAACTTCCCACTTCACCCAGACCCCAGGAAGACCTCTAAGAAAGAACCAAGATGCCCTATTGAGAACCCTGCTACAACTAAGGGCCTGGAAGAATGTGCAAGAAGGTGGCATGTCTCATGAAGTCTTGACTTTAACCTCCCTCCAGCCCAATTCCTCTGACTGAGCCCTGATTCTCTCTTTGACAGCCAAGTGAGCAGTCTCTATTGCCTGTAAGTGATGACCCAGCAGGGGTCTAGGAAGAGGAGGAGCTGGATGTGAGCTCTTCTGCCCAGCTCCCACATCCCCTAAGGCTCTTTCACTCAACTGCAGTGGCAGGTATTGCTCACAGACATTGTATTGTTTTTCTCTTGGATAAATGAAATTAAACACACACACACACAAAATCAAGCCGTACGTGGCTACAGTCTGTGTTCAGCTTGGCAGGTTGCAGATTTTCCAGGTTTTGAGACACATGGTTTGCTGCTCACCACCGCCAAAGCCTTAGCCAAGATCTGGGCATTTATGTTGAGCTGAGTTAAATCGATGAAGCCATCCGCTGAGATCAAAACAGCCGGATTCCCCTATCGATCAAATGCGCTTAACTACTTACATAGGCTTTTTGCCATCTAAAAAAAGTAGTCAAGCACAAAGAATGGTTTAAAATTTATTGCTGTGCTGGTTGCTGAGAGAGGCCTTTAATTTAATCCATCAGGATAAGAAGCTAAAACATGGATGAAAAGAGGGTTTTCATTAGAAGTATTGTTATACTTGTGGTAGCCTCAGTTCAGCTTGGTCAATTTATCATGCAACTGCCTCAGTCAAAATTCATTATCCTGCATTGTTAAAATAGGCAAAATTAATGCAAAACAAAACAAAAACTCCACTGTAACAAGATGCAGAGTGGAGGTAAATGAAGTAGTAACAAAAAGTTTGACCCCTTCTAGTGCAATTTCCAAGCATGTTCATTATGTTCAATGGGACAGGGCCAGTTCTAGCCATTGTTCAATAGGACCATGTTCTTACACCCCTAATTTGCAATATGGTTGAGGAGAGAATTGGGGAGGTAACTCTGGTAAGGAAACCATAGAAGTTCTGAATTGCTGTCTTCCTGAAGACTCAATTCTACCACACGTTACAATTTATAAATGCTGTTTTAATCTTAAAGATTTAAAAATATGCTCATACAGTCTACAGACTGTTCTATTTTCATTCACTCATCACACATTATGCTTCTGCAATTCGTTCCAAGTCCTTTTGAATCAAACTTTAACTGCTGAAAATACTTTTATCAAAAATTGACCTGTGTATGTGTATATGGATATCTGCATCTAATGCTTCTGTACATGTTTACATTGATGTGTGTATATTTCTTTCTGTACCTTTTCTTCTTGAAGAGTTTTTATAGTTTTAGCAAAACATTATTACTATTACAATCTATATTTTTATTATCAGGTTGAATCCAACATCTTATCTTACATAAAAACACATATTAAGAAATAACTCCATGGGAGATGATGCCTAAAAAACAATAACTTTGGAGGCAATTGGACAAGACTGGATTTGAAGAGACCAGAAAGACCATACCCTGAGTAGCTCACAGTTCAAGGGACGTTGCAAAAATGATTTTACACTACAAAACACTGCAAACAATTGTAAAACGTTGGCACTGGAACTGGAATAGCAAGAAACAGCTTTTTGTTTTTGTTTTAATGCTATAAAAAGGGACTTTGAAAAAACAACTCCATATATGAAATTATTGACTTGCAAGTTCTGTTTCCAAAGGGGCAGAGTTATGTCTTGACATATCATAATGAAATCCTATGTCTGACTACTCTGAAGGCAATCCTGAAGGGCTCTTGGGGGCATATTCTGTGTGCTTTAAACTCAGTTGGTGGAGTACTACAAAATGTGGGGGCTTCACTGCAAAATGCTGCAAAACTGTTGCCAAACTTTGGCATTGATTCAGAGTGAATCAGACAATGTTGGGTTTTGGGGTGATACCTATGACCCTAGGTTTAAGCAGCAATGGCTCAGCTTTTGGGGTGCTGCAAAATGTGGGGCTTTCACTGCAAAACTCTGGGAAAACAACTGCAAAACTTTTGCCCAGGTTTGGAGAGGATCCCAATTTTGGGGGTTCATAGTTAATGGGGCCCATCATTATTATATACGATTAAGAGGTGATATGATAGCTCTCTTCAAATATTCGAAAGGCTACCACATAGATGATGGAGCAAATTTGCTTTCTGTTGTTTCTGAGGGTAGGACCTGATCCAACAGGTTCAAATTACAAAAAAATGGATTTAGAAAGTGCATCCTGACAGGAGACCCTCTTCAGTGGTGGGAGATATTCCCACGGCAGGTGGCAGACTCTCTTTCACGGCAGGTTTCCAAGCAATGCTGCCTTCTCAGGGATGCTGTAACAGTTAGTGCGCTTCTTGCACTGGCAGGCGGCTGGACTAGATGAGGTCCCTTTCCAATTCTATTATTGCAGAACAGCCTTATTTTAAGTCTTATTTTATGTGATCCGGAAAAGCTGAAGCGGCACAAACAAGTCTCAGAGCACCCTCTTCAGGGCCAGAAGGGAATTACGGAAGTGCAGCACCAGACCAGTGGCAGTAGCCCTCAGGAGGCTTCAGCAGCGGCCAAGTCATTCCCTCTCATGGCAGATCTGGGGTGTGGGGAGAGGTGCTGATGGAAACTGAGCCAAACAGGCCTAGTGAGAAACAAGGGGAAGGTATCAGCAAGCTCAGGGAGACCTCATGAGGTTGTTGTGATGTTTAAACTGGGCAAGGAGAGAGAACCATGTTCTGCAAAGACCACCTAAGGAGGCACCCCCTGCCACCTCCACCAAATAGTCCAATGAGGACTGAGCATACTCAGCAGCCGCAGAATGATGAGTGTCCACTGGAAAAGCAACATGGGAACTGGGAGCACAGAACAGCATATCCCAGACAGGGCCGCCAGCTTGTGCCAGCCGAGCTGTTTTGGACCCCCACCATATCCTTTGGGAGAGGGCTGGGGGCTCCCAATGTTGAGGGGGCAGAGGAGGCTGAGGGCGGAGCTGAGGGTGGCATGACTTCAGTGGCTGGCGGCTCCTCCACCTGTCATGGAAAGAGGCTGAGCGCGAGAGAGGAGCTTCCGGCCATGGAAGCCGCACCGCGTTCAGCCTCCTCCTGACATCTCATGCGCGATACCAGCCCCTTCAATCTTTGGCGTAAGTTGGCAGCTCTGATCCTGGAGGTGGGGGGCATAGCTGGCTGGCTTCCTAGCACCCTGAGCAGGAGCAACATTTTGTAAAGCTTGGCAGCTTGGTAATAGTTCCTTTCTTGGTCAATGGAACAGGATTTTGTCCCTGCTACACTTCCTGCTGCTGCTGCTTCATCCTGGCCCAAGCTTACAGCTTCAACAGCTGCCTGCCTGGACCTGGAGCTGCAACATCTCCTCCAAGCAGAGGCTTCTGCCCGTGCCTTGTGCTAACCATGAGAAGCCACAGGTCTCCGGGGGATCCATGCAGCTCTACCTCATCTTTGTTTTGCTCCACCTGCTCTGCTGTGATTAGTCTGTTTCTTGGTTTTATTTTATTTATGTCTCTGCCTTGGGTATTTATTTGTTTTGTTTTAAAGCCTATACAAAACAACCTTTAGTTGTTTTGTGTCTTGCCTTTAAGCTTATGGACAGTGGCCAGCGATGAAGAGAATCCAACAACATCTGTGGTGTGATCAAACTATGGACTCATTTTAAACCTCCTTGGCTGGCTCTAAATGGCTGGCTAAAGCAGAAACTGGGACTAGAAACATCACTGCAAAATAGTCAGGGCCAGGCCAAAGGCCACATTCAGATACCATAGGTCAAATTCCCCACAAACTGTGCTTTGAGGGATCAGGGACAAGTCCTGTGGTTTCTCCTCTCCTTGTGCACATATTATTACTTCCTGATTTGAATGCACCATATTTGCTCCAAACTTGAAAATATCATTGCAAGCTATGACCTGCAATCCTGGTTTGAAGAGCTCATTCAAATCATAGTTTGACAATTCAGTCATAAGAGTTTGGTCAAACTAGGAAGTAAAGTATTATGCTACTTGTGAGAGGGGAGCACAGAAGCATGGTGTGTGGTCTGGAGAAGCCTTCTGCTACCAGGTACCAGGGACACGGGTGGTGCTGTGGTCTAAGCCACTGAGCGTCTTGAGCTTGCCAATCAGCAGGTCAGTCGTTCAAATCTGCGCCATGGGATGAGCTCCCGTTGCTCTGTCCCAGCTTCCGCCAACCTAGTAGTTCGAAAGCATACCCCCATGAGTAGATAAATAGGTACCGCTGTGGCAGGAAAGTAAACTGCATTTCTGTGTGCTCTAGCACTTGTCATGGTGTCCCGTTGCACCAGAAGCGGTTTAGTCATGCCGGCCACATGACCCAGTAAGCTGTCTGTGGACAAACACCGGCTCCCTCAGCCTGAAAGCAGAGATGAGCACTGCACCCCATAGTCATCTTTGACTGGACTTAACCGTCCACGAGTCCTTAACAGGTGCCCTTCAAACATTTTGGACTGCAATTCCTGTACTGGCTGAGGACAATGGAAGCTGTACACTTGAAACATTAGGAGGTCACCTGGTTGAAAAGGGTGGTTTGGAGGATTGAGAAATGTGATGTTTGAAATGCGGCCAAAGTGAAGTAGCTCTGTCTCCCACCTCCAACAGCCGGCAGGAAGAGGGGAAGTCATTTCATTCAGCAAGCAGAAACGGTTGCACTGACAGGATGCTCATTTTGATGTGACACCAGTTAAATGAGTGAGGTTTTATGTTTTTTAAGTCCTACAGTTTCAGTGAGCAAGCTAAGCTCCCTCAGCAGGACTGAGCCCAACATCCTTCTCCCTGTTCTTGGAATGAACGGCTCAAGCTGATCTTCATTGCATTTTTGTGGTGTTCCTTTTTCAGGGAATGCCAAAAAAGCCCATCCTTTGAACAGCAGTCTCTCTTTCTCTCAGTACGCTTGTTTAATCAATATACCCACTGGTAATCAAAGTGCTCTCCCAAATTAGTGAAATAATTAGCTGTTGGCCAAACACCAAGTTGTGTGGAACTACAGTGAAGACCAAAGCAGGGGGCAAGAGGGAAACCCAATCACTGCCAATCAGATAATAATTTTGGTATCTCGTTTTATGGCTCTGTACAGCTCAAGAAACAAGGCCACAAAGAACTTCAAAATGCCATGGAGTCTCTTGAGAACTTTTCAGACACCACCCCTACCACCAACCATCTGAAAAGCAAAGCCTGCTTTAGAACCAGGGTTCTAAATACAACCAGGGTTCTAAGTCTTGCAGGGAGCAGGGACAGCTGGTGCCCACTGGTATGGTGGAAGGCAGAGAGACAATGGCAGGCAGAGCCATCTAATTCTAGCCCCCACCTCCATGTGAAGTTCTGCAAAGGCGGCTCTGACAGTGAGGTGAAAGAAGCAGAAAGGCAGTGGGACCCCTGGGCAGGGGGTAAGTACTTGTTTCTTGAGCTGATCCTATCTGCTATGCACCCGGTAGATCACTGTGCTCCGCAAGACAGTCTTTCCTACAAGTTCCAAAGATCTCAGGAGTCCACTCCACAGTAACCTGGAGCAGGGTTTTTAGTGTGGCTGTCCCTGTTCTGTGGAATAGCATCCCTTTTGAGATACGAGAAGTGCTCACTATCTGCACTTTCTGGAAAAGGCTGAAGATGCTTTTTGTTTCAATAGGCTTTCCCAGCTGGATAAATGAGTGTCCACTTGTTAGGGTTTGAATCTTATTTTAAATATATTGGCTGGGGTTTTTTAAAAAACTGTTCTTATGTGTATATTGCCTTGAGACTGCGAGGTCAGGGACTGGCTAGATGAGGAGGAGTGCTGGAAACCACCTGACCAAGAGCCCTCCAGGAAAGCACAGGAGAAGATTTAGAGCCAGGATCTTGGTGGTGGACAACCGGATACACCCCAGAGGAGGGGAAGAGCTGGTATGTACTGGAGACCGGAAATGTGGAGGATGACGAAAGGGGGGAAACAAGTAGGTGCCCCAGCACAGAGCAAAGACAGGAGTCAGACAGTCTGTCGATAGTCTGCCCAACCCCCCCCCTAAAACAAGGCATTTGCTTCACATAACAGAGCAAAAAGCATTCTACAAATATGCTTTCAATGGCTTCCTCTCCCATTAGAGCTTTTTAATCAGATGTGACAGGGCCAGTGTCACTGAAGAAAGCCAAGCAGCCTCTGGCCAAGTCACAGCAGAGCGCAAGACAGAGTCACAGGAGCTCACCTGCTGGGGCTGAACAGCTGGGAAGCTAATGAAGGGTGGAGGCCCCAAGTCCCCACACCTGGAAGGAACTGACAGGAGAACAGAGAAGAGCCAGAGAAGGGAAAGGGAAGGGGAACAAGTCTCAGAGCAGAGCAGAAGGCTCAGAAGGCTCAACAGTACCATCCAAACATGCCACCAAGGCCCAATAAGAGCCAAAACGAAAGGCTTGTTTTTATATAATCAAACATCCCATCAACTCTCTGACAGATTCTGCTTTGGCTACACAGCTAAGGGTTCATTTTGCACAACACTATCCTTGTTCCAACAATATTTTTCACCCTTAAATACCATTGCTCACTTCTATTGAATGGCACTGGTTTTACCCCTGTGTAAGTCTCTTACTAGTATTATAATATAAAAAATGTTCATTGTTCTCATTTTCAGCAACTCTGGAGAAGAAATGTGCTTTGAAAATATTTGCTTCCAGCACTCTCCCAAAGACCACTTTCTCCTAGGCCACACCCACTGCCTCCCACCTGCAGCAAACTGGCCACACAGGTAGAGAGAGCTCTATTCACACATGGCCAGCCTGGTGCATGTCCTCTCTGTTCATTAACTTCAGCAAGGAAGGCAAATGGGAAAAGGGGAGAGTGTGTGTGAGAGAGAGAGCGGGGCATATGTGTGGTTTGGCCCCACCCACTTTGTACCACTCCCCCCCCCCAGTCGATGCTGAAACGTTGTCGGCTTTACTCTCTATAAATTAAATTTTCCTTCATATAACATCTGACTAGTGCCTGGCCAAAGTCAACGTTTCTGGCTCTTTTTGAATTTATGTTACTTTCTTTTTATTTAACGCCTTTTAAACCCTGGTGATAATTTCACAATTTGAAGAAAGGATGTTACAGTTTAGAATTTAACACTCGCCTTTTAATTAACATGCAACAACTCAAACTGGGTGTAACAAAGACACCCCACGGGGGTCTTCCAGCAGAACCACAGAAGTTCCAAAATATCTATATTTAGAGCAAATATCAACTTGATTCCTTTGAGCAAACCTCTGAAGGGTTCTTTTCAAACAGCATCAATGGATTCTGCCCCCCTCTGGAAGCCCCCTTTGAACAAGGCACTCTGTTATTCTTAAACAAACTAAATGATTTGCTATGTACTCATTAAGTTAATATCAGGGTTACTGCTTTGAAGCTTTGTTAAGCACAGGAAGGAATGATCTGGTATTATGTGGATTACTAATAGATACTGTCATTGTAATTCTCCCAAGTTTGTCCACCCCCTTAAGCACCACATGCCCAACACCTGCCCAAAACTTTTTCCAGCCCACAGTGACTGTCACTACAATGTCTGAATGAAGACTGCAAGGCAAGCAAGAGGAACCACACTTCTGTTCGTAGATCCGATTAGACAACTGAGGATCTTTTCAAAAGGGCAAATTCTGAGGTAAATGGTTTAATCCGCCGACCAGACCAGACCCCAACCCAAACCTTTATTTTTTGCCCCCCAAACACCCACTCATCTGCAGCAGGAGCAAAAAGGCGACTTTGCAAGTAGAGATTGCCGGGGGGGGGGGAGAGAACTCAGGAAGCAAGAAGGCATTTGACAAGGTGTCCCATGATATTCTTGTAGAGAAGCTGGTAAAATGCGGACTTGACTATGCTTCCACTCAGTGGATTTGTAACTGGCTGACTGACCGAACCCAAAGGGTGCTCATCAATGGTTCCTCTTCATCCTGGAGAAGAGTGACTAGTGGGGTGCCACAGGGTTCTGTCTTGGGCCCGGTCTTATTCAACATCTTTATCAATGACTTGGATGAGGGACTCAAGGGCATCCTGATCAAATTTGCAGATGACACCAAACTGGGAGGGGTGGCTAACACCCCAGAGGACAGGATCACACTTTAAAACGACCTTGACAGATTAGAGAACTGGGCCAAAACAAACAAGATGAATTTTAATAGGGAGAAATGTAAAGTATTGCACTTGGGCAAAAAAAATGAGAGGCACAAATACAAGATGGGTGACACCTGGCTTGAGAGCAGTACATGTGAAAAGGATCTAGGAGTCTTGGTTGACCACAAACTTGACATGAGCCAACAGTGTGACGCGGCAGCTAAAAAAGCCAATGCAATTCTGGGCTGCATCAATAGGAGTATAGCATCTAGATCAAGGGAAGTAATAGTGCCACTGTATTCTGCTCTGGTCAGACCTCACCTGGAGTACTGTGTCCAGTTCTGGGCACCACAGTTCAAGAAGGACACTGACAAACTGGAACGTGTCCAGAGGAGGGCAACCAAAATGGTCAAAGGCCTGGAAACGATGCCTTATGAGGAACGGCTAAGGGAGCTGGGCATGTTTAGCCTGGAGAAGAGGAGGTTAAGGGGTGATATGATAGCCATGTTCAAATATATAAAAGGATGTCACATAGAGGAGGGAGAAAGGTTGTTTTCTGCTGCTCCAGAGAAGCGGACACGGAGCAATGGCTCCAAACTACAAGAAAGAAGATTCCACCTAAACATTAGGAAGAACTTCCTGACAGTAAGAGCTGTTCGACAGTGGAATTTGCTGCCAAGGAGTGTGGTGGAGTCTCCTTCTTTGGAGGTCTTTAAGCAGAGGCTTGACAACCATATGTCAGGAGTGCTCTGATGGTGTTTCCTGCTTGCCAGGGGGTTGGACTCAATGGCCCTTGTGGTCTCTTCCAACTCTATGATTCTATGATTCTATGATTCTATGATTCTATGATTCTATGATTCTATGATTCTATGATTCTATGAAACACCAGGGCAGATCAGAATGCTTCTTCCTCTTTCCTGAATGCTCAGAGATGCTCCTGACTGCTCCCTGTAGAGCACAGTTTCTACTCAAAGATAGGAAAGGAATTAGACAAATTAACAGAGGAGACGCCTATCAGCA
Organism: Podarcis erhardii; assembly: GCF_964252035.2. Classification (NCBI taxonomy): domain Eukaryota; kingdom Metazoa; phylum Chordata; class Lepidosauria; order Squamata; family Lacertidae; genus Podarcis; species Podarcis erhardii. Next base: position 2,777,967 of record NC_138503.1, on the reverse strand, counting down.
GCTATGATGCTTGCTATATATTGTGCTACCAGGAGCAAATATGCCCCTCTGAATTACAGGCAGCAGAGTGCTGTTGCTCTTAAGCCCTGCTTCTGGGTCTTTGCTCTTGAGTTACATTCTTCTGAACTTTTCCTCTATAGCAGGTATGACCATTGGCACTCCAAATTGGGCTGAACTACAAATCCCAGCAGCCTCTGCAAGCCTGGTCCACTGGCAGGGATGATTTGAGCTGCAGTTGAGCAACATCTGGAGGGCCAAAAGTTCCCCACAGCTGCTCTCTAGTGTGGCTGTGTGACTCTTGAGGCCCAAAGCAGAAATAAGAAGTGAAGGGTGGGAATCTCAATTCATGGTATTCTTCAGGTCCGCATTGCAAAAAGTTATTTAAAACAAAATAACTGCATGATTTATGATAGTTAATGGAAGGTAAATACTTCTGACGTGAGTTAAATTTGACAGTCCATCTATATTTCATGAGCTTCCATGCAATCTATCACCCTTTGAGAAATTGCTTCTTTGTCCTGTATCATAGATTCTCGGGTTTCCATCTTTGCCCAGCTGGATGAAGGCGCAGCATGTATGAGAATATAGGTCTGCAGAGTTTGCAAAATGGAGAAAAGAGGCAGGAGCTGAAAATCTCTCTTGCAGCCCCATCTAGGCAGAGGAGGCACCCTGAAATCAAAGGACTTGCACAGGTCCAAGCTGTTACTTAATCATTGCAACAAACCCGTCCTTTCTATAGTACAATTATTTCCATATTTGTATTTATTTGTTTTCTTTCCTTATAATAGTTATATTTTGCTTTTCTTTTTATGTATTTATTTAAATAAATAAATAAATAACTAGAAATAAAAATGTGCATCCCTGAGACCATTCCATTATAACTATCCAACCTCCCAAAGTTTCAACACCTCTTGCGAAGGTCTGACCCCTTTCCATTTTAACTACACATTCTACAAATACCTTCCATATCTCCTCAGAATCATTTCTCCTGCATATTCCCTGTCTTACCTTAACAGTACATGCTAATTTACCATTAATAACTATATCCCACACCTCTTTATACCATTCTTCCATTCTCTATTCACCTTGCCCCTTCCACTTCCTAGCTATAATAAATTATCCACTTCCTCAGCTGTCAATAAATTTGTGAGCAAATCCTTTATAGCCTGTGAACCTTCCACCCCATCATAAATTGATCACAATGCTACCTAGCTCTGTACTTTCGGTCAGCTTTAACTCAGTGATTTTTGTTCTCTCCTTAAACACCCTTTCCCAAAAAGTTTGTATGTACAGTGGTACCTCGGGTTAAGAACTTAATTCGTTCGGGAGGTCCGTTCTTAACCTGAAACTGTTCTTAACCTGAAGCACCACTTTGGATAATAGGGCCTCCTGCAACCACTGCGCTGCTGCTGCACGATTTCTGTTCTCATCCTGAAGCAAAGTTCTTAACCTGAGGTACTATTTCTAGGTTAGCGGAGTCTGTAACCTGAAGCGTCTGTAACCCGAGGTACCACTGTATTTACACATGTGAACATAAGTTCCAGTTTCCTGGCATCTCCTCCTTGTTTATTTGACTTAGTCTTACTGGTGTTAAGTACCATCTTCATCCTAACTTGTAGTAATGTTCTTTTATCCTGTTAGACAACATTTTCAGAGTGTGTTTCTCCCATATTTCCCCCCAGCTTTATCTGCCCTGCTGTGTCCTTTTCCCATACCTCTTTTAACTGATCTTGTTGACCCTCCATTTCTACTAATATTTTATAAATTTCACTGGTTTCCCCTTTTATAACTATATTTTCTTCATCTCCCCTTTTTATAATCATTTTTTCAATTTTTGTATATTCTTTGCATTTCTTGTTTTCCCTTAACCACTTCATTGTCCATTGCTCCAGTTGTATACAGTTAAACCAAGTTATTTCACTTCCTGTTAGAGCTTCTCTTACTTGTTCTTGGCTTCTTATTCTCTCCACCCAATCTTTTTAAAGTATTTTCTTCTCTTTTGCTTCTTTTTCAATTTCCTTCTTTAAATCGCCACCGGAGTTAGTGGGGAATTTACTGGTATCAATTTTCCTTTATATTTCACTCGTATCTCAATGATGCTTCTTAATAAGGGATTTTCAATATTCTGCCACAATTGCCTATTTGGTTAGATAAAAAATATATTCACTAACTTCTCCCTCATTTCCTGGGTACCACTCTCTAACCATTCTAACTCTCCTTGTTCTGATATCCCGTCTATAATATATCTTATTTGCTATATAATATAACTTTATGTTGGGAAGACACACCTATTTTCTGGGGTTTATACCATCTTCTTTTATTAATTCTGGGTTTCTTATCCCCATATATGTGTCTTACTTTTCCATCACTGACAGTTAACATGCAAGGCAGTTGTATTATGATCAACATAATGTAAAAACACATTTTTTTAAAAAAACAAACACACCACAAATGCATACAGTAACACAATGAGTGTCAAAGCTGTGAATGCTGACATCTTTCACATGTTCTAGACAACTTGTCAAGTTACACAAGGGCTTTGGCCAGAAACCCTGAATGCTCACATATATCTGGACATAAAATCCACAGTTCTCCAAAAAGTGGTACCATCTGGATTACCTTAAAAGTGCTTGTCTGAAGTGACAACTTGGAACTGCTAACCTTATTTATCTTGGCAAAAAAATGTAGATTGTATCAGTGTAGAGCTAAGTTAAAGTTTTGTACTAGTGGAACATTGGTGCCCAAGAGAATGCATAAGCCAGATGCTGCTCTTGCACAAGAGATTTCATGATCTGTAGTGCAATGCATTTGCGCTAAAGCAAGTGTAGTGTTAGAGCTCTCTGCTGCACAACTTTAAAAGAAGAGGAGGAGTTTGGATTTGATATCCTGCTTTATCACTACCCTAAGGAGTCTCAAAGCGGTAACATTCTCCTTTCCCTTCCTCCCCCACAACAAACACTCTGTGAGGTGAGTGGGGCTGAGAGACTTCAGAGAAGTGTGACAAGCCAAGGTCACCCAGCAGCTGCAGGTGGAGGAGCGGAGACGCGAACCCGGTTCACCAGATTACGAGTCCACCGCTCTGAACCACTACACCACGCTGGCTCTCACCCATCTGCTAGTGCAAGAACTCTTCCATTGTGTAAATCATTGCAGCTACCAAAGATAGTATAATGGTGTATGATAAAATAATAATGGTGTTTTGATAAAAATGCATGTATTATAAAGCATATGAATAGATAATGGGGGAGGGTTTTATATCCAGCTGGATACTCATTTCAATGTTAATGTTCAACTGTACATTTTATTTTCACTTCTGTAATGCCATTGTTCTTTTCTGCATAACAATAAAGTCATTAAACAAGCGAACAAACATACATGCACACAATAAAACAGCCGATCGTTAAAAAGAATTTTACACAAAACGTAAATCCACCACAATAAAAGTCTTTGCCTGTTATCTAAGTGGAGCAGGGAGGCAGCCATCCATCCATCCAACCAGTCTGAAATCTCCCAGATCAAGGTGCTGTGGAGTACAGATACCCATATAAAGAAGGGCTTCTCCAGCACACCCACCAGCCAAGCCCCTTTCCATCCTGGGACAGAGAGCAGAGCCTTCCCCTATGGGCTGGTCATGCCAGAGGAGAGGGCTGTCATATTCTTTTTCTAAGCTTCAGTAGAGAGTGCCCACTCTTATGCACAGCAGCACCCCCATACCAAAGGTACTGGCAGATGTGAGGGGATACTGAGGTTTGCAAAAAAAAAAAAAAATATTTAGGGGGAAACCTCTAAAAGTAGGAAGGAACCCCAAAACCGACTTGTAAGAAGAACTCAAGCACATGGAATGTTGAGAGTGGAAAAAGCTGACAGCTGGGTGGGAGGGGGAATGGGAATCTACAGTGCCCAGAAAACCTATGGGGTGCCATAGAAACAATGGTGCGTATGCTGTGTGTGGTTTTACTCATAACAATATTTTCAGCAACAGATGCAACAGTTCAATGAGTTGCATGTTAGATAACGGGGGGGGGGGGGTTGAGTTCTGTTATCTCAAAAATTTCCCAGAAGTTTTCTTAACTTGAATAGACAATTGCGGTTATATTGAACTAATAGATTTAGTCATTGATGTTCATCTCCTTGGCAAGGAGTGCCTGCCGGTTCAGAAATAGCAAGATAAGTCTGTTCAGTCATCCTGTCCTTCTGGATACTGCTGGTGGATATTTCCCCCTGCTGTGCCAGGATTCATTCATGCCTTTTGGAGATGAGATACCAAGGCCATCTTCATTGACTGCATCACTAATTAGTCATGATTTTGATTGTTTCTGGGTCATAGTTCACAGAGGAATATGGTGGCCCTGTGAGCAGTACAGCAGCCACTAGGCTTCCCAGGAGTGCCATCAGCTAGTCCGGATAGGGCAAAACACCACAGGAAATATGCTATGGGCCGAGGATGAGCTGGATGACCTAATCGGTTTCCCCCCATCAATGACATGTGCAAGTCAATGAATTTTATAACAGTTGACAGTATCTCAAAGTTTGATAGGCATTTCCCTCTAGAAGGACAAAGATCAGGAACAATCAACATCAACTCAAAAAAGAGCATGAGAGCTGCGTTCATGACACTGGGCGGCAGTGGCAAGATGCAGGAAAGCACATCCCACTTGGAGAGAAAACACTCGCTACTTCTCTCTTCCTAGATGCTGAGAAGCACAAAGGAAACAGAACTTGCTGAATTTGTTTATAGCAGTTAACCAGATGAACCATCACTGCTCATTTCTCCTCCATCCTTCCTGATCCAAGTGGAACAATCCCTGTCCTCTCTAAACTAGTGATGAGGAACCTCCAAATACTGCTGGTCTACAACTCTCATCACACCTGGTTGTTGGTCATGCTGGCTGAAGCTAGCAGGAGTTGGAGTTCCACAATGTCTGAAGGGCACCAAGTTCCCCATCCCTGCTCTTAACAACTGCTAATGCCACATCACAATTGTGAGTGACTAAATCAGGGTCTAGTTTTGGAGTGTGTATTCTCCAGTCCAGGATCCCAGAAGTCATGAAGTGCAGGAGAGGGAAGCCACTGCTTCTTTGGTCAGGCAAGAGAGGGAGGGGGAGGGGATCTGGAAAAGCCGGTTTCAAAACAAAACTTTATTCTTTACAATATATGAGGGGGTTTTTTAATTTCCTTCCAGTTTTGGCAATATTTGTGGTTGGGGAAAACATGTCAACCACTGAAAAAGCTAGCTGGACTAGACAGCAACTTCTCAAACCATTGTGTCACTGCTGTTATCAAAACAAAATAAAAGCATTACTCAGTTTGTGAATTCAGAATGGAGCATCTTTCTCCAGGCCTCTTCTAGATCATGTCTTTCCTGTACACTATTAGCATTATTATTGTGTGCATAACTGGAAAGATTAGCTCAGTGAATTTTTGAACTCTGCCTCCTATATCTTAGTCACTCTCCAAAGAATGATTGAGTCAGCAGAATATGCAGTCTTTTCTTATGGTTAATTTGGCCTCAAAGTCATGAAAAATCCTTGTAGTGTTTCCCAGGCATCTCACAAAAGCAACTTTCACTTTGATTGAACCAGAAGTCCCATGGGCCATATTTGGGACCACGGCTACTGATCAGGCAGGGACTGTGTGGCTTCAGACCAAGGAGCCCTTCTCAAGCTCAGAAGATAGTAAAGGTGCACAACACCAACCTTTGTAACTGGATGGCAGTATGAAGCCTCTGGATTAAATAGAAAGCACAGTGCCTGTCTGGCAACACAGGTCTCTGAATCACTAAAACTTGCCCAAGAAGAAGAATTATGAAATCCCAGATCAAAGCCCCTGATGCCCCTGGAAGATGTGGGGCAGTAAGACTGGTACAGAGTCCTTGCCTTCTTGTCTGGTTATTGCTGGTATAAAATATTGGTGTTTTGTGCAATTCTTTGTGCTATGTTGCTGCTTTGGAAACTTTGCCAGGCACAAATCCTTGGTGTTGCTGGCAAAATCGGAAATCCAAACTATACGGCAGCAGGAGAATTTTTCAGCCCTGCTCCTCTGCTGGTAGATTATGACCCACAAAGGAGCCAAGCCCTGACTTCAGATGGGATGGCATCTTTCTTCACCCCTATTCTACTTGCACAACCAACCACAGGACACAAAGGAAAGTACAGAAACTCAACCTTGACTTATTTGGTATGTATCATTTTTTTATCATTGTCATCACAAGAGTCACTTGGGAGAGATGTGGGTGACCATATTTCACAAGGATCCTGGTCGATTTAAGTGAAGCCCAAGCCAGCTGGCAAAACCTGGGACCACTGTTGGCTGGGCTTGTTGAAGCCTCTCCTTCAGGAGGGCAAGGTAAGGCGCTGAATAAGTGGAAAAACCGTCAGCTGCACAAGAAGCCAACCTCAGCAGATTTCCTCTAAATGCTTTGGGCACCCTAAATAAATAAATAAAGCCCAAACTAATCCCATTTACAGTATTAAAGGATTTAAGGAAAAGCCATTTTAAAAGCATCAAGATAGCATTAATAATGATGTCAGAACATGGCATGGCAATACTAGTGACACTATAATCTTCATTACTATTTATTATTATTATTATTATTATTATTATTATTATTATTATTATGGCTGCTTTTGTGCTGCTTATTATTATTATTATTATTATTATTATTATTATTATTATTATGGCTGCTTTTGTGTCGTTGGCTTTCCTGTCTGAGCTTTTAAGTCAGCAATCCCCAAGCAGCCGTCATGGAGCCAGGAGGATGCCTCCAATATCCAGGCGCTTGAAACTTGCAGCCAAGAATGGAGAGAGCTCTATTCCCTCCCCCCCCTTTAACAGTTCACATTCAGAATTTTTAAAATGACACTCAAATGGTAGAATATGTCACATAACATATTGAGGGTCCTTCTCAAACAAATGGGAAATTATTATTTTTTAAAACTATTTTTAGGAACTTTTTTTTAAAAAAATCATTCTTGTTTCATGAATGTTTTGTCCGTGCACCCTTTCTCGTTTGCACGGCAAAATAGTTTGCTACTTCAGACAAAAGGGCAATTTGTTGTTTGCCTCCAGCCAGGAGAAGAGGCAAGCAAATAATTGGAAAAAATAGGGAGAGATTGGGAAGATGACCAAAAAAACCCAAACCCAGGGACTTCCGGAGGCGGCGCGAAACGGCAATGGCGGTCCTCCTTGCGCTGTGAGGAGGAAGCTCCGCGGAATCGGGTCGTCCGCTACGGCAAAGCGGAGACCCGCACCGAAAAACCCCAGGCAGCAAGAGCCTGGGGACGTGGGACTCGGCGGGTGCCAGAAGCCGCCCTTGAAACGAAGAGGAGACCCCGTAAGGAGCCTCTGAACGTGGAGGGGGTCGCGGCGCTGTGAGTCAATCGCTACTCTGCGGAGCGAAGCCGCGCAGCTGCTGTCGGTGAGCGCTGACCTTTCTTCTTGAAAAAATCCGAAACTGCAAAACTACAACCCGTGAGTAAGAAAGGAACCTTACAATTTGAACTTAATCTTGTGGAAAATTGGGCTAAAAGCGGAAAGATCTAAACAGGAAGTCGGTCTTCCGCTGCTACTTAAACTTCAAAGCAAAGTGCTGGAGGTGTGGAGTCGTTCAAAAGGCTTTTATTTAACTGAATTGAGCATCAACTGAAACTGCTTAAAAGTAAAATAAGGACCTAATTTGTTTATATGAGCTACTGTTGATTTGGACTGTGTTAATCTTCTTCTTTGGGAATTTCAAACCTTGATTAAGAAGCCTGGGTGCTTGTGCTGCCTGAACAATAGAACTGTCAGTTTACAGACTTGGATACTTTGTATTTGGACTGGTAGCAGCCTGAGAGCTTTAGAATCTGCTACTTTGAAACAATAGTGGACATTTGCCAGAAACAATGTGATGATATTAATACTAACTCTGCAAAATTTTAGCTACTGAAGGCCTATGGACATTAAATTTGACTTTATTGATTATTTCTGGATTTGACTTCTTCCCTCAAGATTTTTTAAGCTCCCTCTAGAGGATTTTGGACTTACAGCAGTGACATTATTTTACTTTCTCTTTCCTTTCCTCCTATTTGTCTGTTTGCTCTCGGGCTGTTCTCATGGGAACAACTTAGTTTGACCTTGATTCTAAGATAAAATTGGAATGAGCGGCACAAGAAAAAGAGGAGCAAGAACTAGACAAACAACTTTAACCTCAGCCTTACAGACACGCAGATCATCTGTACCTACTCTGCCACTGGCAGGGGAAGAGGAAATTGTATCTACTCTGCCGTTGGCAGGGGAAGAAGAAACTGAGCAGCCATAGTTGGAAGATATGGCCTCAGGGGCAACTGCCTCAATTTTAGAGAAATTTTATGAAAAATTGGAATCTTTGGACAAGAGAGTGGAATCTTTGGACAAGAAAGCGGATGAACAAACAGCCAAAATTGATCAAAATACAGCATGTTTAAATAAAATAACTGGCCAGGTGGCACAGAATGTACAAGCAATTGGGCAGTTAACTGAGGCCACTCTAGAAAATCGTAAACTGGCTGAGGCAACCAGCCAAAAAGTTGAAAATCTAGAACAAGAAGTAAAACCATTCTATAAACAAGTTGGAGAACAACAGATGTATCTGTCTATGATAGAACTGCGGAATCGGGAAAATAACCTAAGATTAAGGTCAATACCAGAAGTTGAAGAAGGAAATTTAATTGAGTTCCTGACTAAAGAATTTTCCAAGTTCTGGCCTGTACAGGAAGAAAAGGACTTTAAAATTGTGTCAGCTTTCAGACTTGGAAAATTTGCAAAGAAAGACAAGCCCAGAGACTGTTTGATAACTTTGAGATCAAAGGAGGAAAGGGACAAGATATTGGGCCTACATTACGAAAAGTCACTGGACATTTTGGACAGAAGAGCTGAAATTTACAAAGACATCCCGAAACAGCTGCTTGACCTTAGATCCGCCTATCTTGAACAAAACAAAAAAACCCAAACCCAGAAAATACATTTTTACACACACACACTGGACAAACTTTCAAGCTGGACCATGTGCAGAGGGAGGACAACCAAGATGACCAAGGGTCTGGAAAGCAAACCTTATGAGGAACAATTGAGGGAGTTGGGTCTGTTTAGCCTGGAAAAGAGGAGACTGAGAGGAGAGAGGGTAGCCATTGTCAGATATCTGAAGGCTGTCACATTTGGGTGTGCTGAATTTTTCAAATTCCCAAAATGAGCGGTGCTATAAAGTTGTAACATGACTTGGGAGTTCAAAAGACATTTTGGTTAAATTAATATAATTGAGTTTTGCTTGGTAAATAAAATGTTTGTAAAACTGCATAGTAAAGGTAAAAGGACCCCTGACCATTAGGTCCAGTCGTGACCGACTCTGGGGTTGCAGCGCTCATCTCGCTTTATTGGCCGAGGGAGCCGGTGTACAGCTTCCGGGTCATGTGGCCAGCATGACTAAGCCGCTTCTGGCGAACCAGAGCAGCGCACGGAAACGCCGCTTACCTTCCCGCCAGAGCGGTACCTATTTATCTACTTGCACTTTGAGGTCTTTCGAAATGCTAGGTTGGCAGGAGCAGGGACTGAGCATTGGGAGCTCACCCCGTTGCGGGGATTCGAACCGCCGACCTTCTGATCAGCAAGTCCTAGGCTCTGTGGTTTAACCCACAGCGCCACCCATGTCCCCTACGCCACCCACGTCCCCTACATATAGAAATCATTAAAAACGATTGCCAAGTACTTGCAGTTATATTATATTTTACTAGTTTCATTTATTTATTATTTAGCATTTCCTGAAGGTAAAAGTAAAATTGTTTGGTTTTCTGAAAGCAGTTTATGTGCTTCTTCATTAAGCATAGACACAGCAAGCTAAATGTTGCCCAATCACAAACATAATTGCAGATTTGAATTCCTCAAACTCCAAAACATATTTTTTAAGACCCCTCACTGAAGAATTTTGCAAAAATTAAGTATCATCCACTAAAATGAAATGCCCTACTGCCACACAGAAGATGGGAGAAGCTTGTTTTCAGCTGCTCTGGAGGGTAGAACATGAACCAGTGAATTCAAATGACAAGAAAGAAGATTCTGACTAAAGATCAGGAAGAATTTTCTGATGGGAAGAGCTATTCAACAGTGGTGGACTCTCCTTCATTGGAGATTTTAAACAGAAGTTAGGGGTTCTGTAGCTGAGATTCCTGCATTTCAGGGAAGAAGGTTGGATTACATGACCCTTCGGGTCCCTTCCAATCCTACAATTCTATTCTTCTATGAATGTATATCTCTAAATGTAGGACTTGGGAGTTGGTGGTATGTTGTGACTCGTACACTGAAACCACACAATTTATCTGTAAAATAGGGCATTTATTTATTTTCAACATATTTTTATTAACGATTTCTTGGTTTACAAAAGTATGTGCAGAAGAGGAGGTTAAGGGGTGATATGATAGCCATGTTCAAATATATAAAAGGATGTCACATAGAGGAGGGAGAAAGGTTGTTTTCTGCTGCTCCAGAGAAGCGGACACGGAGCAATGGTTCTAAACTACAAGAAAGAAGATTCCACCTAAACATTAGGAGGAACTTCCTGACAGTAAGAGCTGTTCGACAGTGGAATTTGCTGCCAAGGAGTGTGGTGGAGTCTCCTTCTTTGGAGGTCTTTAAGCAGAGGCTTGACAACCATATGTCAGGAGTGCTCTGATGGTGTTTCCTGCTTGGCAGGGGGTTGGACTCGATGGCCCTTGTGGTCTCTTCCAACTCTATGATTCTATGATTCTCTTTTTCCAAGGTACATTTTCTACAGATCAGTTTCATTTGTTGAGACATTAGTGTTACATTAGGAAGAGAAGGGGGAAAGAGGTGGGGGAAACGGTAAGTGGGGTGGGGTCAGGTGGCGATGTTTCTGTTTTACTTAATGTATGTGCGGGGTTTTGTGTCAGCGTCGCTTGTGCAGGTTCTCTTTACTATTCACTTGTGTTCCTTTGGTGGTGAGAGAGGTTGGGGCTGGCTAAAATAGGGCATTTTATGCAAAACTGTCAAATGCTGAAAGGAATCAATAAAATGCAACAAAACTTAGAAAACCTTAAAGGGCTGTATGTAGAACTGCACAGATAAGTGCTTTCTCTGCAATGTTAGGTGAGTCCAATAACACCCTATTCTTTTAAACAACATTTGCTGTGTTATCCGACGTAATGTATGAATCAGCATTCTGGTTCAACATAAAAGAGATTAAGTTGTATTTTTAGCAGCCTGGTCATGAAAACTGTAATTTATTTATTGATCTTTATACATGAGACTGAACGTGAGAGAGAGCAGATTTGTCACTTAAACAAATGGAGGTGGGAATATTACATCTTCTGGGGTTTTTTGGTTGTTGTTTTTTTCAAAAAGAAAATCTGCTTTTATAGGTCACTCAATTTCAAGGCCTCTGAACTGTTTACAAGCATGCTGGTAACTTGTTTGCTTAAAAACAAGCCCTGGGGAAAAACTTAGCCCCTTCCACCTATTTCAGATTTATTTATTTTTACTTTGAATATTCTGTTCCATGCCCAAGTTGCTCACAGACATTCTCCCACTTCCTTTCTCCCTCCATTCTTCCCTCCTGGTTCCCAAACCCGATTTGCAGGGCAAAATAAGCCATAGTCTGCTGCTTCAGACAAAATGGAAACCTTTGGTTTGCCTCAAACCAGGAGAAGGGGATAGGACTCACCATGGGAAAGAGGAGGGGGAGAGAAAGGAGAAGCTGAGGGTTCAGGAGTCTCGCTCAGGTATTGTTTGGTAATGCATCTGAACCAGCTCAGCCCCTTGGGATCCTACCTTCATGGTTCTTCAACGGTTAGCTTGGAAGAAAAGTGTGCTTGAACTGATGAAGAGGGTGGTGCAGGGGGACATCCCATGTCTGAATACACAAGGTCATGGCTCTTGGTCACAGGGCACCTCAAATACAGGTTTTAGGGTCTAAACATCCCCTACCCTCTGCTACCACTTTCAAATCCTTCATTCCCTCAGAGGATCGTGTTAGTTTCCCTTCCCAGAGATCTGATTTTTCGCTCCTTGTCAGATGGCAGCCTTCCCAGCCAGGCCAGGGAGCTGTCCAGCAGCGGCAGCTGTCTCTGCTCTTAACAGCTGGGCAGGAAAGGAGCTCTCCAGAAGTGAGACCAGGCACAGGTCTACAGAGGCCATTGCACCAGCGACTTCTAGGCAGCAAGAGACACCTTAAGTCACTTGCTTGTGGTTGGGGAACCTGTGACCCTTCAGATGTTGCTGGACTACAACTCCACTCATCCCTGACTACTGGACATGGCATTGAAATCGTAGTTTGAAAAATCAGGAAGGCTCCAGACTGGAGAAGGCTGGTCTAACTATTCAGACTGCCTGTCCAATCCAAAGGTTCTGACCTCCTCCCAAAATAGGATCCTTAGCTGATATGCTTTTTTCTTACCAAGCAAAATCCTCACTGAATCTCTTCTTCCCTAGTTTCTGCACACAGGTGCTGACCTTTCATCTCCACCTGCTGTGCCCATCAGTTGCTAGCGCTCATTGGGAATTGTAGGGCAGAAGGCAGGAAGACCTACAGTAGGTGGCGCTAGAGCCAATGACAGGCAGAGCCAATTCCAGTTTTGTCCCCATCTTCCTGCTGCTGAGCAGCACTGAGACCAAAGTGGAGAAAGGAAGCCTCTACTGCCCATGGCCTTTGGCACATGGACCCCCAGCAAGCCATCTGGGGTCTTTAGTAAAAGGCGAAAGATTTATACGATCTGAAGAGAAACCACCTGAATTACATCTAGCTTATCTACTCCAGGACATTGACTCTTATAGAACATTACAGGTTGCCAGATTCCTGATTTCAGTTCTTTCATATAAAAGACTTCATGGAATGCTGCATGACTACTAAAAATCTAGGAAACTCTATGCACCATCTTTATCTTCAAGGCCATAATACGGTACATCTAGAGATTGTAAGTAGTGTGATGGAGATTATGCGCTGAAATATTTTAGTTGATATTTTAGATTGTAAAATGCCATTTTTATCTATTGATTTGTTTTACCTTGTGGGCTTATAGCCGAATAAAGTATTATCTATCTATCTATCTATCTATCTATCTATCTATCTATCTAAGCCATCTGGGGTCACTGCTTCTCACACGCAAATCATTCACATGTTCCATCTTTTTTGCAATACAGAGCTAGCGAGGGGAAAATGCAAAGACTAGTTACGATCTGAGAAGTTTTACTATTAGGTTCTATAATGAAGGAGTATAGCTCAGTCTCATTGTTATTTTGCCAAGAGCAGCTCTGAAGATGCCTGAGCTGCTTCATGACACAAACGCCCTGCCATGCGGCTCTTAAATCCATGTGACCCTTGGCTAGAAAAGGGTGAGCTGCCTCTTAGAGCTAGATGGGTGGTAGCTCTTATATAATTATATATATACACTTTCCATTTTTAGCCACCATGAAACATTTTATACACTTCTAATTTTTCATATCATTTTGCATATTAGTGCCACATAGTGGCTGTTGCCTATATTATCGTTCATATGCAATTGCATTGGAACAGTTATAACACCTGTCATTAATCAAAACGTTTTACTGATATGTTAATTGATATGTTTTAATGATTGACAGTTTGCTTTATGATGACTTTAAAATGTTACATTGTTCACTTAATCAAAGTGTTTTGATTGATATTGTAATGAAGTATTGATCTGCATTTTTCTTTTGTTGTGAGCTGCTGTGAGCATATTTATATGGAAACACGGCATACAAATTTAAATAATAATAGGACTTCCGGGTTGGCGCCTCCGGCAATGGCGGAGTTCCTCCGATCGGGAGGAATTTGCTCCGTGGAAATCAGGGTCTGACCGCCACAGCGAAGGCGGAGACCCACTAAAATCACAGGCGGGAGAAGCCTGTGAATGTGGGATTCGGCTGGCACCTTTTGCGCCTCATCTACTTGCGGGGAGACCCGGTTTCGGGGATCCGGAGCGACGTGGGGTGAGTGGCACGGTGCTTCGAATTGACTGCTTTTTTCACGGAGTGAAGCCGCATTGCTGTTGCCGGAGAGCGCTGACTTTTTCCTGTGGACAATTTGACTTTAAACAACTACCCGTGAGTAGAATGGAAAATTGGATTTACAAAAGTCTTAATTTGGTACCAAAACGGGAAGGTTTCAAACAGGAAGTCCGCCTTCCCCTTTTGTAAATAGATTGAAGCAAAGAAGCTGCAAGCTAAGGCCTTGGAAAGCCTTATGTAAAGGATTAAACTTCCATTGATTAAAATCATTAAACCCCCCTTGGAAGCAGGAGAAGAGGGGGGAAATTTTGGATCGTGTAAGCCTGCAGGAGAGAGTGATAAAAATTAAATTACCACTGCTCTGAACCTGGAAATGGGCTGCCAGTAGATTGACGTCTTGGGAGAGTTCATTGACTGTGAATAAAACATGTTGACAGTTAGTTAAATAAGAGAAATATATTGTTTCCATTGTCCTCTTCTGCGTTTAAAAAGGAGGAAAAGTAACTGAAAATTGAAACTAACTTTACTTTTTGAACTGTGCTTGAAAGGATTGATACAAGTGGAGACTGTTTCCCTCTAGAGGGAGCTTTGGAAACTGTTACAAGAGTGGAGCTGGGGAATCTCCAGCTGCAGGATAAGAACTGTGAGAATCAGGGATTGACCTTGGACCATTTAAGAATGTCGACAGGAGAAGCCTTAGTGACTGCATTATGTAAGATAAGCTATTTGTTGGAACAGCTTCACAAGAAGACCGATGTTATGACTACTAAAATTGATAACTTGGGACAAAAAGCGATTAATTTGGGACAAAAAGTGAGCACCAATACAGAAATTATTCAGGATTTGGTACAGGAATCTATTTCAGCAGAACAAATTGTGGAGAAGGAGGAGAAAGTTGTTGTTGTCAAACCTAAAGTAATACAAGTGGGAGCCTCAGCCTTACAGAGGCAAATTGAGGACTATAAGTTGAGGCTTTTTATGATTGAATCTAGAAAAAGTCAGATTTTGAGGATCAGAGCCCGGCCTGGACTGAAGAAGGAAAGCTGGAAAGATCCCTCCATGCAGGGATTAACTGAATTTTGGGACATGAACTTGGGTCAGGAGGAGACTGGAGTTCTGGGGGCCTTTGGATTTGGAAGAATCTGGAAACATGTCCTGAAATACTTTATGGATCTTAGCTTTAACTATGGAAATCTGGCTGACCTGTCGAGGAGGAATAAAAATATTGTTGGGTCGGAGTTTTCCCGAGATCTGCTCTATAGCATCAAAGAATATGAAGAAGACCTGCAGAAGGGACTTGGAAAAGAGTTAAGAGCCTCGGACATAAGATCTGCAGGTTGATGGACTGTATGGAGTTGACGGAAGTGACTGGCAGAGTCCGAGACCGGGGAGAGGAGATGGTGGAAGAGGATTGGAAAATTTAAAGTCTGTATATAGAAATACTGTAAAATTAATGAGTGATAGAAAAATGTTGGAATGAAATTTTATGGCCTTAGTAGAAATGTTATAAGGAGTTAAGCTTAAATATGTATATTAGTTTTAATGGAAATAAGATTAAAAATATGTTAAGACATTTATATGACAGAAAATAGAGAAAGATGGAAAGGAATTGCTGAAACAATTAATAGAAGTGGAATACAAAAAGGGAGGTGAGAGGAGGTCGATGAAACAAGGGAATGAAAGATAGAGTATGGAAAAGGTATGATGTATATTTTTAAATTGTTTTTGTTTTGTTTTGTTTATTGTGTTTAGTTTAATGTGTTAAGGTTGTGTTTTGTATTATTTATATATTGTACTGTATTGTTTTTTCTCTTTTTTGTTTTCTTTCTCCTGTCTTTTTTTTTCTTTCTTTTTTTGTAAGCTTTAAAATTAATAAATATTATTTAAAAAAAACAAATTTAAATAATAATAAATAATGGGCTTGAATTGAATAAAATGGATGGTGAACTGGGATACGCCAGGTCCAGCGTTCAAAACTCCCATTGTTCTAGGCACATTTTGAGACAGGGAATTTCATTAGAGCAAGCAGTTTCTGAGCTCTGGGTGCAATACTGTGCCTAAGATTTCAGATTAAAACTGCCAATGCTGGCGCTGAGGGCATGGGAGGAGAAATTCCTCCCCACTGGACTTCCAAGAGATCACTGCAGCATCAGGCAAGCTGATAGATTCCACCTCTCAGCTGGCCTTACAGAAAGGCAGTGTGTTGCTCTCTGTGGCCCTTGGATTGGCTTAAATAGGTTAGGTTTAAGTAGTGCATGTTAAAGTGTTATCAACCTCATCAAAACAAACGTTGGAGTAGTGATGCTTAAAATCAAAACAAACGTTGGAGTAGGATCGCTGAAAAACATTGAAGTCTTAGGTTTGTGAACTGGACACTCAAGGTGGGTGTTTCTGCCATCAGTTGTATAGGCCTGTAATATGTGTTAGTTGTGGTGCCAAAAATATATATTTATATGAAGGAAGGGGGTGTGTAGGGAGAATCCAGAGCTTGTCTGCAGAGTGGAAGGAAAGGAGGACCTTTTTCTGCCTCCCCACTTCTAGCCACTCTCTAAAGACTGGAGAAGGGACCCTCTTAAAAATATTAAGGGGGATGTGCAGGTGAAGCATGGCTTTGTTTTTTGCAGTCTTCAGATGAGGACTAGACCATGTGAAAAACAAACATACGATTTTAGCTGCAGTTCATTCATTTTCAGCTTTGTATTCTTGTTATAAAAAAGCATGCCTAGACATTCTGTTTGTGGCGCCCATAACCCAGGCTTAAGGTGCCATTTAGCTCCTAGCTTTCATATCTCAGTTTCTAATACTGGCTAGGTCTGGATGCAAAAAAAAAATTCCAAACTGGAAATTGTATAAAAGCTTACACTGATATAGAGTAGAAAATTTTATCAAAACCTATTCCTGCAAAATTACACATAGCATAGCTGACTTCTGGGGATTGTTGGACAGAAATGGACAGGAGGGGATTACTACTTTTTAAAACAAACACTGTATGTAATATTTTTATTGTATTGGTTATTTACTTGTTAACTTGATAGCCTCCCCACAACCACAAAACAACCCACAAAACAAAGGCAGCAATTAAAATACAATAAATAACAGTAAAAACCTATGAAGAATGAAACAAACACAATTCAAACACTAGTTTTCCAAACTACGAGGGTCAGACTGAAGGGGGAAAGCTATTTAATTATTTGATTATTAAGTCATAATAATTTAAAAGGCCCATGAAAAGACTCAAAGCAAAGATAAAAACTTGGATGGGAAACTTCTTATGAAATAAAGGCTGCCATAGAGCCATCTCCCTTCAATAAAAATACCCCCTAGTTCAGCAGCCCATTATGGGATGCATGGCATAAGCCACACAGGCTGCTGTTTGTTTCATTTGCCTGTTTTTTCCAGGGCTGATTTTAATTACAGCTACAGCAGCCCCCGTGGGTTGGGGACCATGCACTGGCAAAGAAGAAGAAGGGGGGAAAGGAGGTGATTCTTCAGGGCACATTCTAAATTTAAATAGCATCCTACTGAGAGATTAGACACAGACATAAGGTTGTCATCACATGCCTTCAAGAAAAGTTAATAAGAAAAACGGCCTTAAAACACAAATCAAAAGAAGAGCCCTGTGCTGCAATGGCAAAGGAGTGAAACTCATAATTCTGGAAGCAGCAAAGCATAATACATGGGTAGGCAAACTAAGGTCCAGGGGCCAGATCCGGCCCAATCACCTTCTAAATCTGGCCTGCGCATGGTCTGGGAATTAGCATATTTTTACATGAGTAGAATGTGCCTTTTTATTTAAAATGCATCTCTGGGTTATTTTTGGGGCACAGGAATTTGTTCAACCGCCCCCCCCAATATAGTCTGGCTCCCCACATGGTCTGAAGGACAGTGGACCGGCCCACGGCTGAAAAAGGTTGCTGACCCCTGTCATGATACATGCAGGGGCATCTGCATCCTGGGTGAGGTTCCACAGTTCCTGACTGCAGCAGAACAATTAGCACAAGTGAGAATGACAGAGTTCTTTCATTAAATGGGCAACAATCACAAAAGAAAGTAGCCTTGCTCTTGAGCTCCTTAATTAAGATTGTAGTGGTCATTTTTGCACAAAGGGGTCCTTCTGGTGCCACATAAACAAACCCATTGCATGCACTATAGGATTGCTCTGAATGTGAGCTATGGGATTTGTTTTTAATATTGTTATAGGTTTGGGTTCCTTCCTGAGCGTAGGATGGAGGGAATCACAATTTTTACACTCTAGTAAAACATGCTTTTCCAGTTGGGTTCCAGGCAAACTCATAAGTCCAGGACAAATTAAGACATGCTTCTGTGACACACCTCACCTGCACAGCCTCCCTTGGCTGGCTGTTCTCCATCTAAGGATGTTGTGGCTTACTGCCAGGTGAGGTGAGAAAGGGCCCACCCACTTGTCCCTATGGATAGGGTAAATAGCAGTACTTTACTGCTGCACGGTAACAACATGTTGCAATGTGATTCTCTTCCACGAAGACTGAAAGACATTTAAAAGGGCTCCAGCCAGCAAAAGGAATGGAGATGAAAGGTTAGAATATGTTAAGATAAATTACAGGACAGAAAACAGGAAGATGGAAAGGAATTGCTGAAACAGTTAACTGAAGTGGAATACAAAAAGGGAGGCGTGAGGAAGTCGATAAAACAAGTGATTGAAAGATAAGATTGAAAATATTGCATGTTTTTTTTTAAATTGTTCTTGTTTTGTTTTGTTAATTTAATGTTCTATGTAGTGTTTTTGTTTTTGGTATTGTATTATATTGTTTTGTTTAATTTTTTTTCCTTTCTTTTTGTAATCTTTAAACTCTTAATAAATATTATTTTTTTAAAAAAAGAAAGATAAAGGGGGGGGGGAGGAACGGAGATGAAAGGCAGTGGAGTGATCTGCCACATTGGAACCCCAGCTCAAGAACCCGCCTTATCACCGCAAGACTTCAGGAGCATCAGCAGTGATGGGCTTGTGCCCGGCCTCTCGTGGCCTCTGACAACATGTGGTTTGGGCAGAAACAGATACAGAAGCTGAGAGTTTTTCACTTGAGTTTAGCTGGACTTCAGGCAGTCATGGAAGGATCATGGGGCATGTGGTCTGAGCAGTTGTTTCTCTGGGAATCAGATGTGGGGTCTGTAGTTGTGTTGCCTATTGTAGGAATGATTTCCCCTCCCCAGATCCTCCATTTCCACATTTGTAAATAAAAGAGATATTACAAAGACACTGGATGTCTTCAGGGTTCTCTCGCCTAAAGCAACCTGAACTTAGCAGCCCTGACCCTGAAATGCCTCACTGCTTGGGGAAGGGGGTTGCTGATGCCATTTATTGAGACTGCCTGCCGGAAGGAGAAAACGAGGTGCAAAGAGCCAGAAGAGCATTATTGGGACTCAAAATTCCTCTAAAACAAAGAATCGGCAGAGAGCCAACGCCATCTCCCCTGGCTCAGAAACAGAGCGGGTTGAGGAAGCCGAGAAAATGGAGCAAATAGAACAAACAGTGAGTAACAACGTTAGGGGAACCTCACCCCCCCCCTTAAGGAGGATGACAATGACCTGACCCCCCTCCTCCCAGAAAAAGCTAATCCGTCCAAGAGGGCAAGAGCAGGAGCAGGAGGGATTCCTCCCACTCCTAACGCTGACCCACCCAGGCCTCTAGAACAAGATAGCAGAGGACCCTGCTTTCAACCGATTCCGGATACGCTCCCCTACCATGAAAACTGATGGATCCTGATAGATTCTGACAAGCCTTGCAGGACCCTGCTACTCCTGGCGACTCATTAGATGACCTTGTTGAGGACTGGAATAACCGGCTCTTGGCAGCCATTGATGAGATCGCGCGTAAGCGCCCTCTGCGACCCCGTCGAAACCGGGCCCCTTGGTTTACTGAGGAGCTCCGGAAAATGAAGCGGGATCTCAGACGGCTAGAGCGAGTATGGCGACGGACTCGTGATGGAGCCTCAAGAACATCTTATAGGACGCTTATGAAAGCCTATGAGATGGCTATGAAAGCTGCTAAGAAATCTTACTTTGCAGCTTCCATTGCATCCGCTAGCTCTCGCCCGGCACAACTTTTTAGAATAATTAGATCAATAACATCCTTAGGAGGACAACCAAATTTAAGCACAAATTCGACCCACAGCTGTGAGGCATTCACGAGCTTTTTTTGCAGAGAAAGTCCTGTTGCTCCGCCGTGACCTCCCTGCCAATTTAGATACAGTTACTGAACTGGAGGCCCCTCGACTGACTTCAGGTCCAGTGTTGGACCATTTCGATCGAATACTCCCTGCTGATGTGGGATTCCTCCAAGTTGGTAGGCCCACCACCTGCCTCCAAGTTGGTAGGCCCACCACCTGCCTCCTTGATCCGTGCCCATCTTGGCTGATTAGGGAGTGTCCAGATGTTGCGCGGACCCCCCTGGTTGAAATTATCAATTTGTCCCTTGACACGGGGACATTCCCAGGGAAACTGAAGGAAGCAGTGGTGTGTCCACTCTTAAAGAAAACTTCATTAGATCCCTTAGACCTAACCAATTACCGCCCAGTTTCAAATCTTCCATATCTGGGTAAGGTAATTGAGAGAGCGGTTGCTGAACAGCTTGGTAGGTTTTTGGAGGAAACATCGGCTTTAGATCCATTTCAGTCCAGTTTCCATCCTGGTTTTGGGACGGAGACGGCTCTGGTTGCCCTAACAGATGATCTCCGTAGACAGCTGGATCAAGGCGGGTCAGGACTGGTGATCCTTTTAGATTTGTCAGCAGCCTTTGACATGGTCGATCATGATCTTCTGGACCACCGCCTCGCAGACATGGGGATACAGGGCATAGCCCATAACTGGCTGTGCTCTTTTATCTCTGGTCGGGGACAGAGGGTGGCACTAGGGAGGGAAATGTCGTCGCGCCACTCCTTGGTGTGTGGAGTGCCGCAGGGCGCAATCCTCTCCCCAATGCTTTTTAACATCTTTATGCGCCCCCTTGCCCAGATTGTCCGGAGCTTTGGGCTAGGCTGTCACCAATATGCTGATGACACTCAGCTCTATCTGCTGATGGATGGCCACACCGACTTGGCCCCAGACACACTAACCAGATGCTTGGAAGCTGTGGCTGGATGGTTTTGTGGGAGCCGATTGAAACTAAATCCTTCAAAGACAGAGGTCCTATGGCAGGGTCGGGATGGCATGGGGATGAGGGACCAACTCCCTTCTCTTGCGGGGGCCCAATTAGTGCCATTGCCTTCCATTAAGAGTTTGGGTGTAATCCTTGAAGCCTCCCTTTCCATGGAGGCGCAAGTTACAGCAACAGTCAAGGCAACATTTTCCACCTTCGCCGCATCAAGCAGTTGGTCCCTTACCTTTCCCACCCCTACCTGGCCACAGTGATCCATGCGACGGTCATCTCCAGGCTTGACTACTGTAATTCGCTCTACTCGGGGCTGCCCTTGAAGCTGACCCAGAAACTCCAGCGGGTGCAGAATGCTGCAGTGAGGCTCCTCACAGCGTCTCTGCCATGGGAGCATATTCACTCAGTGCTTTTCAAGCTGCACTGGCTCCCGGTGGAGTACGGGGTCAGATTTAAGGTGCTGCTTTTGACCTTTAAAGCCCTTCACGGCCTAGGACCCTCGTACCTACGGGACCGCCTCTCCCGGTATGCCCCACGGAGAGCCTCAAGGTCCATAAATATCAAAACCCTAGTGGTCCCGGGCCCTAAGGAAGTTAGATTGGCTTCAACCAGAGCCAGGGCCTTTTCAACTTTGGCTCCGGTCTGGTGGAACGCTCTGCCTCATGAGACCAGGGCCCAGCAGGATCTGATTTCTTTCCGCAGGGCCTGTAAGACAGAGTTGTTCCGCCTGGCCTTTGGCTTGGAGCCAATTTGATTCCCTCCCTCTCTTTTTTCTTTTCCTTCTCCTCCTGCAATGAGGCTACATTTTAATATTTTAATGTTTCAATATTTTAATGTTGTATTTTTAATTTTGTTTTTAAGTTGTAATCATTTAACTTGTTTTTATTATTGCTTGTAAGCCGCTCTGAGCCCGGCCTTGGCTGGGGAGGGCGGGGTATAAATAAAAAATATTATTATTATTATTATTATTATTTGCTAACCAACGTAACTTCCCTGTGAGCCCTTGCTGAGGAGAAGAGGAGCAATGTGGGTGGAAATCTACAAGGGAAGAATGTTAGGCCTATGTGCTAGCCTATAAGAGCTCCCATTTTCCAACCAAGAGCTCTGTGAAAACCTAAAGCTTACCACACTCTGAGCAGCCAAGGGCCCAATAAAACTCATCACTTCTCTATCTGTCACTTCCCAATGACAGGAAAGCAAATTGGAGCAGAAGTCTCCAGCAAGAGACCAAAGCCCTTAATTAAATCAGATTCATAAGCACAATCAGTGGCAGATGGTGCTGAAAATAGATTGCGCAGGTTTATCATTTACAATAACATTTTTGTACATGCAGTTGTCAAGGTAAAAAGCTCCTCTTTCTCTCTTTCTAACAGTAAAATGCTATTTTTAGGCTTTTAGAATGTACCACTGAATCCTAATTAACAGCAAAGTACCAAACACTTGTAGTTAAAACTTACAGATAATTAAAATTTGCAGATTAAGAGGGAAAGTGAGCATGTCTCTTGTCGTTTAAGGTTTTTTAAAACCTTTTAATTCTGAGCCACTTTCTGCTTGGCTTTGATCTTATTTATGTATCTCTTCCCAAAGGACTGGAGGTCAATGTTTCTCACTGCTAAGATGTTTAAACACACAATTCTATGCATTAGGTTAGATTGATTTTTATTAAATGAACCCTGATTTTCAGGGCTGTTCTTTCCCTTGCCTATGAACAGCACACACACAAAATCAGTTACCTTCCCCAAGATCTCCACTGTGCCCATATCACTCACGTCTCCTTCAGATCCTCTGCATGCCAAGAAGGTGGTCTTGTGCTCTCCCTCAGTTTCTGCTCCCTTGACCAGCTGATGCGAAGGAAGAGCTGTGGCTCCATGGCAGAGCAGCTGCTTTGAATGCAGAAGGTCCCAGGTTCAAGTCACAGTAGGACTGAGAAAGTTCCCTTCCTGAAACCCCAGAGAGCTGCTGCCAGTCAGGGCAGACAATGCTGGCTAGATGGACCAATGGCCTGAGTTGGTGTAAGGCAGCTTCTATATGAAGCTGGATGAAATGTGTTACGTTGTGGGTTGACATAGCAGACGACACAGCGATTTCTCCAAAGCAGCTCTTTTATTTTGTAAGCTGGAATAGAACTGACTAGCAAACAGCTCAGCCGGCCTGCTTTTATAGGCAGCCGGCTGTCAACATTGTAGCAACAACAACCCAGAGTTTCCCGCCTAAAATAACTGACGTGGACCTGAGTGAAAACTATCTACAGACCTGAGTGAAAACTATCTACAGTATCCCCCTGCTGGCCCAGGGTGAAACTTCACTACATAACAAAATGTGTGGACTAGCAGACTATTAGGCGGTGCTCTAGTAAAACCTTTCTCTGACCTGGCGTTCTCTAGATGTTTGGGGCTACAAAGCTGGGCTGGCTGGAAAGAGGCTAATGGAAATCCAAAACATGTGGAGGGCACCAAGTTGGGGAAGGCTGCCTATGGGCCTCAGACATGCTAGAGGACACCAATCTCAGAGAAACTCTCAGAAAAGATCATTCTTCTTCCATTCAGACCTCTATGTTTAAGAGTATAACTCAAATTCTGTTTCTTGATCCTTTTAAAGTCTGGATGTCCCAAATGTTCCAACTTCGAGTTTAGTCCAGCTCTTATTCCTTAGGTTTCTTTTTCCTGTTCTGCTGCAAAAACCTTCTAATTCAGAAACTTCTTGTTCTCCACAGAGGCTTTATTTATTCAGGAACATAAACTTACGTCAAGTCCCTTCCTTTCTTCAATAGATAAATCCATTGTCTCCTTTAGTGTAGAGACCTCTGTAGACAAAATAATGCTTCGTTTTTGCAGCTTTCCCAAGAGATAACAAATCCTGCTCAATTTCATAGTATTTTTCCACTTGCTGCCACTGTTGCAATGTCCCGACCTCCCTCTAGAGGGAATATGGTAACTTAATTTCTTTCCAGATCAGACCCAAAAGTCAAATAACTTGTTGCCTTTATTTCCACTAATTTATGTCCAAATTGTAACAAATCTAACCAGCAAAGCCATTGTAACAAAGTTCTCTTTTATTTTCCTGCTTTGACAGCTACTTTGACAGCTGTCAAAGTTTCTGTGTCTCTTCACCAGTCTCTCATAGCGGATCGTTCCCGGTTCCCAGGGGGTTGCATCTTAGTTCCCACAAACCAATCTTCTCCTCCAGCACAATTATTGTAATTTCCCTTCGTGAAGTTAATTTTTTTTTTTTTCAAATAAGCAAGCTCATCTCTCGATCTTAGTTGTCAAATCCTTGCGTTAAGACATCTACAACAGGGGGGGCGGACTTCCTTTTTGCACCTCCCCCGCTCGCTCCAAATTCAAAAATCAAATTTTCCTTTTAAGTCTGATAATTTTACTCACGGGTTGTTCTTTTTAATCCAAATCCAAAATTTCCAAAGAAGAAGTCGTTGCTCTCCGCCGAATGGCATGCGGCTTTGCTAGGCAGGGGAAGCAGTGGACTCATAGCACCACACCCCCCCCCGTCACCCGCTCCGCAGCCTTTAAAAAGGCTCCTTCGCGGGTCGGGGGCGCAAACGGTGCCCGCCAAGTCACCAAGTCCATGGGCATCACCGCCCATGGTTTTTGAGGGTCCCCGCGTCGCCGGCGCGGCAGGACCCAACCCCTACCCAGCAGGCTCCCTCCAGAGCTCGGAGGGAGTCCGCCATTCGGCGATGGCGCCGACCAAGAAGTCAATAGTCTCCATTTTCTTTCATCAGGCTAGCCCATTCCCCAGAGTCCCACTCCCCCAAATTAATTTTGTAACCCTAAAAGTAGTTGTTCCAGAAGTAGTTGTCAACCCGTTCCAGAGTCCCACCAGAGCTAAGAGCTTCCTTAAATCCAAACACTTCCAGAGACACACCATAATCAATCTTGCAGTACTGCGGCTTTTGGTCGTGCAGGACTTTAGTTTTCTCCATCTGTGTCTTTTGAGGTGCGATCACAACCTCTTCCGACGTCATCTGCCCTTGA
The DNA here is from genome assembly GCF_964252035.2 of Podarcis erhardii. Taxonomy (NCBI): domain Eukaryota; kingdom Metazoa; phylum Chordata; class Lepidosauria; order Squamata; family Lacertidae; genus Podarcis; species Podarcis erhardii. The sequence goes on along the minus strand of NC_138503.1, from coordinate 2,752,857 downwards.
ACTTGCCCTGTCAAGCCAGTTTCCTGAGTTAGTTGTTGTGTAGCTTCTTTATCCTTATTTTCTGTTAGTTCATATTTGCTGGCTACAACAGACATAAAGTCTAACTTTTCATTCATTAAGTTCATTTTCTCATGCAGCTGCTGTAGCATAGCATCTATTCTGCCAAGGTGAGACGACAAGATTTCTTCCTGGCACATTGCTGTTCAAGGTTAGGCGGCTGGTCCCACGGTCTAATTCCCAGAATTGTAGAGTTTCACTATAAACTGCAGCAACAAGTTGACAAGCTCCCTCTAGGGGACACAATTTCAGTTCACATCCATCTTAAAATGTATCCAACAAAGGAAAATTTACTTTTGATTTTCAAATACTTTGTTTCCTTAACATGCAGAATGCAGAAAGCGGCATTAAAGTTAATTTGTTTCTTTTCTTTTTGCTATCTGTCAAAAATAAACCACTTTCAATCGATGGGCATCTCCAAAACTTTCTGTCCTGACACCCCGTCCCCAGGTTTGGGACGATGGAGACTTATGTTCCTTTACACTCTCCCCGCAGGCTTAGAAAATCAAAGATTTTTCCCCCTTTTCCCCTGCTGTCAAAGGGGGTTTTATTGCTTATGAATGCAGGAAATTTCAGTCTTTAAGGCAATTTTCCAGGCTGATTAGCTTATAGAGTCTTTTCTTCAGACTATTTACAAAGCGGAAGGCGGACTTCCTGTTTAGACCTTCCTGCTTCGTGCCTAATTCATAAAAATTGTAGTTTTCTTAATCAAATCTTCCGTTTTTACTCACGGGTATTTTTTGAGTCCAATTATCATCAGGAAAAAGTCAGCGCTCTCCGGTGATGGCTGCGCGGCTTCCCTCCGTGAAAGTAGCAATCGGTTCGATGCACCGCGCTGCTCACCCCACTTCGCTCCGGAGCCCCAAAAAGGGGTTTCCCGGTGAGTAGGGGAGGCGCTCTTGGTGCTCTGCCGAACCCCACGTCCCCAGGCTCCTCTGCCTGGGGTTTCTAGCGGGCCCCCACCTTCGCCGCGGTGGGAAGACCCAACTTTCACGGAGCCCACTCCTCCAGTCGGAGGAACTCCGCCATTTCACCGATGGCGCTAACCCGGAAGTCCTTAAAAATTGATTTTAAACTGTACTGTTTAAACATTTTGCTGCTTGCCACCCTGGGGTTTCTTTGGGAGGAATGGTGGGAGAATTTTTTTAGTAATAATGATAGTAATGATAATAATGATAATAATAATATGTTTTATCATTTGTACCCCACCCATCTGACTAGGTTTCCTCAGCCACTCTGGGCAGCTCCAAATAGAATATTAAACACAATAAAACATCAAACATTAAAAACTTCCCTAAACAGGGCTGCCTTCAGATGTCTTATAAAAGGTATGCAAATATACCTTCCTGAAGAAACCAGAGGCCTTTCTCCTGGGCATGGTCGGCCAATTGGTGCCAAAGAAGGATAGAACTTTTTTCATGTATGCAACAACAGCAGCAAGAATACTCATTGCGAAGTATTGGAAGACACAAGATTTACCCACCCGGGAAGAATGGCAGATGAAGTTGATGGACTATATGGAACTGGCGGAAATGACTGGCAGAATCCGAGACCAGGGAGAAGAGTCGGTGGAAGAAGACTGGAAAAAGTTTAAAGACTATTTACAGAAATACTGTAAAATTAATGAATGTTAGAAAAATGTTAGATTGAAGTTATATGGCTTTAGTAGAAATGTTATAAGGAATCATGTTAGAAATGTTATAGAATCATGTAGAAATGTTATAAGGTGGATTTCAACAAATGGCAGACTCTGTGGAAAAAGGGTATGAAGTTTACGGCCTGTGCAACCCTTCGAGAAAACTTAGAAAAAATGGCGCATCGCTGGTATCTGACCCCGGCAAAGCTAGGAAAGATGTACAAGAATACCGATAATATATGTTAGAGATGTAGAGATAAGGTGGGAACCTTTTTTCATGTATGGTGGACTTGCGATGTGGTTAAGAGATTCTGGGGGCAAATTTACGAGGAATTGAAAAAGATTTTGAAGTATAATTTCCCTAAAATTCCCGAGGTGTTTCTTTTGGGCATGATTGAGGAGGAAATAAAAAACGTAGACCAAACCTTCTTTCAATATGCCACGGCGGCGGCAAGGATTTTAATAGCACAGAAGTGGAAATCTCCCAAAATGCCCTCGATTAGAGATTGGCAAGTGAAATTGTTTCAATATATAGAACTAGCGAGTTTAACACAAAGAATTAGGCACCATAATATGGTCAAATTAAAAAATGAGTGGAACAAATTCCTAAATTATATTGAGATTAATCTGGGAATTAAATATATATCAGCAGACAGTAGTTAACACTTACGACGTTCAGAGTGTAGAATCATTGATAAAACAACTGCAGAAATTGTATAAGTTTATGTAACCCAAAACTGAGTTGGACGGAGGTCTTGTTTTTTCTGCTTTTTTCTTTTTTTGTTGTTTTGTTTTTCCTGTACTCCGTTCTTTGTCTGTTCCTGGCTCGGTATTTGTACTTGTATGTATGTATGTCTTATTGTAATGTCTTTTTAAAGTATGTTTAATAAAGTTATGTAAAAAAAAAAAAAAGGAATCAAACTGAAACAGATTAATAGAGTATCAAAGGAAAAATAAGGTTAGAATGTGTTAAGATAATTATAGGATAGAAAACAGAGGAAGACGGAAAGGAATTGCTGAAACAATTAATAGAAGTGGAATACAAAAAGGGAGGTGTGAGGTCGTTGAAATAAGTGAATGAAAGATAAGATATTGAAATTGTTTGATGTGTTTTAAACTGTTTTTGTTTTGTTTTGTTAGTTTAATGTGTTAGTGTTATGTAGTGTTTTTGTATTGTATTGTATTGTTCTCCCCCCCTCTCTTTTTTTTCTCTTTCGTTGTTTGTAGTGTTTAAATTGTTGGAAAACTAATAAATATTATTTTCAAAAAATATATATAAAAGTCATATAGTTGTTTATTTCCTTGACATCTGCTGGGAGGGCATTCCACAGGGCAGGCACCATCACCCAGAAGGGCCTCTGCCTGGTTCCCTGTAGCTTCACTTCTCGCAGTGAGGAAACCGCCAGAAGGCCCTCAGAGCTGGACCTCAGTATCAGGGCTGAACAATGAGGATGGAGATGCTCCTTCAGGTATACTGGGCTGAGGCCGTTTAGGGCTTTCAAGGTCAGCACCAACACTTTGAATTGTGCTGGGAAACGTACTGGGAGCCAATGTAGGTCTTTCAAGACCAGTGTTATATGGTCCTGGTGGCCGCCCCCAGTCACCAGTCTAGCTACCACATTCTGGATTCATTGTAGTTTCCAGGTCACCTTCAAAGGTAGCCCCATGTAGAGCGCATTGCAGTAGTCCAAGCAAGAGATAACCAGTGCATGCACCACTCTGCCGAGACAGTCTGCGGGCAGGTAGGGTCGCAGCCTCCGTATCTACACATAGAATTGATCTGCACTTCCATGGACAGCTGTGAGTCCAAAATGAGCCCAAGGCTGCACACCTGGTGTTTTAGGGGCAAGGTGACCTCATTCAGAACCTCATTCAGAAACCCACACCTGCCTGCCTCCTGTCCCCCAGAAACAGTGCTTCTGTCTTGTTGGGATTCAACCTCAATCCATTGACCACCATCCAACCTCCAACTGCCTCCAGACACTTGAACAAGACATTCACTGCCTTCACTGGTTTCAATTGAAATGAAAGATAGATCAGCGGTTGATAACGGTGCGTCCGTGTTCGATCAACTTTGCTGAAGCCTCCCCAGGTTTTGGTCGTCCTCTCCCAAAAAAAGCTCAACAACTTGCAGGTTTTCATGGTTTTCATTTATTTATTGTGGGAGTAGATCACAGTGTCAACCAATCCAATTTGCGCTATCTGGATTATTACATGAATCACAACTAGGGACAGGAGAAAAATTCAGTTGTTTGCACTTGAAGACAGACTAACTGAATTCACACATTCCAAAATGTTACATGAACCAAAAACCAGCCATTCTTTGAAATTCACACTTCTCCAAATTTTGCAGTTCTGTTTTCCAGTCAAGTAATGTGAACAAAAATGTATATACCAGGATAAAGTGTGCATATAAATGCAGACATTTATTAAAATAATACACAAATGTGCATTACATGAGGGGAAATTGCTTTGCAAAATGTATACAACAGGAAAATTTGCATGCAGAAACTTGTATACTGGGAGAAACTTGCACTAAAATGCCAGTGTTTTTTTGTTTTTGTTTTTTGTTTTAAACCTGATGTGGAAATGTGGAGAATTGAACTGGAAACTGGAAAAATGAAAAACTGAGAAAAACTAAAATTGACATATTAACTAACTAAACTCAATGTATGAAACTATGAGGCACCAAAATTGATAAATTCACCCATCCCTAATAACACAATTATCTGTCACTCTAAAGAACAGATGTTAGCTGCGGCTAGGATTTCAATAGCCCAGCAATGGAAAACCTTGGGAAAAAGTCTACATTTATCTTTGCATTATAAGAACTTACAGACTTTGGCTGCTGAGGGAAAAATAACAGTTAAACTGTGTGTCTCCAAAGTGATGAAGGATCCAGAATGCTTTTATGTCATCTGGTGGAGTTTTATTTCCCACGTGTTGGACTTAGATGCTCAACATTCACCATCCGTCCACACAAGCTTGGGAAATATTTCTTTCTCTTGTTATTTATTATTTGCTTGCTTTGTATATGGAACACCTGCTATTGCACATTTCAGTTGTACGTAATGGCTATTATGTGACAATAATAATTTTTTTAAGGAGGTCAACCAAGATGGCCAAGAGCCTGGAAACCAAGACTTATGAGGAGTGGTTGAAGGAACTGGGTATGTTTAGCCTGGGAAAGAGAGGAATGGGAGGAGATATGATAGCCACCTGCAAATATCTGTCACATGGAAGATGGAGCAAGCTTGTTTTCTCCACTCTGGAGGGTAGGACTCGAATCAATGGCTTCAAGTTGCAAGAAAGGAGACTAAACATACGGAAAAACATTCTGACAGGAAGAGCGGTTCGACAGTGGAACAGTCACCCTTGGGAGGTGGTGAATGCTCCTTCATGGGAGGTTTTTAAGCAGAGGTTGGATGGCCATCTGCCATGGGTGCTTTAACTGAGATTCCTGGATTGCAGGGAATTGGGCTAGATGCCCCTTGGGTCCCTTACAGCTCTACAATTCTATGATAATTCACCCAGTAAGCTTCCTGGCAGAGTGGGGATTTGAACGTGGGATCCTCCAGTCCACCAGACCACACTTGGTTGAGGACCCTAAGACATGAGTAAGCACTGTATGAAGGTCAGAAATAATGGGCCATATTTACAGGTTTAGAATCTAAAGGTGAAGAGAGAGACACATTGAGGAGGAAATGAATGGATTGGAAAAGGGAAGGAACTTCTCTTGGGTTGAGGCAGGGTGAGCAGAGGTGCCTTAAGAAGAGAGCTGGATGTCAGGTGGAAGGATACTCCACTGACAGGGAGCTGGAAAAGAGAGAGGTACCAGAAAATGATGACCACCCCTGGGGAACAGGACCACTAGCATGTGTGTGGCTGTTGAGAAGGAAGGTGGGAAAGGAGACAGTCTCTTTGCAGACTAGAAGGATTTCAAATACAGAAGCAGTCCTAGGGATGCTCTACATGTTAAGTTTTCTAGCCCTAGAGATTAACACCAAACGTCTGCTCCACCCCACAAAAAACTCCTAGAACAAAATCTCACATTCCTCAGGTAAATAACACCAGGAGACATCAAGCAAACAAGGTGTTAACCACTATCAAGATAACAACACACAGCCTCAACCTAACTAGAATAGGCAGCAAAACAGGGTCACCATTGCCTTGCAAAACTCTTTCACAGCACAGAGCTTAGTGACACAGCTTTGAAGCACAGTCAAATTTTAGGAACAACCCAGGGATGAGGCCAATATATAAACTCACAGCAAAAAAGAAAGAAGTCCATGATGTCAAATACAGTACAATTGTTCAAGCTGATGGTTTGTGTTACATAAAGTTGCTGGCACACAGGTAGCACTTTTGATGTGCTGCACATCGCACTTCCTATCCCACCCGACCTGCTTTCCACTCTCTGTTCACCCTTTGCTCTGACAGGCAAGCTCTGATGGAGAAGGGGAACCACTGAGCTGGATACAACGGCGAAACTGGGCTTTCTGAGTCCTTTGTGCCAAAGAAGTGGGGGGGGGGACACCATGTATCTTAGAGGAAAATTTCATGAGAACATTAACCCCAGAAAAATAGGGTTCTTAAAAATATTGCAATCTTTTGGTACAGCAAGGCGCTTCAAATATTTCATCAGAGGCAGATCACCACACAAGCAGCAAGGGTTTGCAGAGGCATGCATCACACACAAGCAGAGTTCGAAATGTGCCAGGTGTATTTTGCACCTGGTCATCGGCCACTTGCAACTGAGTGAAAATGCCCATTTGCCAGGATGGTGCCTGACGTCTCCACCATCTGGAGGTGCCTGCCTGCGGATCCTTGGATCTTGCCTGTATTCACACACTAACAACACATCCTGTAGAATTCTGTCTGTCATATTTTATCTGCACAATGAGAATGAATTTCAGGAACCAAAAAGTCATATTGAAAATGTGTTTGGCCGAAAAATGGCAACTAGGCATTCCATTTTGCCATCTGTAACCCTGGTTTAAGGAGCCATTTGGCGCCTTGCATATATATATCTGAGTTTCTAACATTGCACACAAGCACACAACAGGGAATCTGGAGTAGTAGTGAGCAAGGCATTTCTATTGATCTAACACAGTGCTCTGTTCCCAAATTTTAATGGAACTGCTTCAAAGTACCTCAGGTTACAGCTGCTTCAGGTTGTGCTTTTTCGGGTTGCGGACCACCGAAACCCGGAAGTACTGGAACAGATTACTTCCAGGTTTCAGTGGTCACACATGTGCAGAAGCGCTAAACTGCAACCTGCGCTTGCGCAGACGCGGGTTGCGAACACTGCGGGTTGTGAACGTGCATCCCGCATGGATCATGTTCGCAACCCGAGTGTCCACTGTAGTCACTTTGCTTTAACCTATGGAAACACATTTTCACTCAGTTAGAAGCTGGTTAGGGTTAGGGTTGTCACACCCAAAGCACAGCACTTCAAAATTCAGCATACATAAGCCAAGTTGAAAGATCCGGTTTCAAGATGGGTAAGACAGACTATGTTTGGCAGCCAAACCGGCAACACAGGAAGGTAACTCCAATATCTGTTTGCACCACATACCACATACCACCTCACACACAACTTCAAAGGGCACATAGCACTAAATATTCAGGTGAGCCAAGAAGCAGAGTGACAGATTCACCTGACACCTCCCACTCCTACTAATGAAATCCCCTCAATGGCCAGCAACTAAGACATGTGCCCATGCCTGCCAGTACCAGGAAACTGAAGAGTATACATGGGGCGTGGGAGAGAAAGACATATTGGGTGGGGAGATGGAGTGGGTTTCCATCACCACAAAAAAGTTGGACTCAAAAGGAATCAAGTGATTGGCTGTTTGCTTCCCTTGGATCAAGCCAAGTCCCCAAATTTTATGGTGCAAGTTTCCCTGGAGTGGAGGAAGACAAGCATAATGTTCCCTTCCCCTCCCCACATTGGGTGTGTGTGTGTGTCTCCTTGGGATATGTGTACAAATGTGGCATGTGAATGTGTGCAAGTGCTTCTGTGTGTGAGATGGGTATGCCTGCGTTTTGGGGGGAAACTGCGCATGAACATGAATGCACGTCTGCTTGGGGGTGGAAATGTTGGGGTGGGTTTCCATGATGTCCGGCAAATGCAGCAAGTCTGCCTGTAGAAACCCTCTTTTTTCCTTGGTCCATGAACATCCAGGCAGGATCAGTTTGGTTATCCTCCTCTCCTCCCTGATAACAACAACACAGTTTGATTTTAAGCAATTTGCAAGCCCTGAGATTCTGTATTCCTTCTCATCTGTCACAAGCAATCTGTTTTTTTATAGCACAAATGCAATTCACCTGAGTTTGACTCGGAACCACATCTGCAGCTTTCATCACCTTTTCATTGTATGCAAATTAAAGTTCTTCTTCATCCAAGTTGCCTGATTCAAATCTCAGAAGAGACAAGGTGGGGAGGGAACTCCTATCTTTGGGTCCACCTAAAAGGAGCCTTGTACATCACCAGGAAGGAGCAAAAATTGTCCAAGAGAAATCAAAATCAGATCCATTGCCTCCTCACTTATCTACATTTGAGTGTTTCTTTCCTGGCTCCCTTTAAACTTTAATGGATAGCTCACATACGATTCTCAGGTCTTTGGATTCCAGTTCAGTATTGAAATAGACTGTCTTTACCCCTGGACAACCTCTTACCACTGAGAATGAGGACCAAACTACATGTTACACACACGTGTGTGTGTGTGTGTGTGTGTGTGTGTGTATTAGCATGCACATAATTTTGCAGCTGAAAATTGTTCCTAATGACATATAGTTTGGCCCTTGCCTGCTCTTGTATCATCCTAGTTTGTTCTGTGGAATATACTATACAAGATGAGGGATATCTGAGATTGGAACCCCCATCTGAAAGAAAATGAGTCAAATAGGGTCAGAAAGAGGTTTGGATCAAGACTGTTTTTTTATTAATTTTTTAACCTGTTGCCCCTGTTTTCCCAGTGAAAATTATGTTTCCCCCAAGCTGCTCTTTGCCTTCCGTAGGATTTTCCCACTCTCTGGGCCATTACCTAAACTTGTATCTGAATGATGTATTGCAGAGGTCTTTGGTCCCTGAGTCAGTTTCTGGGGTTAAACCTAGAGCATGAAGAGCCTCCTGGATCAGGCCCATGGCCCACGTGGTCCAGCAGCCTGTTCCCACAGTGGTCAGCCAGGGAAGCCCCAAGCAGCACTCTCTCCTCCTGCTTTTTAGAAACATTACTGCCTGATAGTGGAGGTAGAAAGTGGCCATCCTGGCTAGTAGCCACTGCTAGGCTTCTCCTCCATGAATTTGTCCCATCCTTAGATAAAGCCATCACAGCCCCCAAAGGGAGCAAGTTCCAGAGTTCAGCTAGACACTGCGTGAAGAAGTCATTTCTTTTATCTGTCCTGCATCTTCCAACATTTACCTTCCTTGGATGTCTATGAGTTCAAGCATTAGGAGCAAAGAAGAAAAACTTCTCTCTATCCACTTTCTCTACCCCATGCATAATATAATACATTTTATTTTATTCATTACATTTCTACACTACACTTCATCTGAGGATCACAGGTCACCTCTTACTTGCCTCTAAACTGAAAACTGAAAAGGAAGCTCCATTTTCACACCTAGAAAACTTCAGCGGAGAAAAATAACAAATATGTATTTGCTGCTAACTTTGGCTATGTGATGTTAAGCATGTGCCTTCCAAATCAAAACAAACTTTTCTGATGAAATTGACTGCAATGATAGCCAACAGGCATTATTAAAATATTTGTAACCAAACTGAGCATTTTTCTGCTGAGTACAATGTCTAGGCATGTCACTGTAACCTAAAGGGTTGTTAAATTTTGCTAATTAACAACCACAAAGTTTCAGGAAAAAGCCTGGTATTTCTTTCTTTCAATGCATGTAAAGAGCATTGAAGCAAATGTTATTTCAGTTATAACGGTCACTGTGTTTCATAGGAACCAAAACATAATTTGCAAATTGTGTATCAGTAAGCAATTATACAGCATTGTCCAAAGATGTCAGAGAACACAAAGCAACTCCAACTCAGATGGGGAGCTCCACCTGAGCAGGTGATTTTTTGCCTCAGTGGAGCAAGAAGCAACATCCTGCATGCAGCTCTGGCATATATTATGGCAAAGGAGGAGCCAATAATGCTTCTGGATTTCATCACTTCAGATCGCTGCAAGGAGGTACCCAATGAGTGAATGCTTTTATATGTAAATGTATGCATGTCAGTCATATATTTTTCTCCCACAGACCAGCAATCAGTCATGTGGCTCCCCCTTCCTGAAGTCTAGAGTGGTACAGTCCAGAAACAGTTTCAGCTTCTCATCTGCTGTTTGCATGAACCTCGAGAGGTCTGCTCTGGAAGGCTGGGACTTTTCACAGGCACATTCACCAAGCGTAATGCACAACCAGCCACTGATTTAACCATATGGATAGATATATGCTGTGAATGAATGAAAAGGAGGTGAAAACCTTTTTCATATTGTCTGATTAAGGGGAGATTCTCAGGAACATCAAGCAAAAGGAAGGTAGGACAAATCATGTACTTACATTGAACTCACAGAAATCAAGGCTATCGAGGCTTTTGCTTCTATGTATTCTCCCTTTTATTCTTCTTAGAGAAGGCTTTCCTTGGCTTATACTACAATTAGAGCCAGTGGGATTTTCAGAGGATGGCGTTACCCTGTTGGAGAGAAATGACAGCATTTTTAAAAGGAAGAAACCCTGTTCTGAACACCACACAGGCCTAAATCCTTTGTCCTCATACCCTGTACTAACCAAGCCTAGGTACATTTTCTGAACTTGTTTTCTGCTGCTGCTAAGCAGAACCTTTTTCTGTCCAATGACCACCCTTTGTCATGGGCAGCCTTCCAGGGTCTGCAGAACAGAGGTGGCCACTGCCAGAGGCCAAAGTAGGTGTGGTCAGAAGCAAAAGCGGGCAGAGCAGTGAGCTGGACTTCCATCTTTGGGCAGTGGGCTCTATTTCAGCCAGGCAAAACCAGGGTGTTCCTATACACACAAACACAGGCACCTTTCTCCATCCTTCATGCAGACAAGCAGCAGATGCTATCACAGCTCAAGGACACATTTCAGCTCTGCAAAAGGAGTCAAGGAGGGTGCGCAGCAGGCCAGTGAGGGTATGGCCTGAGGGCAGTTCGGAGGGCCAGAGGGAGAGCCCTTCGGGCTGCGCTCCACCTTCAGGTCAGAGGTTCCCCAATCCAGTTCCCAAGGGCACAGCCCAGACTGATGGGTCCAAAATACAAGCGGGATTTTGACTGAATGTCAGGAGGAACGCAGAGAGGATGAGCTATTTGACAGTGGAGCAGGATGCTTCAGAAGATGGTTATGAATGGCCAGTAGCCATGACAGCTGCATGCAACTTCTAAATACCAGTTGCTGGGAATAAGTAGTGGGGAGATGACTCAGGTCCAATTTGTAGGCTTCCTGCATGTATCTAGTTAGCTACTGTGAGAACAGGATGCTGGCCTAGACAAGCCTTTGGTCTGATCCAGCACGGCTCTTCTTGCATCCTGATTTTTGCCTGGGTGGCTTCACCAAACCTATATGAGGTTCCATTCAGGACTGAATGGAGCATTTTGCATGGGCATTCATCAACAAACATGTATTGTAGAAGCCAAGATTTACTGCCTCTTTGAGCCAAATAATTTTAATGCCATCTTGAGAGGAATTAATTCAGTGTTTTATTTTTATTTTTTTAAGAAAAATCTTAACCTCTTCTTGCCTTCATTGGAGGAAATTTATAAATGAGCAAATTATTCCATTTTTAGATTTGTGTTAACCTTCTGATTGCAGTGAGATTCCTGCAGCAAGATAGCAAAAGCCACATTAATAATTATGTTGTGTAGGCAAAAACAAATAAACAAAACTTCATTTTTAATCAATTTTTAGACCTGATTTCTAAGCACTTGTTTCATACACAAGTTGAATGGGAGGAGGGGACAGAGCTGCATTCATGTACATATTTTGCTATATTTATATTCTGCCTTCCTTCCATTATAGAACTCAAGGTGGCCCACTTGGGGTTCCCTGACTCAGACCAGACCCAGACCTGCACAGCTTCAGCAAGGCGGTGGCCACCTCCAGTATACCCTGGAATCTCTTTCTAGCTCCACATGGTCAGAAACCTCATGAGAACTCAAAGTTCCCTCTCCATGTACAAACAGCAAATCGGTGTAACCTCATGGCCACGCTGCCTACGAACCTTTGGCAATAGAAAAGGAAATGACTGAGATACCTGCCGACCTCTTTTACACTTGCCTCTTCTCTAACTATTTTTAGCCACTGCTGGAGACACTCCACGTGTCTTCTACTGGTCTGACCTGTATATGAAAGTTACCTTCCTAATGCCATCATTTGCATTACAAGACCATATTAATAGGGGAAAGGGGGTGGGGGATGAGCCAAAGGGGAAGCTATTCTCCAAGTGCCCAAAATGTTTAATTGTTGCTCTACTGGAAACCAGAAATGCCTTCCTAAGGGGTAATCCTCAAATCAGCACCCTGCAACAATGTACTGCTGTAACTCTCTCCTTTGCCAAATGCATATTAATAGGCATTCAATGTTCTGCTGCTGCCAAGCAACATTTTGCTGAGCACTGAGGTTAAGGGCGAGTTGGGTAAAAACCCTTTAAACAAACAAGCAAGCAAACCTTCTGACCCTACATTTAGTTCAAGAGCTAAAAGATGACTCACAAGCCTTTTTGTGCTGTACTAGGACATCTAAGGCCAACAAGAGGCCATGTCAGGTCATTCCATGGTCAGCCAGAGTCACCCAGATGTCTCCAGATGCCATCTTGCACGAGAACTGGACCATAAGAACATAAAGCGAGTTCCATGAGATCTGATACCCTTTCCCACAGTGGCCACCAGATGCCTCGGGGAAGACCACAAGCAGTACACAAGGGTAGTTCTCTCCCACTGCCCTCTAGCAACTGGTAGTCAGATGCACTTTGCCTCTGGATCCTGGAAGAATTTGTCTCACCTGTTAAAAACATTTAAGCCAGCGGTCTTCCCTACATCTTGCAAATATGAATTTCATAGGTTAATTGTATACTAGTGCCAGGTGCTATGCTTTACGAACCAACTTAGGATCATAAGAAGAGCCAGCTGGATCAGCATCAGTGGCCAACAAGATGTCTGTGGCATCTAAAATCAGGACCTCTCCTTTCGCTTCCAGCAACTGGTGTTCAGAAGCATTACTGCCTCTGACCATGGAGGCAAAGCCGAGCCATCATGGCTAGTTGCCATTCATAGCCTTACCCTCCAACTCATGGTTTTAGAAAAGCCATAAAAAACCTCTTCTTCATTAACTGCCCCTGTGACAATTACAAGCTATTGTACACAATGTAAAGCTGCCACCCTCCTTATTTAAGTGAAACACTCAATACTTTCCCAAGCCTTCTTACAAATCAAATATTGACAAACCAGTTAACCTAACAGCAAAATGATAATGTAAGATACAACATTAGACAAATCAGATGTTCAAAAGCAAACAAACTATCTTTGACATTTACAATTTGCGATGAACATCTCAAAAATACCTGTTTTCAGAACAGGCAATTAACAGATCCTGCAATGAGGAGGAAATGAGAGCAATCACATCTCACAATAACTTTGCTCATAAAGGTATAGAAAAGAAGAAGCTGTTTTCTATTGGATTCACACTATACTAAGCAAAGTTGTTAATATACACTTTTAAATTGCACTGTACAATTAAGCTGCTTCTGCTGTTTGGGAAGTTGCTTCTCTCTGGAGATCTGATCCGAGACAGTGGATTTGGCTACAGGAGCAGAATTGAAATTTCAAATACCTGGAAAGCTGCCGAACATCTTGCTCCCAGTTTCAGCTCATGTGCCTTCTCCCTCTGTCAACTGTGCCATCACAGGTCTCCTCAGAATCCACCTTGCCCAAAGGGGAGGACAAATTAACTTTCAAAAAGCTTCCCCCCCCCCCTTGTAGTTTTGCCTTTGTTGCTTTATCACAGCCAAGAGTTAACATGGTGGGTTTGGTGCTTGCAGCAAAATTACTTCTATCATTTCTCAGACACAGCTACTGAGAGTTTGCTACTCAGCTCTGAGCTCGGTGCTTTCGCTTTATTTCATCTCCCTGATTGTCTCCCCACTCCCGCCATCCAGCATGCTCTCCCAAATAACATCACATCAAATGCCAGGTCCTTTTAATGCTAAAGCAAAAGTGATAAGGTCAGTAGGACTCAGCTGAACATGATCAGTGCATCTCACCAACATGCACAAGGAGGAGAAGCTGATCCCTTTCCAGCTGACTGACCAAAGAACCGTTTCCGTATTTATATTCATTCATTTTAATTACTATGAAGAGAACATTGTGATGTTCATTAAAATAATGAGTAACAACACAGGTTAGAGAGAAGTGGTTTCCAGTGTAGACTATGATGATATACTGACTCAGGGGTCAGTAGCAAAATAATCTTTCTGCAAATACAACAGGTACTGAAATCTATCAGGGCACAAGCTTTCGTGGACTAGAGTCATCAGATGCATAAAGTTTTATCCTTATTTTTCTGGGGTGCTCTCTTTCAGTGGCTGCTTTTTCACTATGCCAGAGTTGGGCCCTCCTGAACCTGCTGCACTTCAGTTCACATCAGCAAGACACATGCATCCATCAGGGAGGGACAGAGCTAAATCAGAGGCGAACCAGGTGCCTGGAATGGGACTTTGTCCTGGTCTGCTTGTCAGCAAACATCTCTTTTTCAACTTCTCATATTCCCAAAGTGGACAATAGCACAGGCAATATTATTCATTCGTGGATTTTTGCCAAAAGAGGTTTACAATCCTCTTGGCATAAGTGTGAAAGACCTAAAGAGAGAGAGCATTTAGATTCTATGCATGAATCTTCTCTTAGCTAACAGCAATTTTAACATATTCAATAGGAGTTAAGCTCCACAAAATCAAAGGGATAATCAGGCACTTTCCAAACTGTTCAGTAACAGAAGTAACGATCCGCCCTGTCCTCCTGATGGGGAGCGCCTGTGTCTCTACAGATGTTGCTGGACTCTCCCATCATCTCCAGCCAATATGGCCAATGGTCAAGCAGGATGAGAGTCCAGCAACACCTGTAGGACTCCCCAAGTCCCACACTCCTCTCTTATCTGCTTCTCCATTTTCTTTTTAAAAACCTTTAAAACAAAGCAATCAAAATTAGAATCCAGGCCTGCAGAACTTGAGTTCTGTGCACATCCTAACCCTTTCTGCTGCCCCTCACCCTTTCAAGCTCTTCCTCAGCATGCAGCACTGTCTTTCTGACCTCATTTCCCAAGAGTTCCTGCCCACAGCCTATACTAGGAAGCTGCCTTGTGCCATGTCAGACTCCGCTAATGAAGCTGTCGCATAGCAAATCAGACCAAGAATATACCTAGTCCAATTTTGTCTGCTATGATCAGTTGTAGCTCTCCAGGTCTCAGCAGACAAAGAAGGGCGCTTCCAATCCATCTGCTGCTGGAACCTTCTCACTGAAGATGCCATTTTCATTTTGTGACATGTCTTTTTAGAATGTAAGTCTGAATGTAAGTCTATAAAACAGTAAAAACTACAACATTTATTAAAAACAAAACAGCAATGCACAATTAAACACCATGTAAGGAATGGAAAGGCCCAGACTGTAAAACTTAAGTTATTTAAAAAGCCTGGATAAATAGAAATATCTTCACCGAGCACTGAAAACACAGTGCCAGGAAAACATGTCTGGGAAGGCTATTCCATAATCAGGGAGCCACTACCCAAAAGGCCTTGTCCCTAGCTCACTTCATCTGGCAGTGTGAGCAGAAGAGACCTCAGTGGCTGTTAGCCATGCTGGACGCTCTGTCTTCAGAGGCAGAGAATGCAAGCTGCTTGCCAGGATGTCTGCAAGCAGGGCTTGAAGGTTACTTTTGCTGTTTGACCCCAGGAGATGGTATTCAGAAGTATTCATGTGTATATGTGCTTTGTAACCTGGAATGTAACTTGCTGCACAAAAAAAGTCACATTCTTTGCTCCGCCTACTTTTGCCACTGACTTTGTCCACGCTGAAAAGCAGCACCAGGAACGTTGCCCATGACAGAATGTGGTCCTAAGCTGAAAAGCTGAAGAAAGTTCCCCTCCCTGAGCTAATCCTTCCGTCCCTGCCTCAGAAGCCAGATAACCACCTATATGGGATCTTGTAGAAATTAATTTCCTGCATTGACAAGTGGTTGAATTGAATGACCTTTGAAGTCCCCTTCCAACTCTGTTATTCTCCAACTCTACTTTTAACTGAGTGAGATGTAAGAATCATAGAATCATAGAATCATAGAGTTGGAAGAGACCACAAGGGCCGTCGAGTGCAACCCCCTGCCAAGCAGGAAACACCATCAGAGCACTCCTGACATATGGTTGTCAAGCCTCTGCTTAAAGACCTCCAAAGAAGGAGACTCCACCACACTCCTTGGCAGCAAATTCCACTGTCGAACAGCTCTTACTGTCAGGAAGTTCTTCCTAATGTTTAGGTGGAATCTTCTCTCTTGTAGTTTGGAACCATTGCTCCGTGTCCGCTTCTCTTTCTCCCTCCTCTATGTGACATCCTTTTATATATTTGATGTGCAGACCTGGTTTATATTATATTTTATGCCACATCAGAACACATTTCAAACATGTGGAATATGTTTCCATATATGTAGTCCTTGTGCTGGTAACCTTGAGGCTGGGTTACTGCAGTGCACTCTCTGTGGGGCTGCCCTTGGGCCTAGTTTGAAGCTGCAGCTGGTGCAGAAGGAGGTAGCCAGACTGCTGAAGGAGGCATCCAGCCAACTACGTGTGACTCCCTATCTGCTACTGAGCCAGGTTCAAGGTTCTTGTTTGTTACAAAGCTCTGAACCCCTCAGATCCTGGGGACCTCAGGGATTGCCTGAACCCTTCTATCTCAGCTCAGTCACGGAGATCATCTGCAGGAGTCTTGTTGGTCATTCCCCGAGTTAGTGAGGCTCATTTGGCTACAACAAGAACCCAAGCCTTCAGTGTCATCAGCCCAGTCCTGTAGAACACCCTGCCACTAGAGATGGAGCAAGGGCCTTTTAAACTTTTAAGCCCACTGTGAGTTTTTCAATTCTTTCAGGTTTATACGGGCAATTAGGAAAACACATTTCCATAACAATTACCTCATTTCTGATTTTAACATTTTGATATTGTTATTTTGTATGATTTTACATATAATTTTTGTAAACTGCTCTGGTACCTTTTTATGAATAGTGGTGTAAAAGAAAGGAAGAAGTAGAGGTAGTTGGTGGCTGGCAAAGAGAAGTGGAAACAGAATGAAGGAGGGCATGAGAGGGGGAGGAAGGTGCCCTACTCAATTGTGGCTTCAGTCCCAAACACTTTGTGCTCAAGCCCTGCCCACCTGCAGCATATGGACCCCAGGAAATTAATCCGAGGGAATGTGGCCCTTGACAGAAAAAAGACTGCCACCCCTGCCAAAAACAGTTGTACATTCTCCCTTGACACATATTGTGAACTGCTCCACACAAAATTTGAGAAACCACAAGCATATGTGGACCAACATGGACCAACTCATTCTTCATAGAAATACCATATGAGAATCATGAATGCCAAGAATTAATAGTCAGTCAACTTGTTAAATATCAGAATTGCATCCACAAACAGCACTCCAGGACAAATTAGTTCCCATTTTCTCTCACACATAGTCTACACATTGGCAGAAGTTATTCTGTATCACTTTGTCTACACATATTAATTTTATCTATTTACAGGATTATTATTTATTTTTTTAAAAAACCTTCCCTCTTCAGCAGAAAACACTCAAAGCAGCTTCCTATTCATGTATATTCCGATATACATAAAAATGCAAGGCTGTCATCATGCACCCCCGATGGGAGGATTTGTAGTGCCTCATCAGAATCCTGGTTTTGCATGAAGTCAGGGTGGGGAACAAACAAGGAGGCAGGTTGCACCACAGCAGCAGCCATGGCATAGGCACTAGGGGGGAAAGACACTGAGGACAAAAGTCATGAGAGAGGTCTGAATGGATTGGGAAAGGAGGGCTGTTGTCTTTTTAAAAAGGTGTTTTAACCAGGAAGGAGAAATGGCAGAG
Organism: Podarcis erhardii; assembly: GCF_964252035.2. NCBI lineage: Eukaryota > Metazoa > Chordata > Lepidosauria > Squamata > Lacertidae > Podarcis > Podarcis erhardii. The sequence continues at coordinate 2,735,033 of NC_138503.1, read as the reverse complement.
ATGGGAACAAAATAGAAACTAACACCGCAAGCTAACACAACAGAACCCTTCCCAATTCCTTTTTTGCTGTATTGAAACCTTGTTTTAAGCCACCTTTTTTCTCAGTGTCTCCCACCTTGGCTTGCTCTCGTCAAACCTCTGCTATTGTTTAAAACCACGGGTTCCCTCATTGGCACTCCTTTCTTGCTATCCTGAAACTTCTCCCTCATGCATTACTCAGCTGCCTCATACGAGAGAGAAGAAAGATACAGAGCCCTCAAATATTCCATAGACTCACATGATGTCTTGCATTGGGGTAATATGTCTTGTCTTCAACATGTAGTTTCAGATTCAATGTAGTAATTTAGAATGGGTATTTTATTAACAAGAGAACACCCACCCACAACATTCATCAACTGGACTGAACCATCTCTGACTGAACAAGCTAAGTGACAGGCTTGCTCTTAAAATAGCACAGGGAGACAAGCCCCCAAAACTTGGGACTGGTGACTGAAGACCCAATTACAGCGAGTTCCACACCCTGGGAATTGCTACAAAGAAGGTCTTGTCCCTTGTTTCCACCAGCAACACCTCATCTGGCAGAGGGACATCTAGCAGAGCCTCTCCAACTGGCTGCAGGGGACAGGCAAGTCAGTGGGTTGTATCCCATGTTATTCCTACTCAGAGTACAGCCATTAGAATAATAGAACTGTAGAGGTGGAAGGGACCCCAAGGGTCATCTAGTCCAACCCCCCGCAATGCAGGAATCTCAGCTAAAGCATCCATGACAGGTGGTCATCTGACTTCCACTTAAAAACCACCAAGGAAGGAAAGATCTGACTAACTTAGGTTCTGCAATTTTAATGGGGCTACTCTGAGTAGAACTTAGTTGGCTACAACCCTACATGAACTCTACAAACCTACATGCATAGGGTACCAATGTACGGGGTTTTTAACCCACTGATCCTCTAAACCAACTTCCCCCAATCTGGCGCCCTCCATGTGTTTTGGGCTTCCTCTCCCGTCATCCCTGACTATGGGCCTTGTTAGCTTGGCAGGGCCGATGGCAGTCCAACATTTGGGGAGCGCCAGCTTGGGAAAGGCTGCTCTATCATTTAAAGCAAGACATGGAATAAACCCTTAGGAACCCAGAGCCTGACACCAAGTCAGACCATTGGCCCACGCAGCTCAGGGTGGTCTCCACTGACAGCCAGCAACTCTGGGATTCCTTCCAGCCTTGCCTGTGCAGGCCTGACCATTGAGCTACAGTTCTTCCCTGTGGTGCTGGTAAATATTTAAACACCTAAGCTAATGTTATTGGAATTTGTACCAGGATGTATGGCAACTTCTATGGGGCTGGCAACTGTCAAAGTCAGTGTGGGGCAAGCCTCTACCCTTTCCTTTTGAATTTACACTGGTTGGCAGGTTGGTGCTGCATGACATCTGACGTGGCTGGAAGATCACAGTAGAATTTAGTCACTTAGTGGCCTCTCTGCCAGACTGGTGCCAAGCAGGAGAGTGATTTTGGTGATCTGGATGACTGTCCCCGAGAATCGATCTTGAGACCACCCCATTCATTTTCTTAATGACTCTAAATGGCTTCTGTACAGCCCACTGTTTTGACACTTGGAGCCCTAGAAATTGAATTAGCCCCTAGAAATTAAATTCTCCAACACTGTGTGATGATGAAACACGAGAAAAAAACAAGCCGTATAGTAATGAAGCTGTGCTTTTAATGTTCCATAGGACAAGACCTTTTATTGTGGAAGAAATTAGAGTGGCAGATGTTCCATGAAGGAAGCAAACATTCGCCACTACCTTTGCATTTTTTCATTCAGTGGGATTCAGGTGGATTATCTCCCCCAGCAAAAGATAAGAGTATTTTAAACCATTTTTATTAAACGGTCTATTGCAGTAACTGTATGTAACATATATCACAGACGTTATTGACCTGAGAGCAAACCAGAATATGTAAAACCTGATTTTCAATCTTTTTTTCAAAGCATGATACTTGAATTCATAAAAGCTGAAATATCTAATTAAAAATCAGATTGACTCATTTTCTTTCATATGCAGTGCATTGTTTGTCTGTTTGTTTGTAAAAGGGTTGTGACCTGCACTTCCAATGTAACATAGTCAAATGTATACTTTTCTTGTTACTAAGTAGGCAGAAAACATTTCTTAGGTCAGTTTTTATTCATTTATTATTTTGTAATTTTCTCAACAGCACCTTCATCCAAACTATGGACTCCAGGATGGTGTACATGAAAATCACACATCATTCTAATACTAATAAAATATTTTTTTTTTAATTATAATAATAACAACATAATAAAATTTATTTAATCAAAGACCAGAATTTTTATGCTGATGAATTCTTACCCTTTGGCAAAAACACAGCTAATCTTTTTTAAAAGAACATCTGCTTACTTTTGGATTTTATGTTGTACTATCATTCAGGTTAAGGATGCTCTTATAAAACATAGTCATGTAAAAGGATGTTAAAGCCACAAGGCAAACATAATGACAGAAAGAACTTAAGCATGTCCTGCAGCCTAACAACAAATTTGTCTATAAGTGTCCATTAGACTTCACACTCACAGAGCAACCTTGTTTTGATCCTTCATAACAATCATTGAGAAACTTATGTACAATACACTCATGCCTGATAACTGGGAGCTATAAATGATTTCCCCCCAACTTCTACAGCAAGGTTATACAATGATCTGAGAGTACTTAGAAGAGAGCACACAAAACAGTATAAAAATAGAACCTATTTAATGCTCAGTTTTGTTCCTGACAAATAATGTTTTATCATTAGCATTTGTATACACCTCAATGACTCACATGCACTATCAGCAAAATGAAGAGAGATGATTCTGCTGAGAGTGAGCTAAATTATCATTTTATGTGTCCCAGACAAATGAGAACATGACCATAGGAACCCCTGCAAACAACTGGTTTTTAAATAAAAGTTTCAACTCTTCTTTACTGTAACATAAAAGGCTTGGCAATGGTTTTTCAAGTTAAGTTATGGTAAGTTAAGTTGATATGATATATGAAGTTCTTTAGAAAAGGCATACAAGGTGTTTGCATATTCCTTAAATATTATGATATTTATATTGTGATCCTGAAACCAGCTAAATTGGTTCTAAGCAGATAAAAACAAGCTTGTAAAAAATATCTGCCAGAGGGAATAAAGGGCAAGCCATGGGACAGAATGAGGAAAGTGCATTTCACATATAGTCAAGGCAGTATTCCTTACTCACTACGAGGCTTCAGATGAGCAGAGTAGTAACCACTGTATTCTCTTTCTCATGTCGTATATTCTGCTAATCTATCTGAATGGAGAGAGGATCAATCATATCAAGTGCAGGAAACAGGAGCAGACTATTAGCTGGTGGTTCTAAGATGCTCCAGCTACCTTCTGTGCCATCAGCACTTTTCCCCTCTGACATTTTACACTCTCTCACTGCGACCGAGGGTCAGGAGGAGAGCAAGTTACTGCTCAGATGTGGCTTTTTAAGCTTGTGTACATGATTGGACCTTCAAATATGATAATACAATTTAAGCAATATGATGAATGTCTCTCTTGTTGGCCAGAGACAGGCAGGGCAAGAGAGAGAAAGATGCATCCATTATGTATCTACATTTCATTTTGCACATCAAAAAGAAAATCACATATACAAAAGATAAAGAATTGCATATGATTTTGGAAATGGATTTTGGTTCTGCCATTCCCCTCCCCCATGGAAACTTGCAGTGCTATATTGTTAAACCAAATAGTTGAGGCAATTCTGCTATGCTCTGTTTCTCCCCCATGTCAGCCTATTCAGTTTGATTTTAGATTTTATTCTCCTTCAGGTTTTTCCTTCTAAAAACTACCCGTGTCCTATTGCTTGAAGTCAAACTGATCCTTCACAAGTCACCAGTTATTGCAATGCATCTTTGCACCCTACTCACCAACAGTACATAATCACAATATGACAGTCTGCCCCCTCAACATGCCGGGTGTGCGTCGCGTGCACACAGAGGAGCTGAGCAAAAGCCATTGAAGGAAACAGAGAAAAGCACACATGCACTTATATACGGTAATTCTGAATCAAACAGCTAAGGTCAAATTCTCACAATGCATTACACACACACTCTCACACATCCCCCCCCCCCCAGTAACTATCATAAACACCAATTATTTGGCAAGGATAAGACACACTTTATTCATCTAGGGTTTTATAAAAAATCAAAATGCTGTTACCAAGCAGATCAAAGACTATGTTCCATGTTCTGAAATCCATAAAGGCCCTCCCTTATCACTCCCCCTCTGAATCTCTCTGGAAGAGCATCCATGATCTCAGAGCAAATTTAACCAACATCCTCAGTTAAAAAAGAAATAGATTGGGACCTTGATAGTGCAAAGCATGACACTTTTGAACTCTAAAACAGCTTCCAATTGGTTATGGCAACGAAGCCTCTCTTCCTCCACCCCCACCCCCACCCCGCACACACACACACACACACTGGCCGGCTTTTGCGAAAAGAAAAAAGAAAACTACTAAGCACAGCACCAAGGTCTGACTCTGCGGGGAAGGGGGGCTGTTTTGCCGCAAATAATTCATGGACCCCCCCCCCCGGTGCGCTGGTGTCTTTCCAGCATCCAGATGACAGAGAGGGAGGATTGCACTGCAAAGAAACCGGGCGATTCTGCCGATTTGCCACGGCTCGCATTTTAATTAATGCAGCACCACTCCTGGCCCCGCGGAGCCGAGCTGCGTGGCCGTGGAAGAGCTTCCTTGGCCCGGGTCGCGCGCGTGGGCGCGCCGCGGCTCTCCGGCCCCGAGGCCAAGCGGGGCAGGCGCCCCATCCCGGCCGGCGCGGCGCCCCCATCCCGCAGCGCGGCGCCCGCTACTCACCAGAGCTTCCTCTTTAAGGGCATGAGGCTGCCCCGGTTGGAGGCGGTCACCCCGATGGCCATCTGCAAGACAGTCAGGTATTTCTGATACTTCATTTTGCCGTCGCCCCCCCGGTCCCTGCTGCGTCCCCGCCGCCGCCACCGACAGAGTCTCTCCAGCCGCTGCATGCAATCATCAAATTTTTATTTCCAGGCATCTGCCGTCCCTGCGTCGCGCTTCTTCCCTCCTTCGCCTCCTCCTCCTGCTCCTGCCGCGCTCCCGCGCTCCCTCGCGCCGGGCAGCCCCCCCCCCGCCCCCGCCCCCGCCCCCGCCTCCTCCTGCAGCTCCCTCGCCTCCCCGCTCGCCCTCGCCTCTTCCTTTCTCCTCCTCCTGCTCCTGCCTCGCTCGCTCTTTCTTTCTTTCTCTCGCTCTCGCTCTCGCTCTCCCTCAGCTGACAGGAGCTCCTCTTTCTCCTCCTCCTCCTCGCCCCTTCACTCTTGCCCACCTTTGCGATCCCTGCTCCTGTTTCGCCCCCCCCCCCTCCGGGTTCATTCACACGTGCGTACCTATCGCGTCATGATTAGCCCGATTGCACGTTGGAATGGGCCAACCCAGCTACAACACACACACACAAACTCAAAGAAAGGAAGAAAATATTGGTGTGGTCTCCAGTGCAAGGCTTTTGGATCATTTAAGGGGCAGAAGTGCTGATTCACACACATAGGCACATCGATGCCTTCATAAGGTGGTTTAGTAATGGTTTTGCATGTGAACAGGCCATGGGAGTGCGTTCTCTCTCTCTCTCTCACTCTCTCACTCTCTCTCTCTCTCTCTCTCTCTCACACACACACACACACACATGCAAGTACAAAGAGGGAGATGACATTAATATCTCCTCCAGTGTGATGCTTTGGAGCTTTTTGGGTGCCAGCAGTGGAAAGGCTGATTCACACATGCAATGCTCCATAATTGCACCACATACAATGAAACCATTTCAAAGAAGTTCAAAGAGGCTTGCTTGTTCCTGAATAAGTTTAAAGTTGCAAAATGAGGGATTATTTGCATTTGTGAACAGGCCACTCACATGGTCATCAATCCATTGTTGTGATTATTTGCACATGTGAATGGGCCCTCTCAGATTCACCACCATCAACACTAAACTTTTATATCACTGAATGTCAACACAATGCGTTGAGGCATTTCAGCAATAACATATTGAAGGGCTCCTTACACATCTGCAGTGCAATCCTAGGCACGGTTATTCAGAAGTACAGTGGTACCTCGAGTTAAGATCTTAATTCGTTCTGGAGGTCCGTACTTAATCTGAAACTGTTCTTAACCTGAAGCACCACTTTAGCTAATGGGGCCTCCTGCTGCCGCCACACGATTTCTGTTCTCATCCTGAAGCAAAGTTCTTAACCCGAGGTACTATTTCTGGGTTAGCAGAGTCTGTAACCTGAAGCGTCTGTAACCTGACGTGTCTGTAACCCAAGGCACCACTACTGTGTGGGTGTGTTTAAAGTATGGTTGTAGATGAATGAATCAGTGGCCCCTAACCCTGGGGGCCATGCTCCACCTCCATTACTGAATACCAGTCACTGGGAACTGCAGGAGGGGTGAGTGCTCTTGTTCTTAGGTCCTGCTTGCAGGTTTCCTATGGGCATCTAGGTGGAGACCCTGCGAGTACAGAACACTCCACTGGTCTTGTCCAGCAGGCTCTTCTTACATTCTTACATTTGTGTGTTGATGTGGGAAAAGCCCCTCTTAGAATCATGGAATCATAGAATGGTAGAATTGGAAGGGACTCCAAGGGTCATCTAGTCCAACCCCCTGCAATGCAGGAATCTCAGCTAAAACATCCATGACAAATTACCATCCAATCTCTGTTTTAAAAACCTCCAAGGAAGGAGAGTCCACCCCACTCCTGCAGGAGACTGTTCCACTGCAGAACAGCTCTAATCGTCAAAAAGTTTTTCTGAATGTTTAGTGAGATTCTCCTTTCTTGTGATTTGAAGCTATTGGTTCCAGTCCTCCCCTCCAGAGCAGGAGAAAACAAGCATGCTCCCTCTTCCCTGTGACAGCCCTTGAGATATTTGCAGGTGGCTATCGTACCTCCTCACAGTCTCCTCTTTTCCAGCTCCTTCAAGCTGTCCTCATAAGGCTTAGTTTGCAGACCCTTGATCACTTTGGTCTCCCTCCTCGAATTCTGTGCCCTGAATTGGACACAGTATTCCAGGTGTGGTCTGACTAAGGCAGAATAGAGTGGGACTGTGATTTCCCTTGATCTTGATGCAGCCTAGAATAGCATTAGCCCCCCCCTCCCCGCTGCATCACACTGCATCAACTTGTGGTCCACCAAGACCCCCTAGATGCTTTTCACATGTACTGCTAGTAAGCCAGGTGTCCTCCATCCTATATTTTTGCAGCTGGTTCTTCCTGCCTAAGTGCAGGACCTTACATTTGTCCCTATTGAAATTCATTTTGTTAGCTTGCGCCCAGTTCTCCAATCAGTTAAGGACATTTTGAATTCTGGTTCTGTTTCTGCGGCATAAGCTACCCCTCCCAGTTTGGTGTCATCTGCAAATTTGATGAGCATCTCCTCAATTCCTTCATCCAAATCATTTATAAAGACGTTGAACAACAACGGACCCAGGACACAACCCTGCAGCACCCCACTTGTCACTTTTTTCCAGGATGATGAGGAACCATTTTTGGGTTTGGTCAGTCAACCAGCTACAAATCCACCTAAATCTACCTTGTTCATCCCACATTTTTCAGCTTCCTTGCGAGAATATCATGGGGGACTTTGTCAAAAGCCTTACTGATCCATGAAGTTTGTAATTCCGGCAAAAAATAAATCAGATTGGTCTGGCATGACTTGTTTTTGAGAAACCCAGGCTTAGTCTTAGTAATCACAGCATCCTTTTCTAAGTGCTCACAGACCGACGGTTGAATTATCTGTTCTAGGACCTTTGCTGGTATTGATGTGAAGCTCACCGGTCTGTAGTTACCTGGGTCTTCTCCCCCCCCCCCCTTTTTGAAGATGGAGACAACATTTGCCTGTCTGTAGGGACCTCACCTGTTTCTTCCCAGGTAATTAAGGCTGTGGTCTTAGTGGCTCTTTGTACATGTGAATGAGCAGATACAGGTAAACCACTACAGAGAGAGAGAGAGAGAGAGAGAGAGAGAGAGAGAGAGAGAGAGAGTGCGCACACACACACTTTTGTATCGGCTCCCATCACCTCCAACACAACTGGGGACTTGTTCAGACATTTTAGCTGCAGATCACTAATACATGCTCATTGTTCAATTAGAGCATCACCAATGCATGACAAGCATGCTTGAGTGGGCCACTGTTGCAGACGCAGACCCTGGTGGAATTTTCCTATTGTGTCCAATGCTATTTAACACAGTTGCCAGTCAAAGAGTGTGCAATAAGCAGGTGAAAGTCATACACAGTGGTACCTCAGGTTAAGTACTTAATTTGTTCCGGAGGTCCGTTCTTAACCTGAAACTGTTCTTAACCTGAAGCACCACTTTAGCTAATGGGGCCTCCTGCTGCTGCCGCGCTGCCGCTGCATGATTTCTGTTCTCATCCTGAAGCAAAGTTCTTAACCTGAAGCACTATTTCTGGGTTAGCGGAGTCTGTAACCTGACATGTCTGTAACCCGAGGTACCACTGTATGTGGGAACCATCTCAGAGCCTGGAGCAAGTTATGTGAGACTATCATGAGACCTCAAGGACAATATCCTAATATTTATAAATAAAACAAATCTTTTTTAAAATGTTACTAGCAACACCAATAATAATAACCCCAACAGGAATGTGCCTGAAACAACCAACATTTGTATTACATATGTATGTTTATTTTTTGTTTGCATTCAGTTTTGTTGTTTTTCTTTTTTTCCTTTTCTTTTCTGTGTTTCTTTTTTCTTTCTATCTTTTGTTATTGTGTGTTAGTGAACTGTATGCTCTTGTTTAAATAAACAAAAATATTATATAAAAAATAGGAGAAGAGATTCCAAGGGATTCTATACTCAAATTACAGGGAAATTGAGGAGGAGGCAGCATGATTTTGTTAAGAGTCCAGAGGTGAGGTTTATGGATCTTACTAAAGGTTCCTATATCTATATACATATCTACACACATCCAAACACACATGTACTCATACACATCAACTCATGAAGGGTTCTTCAAACACCCCCAACCCCTAATTCAAGAATGGTTCCTGTTCAGAGAAACTCCCTTTCAAAAAATTATTCTTGTCCTCTTGTTTCCCTCCATAACTCAAACTGGTCTCCTGCATTGCTTTTGCATTTGTAGCATCTCCTTCTGCCCTCCAAAACTAATTGCTGACATAGGCTGTGTACACACCATATATTTAAAGCACATTTAAGACACACAACTCCCAAAGAATCATGGGGACTGTAATTTAGCCCCACAGAGCTACAATTCCTAACACCCTCCATAAACTACAGTTCCCAATATTCCGTGGGGGTACTCTAAATCTATGGTGTGTACACAGGACCCCCCACAAACATACAGAGTACAATCCTATGCATGTTTAGTCAGATTAAACTCACAGATCACCTTCTTGCTTCTGAAAATGTTTTCTTAATTGTCTGCATAAGCCTAGGGTTGCCATCCATCCCTAAAAAAAAACATGGTTGTCCTTTTTTGGAGAAAAGTGACCCTGTCCTGTTTAGACTTCAAACAGGATGCCTTTTTTCATGTATTCGAGTTCCTTCTCCTGCTGCTGCTGCTGCTTTTCAAAACTGTGTGGGCAGAGGGTGGCTCTGGTGGAGGAGGACAGCAAGAGCCTGAGTGGGTGTGTGGGTGTGTGACTCAGGTTCAATCTTCATTCGGCCATGAAAGTCTTAATGAATAACCTTAGGCCAGTCGCTATAGCTCTCAGCCTAACCATTTTCATAGGGTTGTTGTATGGATAAAGTGTGGGACAGGACCACATACTTTAAGGTCCTCAGAGAAAAGGGGGTATAAAAATGCAATAATACAGTCTAACATACCCCCCCCCCCACATCTGTACATGGATAGCAGGAGCTCTAGGCATAAATTTAGGGCTGAGGCGGAATATCAAAGAGTGTCCCGCTCCCCAAGTCAAAGTATATAACACCCAAGACTGGCCAAGTGGTTTTTGTCACCGGAAACTGAGGCCACATTCACAACATACACTTAAAGCACTATGATATCACTTTAAACAGCCTTGGCTTCCCACAAATAGGTCTGGGAATAATAGTGTGTTAAGGGAGCTGAGAGTTCCTAGGAGACCCCCCCACCCCCATTCCACTCCCAGAACCACAGTAACCAGAGTTCCCTGGGAAGAGGGATTGATCATTCTGTACAGCATGAGACTCTTGGTCTCAGGGCTGTGGGTTCCAGCCCCATGTTGGGCGAAAGATTCCTGCATTGCCGGGGGCTGGACTAGATTTCCCCAGGGTCCCTTCCAACTCTGTCATTCTATGATCTATGATTCTGCAACCTGTAGCCAGAGCTACAGGGGAGGGGAACAGGAATCTCCAGACCCCTCTCAGCACCCTCAACAAACTATAGCTCCCAGGATTCTTTGGAGGAAGCCATGACTGTATAAAGTGGCAGCACAGGGCGTTTCATGTATCGTGTGAATGTGGCCAGAAAATCTCACCCTGGAGTAGAACTTAGCAAAAATAACCCGCTGCTCACTGCTCTTTCATTAAGCCCCAAATTGGCTGCCTTATGCAGCCGCCTGACTCTGCCTCAGGCCAGCCGTGTTTTCATGCAGGCATTTAACTCTTACCTTCAACTGCACTGCCCATCCACACAACCCACACACACTGTTCAGAAACAAAGCTCTCCTCTCACTGCCCCCCCCCCCCGTGGTCACATAAAGGCTACCCAAGGGCTGCTTGTTTTCTGCACACACCTTTCCCCACAGATCTCAGCATGACCTTGGTCTGAACCTTACACACGCAGGTCCTTTCAGGAGAGCCCCTTCCAGCAGCTTTCTCCTATGTGCCCAGGATTTCTCTCTCCTCTGCTCTCTAAAGCACGCAGGCACACAGAGACACACACAGCTCTGCCATTGCTTCCCTAGGAGCTGGTCCTCCATGCGTCCTCTTCTTGCCCTGCGCCTGCCTGGAGCTCCTCCAGCTCTGCTCCCCACCCCCACCCCAGCCACCCTCCCTCTAACTTTCCAAGTCCCCACTACCCTTACAGCTGCTGCCCCTCCCCCGTTACCTGGGACCTGTGCTCCTTTGCCCCCGCTCAGCAGGGGGCTGCTGGGCTCTTCCCTTGGCCCTGCTGCTGCTAGCGAAGAGCCATGCTGCAGCTCTGTCCCACAGCCGTGCCAGGAACCAGAGGGAGCAGCTACCTTTGCCACTGCCATCCTTTGAGGCCTGGCGCTGCCCTCTCCCCTCTGGGTCTCTGTCCTCAGCACTCCAAATCTCATTAGCGCTGAGAATAGCCCCATATTATTGTAATCCTTCCACTGCCACTACGATCACCTGTGCTTTGCAGCTATAACCTGAATGTGGAAGCAAACAACACTTCGGCATAAGCAGCTCTCCCAGCTACGTGAACGGGTCTCTGCCATGGGTGGCTACTTTTAAAATTCATTTGCTCTTGTCGTCATTATACATTGCCTTGAGACATACGTGTGGGAGGCATTTCATAAATAACAAATCATAATCATCCGTCTGTCAATCTATTCCTTTTATTATGGTTAGTGACCAGTACTCAAAGCAAGGAGCTGTGTGGAAGTGTATAAAATGTTACTGAACAAAGCAAAACAGAGAACCATAGTGATACAGTTAATGAATATTGGACTGTAGAACGCCAGCCACAGCAAGCAAAATTGTAATTTTGCTACCATTAGTTCCCAGCGAGTTTTACATGTGGAACCTCAGTATTTAGCCACCCTTGAAGAGGTGGGTGCGTTGTGATCTGAGTGAAAAGGCTTCTTCTTTTCTGAAGATTCACTGCTTCAGAAAAAAAGGTTAAAACTAGCCCATGAAAGCTTCCCTTTTAAGCTGCAAAGGGATGCACTCTGCTGAACTCACAAATGTGAAGAAGGAAGGCTAATATCTAATAAATATCTCCTCTCCTAGCATCTATACACATCCCTAGTGTGTCAGCCACCTCCTGGGATTGTTCTGGCTATGGATTTCCTGCACTGAGCAGGGCGTTAGGCTATATGGTCTCCCAAAACTCCACCAACTACAGTATATGATTCAATGTGTTCAGTTATTTTCTGTCCACACCAAGCTCTTGGTGTGTGGCTGCTGTCGCATGATGACAGCTCCTAGGAGCCACAGGGGAGAGCTGAGTGCAGGGAAGGAACCAAAGGTAGAAAACTACCCCAGAAGGAGCAGGACGTGTCCCCCCACCAGACGTGTCCCCCACCCTTCCCCTAACACTCCATACACCCCAGGAAAGGCTTCAATGGGCCGGCTAAAACAGGGGAGGGGAGCTGATGGGTGGGCCCAATGGTCAGGAAGGCAGTTTCTGAACGTGCTGTAGAGGGAAATGAGGGGCAAATGGGGCTTGTCAACCTGGGAAGGGAACTCTTTGAGGAGGAGGAGGAGGAGGAGGAGGAGAAAAACTCTGATCCTGAACTTCCGCTGCCTTGCAGGATATCTTCGGGAGAAGAAAAAGCTAAGGAGTAAACCCTATACAAATCCGGAGCGGAGTCCCTAAGATGTTTGGATGGCGGCTTGTACACCTCCTTCCAGCAACTCCTGCAGCCAAGCGTTTGCCCAATGTCTTGCCCTGCTTTCCTTTGGACTCCATCAGTGACGCCAAGAGGAGGCCAAGAGGTCCTGTCATTTGGGCAGCCCAGGACCTCCATATATGCTGCCCAGGCTTGTGCCCAAGGGAGATCACTTTGGTGCTACAAAGCAGTGATTCAGCTTCACCCCTGGAGGCACACTCCATTGTCTCTTCAGACTGACGGATACCAACAACAATATTGTTTGTATCAGCAATATTGCATACTGAATTCTAATGGAAAGGTGATTCACACCCCATGATGGCATATACTAATTCAGGGGGAGAGTGCTATTGCTTATACAAATGAAAGGACACAACACACAACACACACATACACAGAGAGAGACAGAGAGAGGGGGGGAGGGAGGTATTGGCAAGGTTTGCAGGAGTGCAAGAAGAAAACAAAAAGGTTTGGAGTGGGAATCCCTCAAAAACTACCCCATGAGAACTGGGTGTGCTCAGTGGTCATGGAATGGCAAGAGATGGAAAACTGAAGGGAGGGAGAATGGAAGGAATCTTCCACACAGCAACATTTTGTTGTAGATTTTACTAGTTTTCTATAATACCTAGAGTGTGGTTTGTGATGCCATTTGAACACAGAGAAAAAAGAACCACTTCCAAATCCTATTTGCAGGTCACTGATAGGTCAGATTCTGGTTTTGCATGCTTGATTCATCTTGAAAAACCTTGTAAATTGTAAGGAAAAGCACTTCCATTAAAAACAGTAGACTGTTAAGAGTCCCACAGTTAATCAGATTAAAGTTACAATGAACATTAATGTAATAGGATTTGTTATAATCAGGAGCAAGAGAGGAATTGCCTTAATATTAGCAAAAGATGGCTGAGGGTATGATCTCTTGGAAACTCCTAGGGAGGAACAAGAGATGAACAAGAGCCATGCTGTTCTTACTACATGAAGCACAAACTATTTTTTAAAAAAACATTTGGTGCATTTATTTATTTATTTATTTATTTATTTATTATTTTTTGGATCAGTGGACACATTTGCAATTTTGAGACACAGTCATGGGAGCCTTTGGCAAGACTGCTCCCACAGGCCATAGCACAAAACCAAAAAATGGTTGCCACACCTAATAGAAGAAAAAGAGGCAATGCCACAGAATGGACTGGTTTTGCCCCCCTCCCCTGCCCCACCATCAATGTGGGGAGAAGCCTCAACATCACCCACCACCTACTCACAGAAGGAAGTTCTTCCCTGTTCAGAACAGATAGGAGGCTGCGTGTCCAATCCTGGCATCCAATTAAATGCAGAGATTTTTAAGGTGGCATGGATAAAGGAGCTGCGTGTTTGAGTATATAGTTCTGCAGAGTGGAGAAAAGTCAGGAGGTTAAAATCTCTCCTGCAGCCCCAGCTAGGCACAGGGCGCCCCCCCCCCCCCCGAAATCAATGTGCTTGCATAGGAGCAAGCTGTTACTTAACCGTTGTGATGAGCCAGTTCTTTTCATTGTAAAAATATTTTTTAGTATTTGTATTTGTTTCCTTTCTTTAAAATATTTATATCCTGCTTTTCCATCATTGACAGTTAATATGCCAGACAATTATGTATATTACAATCAGCACAATTTTCAAACACCTTAAAATAAATGATGCCTGATCCTCCACTGCTCCTTGGAGTCTTCCTATGTTGAACCCACTCCTCCGTCTCTCCCTTCCCCACAGTACTGCATCTAGGTCCTTTGGCAAGGCCCCTCTGCAGCAGCCCCTTTCCTTCATAAATCCACCTCTTCCCTGCGGCAAGTCTGGAAGGCTCTCCTTAGTGGTCCCCCTGTATGGGTGGGGATGCACTCCCTGGGCAGACATGCAGCTGTGGCAACCCATGATGCCAGCTTGTTTCTTTCCCCACTCCCAGATCCTAGAACCTCACTGTCTAGAGCTTGATCCTAGCTGAGACCTGGCAGACTGGCTTGGAACCTTCTCCAGACCCTCCAAGTGCCCCTATTTTTCAGGGACAGTCCCAGATTAACAGAAGCCATCCTGTTTTCTGATTTGATCACAGAATGTCCCACTTTTCCTTAGGACAACCCTATTTTCATCAGGGAAATGTTGGAGGGTATGGAGTTATGTGACCCCTGAGGGCAGCCCTTTATAGGGAAGTTTTTTAATGTTTAATATTTTATTGTGTTCTTATATATTGTATGTTGGAAGCCACTCAGAGTGGCTGGGGCAACCTAGTCAGTTGGGCAGCGTATATATTTTTATTTTTATTTTTATTTTTATTATTATTATTATTATTATTATTATTACTATTATTATTGACATTTCAATTTTCAATGGAGAAATGTTGGAGGGTATGCCTTCTCTCAGCAACATTTTACACAGACTGAGAAAACTCAGCAGACCACGTACCTGACAATGGCACAGGATTGGCTTACAGTGGACAGGTGGATTCTGGCCTGATGTGTCCATATTCCCTGGGGGTGCAAAGAACTGGTGCCTGACATTGTAGACTGCATGACACACAGCACAATCACATGATCTGAGTATGAATAAATGAGAAATATTATCCCATTGGTGGTTGTTTTGATTGGTTTTATTGATGACCTACCCATCTGTTTTGGTTTTTGGCATTTTACTTGGTATGTTATTGTTGGACACCTTGAGCAATATTTGGTGGAATGGCTGGGTACAAATTTAATGAATTGGTCAATCAATTAAAAATGCAAATCAAAAATTACAAAAGATATGTGAAGTATTTGCTGGTCTCAATGAACCTTGTAAGGTTCTCAAAATGTTTTTTCTCCTGGAACAGAATTTAACTTCACTTTTTAACTTTTCTATTCTTTTTTCTCTTCTAATCCTCACTACATACACTTAGCACCTTTATACTCTTTCTGTCTCTCTGAATCTCATTAGCAAACTTTATTCTAGTAATCAGATTTTTAAAACTTTTGACCCCTGTTGGCATTTATTGGGGGCGGGGGGAAATCCAAACATTTATTTTCTACATTTTAATTTGGATGCTGTGTATATGTGTGTGAGAGTTGTGTGGGGTTTTATTAAGGAGACCTTGAAGTTTCCCATTAGCTCTTTGCATTCTTGCCATTAAAGACAACATTTCTGTCTCCAGCCTTTCAGAACTTGGCTGCAATCCAGTGTATGGTTATGCATGGTTATTTCCTAGTGAAATCAATGGAACTTATGTGCATTCAGTTGTGTAGCAGATTGTAGCCTTTTGGATGCAACCACAGTGAGCCCGCTGAGGAGCGGAGGACAGAGGCAGCACAGGGAATCATGCTTTGCTTATTTACAAGGCCAAATGTTGTCTATTTCCTGGAAGTGAGTTTTACAAACAAGCAGAGCATTAGAATCTGGGTGCAGCTGGTTTTTGAAAATATGATTCAATTTTCTTTAAAAGCAGAGGGGGACAGATAAAGAAGAGATCCTTTTCCCAGAGGAGTCTGTGAATTATGAATGTGGATATAGTTTATAGGGGAACAGCAAAGAGAACTTAGAACTGAGCATGGATTTTTATGGCGGGGAGCAAATGCAGAGATGTCAAAATGGAGGATGAAAACAAAAATGTAGCCATAGCCAGCTGCTGCCAACTTGATTGCAGGTTTATCAGACTGGCAGCCAGGAAAGGAAGCAAGCAAACTGATTTATTCACCTATTGTTATTAGTTAATGCAACAGCCTACAATTTCTCTACAGCAGCAAATGTCTCTGTGCCAATCTTTTTTTAAAAAAAATAATCTGCAGCACTGGCATTCAAAAATGTTTTCAGTATTTGTGGCAGAAATAGTTTGGGCTTTACGTGCTTCAGAAACCACCTTCTTATGATCACATGTGATCTTGGTTAACAGACAGCAGTGCTGGATGACAGGGGTGCCAACTTGAATAAAATATTTGGGGGGCAAGTATGCCCCACCCCTCGTAACTGATCACATGACACAGCACACAGATATCATCTGAATGCCCGTAAACTTGGGGGCAGCCCCCTCAAATATTTCACTGGCAGGGCCAAAGGGACCTTGGCCCCTAGAAGGTAGCTCAAATGCTTGATGATAGCTTTTGGGGTGCTTGCCCAGTCGTCCTCACCAGAATTTCTGCCTGGATTGTGGCAGTGAACTTTTTAACCAAGGGTGATGATGAACTGCCAGCTCATCGGCTGGGTCCAGCCCCCAAACCTATTTAAATGACCTGCCAAGGACCTTCCGAGATTTTGCCACCACCAGCAGAATGATCTGCAGTAGGAATTGCACCAAGGCAGAGAGTTCGAAATCCTCCCACCCAGTCCAGTGCCAGGAGGGCAGAAGCTGTGGACATGTGTCTCCTTGGTGCTCCTTCCAGTCGGGAGGGGAGAGATCTTCCAGAAAAATGAGACTCCCAGACCAGTTAGGAAGGGTGTAGTTGACCCCCTGGCTCTGCTGTGCTATTTGAAGTACCTCAGGAGTGGGCTTGTCAAAAGTATTAAGGAACAGAAGTGAAATAACTCGAAATAAACTAAGCTAGTCTAGAAACTTGTAACATCTAACTGA